>NC_135237.1:498365176-498990891 GCF_051348905.1 Ranitomeya variabilis | reverse complement strand
CCTTGTTGCGTTGATCTCGTTTCTCACTCAGCACAATAAACCTCGCTTCTTGTCCTTTTTTGGGGTACCGCCGCAATGAAGTGCAGGCGCGGTCCCGTAACGTTCTTTCTGTTCGCTAGGCCTCTGTCAGGATCCCACCCCTGACAGGGACCCCCCTGAATCTTCCCCTGCAACACCCTCTGCCACAGGATGTTGCCTGGTTCCAGCCCAGTCAGCTTCTCTCTAACTTCCTATCTAACCCCCAGTTTTACCAGACTGTGAGGAGTGGCCTAATACATAGCACCCTTAGCTCCCCCTGGAGGCCAGACTGTGAAGTGTATTGGTGTCTGTGATACCTGGTCAGGTGAACTCCTTCAGTGCCATCAGACGTACCATAGCCCCCCTTAGCGGTGGAGCATCAGTACTGCAATGACCAGGACTCTGGGGTGCTGCACTCCCCCCGGTTAAATCCAGTACTCCTGGACTGGGAAGAAAACAACAATACATGTTAGCAAAAAGACATACAATTTTTGGAAATGCAACAATAAGTAAATTTGAACAGAGCTTCCCTTTATGGGAGGTGAGGACACTTGAACGTTACAAACATGGTTAAATATTTTAAATAACATACTATAAATAACTTCTCTTACCCAACCGGGTATTCTACTTAGTGCAATTTCTGAACAATAATTTAACATTGCCTTTAAGGACGTACGCGCTGAATCCACTAAAGACCTTCTTATAAAACGCTATAAGGCTAATCAACTTTTCTTCATTTTTCATCTTTACATCTGCAGGACCGCCTGTCTATCTGCCCCAGGCCTACTGCCTCTCGCTCTGTTACAGGACCGCCCCATTCCTCATCCGGGCCTACTGCCTTTCTGCTACTATACACAGTATAGAACTTATCTTCCTTCTCTCAGTTCAAGATCACCGAGCCATCTCTGTATGGCTCCCAGGAGGACTCACCAATTAACCCCATATGGGTTCACTTCCTGTCCTCATTCTCTAACACATTATTAAACATTTCTTAAAATTAACTTGCTAACTACATATAACTTCGACATGTAAGCATCATTCAACTTTAAGTGCTATTGGTGAATGTCCCCTTTAAAAGGGGACCAAGTCTCTCGGAGGCAGTGCAACTTCTCAAGCTACAAGTTCGTATTCAGCAAGGACTCCAGTGCTGTTTCCAAGAGCAGTTTCTTCGCAAAGAGTTCTTTTCTTTGTAAAACCAGTAGAGGGCACCTTTAAGAAGGTGCAACTATGTACAATAAGTTTGTAATCATGCAGTGTTCATGATCCAGCAGTTCTTTTCAACAATGATGAACGAAAAAACAAAAACAAAAGCGAAAATAGGGATCCAGGGTAAACTAAGGGATCCCTTTAAGAGTTAACCCTAGTCGGGTTGTAGCAGCAAGAAGACACATAGAAAGATGGACAGTTAACTATATACAAATGATGAAGAATTCTGGCTTACTCAGTTTCTGGCTGAGCAGGAGGCGGCCTCCTTCCGGGTCTCACCTGGCAAACGGGTCGTGGTGGTGTAACAAGGACCGGTCCTGGCCTTAACAATGACAGGATCCCTCGTCGGGACACCTGTTGTGATTTTGCTTTTTGCTCCCTCTAGTGGTCATTAGTGATTTGACTCTGGAGCTTCTGTCTTTTCCCATATCCTCACCTGGGCCGTTAGTTCAGGGGCGTTGCTATATAAGCTCCCTGGACCTTCAGTTCAATGCCTGGCATCGTTGAAATCAGAGCTAATCTGTAGTGCTCTTGTCCTATGATCCTGGTTCCTGTATTTCAAGCTAAGTCTGCTTCCGTGCTTTTTGCTTTTGTTTTGTTTGGTATTTTTGTCCAGCTTGTTCCAATCTGTATCCTGACATTTGCTGGAAGCTCTAGGGGGCTGGTGTTCTCCCCCCGGACCGTTAGACGGTTCGGGGGTTCTTGAATCTCCAGCGTGGATTTTTATAGGGTTTTTGTTGACCAGATAAGTTATCTTGCTATATTCTGCTATTAGTAAGCTGGCCTCTCTTTGCTGAACCTGGTTCATTTCTGTGTTTGTCATTTCCTCTTACCTCACCGTTATTATTTGTGGGGGGCTTGTATCTTGCTTTGGGGTCCCTTTCTATGGAGGCAAGAGAGGTCTTTGTTTTCTTCTCCTAGGGGTAGTTAGATTCTCCGGCTGGCGCAAGTCATCTAGCGATCCGTAGGCATGATCCCCGGCTACTTCTAGTGTTGGCGTTAGGAGTAGCTATTTGGTCAACCCAGTTACCACAGCCCTATGAGCTGGATTTTTGAATCTCGCAGACTTACACGTTCCTCTGAGACCCTGTCCACTGGGGTCATAACAGTATGCCAGGCCTTGATTAAATGTTTAATGCATTGCAGAAGTGGGATTATAAGAAAGAAAATTTTGAGGGTTTTTTTTTCCCTCTCTCATTTTTTTTTTTCTTTTCCCCTTTACCTCAGAGTGGCTTAAGCTTGCTGCAGACATGAATGTCCAGACCTTGATTACAAGTGTGAACCAGCTTGCCGCTCGTGTGCAGGGTATACAAGATTATGTTACCAGAAATCCTAGGTCTGAACCCAAGATTCCGATTCCTGAACTGTTTTCAGGAGACCGATTTAAGTTTAGGAATTTCAGGAATAATTGTAAATTGTTTTTGTCCCTGAAACCTTGTTCGTCTGGAGACTCTGCTCAACAAGTAAAAATTGTTATTTCATTCTTACGGGGTGACCCTCAAGATTGGGCTTTTTCGTTGGCGCCAGGAGATCCGGCATTGGCTGATATTGATGCGTTTTTTCTGGCGCTCGGTTTACTTTATGAGGAACCCAATCTTGAGATTCAGGCAGAGAAAGCCTTGCTGGCTATGTCTCAGGGCCAGGACGAGGCTGAGGTGTATTGCCAAAAATTTCGGAAATGGTCCGTGCTGACACATTGGAACGAGTGTGCACTGGCCGCTAATTTTAGAAATGGCCTTTCTGAGGCCATTAAGAATGTTATGGTGGGTTTTCCCATTCCCACAGGTCTGAATGATACCATGTCCCTGGCTATTCAAATTGACCGGCGGTTGCGGGAGCGCAAAACCGCAAATTCCCTCATGTTGTTGTCTGAACGGACACCTGATTTGATGCAATGTGATAGAATCCTGACTAGAAATGAGAGGAAAATTCATAGACGCCGGAATGGCTTGTGCTACTACTGTGGTGATTCTACACATGTTATCTCAGCATGCTCTAAACGTATATCTAAGGTTGTTAGTCCTGTCACCGTTGGTAATTTGCATCCTAAGTTTATTCTGTCTGTAACTTTGATTTGCTCACTGTCATCTTATCCTGTCATGGCGTTTGTAGATTCAGGTGCTGCCCTGAGTCTTATGGATCTCTCATTTGCTAAGCGCTGTGGTTTCATTCTTGAACCATTAGAAAATCCTATCCCTCTTAGGGGTATTGATGCTACGCCATTAGCAGAAAATAAACCGCAGTATTGGACACAGGTTACCATGTGCATGACTCCTGAACACCGCGAGGTGATACGTTTTCTCGTTCTACATAAAATGCATGATTTGGTTGTTTTGGGGCTGCCATGGTTACAGACCCATAATCCAGTCCTTGACTGGAAGGCTATGTCAGTGTCTAGTTGGGGCTGTCGTGGTATTCATGAGGATTCCCTGCCTGTGTCTATTGCTTCTTCTACGCCTTCGGAAGTTCCGGAGTATTTGTCTGACTATCAGGATGTCTTTAGCGAGTCCAGGTCCAGTGCATTGCCTCCTCATAGGGAATGTGACTGTGCAATAGATTTGATTCCAGGCAGTAAATTTCCTAAGGGAAGACTGTTTAATCTGTCGATACCTGAACATACCGCTATGCGTTCATATATCAAGGAGTCTCTGGAGAAAGGACACATCCGTCCGTCTTCTTCCCCTCTTGGTGCGGGATTCTTTTTTGTGGCTAAAAAGGACGGATCTTTGAGGCCTTGTATTGACTATCGGCTTTTAAATAAGATCACTGTCAAATTTCAGTATCCTTTGCCGCTGTTGTCTGACTTGTTTGCCCGGATTAAAGGTGCCAAGTGGTTTACCAAGATAGACCTTCGTGGTGCGTACAACCTTGTGCGCATTAAGCAAGGGGATGAATGGAAAACCGCATTCAATACGCCCGAAGGTCATTTTGAGTACTTGGTGATGCCTTTTGGGCTCTCTAATGCCCCTTCAGTTTTTCAGTCCTTTATGCATGACATTTTCCGGAACTATCTGGATAAATTTTTGATCGTTTATCTGGATGATATTCTGGTTTTTTCTGATAATTGGGACTCGCATGTGGAGCAGGTCAGGATGGTCTTTAAAATTTTGCGTGAAAATTCTTTGTTTGTCAAGGGCTCAAAGTGTCTTTTTGGTGTACAGAAGGTTCCCTTTTTGGGGTTCATTTTTTCCCCTTCTGCTGTGGAGATGGACCCAGTCAAGGTCCGAGCTATTCTTGATTGGACTCAGCCCTCGTCAGTTAAGAGTCTTCAGAAGTTCTTGGGTTTCGCTAACTTCTACCGTCGTTTTATCGCTAACTTTTCTAGCATTGTGAAACCTTTGACGGATATGACCAAGAAGGGCTCCGATGTGGTTAATTGGGCTCCTGCTGCCGTGGAGGCTTTCCAGGAGTTGAAACGTCGGTTTACTTCGGTGCCTGTTTTGTGCCAGCCTGATGTCTCGCTTCCCTTTCAGGTTGAGGTGGATGCTTCAGAGATTGGAGCAGGGGCCGTTTTGTCGCAGAGAGGCCCTGATTGCTCTGTTATGAGACCTTGCGCCTTTTTCTCTAGGAAGTTTTCGCCTGCGGAGCGAAATTATGATGTGGGCAATCGGGAGTTGTTGGCCATGAAATGGGCATTTGAGGAGTGGCGTCATTGGCTCGAGGGTGCTAAGCATCGTGTGGTGGTCTTGACTGATCACAAAAATTTGATGTATCTCGAGTCTGCTAAACGCCTGAATCCTAGACAGGCCCGCTGGTCATTGTTTTTCTCCCGTTTTGACTTTGTTGTCTCGTATTTACCAGGTTCAAAAAATGTGAAGGCCGATGCTCTTTCCAGGAGCTTTGTGCCTGATGCTCCTGGAGTCGCTGAACCTGTTGGTATTCTTAAGGATGGTATTATCTTGTCTGCTATTTCTCCAGATCTGCGACGTGTGTTGCAGAGATTTCAGGCTGATAGGCCTGATTCTTGTCCACCTGACAGACTGTTTGTGCCTGATAAGTGGACCAGCAGAGTCATTTCCGAGGTTCATTCCTCGGTGTTGGCAGGTCACCCAGGAATTTTTGGCACCAGAGATCTGGTGGCCAGATCCTTTTGGTGGCCTTCCTTGTCTAGGGATGTGCGGTCATTTGTACAGTCCTGTGGGACTTGTGCTCGAGCTAAGCCTTGCTGTTCTCGTGCCAGCGGGTTGCTCTTGCCCTTGCCTGTCCCTAAGAGACCTTGGACACATATCTCCATGGATTTCAT
The DNA here is from genome assembly GCF_051348905.1 of Ranitomeya variabilis. NCBI lineage: Eukaryota > Metazoa > Chordata > Amphibia > Anura > Dendrobatidae > Ranitomeya > Ranitomeya variabilis. The sequence goes on along the minus strand of NC_135237.1, from coordinate 498,985,424 downwards.
TTCTGATCTTCCGGTGTCTCAAGGCATGTCTGTTATCTGGGTGATATGTGATCGCTTCTCCAAGATGGTCCATTTGGTTCCTTTGCCTAAGCTGCCTTCCTCTTCCGATCTGGTTCCTGTGTTTTTCCAGAACGTGGTTCGTTTGCACGGCATCCCTGAGAATATTGTGTCAGACAGAGGATCCCAGTTCGTTTCCAGATTCTGGCGATCTTTTTGTAGTAGGATGGGCATTGACTTGTCGTTTTCGTCTGCTTTCCATCCTCAGACTAATGGACAGACGGAGCGAACTAATCAGACTTTGGAGGCTTATTTGAGGTGTTTTGTCTCTGCTGATCAGGACGATTGGGTGACCTTCTTGCCGTTGGCTGAGTTTGCCCTTAATAATCGGGCTAGTTCCGCCACCTTGGTTTCGCCGTTTTTCTGCAACTCTGGTTTCCACCCTCGTTTTTCTTCGGGTCATGTGGAACCTTCTGACTGCCCTGGGGTGGATTCTGTGGTGGATAGGTTGCAGCGGATCTGGAATCTTGTGGTGGACAACTTGAAGTTGTCACAGGAGAGGGCTCAGCGCTTTGCAAACCGCCGCCGCGGTGTGGGTCCCCGACTACGTGTTGGGGATTTGGTGTGGCTTTCTTCCCGCTTTGTTCCTATGAAGGTTTCCTCTCCCAAATTTAAACCTCGTTTTATTGGTCCTTACAAGATATTGGAAATCCTTAATCCTGTATCCTTTCGCCTGGATCTTCCTGTGTCGTTTGCTATCCACAACGTGTTTCATAGGTCCTTGTTGCGGCGGTACGTTGTGCCTGTGGTTCCTTCTGCTGAGCCTCCTGCTCCGGTGTTGGTCGAGGGCGAGTTGGAGTACGTGGTGGAGAAGATCTTGGATTCTCGTCTCTCCAGGCGGAGGCTTCAGTACCTGGTCAAGTGGAAGGGCTATGGTCAGGAAGATAATTCCTGGGTGGTCGCCTCTGATGTTCATGCGGCCGATTTAGTTCGTGCCTTTCACGCCGCTCGTCCTGATCGCCCTGGTGGTCGTGGTGAGGGTTCGGTGACCCCTCACTAAGGGGGGGGTACTGTTGTGATTTTGCTTTTTGCTCCCTCTAGTGGTCATTAGTGATTTGACTCTGGAGCTTCTGTCTTTTCCCATATCCTCACCTGGGCCGTTAGTTCAGGGGCGTTGCTATATAAGCTCCCTGGACCTTCAGTTCAATGCCTGGCATCGTTGAAATCAGAGCTAATCTGTTGTGCTCTTGTCCTATGATCCTGGTTCCTGTATTTCAAGCTAAGTCTGCTTCCGTGCTTTTTGCTTTTGTTTTGTTTGGTATTTTTGTCCAGCTTGTTCCAATCTGTATCCTGACATTTGCTGGAAGATCTAGGGGGCTGGTGTTCTCCCCCCGGACCGTTAGACGGTTCGGGGGTTCTTGAATCTCCAGCGTGGATTTTTATAGGGTTTTTGTTGACCAGATAAGTTATCTTGCTATATTCTGCTATTAGTAAGCTGGCCTCTCTTTGCTGAACCTGGTTCATTTCTGTGTTTGTCATTTCCTCTTACCTCACCGTTATTATTTGTGGGGGGCTTGTATCTTGCTTTGGGGTCCCTTTCTCTGGAGGCAAGAGAGGTCTTTGTTTTCTTCTCCTAGGGGTAGTTAGATTCTCCGGCTGGCGCGAGTCATCTAGCGATCCGTAGGCATGATCCCCGACTACTTCTAGTGTTGGCGTTAGGAGTAGCTATTTGGTCAACCCAGTTACCACAGCCCTATGAGCTGGATTTTTGAATCTCGCAGACTTACACGTTCCTCTGAGACCCTGTCCACTGGGGTCATAACAGACACCCTCCTCACTCGTGGGTGCGCACGACCCGTAGCTACGCGGTGGGCCTGGATTCCCTGGGGTTCCGCGGGGGCAGGTTCCGGCACCTTCCCTGCAGGAGGCTCGTCCTCCGACGTTCCGGCAGTGGCCTGGAGTGCGACGCACCGCTGGATGCCCTGAGCTATCCAGCCAACCTCCCTCCTCCACCGGGTGTAAGTCACTGCATCTCCAGGCTCCAGGTCGCGGTCATACCTTCCTCCGCAGCGCTCCACTTCTTCCCGGTCAACACAGACCTGCAGTGGCTCTCCAATTTCTTGGATGACTCCCCTTCCTTCCTGGGAGTTGAAGAACACCACCACACCCCAGTGTGATGGCGGGGTCTCCTCAACACCCGTTAGGTCGACCTGGGCCGCGGGTTGGGGTCTGTCCTGCCACGCCGTCATCAGGTGCCGCAGGTGCCGGCAGGATCCTCAGGCCCTGTGCCTGCAGCTCACACTCCGCCGCGGTCGGGAGGAAGGAAGCGGGAGACACCGGAGACAGGCGGACTTCCGTGGGCTGGCCCAGCCGAGCGATCACACGGGCATTGGCCTCCCGGCGGCGTGTTATCTGCTGGGCCTCGGCTGCGGCCACACACTCCTCAGATGGCGGCCAGTTGGGTCTGCCCATCGGTAGCTCCGTAAGGGCCAGTCCCTGCAACGATGGCGCATCTGGGGCTGTGTCGGGTGGTGCAGCCTTATGCTGGGTCGGGTCGTCCCCACGCGGTGCTCCCGGCGTCGCCATCTTTGTTTCCTCCCCAGTGTCTTCTTCCCGCGGTCTCTTTCGTGGGTGGCCATTGTCTTTCGCGCTCTTCAGCTGGTCCACGCCTACTCTACGCCCCTCTTCTCCTCCTGCGCTCTCCTCAGCGCTGTAATGGCGGCGGTTCTTGGCGGGAACTTTTGGCGGCAAGAGCAATACACAGTCTTTGCAATAAGTCACAGTCCAAGCACAATAAATCACAGTTCCAAGGCACACATGACCTGATTCTTCAGGCTTAAGTAGATCCTGTTCGTGACGCCAAGTTGGAGCGCCCCCACTGCTGCAGGGCCAAGGGGCACCCGGTACCAGGCCTCTGTGTCTCGGTTCTGGGGTTACCACGATGAGGAAGGTGCTCACTTTTTTATGTGAGGTGCTCAGGAGAAAACAGTATATATGAGAAAAACTCCGGCACACTACAATTCAAGATTCTCAAAGTCTATTTTTCAACATTTTCAGAGTTTATTAAGAATATAGGATTTCCAAAAATAAATGAATAAAACTCTTCTATACACTTTGCTTGGACATATATAATTTCTTTCTCAACGTTTCGGCTAAAAAAGCCTTTTTCAAGAGATTAGATGTCCCTCTGAAATATACATAAGAATAGTTTTAACATCATATGGGAACAAAAAAACAAGAGAAAAAAGGAAGCTAAAAGGGACATTACCACCATGTCCCCCTTATACAAAGAAACAAAACGTAAGCAATACGCAGAAAATAATAGAAATAATGTCTTCTGACAAATATCAAATTTATAAGAGGCTTATAATATTAGTATAGAAGCAATAGGCCTAAAGGAATGACGGCCATCTCAGAAAAACATCATGGAAAAATTCAAAAAAAATTCAAAACATTTTTTTTAAATAAATTCCAATAGGTATATACGTGCATAATAATGTGCACATTAGCATATAGGAATATAAGTCAACCAGAATATTATTGAATTATATTCAAGGTAAGGTAACAGCCACACCACCATGTATAAAAGAAAAAAGAAAAAAAGAGAAAGAAAAACCATACTTGCTGGTACGAAGAGCAGGGCAAGGAAAACCACTGTTGGAGTAAATATGCAAAAATACATTGCATGTTAGCAGCGGTGTCTAATCAGCAAACATGTACTCGAGAATGCGCATGAATAAATACCTTAGTTAAGAAGTCACACATAAACGTGGTGTCCAGTACGGAGGACCGGGGAACTGTGACCGTTGTGAAGGAGGCATGTGTAAAGGCTGGCGTGTGAGCGGCTATTTACCTTATTACGGTGTAAGTGGTTCCGGGTGAAAGTTCAAGTGAGAAACGTACGCCGGAAATACAGGTAAGAGCCGAAGAGAGCGAAAGAAGCCGAAAAAAGCCGAAATAATGCGCCTGCGCAGTGGAATCCATGTCCGAACTCTAAGTTCCGCTTGTATACTGCAAGACAAGAGGGAAAGTAACAAATTAGCATTATATAAACTTAGCGGTGCGAATATTCAAAGCGCTTATATGGAATTTATGACACAATATCTGGTCTAATAATAAACATTCCTAAACTTATGTTACAGAAATACAGAATAACACTGGAAGACTTCAATAGTAATTCACAATAGTATCTAGGTAAGGCATCCATATAGAGAGATGAAAACTGTCACAGGAAATCATCACGAGAAGGATGGAAGCCATCACAGGACACCCTCATACAGAAATAAAACACGTAATTACATTAATATGAGACCTCATATTCCCTATTTAAACCAAATGGAGACAAAGTTTGTAGCGTATGAATCCAAAAGGATTCACGCTCTTTAAGTTTCTTAATCCTGTCACCCCCCAGCCTGGACAATGGAACATGATCTATTATTTGATACTTCAGCTGTGCCACAGTATGATTGTTTTGTAGAAAATGAGCCGGAATCGGCAAGAGAGTCCTCCCGCAACGAATAGTAGACTTATGTTTCGAAATGCGGTCTCGGATATGCTGGGTGGTTTCCCCGACATATCTGAGACCGCAAGGACACTTTATCAAATATACTACAAATGAGGAATTACAAGTAAAGTGTCCTTTAATGGGAAAATGTCTCCCCAAATGTGGATGGGTAAAGGAGTCACCTTTTGATATATTGGAACATTGGTCACAACTTAGGCATGGAAAAGTGCCATTCCGTGGAGAAGATAGGACTCTCTGTACCAGTCCTCTATTACCGGGGCCCACATCTGCCCTGACCAGGTGATCTCTAATGTTAGAGCAGCGTTTGCTGCAAATGATTGGATTCACATTAAATTCTCGCACTTGTGGGTATGCATTCTTGAGAATATCCCAATGTTGGAAGATACATTTATTAATAAGATAGTTCAAAGGATGAAATGTACTGACAAAAGCCAATCTAGGTACTTTAGGTTGTAAATCCGGTCTAATTGTATCCCTTTTGGGTGTCAGGACATGATTGGGGTAACCCCTATTCCTAAACTTGATATTCATTTCCTGATGTCTAAGATTACCAGTCACAGGATTAGACACAATCCTATGGACCCTATCGTGCTGGGATTTAGGGAGGGCTCTTTTGATGTGATGAGGGTGGCAGCTGTCATATTTCAAGAGACTATTCTTATCAGTAGATTTGACAAATAGGTCCGTCTCAATAATTCTACTTGTATTAATGATAACTCTCGTATCTAAAAAATCCATAGAATTAGGGTCATAAGATAATGAAAAAGTTAAACCTGGTAAACAGGAATTGAGGTCTCTATGGAAATTCAAAAGAGTATCTACGTCACCAGTCCAGATAAGAAAAACGTCATCTATATAACGCCGCCAAAAAATGGCGTAAGAGACAAAACTGGAGTGGGTGTAGACGTACGATAACTCAAATTGGTCCATGAAAACATTAGCATACGGGGGTGCCATGTTACTTCCCATGGCAGTCCCCCTCTTTTGAATAAAAAATTAATCTTCAAACATGAAAAAATTACGGGTCAATACCATGGTGAGGGAATCTTTACAAAATTTGTACTGCAGATCAGAGAAATCTGTATGACGGGTCAAGAAGGATATAACTGATTTAATTCCATCCGCATGTCGGATACTAGTGTATAAACTATTGACGTCCATGGTTACTAGCAAACAATTAGTAGGTAATTTTCCTATATTTCTTAGGGAAGTCAAAAAGTCTGTTGTATCTTTAAGGTAAGATTTAATTTTAGGTACCAGGGGGGATAGAATTTTATCAAGTGTGATGGCTAATGGGGATAATAGTGATTCCGTAGAAGCAACAATTGGACGCCCTGGGGGCTTCAATGGATGTTTATGAATCTTGGGGAGAGTGTAAAATACCGGTATTACCGGATGTTGTTTAATAAGAAATTCTCCCGACTTTTTGTCTATGGTCCCCATGGTGGTATAATGGGTCACTAAGTCTTTGATTTCTTTACTTATCTCAAAAGTAGGATTGTGCCTTATGGGTTGATATGTATCTGAGTCACCAAGTTGTGTCCTAATTTCACTCATATAATAATCTCGGTCTAACACCACTATTGAACCCCCCTTGTCGGCTGGTTTTATTATAATTTGTTTGTTTTCCTTAAGAGATGTCAAAGCCTTTTTCTCTTCTATAGTAAGATTGTGTTTTACATGATAATCACCCCTTTCTATGGATGCCAACACTTTCCTAATGTCATTTCTAACAAATTCTATATATGTCTCTACTGGGTGGTAAAGATGTGGAGGTTGAAAGGAGCTACGTAACTGCAAATTTAAGGCACTCAGAGTGAATTCAGAACCAGTATGATCAGGTAAAGTAGAAGAAGTTACCAATTCCTTAGAAAAATGGACTTTAAGTCGAACATTTCTGAAAAAACGATATAATTCCTGGTCTAGCTGAAACGAATTAAAACGTGGGACCGGACAGAAACTCAGTCCTTTCTGCAATACAGTCATTTCAGAGGGGGATAGGCATGTGGATGAGATGTTGTAGACAATATTATCGGTAATTTCATTACCTGTGATCTCGTTGCCATTCTGCGTTGTTCTTGTCCGTGTCCGTTGCCCCCTCCTCGTTTTCCTCTGTAGGTGCGTCCTGGGCGCTGTTCTAAAAAAGTGGAGCGTGAAGTGCCAAAATCGCTCTCTGAACTTGTAGAGAATGGACTGTAGTCCCGTCTTGCTGGTCTCCGATACCTGGAATAATTGGAAAACTGCCATTTATAAACTTGGTTACTCCTGTAGTCCTCAGTATCACGTAGAAATTTATTTCGTTTCCTAGTTTGTAGATTTTCACATAGATCAGATATAGATTTATCAACTTTGTCCTTCAACACCTTGAAGTCCTCCGGTGAAGATGTACTCCATCCTCAGTTGTTGTTCCGTCGACGAAATCCTGGAATTCAATTCTGTAATTTCCTTTTGTTCTGGGGTTGTCACGGTGGCTAGGCCCAGTCCGTGACCCTGCTGAGGGGCGTCCAATGAAAGTTGCCAATGTGCAGATGTTGTGGTGTGGTGTAGGTCGCGGTGAATAACGAGGACACCAGGTTGCAGTCTCTTTACCTCTTTACTGAAGGCTTCACGATCCTCAGTCCGGAATACGGTCAACCGGGCTACCTACCTGAGTCCGGCCGGTCCGATGGCACCTCCAGAGTTCCCTTTGCAGGTGGAAATCTGTGCCTACCTTCTAGCGCTTGTGTGTTGCAGTCCTTCCCTGCTGTGCTTACGGGATAGTCCTCACAACTGTTGTGTCTGTTTCTGAAGTTCCCTCACAACTCGATTATGATGTTCTTCTTCGTCCCCCCAGATGATATGGCTAGGACGCACCCGTATGACGGGTAGGCTCGGAGGTCTTCCGGGACCCTAGAGTCGCCCCTCTCCAAATGTTGCCCCCTGTGTCTGCTTAGGTGATGTTGGGTGAGACAGCCCGCCTATAACTGACTGTCCTGCTGTAGGTTTGAAGTAAGGCCTGGAGCTCAATACTTCCTCGGCATTTCCGCCCACCGGCTGCGTGCCTCAGTAGGATGTTGCCTCGTCTTACAGCACGACTCCTACTGGTGTTTCTCCTTGTTACGTTGATCTCGTTTCTCACTCAGCACAATAAACCTTGCTTCTTGTCCTTTCTTGGGGTACCGCCGCAACGGGGTGCAGGCGCGGTCCCGTAACGTTCTTTCTGTTCGCTAGGCCTCTGTCAGTATCCCACCCCTGACAGGGACCCCCCTGAATCTTCCCCTGCAACACCCTCTGCCACAGGATGTTGCCTGCTTCCAACCCAGTCAGCTTCTCTCTAACTTCCTATCTAACCCCCAGTTTTACCTGACTGTGAGGAGTGGCCTAATACATAGCACCCTTAGCTCCCCCTGGAGGCCAGACTGTGAAGTGTATTGGTGTCTGTGATACCTGGTCAGGTGAACTCCTTCAGTGCCATCAGACGTACCATAGCCCCCTTTAGCGGCGGAGCATCAGTACTGCAGCGACCAGGACTCTGGGGCGCTGCATATGCTGTATAATAAAAGGATATCCTGTCCTTTGTGAATAAAGGGCATTGATTTTCAGGGCTGAAAATACCATGAGGCCAATTCATTAAGACTGGCCTAGCGCATGCTTGGGATACTTCAGTCTTGCTGAAATGGAAGGCGCTGAATTAATTGAACCTGACATCATAATTATGTAATGTAAAATATAGACATGGTTGTAGTAATGCTGTAATACTGAGTAAATTGATACAATTGGCAAATAAATCTGTTTTGTGGTTCTGCTTTAATAACTATTTATAGCTTTCTGCTAATTAGATTTGGGTGCACAGGGGACTGGGATTCCTCCTCCCTAGCTGTGATTCCTCGGCCACTCAAATTACTAATAATCTTTATTTTTTAAACAGTGCTAGCATATTCCGCAGCACTTTACACACATTATCATCCCTGTCCCTGATGGGGTTCACAATCTAAATTACCTATCAGTATGTCTTTCAAATGTGGGAGGAAACCGGAGTACCCAGAGGAAACCAACACAAACACGAGGAGAACATACAAACTCTTTGCAGATGTTGTCCTTGGTGAGATTTGAACCCAGGACCCCAGCGCTGCAAGGCTGCAGTGCTAACCACTGAGCCACCATGCTGCCCAAATTGTATATGTTTAATTGAATAACAGGTCACTGCTGAGATTTGAAAGAATAGGTCTGTCATTCACAGATCGGAGAGGGGCAGAGGAGCCGGGAACTCACAGACAGAGAGGAAAAATCCCAATGTACAGTCTGGCCCCTGTGCACCAAAATCTAATTAGCATAAAACTTCAAATGGTAATTAAAGAAAAACAATTAAACAGATTTATTCACCAAAGGTATCAATGTAATCAGTATAACAGCCCTATTGCAGTCATGTCTCTACGTTACACTACAAAATTGTGTGGACAGGTTCTCTTTAATAAATTTGGCAAACCTTCTCAGTGGCATATGCCTCTGTGAGTCCCTCCAAGAATACATCTTTATCATGCAAACCGCTGTCAATTTTTATGAATTTTATGAGTGTGCATGGCGGAGCCCTAATCCAGCCTTGGCTTCTTCCAGCTCTACCCATTTTGGCAGAGATTATTCAAACTAGTATATAAGTGCCAAAAGTCACAAAATGTTTGCACAATTCACCATTGTGCAAAACTTGAGCACCTTCTCAGAGCATACCTGCCAGTTTTCTGCCATAAAATCTGAATCTGGAAACTTGATTCCAGCTCACCCAGTTGCTCTATGCTCATCCACCTGGGGCTCAGACACAGGCCTCGCTCTGGCCTCACATCAAGGATAATAAAAAAAATTGGAGTCCGGCTCAACAGGACTGGATTTTCCTTTTCTTTTCTTTTTGAAAAGAAAATATAGTGCATACAAAAGAAAAATTTACATGGGCGACATAACACAGTCGATGCATTTCAACTGCACTAAGCAGTCTTGCTAAAAAAAAAATTATGAATCTGCCCTCATGTGTGTAACCAGTGGATCCGGAATTTGGTTCAGTAGGCGTAAGTGCCCACTGCCATAATAAAAGCAGCACCAATTTACTATGTCTATAAATCTCAATGTATAAATACTGGGCTAATGAATTTCATAGCTCTTAATTACTGATGGATGGAAGTATACACAGAATTCAATGGGCTCCATAGCAAAATTTTAAATGGGTCCTACCCACTGGTTAATGCGTAGAGTTTATCATATTATTTGTACCAATTTTCACCTAAAAGTATGCTTTATTGTCTGTTTTGTATGAAAATGTGCAACTTTCTTTTTCTTTAAGGGTATATGCACACGTTGCAGATTTTCTGTGGATCCGCAGCATTTTTTTCCACTCAGAAACGCTGCAGATCCGCAAGTGATTTACAGTACAATGTAAATCAATGGCCAAAAAAGAAATACTCTGCTTATGGTGCGAAAAAATCCACATGGAAAACTCAGCAGATTAAAAAAAGGACCATGTTAATTCCTTTTGCGGATCTGCTGCATTTCTGCACCCATTCCATAATAGAAATCTGCAGGGGTAAAAAAAGGAAGAAATTCGCACAAATCCGCAGCAAATCCACAAAAAAAGTGCAAAAAAAAAGGCGCAGATTCTGGCCTGCGTTTCTGCCAAGAAATGCAGAATCTGCACAGAAAATTCCACAGTCAAATCCGCAATGTGTCCATATAGCCTAATACCTTTAATGAGTTTTTCTTAAACAGAGAACAAGGCTTAGCAGAAGAGGCACAACTAGGGATAAGCAAGTATATTCGCAAGTATTCAGTACTCAGCGAGTAATGCGGTATTCGGAATATAGCGAGTATTTCACAACTCGCTTCGCAAGTACTAGGCTGTAGTGCTACCTTCCACAAAGCACAAACTGCTCCTTGCTCCCCAATATCTGCATCTGAATATCTGCAACAATGTCACAAAAACCCCAAATTCCCAGAAAGCCTGTTGTGAAGGGACAGGGACATGGACGTGGACTTGGGCGTGGGGTTGTCATTGGTGTCCGACAAGGCACTGAGTCTGGAAGACAGAAGAAGGTTGATGCATCTATGTTCCAGGTGAAAATTCCCGGTCTGGAACGTAAACGTGTCTGGAAGCCTGAAGAGCAAGAGGAGATACTGTCTTGGATGGCAGATAAGGGCTCAACAAAATTTTCTTGCAGCACCCAATCTTCCACGACTACACAGCCTACTGTCGATACACAGAAAGCTGGGTCATCCAATTCTCAACCTGTTCCTACTTCCTCCCCCCTCAGCAGTTACAGGAAACATTTGACCCCAAGCTTGGCCACTCAGATGATCTGTTTGGTACATATGATGCTTTGGTTGCCTTTGGCCTGTCAACGCGCAACATTGAAGAGGAATGTGAGGAGGTATCGTCTGTTCATGGCCAAATATTTCCAAACCCACGGCCAGAAGAAAGACACTTTCAGCCACGTGATATACCTGCTCAAGAGGTGGAGGCTGATGATAATGAGACACAGTTGCCATCTGGCCAGCCGACAATATCAACACGGAAGGAGGATGACATGGACAATGAGGTGGTCGATGATGAGTCCACTGATCCGACCTTGACCGTTGGTATGCATAGCCAGCACAGCAGCACAGAGGAAGAAGGAGAATACGTAGCACCAACAAAGGCACTAAGGGCTACTGGTTTGAGCAGAGTGCAAAATGTGTCAACTGTTGCCAAGAGTAATCCCTTTGTGCCTCAAGTCAAGGCAAGGGGGCGTTCATCCTCTGTCTAGAATTTTTTTCAGATAGTCCTTCTGAACCATACATTGTCATCTGTAGCATCTGCCATACGAAGCTGAGCAGAGGCAAGGGCAAAGGCAACCAGAGCATCACTAGTATGCAGAAACACATGGCAGCCAAGCACCCTAGTCCGTGAGCAGAACAACAGGCTACCAAATCAGTGTTTTCGGGTCAAACAACTGCCATGTCACCTGTGATCCGTCCTTCCCAATCTGCTGGGCCAGGAAGCAGGTGCTCATACCTCCTGCTCACAAGCTGCGGTTGCAGAGACACAGGCCACAACAATCCCATTCACTAGTTTGTCTTAGCCAAGCATCCAGTTGTCCGTGCCCCAGATCTATGAAAGGAGGTGTAAATACCAACCCACGCATCCACAAGCACAAATACTAAACTCGCACATTGCCAAGTTGTTAGCCGTGGAGATGTTGCTGTTTAGGCTTGTGGGGACATAGTCTTTCCATGATCTCTTGGCTGTGGCTGCCCCACAATACTCTGTTCTCAGCTGCCACTATTTTTCCCGGTGGGCCGTCCCCGCGTTACACCAGCACGTGTTAAACAATCTAAAGCTTGCTTTCACCAATGCCGTAACTTGGAAGGTCCACCTAACAACAGACACGTGGACAAGAGTAATTGTGGACAGGGATGATACATTTCTGTCACGGCACACTGGCTGAAAATGGTGGAGGGTGGGACAAAGTCGCAAACTGGAACATCACATATCCTATCCACGCCACGAATAGCGGGCCCAACCTCAATCATTGTTTCCACCTCATCATATACGTCCTGTCCCCCCTCTTCCTCCTCCTCCTCATCCTATGCTGAATTAACCTCCACATCACTCCCAAGTTGGGAGCTGTGCAGCAGCGCATCGGCAAAGCGGCAACACGCTCTGCTTAAGCTGATTTGTTTAGGAAAAACACCAGACCCTGCAGCAGAGCTGTGGCAAGGAATAAAACAACAGACCGATAAGTGGCTCTCCCCACTGAAACTCAAACCCGATCTGGTTGTCTGCGATAATGGGCGTGACCTGGTCTCTTTAAAGTTCGGGAAGCTGGTACACATGCTATGCATGGCTCACGTGCTGAACCTAGTGGTTAAGAAATTTATCAAAACATACTCTGACTTGCCGTACCTACTTGAGAAGGTGCGCTTTATTTGCGCCCATTTCCACCATTCCTCTACTGCTGTTGCCTATCCTGCAGTGCTTCAAAAGCAATTTAATTTGCCAAATCACCGACTCATTTGCAACCTGCCCACATGGGGGAACTCAACATATCATATGTTGGCAAGGATTAGTGAGCAGCAGAGGGCACTTGCTGAATACCAGCTTAAACATTCCAGTCAGACTGCGACTCAGCCAAGACACATAACAACTGTCGAGTGGGTGTGGAGCACTGACATTTGTGAGGTGCTTGATAACTTTGAGTACTGCACCAACCTCATGAGTGGTGATCAGGCTATTATCAGCGTTATCATCCCGATGCTATGTATGTTGAAAGAATTGCTGCATAATCTAAACATGGAATCTTTGAGTGCCCATCAGCTGGGTATGGAGCAAGATTTCACACTGGCTGACTCTAATAAAATTTAACAAGGACTGGATTTCGCCACAGTTTTTAAGCCCTCCAGATGACAGCATCCCAACCTAAAGTCACCCAAAACATTATTTTATGCTACTGGTGATCACGTCCATCACTTCCCATACAAACCCCTTTCCTTCTTCTTACATGTGTATCCTACTTCAGCTTCTGCCACATGTACCTCATGGTCAACAAGCTAGAAACAATGTTCCATTCATTAATATTTCCCATCGGAGGTACTTGTGATGAGACCTCCTTCCTGCGTCAACCATGATACACCCCCTTGGGCTAATTTTTGTAAACACTATGTCTATGCCTGCACATTGGGTGCTGGAACTACTGTGCTGGTAATCCTAGCTTCATAATTGTCTATGCCTGCACATTCGGTACTGGAACTACTGTGCTGGTAGTCCTAGCTTCATAATTGTCTGAATTGTCTGGCCCTTGAGGCCTCCTTCCTGCATCAAGCATGATACAGCCCCTTGGGCTAATTTTTGTAAACACTATGTCTATGCCTGCACATTGGGTGCTGGAACTACTGTGCTGGTAATCCTAGCTTCATAATTGTCTGGCCCTTGAGACCTCAAGGACAGTAGTCCAACCTTTACAATTGTGAAGCTCTTGTGATGATGATGATGATGGGTGGCTTTTTCCTGCGTTAACCAACACACAGCTTTTTACCACCTGCTTTTAAACAATCATGCACCCATTTCAGCCTTTTCCTCAGGCCCCCAGACCACTTTGTAGGGTCCAGCAGAAAATTACTTGCATTTCCAATTAACTTGCATTGGACTCGATACCAGGGTATTAGGACCTACTCGTTAACTTACGAGTATAGCAAGTAGTATGAATATTTGGCTACTCGCTCATCCCTAGACACGACCACCAACACTCAATATATGTAGTATATTTTATGTCAATATGGCTGGTTTATTCTAGGGCACAGAAAACCCAATATGCACCAAACATCTTAGGAGGTGTGCTCTGCCTAATAAATTTGGCACATCTTACTAGAGTGGACTTCTGTTTAAGACTGGCATATGGTAATTTCCTCTAATGTTTGGTAATGTGGCATGCTTAGATTTAGCATTGTTTTCTAGCAGAAATTGTTTGAGTGGACCTGTCACCAGATTTAACAATGCAAACTGTGTATGTTACTAAATAGATCTCTTAGGCTACGTTCACATTTGCGTTGTGCGCCACAGCGTCGGCGACGCAACGCACAACGCAGGAACAATGCATGCACAACGCTGCGTTTTGCAACGCATGGGTCCTTTTTTTGCTTGATTTTGGACGCACAAAAAATGCAACTTGCTGCGTCCTCTGCGCCATGACGCGTGCGCCGCAGTGACGCAGGCATCGCCAAACGCAAGTGCAATGCATGTCCATGCGCCCCCATGTTAAATATAGGGGCGCATGACGCATGCGGCGACGCTGCGGCGCCCGACGCTGCGGCGCAGAACGCTAATGTGAACGTAGACTTAGACCTGGTAAGGATATTGTATTTTCTTTGAAAATTCATGTCAGAATGACTGTATAATACTTTATATGAAAATTTAATTTAATCTCCGCTCACTTAGCTTCATTGAGAGCTCCTCAGTGTTTCTCCTCCCTGCTGCTGCTGAGATATCACAGTTCTCAGTATAAGCTGCAGATGCAGTCAGACTGGGTGTGAGGAGATTGAATAAACTTGAAGCCTTGAGCTCTTTCACTCCTTAGCTGGACTCATAAAATGCATATCTTAATATCACAATTATATAGTCACTCTGATATGGATTTTCAAAGTAAGTACACCAGTATCATCAGATATAAGAGATTTGTTATAGGCAACCTATCAGGAAGATTGTGCTGAGTAACCTACAGACATTGTCAGGTTGACGCCGTTATACTGATTACAATGATACCTTGGTTGATGAAATTTGTCGTGTGGTTGTTGTTTAATCTTCATTTTCAGTTTTCAGTTAATGATAAGCTCGTACTCTAATGCGGCCTGTGGGGGTCGTTATGTGGTGATCGGATTAGGTAGTCATCTGTATGGCATCTGATAGGTCACTGATCCCTCAGTATTTTGCCCCCTATTTTACATAATGAATATTTAATATATTGAAAAAAAAATCACCTGCAGTTGGCAGGTGTTGGCGGCGGCTCCTGCGCTGCTGCATGATCGCATGTGTAATGTGCATTTAAAACTTTTTTTTTATTCCATTAATTCATTAACAAAAAAACCCTGTTTTTAAATGGCGCCGGCCGCGCCTGCGCAGTGGCAGCTATCGGCAGTCTGATAGATGCTACTGCACAAGCGGTGCCATCTTTCTAGAGAAAAAAGAATTGCATTTTATTTGAATAAAGACTCTCCCACACATTCTCTTGCTTACCCATTTATTATTAAAAAAAATTCTCCACAGATCCAATGACATCCAAATAGGCCCTTCGTCGTTCACCAATTTCCTCATGCGCGATCACTTCAGTAACGTCATTGCCCATGAGCCATTCCTGCAGTTCTTATTCGAGGTAATTTCTCATGGGTGATAACAATACACCAGTGAGAAATGGCTGAGAGTAACCTATGGACTTGATGTCAGCTGACGTTACAAAGCTGAAATCAACTCCATAAATTAGTATCTGATTGCCAATACACCAGCACAATCAGGAACAGCCAAGGATAAGCTCATAATTGGTGCATCGAATGAATGCGCCATTTCTAGGGTGGCTAAATGCTGCTATTTTTTGGCTTGGATGGGTCCAATATCAATGGCCCTTCCCGGCCTATTAATATCAGCCCTCAGCTGTCTGCTTTTTTTTAGTGTCCCCCTATTTTTAGTAACCAGCTAAGGCAACTCAGACAGCTGCTAACTGATATTAATAAGCTGGGAAGCTGCATGAATATTGGCCCTTCCTAGTTTAAAAATACCAGCTCACAGCTGTCTGTGTTCGCCCGTTTTTTCTTACATTATTATTCTTTTTTTTTACTGTCAGGCCGGGTCATGTGTTGCGCCAGCCAATCACATAACATTACTTGACATGGCTTTCCAGTTCAGGTTCTCTCATCCCTAGTGGATATTTGATAGGTGATATTTTTTTTTTCAGTAGGCCACCCCTATAACACTCTCTACAACTCTAATCGGGTCACATGTTCCCATTTTATGCAGCATCATCCCACAAAAAGATCCTTATGCAGTCATACATGAAATGGACATTTCAGGGATCTATTGGTGTTCTTGACATGAAACTTGGCTATGAACAAGTATTCAGCTATCGCAAGGCATAAATATGAAAATGTGTTTCCTTGTAAATTAAAATACAGGTGTTTAGAGTGACAAAGCATTCCAGTTATAACTCAGAACTGAATCTGAGGAAATTTTGCTGATTCACTCCCAGACATAGTGTACAAGGCTGAGACCGATAATGCGACATTTCGGCAAGAAAAGAAAAGAAATGCACTAAAAGCTTTAGTGCAAGATAAGTACCGGCTGCCAGCTTCATTTGCAAAGTGGTTCCTGATGAAAAAAAGGAAAAAATATTACAAGTATTCTCGATCTGGTTGTGTCTTTTAGCAAATAAGATTAATACAGCCAATATATTAAGCGCTGTATTTCCTTCACATAGAACATGCTACTCAAAGAGTGGGTTTCATGTATTCAGTTTTACGTTAAAATGGGGAAATTTGACTGGATCTTTATTAACTTGAACGGAGTACCTCCACCAACTGCCCCTGATTCTGGGACAGTTTCTCTTTTTCTTCTGTGTTCCTCCTATCCAAATTTATACCCGCCATAATAAAGGGCACCTATAAGTAAATTTTCCTTTCAACCAACTGGGTGTATACCGCAGAACAGGAGAGCAGCAGCGTTGCAACCCACTATGCTACAGACTATGCTCTATATTACTTTTCTTCTTTGCTTCTGTAAACATGTGACTGGATGCAACACGCAGACAAGAGCAAGACGGAAGTAACCGGTTTAACTATTTATTCCCTGAGTGTGAATATTTGAAGGGGGTGTTTGAAACAAAGGGTGATGCATTAGTAACAGAGTATTTGCAGAGTGCAATATCCAATATGCAATAATATCACGGTTGTTATCAACGCACTATAACTCTGGCCGCACGGCATCACTGCGTAAGGCTACGTTCACATTTGCGGTCAGCGCCGCAGCGTCGGGCGCCGCAGCGGCGCCGCATGCATCATGCGCCCCTATATTTAACATGGGGGCGCATGGACATGCGTTGTGCTGCGTTTTGCGCCGCATGGCCGCAAGCGTTGGACGCAAGAAACGCATCAAGTTGCATTTTTTTTGCGTCCAACTTTCGGCCAAAAAGGACGCATGCGGCGCAAAACGCAGCGTTTTAGCGTGCGTTTTGCCGCGTTTTTGTTTGCGTTGTGCGCTGCGGCGCCGACGCTGCGGCGCACAACGCAAATGTGAACGTAGCCTAATATAACATATAGTTTCTAGTGAGAACAATGTTCACAGTGATGAGTATATCTCTTTAACAATCCCCTTTATCTTCGAAGCTCTAGTGGAGGTTGCCGATTCATCCCGCTAGGCTGGAAGTTATTTTACCAAAATCAATCAATGCTCTCTGGGCTTCCTGCACTCTTGTAGGCCAATACCTTATTTGTTGAAACTCTGCAGACTGTTCCCTGTACCATACTTCAATGTCAGAAGTAATTGCCTTGTTTACATGCGCCTCCTGGTCACTGCTGCAAACGTTCACCTCTGGATCTGGGTCTCCACCAGATCTCCGTGACTTGACCGGCGACGGTTGTCTGAAGGGTCTAGACGAACGAGGACTGGGCTTGGGGTCTTGTCTGGCATAGACTGGTTTCTGGATATTGACTGGTACATGGCTGGTCCTCAGGTCTTGACTGGCATGTATGGTCCACGGATCTTGCCTGGGCTGTCTGGCTCTCCCTTGCAGACTTACAGCTGCCCGCCAGTCTGGTCTTTAGGGTGCATCCTAGTATCTCTTTCTCCTCCGTGCAGCAGCTATTTTTTGATTGGCCAACGTCATAAATGTGAAAAGCAAAAGCCCACAGAGAAGTTCTAAAGTATATGACCAGTTGGTTGAATGGATTTTCTGCAATATTTGTTTTGTAAAATTGGGCCCATCTTGGTAGTTGAATAAAAAAGTGAATCATTTGCTGATTGGCAGCTTTCTATGTACAATGTATATTGACAGAAAGCTGCTATTCAGTGGTGGGGGTGGGATTGCACTTGGAGGCATGAGAGTGGGTTGTCTTCTAGGGATAATTTCCTGCTGATAAAACACTCAATGTATTGAAAGCGCAAAACAGCCTAGTAAGTAGCACATCACTGGCATTGATATTTCTTCCCAATGGTGCTCTCAATTACTTCGCAAAAACCTGCTGACATATTCTCTTAAAATAGACTCTGGGATGATCCTGAATCCTGACCCTTGACAGAAGAGGAACATTGTAACAGGGGTGATGGAACCACTGTGCCATAGTCTGAGGAAAATCTGGGGGATGTGACTTGGTTAGGTGGGGTTAGGCTTGGCTCCTGATCGACACCAGTTGCTACTCCAGGACAGATCTCATACACATGTCACCTGACCCCAAAGGGACGGTAAGCTGGAATGGCACAGTAGTATGGCTGGTATATAGATAGGTACTGGCAAGTGCAGGCTGGTCTGACTCATATAAATATAGGCATTGGCAAGTGCAGGCTGGTTTGGCTGTTGTACAGCTAAGCCCTGGCAGGTGCGGACTGGTTCAGTTGGATTAAAGACTGGCATAGCCATTGCAGGCAGGTTTGGCTGGTATACAGACTGGCAAGGCTGGTGTAAGCAGGTTTGGCTGGTATACAGACTGGCAAGACTGGTGCGAGCAGGCATGGCTGGAATACAGGGATGAAAGGCAAGTATGCGCAGACAGGTATAAGACATTTAAACTGACTGGCAGGTACTGGGAACCTGACAAATAGCAAGCATATTGGAAACAGACTAAACACGTTGTTTAGGCACCTCCCATCAGGTGGAGGTGCCTTAAATATTAAGTGTGTCCCAGCCATTGGCTAGGGACACTTTAAAGTGGCATGCGCTGTCACTTTAAAAGGGTGTGAGCATGCGTGCATACTAAGTCAGGCATGTGCAGATCTTGAGCAGCAGCAGGAGAAAAAGGAGGAAGTTCACAACGGGGCCAAGGCGGTGAGTAATTCGGCGTCTCTGCCTGGAGAGGTAGGAAGCATGCAGGGATGCTGGTGCAGCAGACATAATGTAAACACTATGTATTTAGTCTTTAGAAGAAAAGTCTAACGGGAGATAGGAGTAACTTGTATAACTACATAAATGGCTCATGAAAAAAAAATTGGGAAAAGCTGTTCTATGTAAAATTTCCTGGAAAAACAGTGAATAGTGAAAAAAGCTAAGGCTCCAGATGTTGCAAGGCTTATTTACCATGAGAGTTGTAAATCTTTAAAATAGCCCACTCAAGAGCAGGTCACAGAGGAAATAAACTTTTTTGACTGACAATTTCTTAGAGCAAAACAACATGAAACATTTTGTAAATATAAAGGTTTTTTGTTCTGAAGGTCGATCCAGTCCGATCGCCTGTGGGGATAGGAAAGGAAAATTTTCACCTTTAGGAAAGATTTGTTCATGCCCTCTGTTGTTGTACCCTATGATTACCTTCATCTAGATCAGTAGGAGGAAAGCAAGTCCTAAGTTCACCTCCAGCACTTTCTTTCATTCACATATTCTTTTACCCTCTGATTGAAATGAATGGATATAACTGGTTGTCCTTTTCTAACTACACTTGCCATAAAACTTAACTTTTGTATTCTTGTAACTTTCAATTCTGATTACAATTCATTACAGCAAAACAGCAGCTTTCTGCTTAGAGATGAGCAAGTTTCCTGAATTCAGTTTGGACTGTTTTGCTCAATTTGGAAGTGGATATTTAATTTGCAAAGAGTAAACTTGGTGCCCTGAAACTCTTAGAATGAGAATAAGGCCAAAGAGGAGAGACTGAAGGACCAGACAAGAAGGGGAGGCATCAGGCCACTCAGAGAGGGCCAATCAGAGCTGAGTATTATAATTTATTCTGACACTCAGAAAATCTCAAATTGGTAACTGGCTGAAAATCATTTTTCTGGATTTGCGTAAATCAAATCCCCACAAAATTGAATTAGTTAGAAATTTAAAAAAATGGGATGTTTGTACTGAAATTGATTCTTTTAGAAACATTTTACTCATAAATTGACTGCTGTGTTACCTAAACTTTTGTCAGATGGCTATGAATTAGAGGTGACATTTATCTGATTGTAAATGTCCTCTTCCTTTTCTTTACCCTTTTTAGACTAGACACCAAACTACTACAGACTTCAGACCAGATTCCTAAATTAATTTAGACTCCAGACCTGCCCCTTGACTAAACCCTTAAATTAATCCAGACCTTAGACCAGATCTATAAGAATGCATTCTCCAGATCAAATTTCTAAATTATAACCCTTGACTAAACACCTCAATAAAGGCATATGAGATCCCTAAATTCTTACATAAGACAGAGGGTTGTCACACTGTCAGAACATTGTACAGTACATGCTGGATATAACCAAGTCCCAGTAAAGTTGAAGAGTCACTTAGGAGAGAGGAGGGTGATTATCATTATCCCCCTTGTGTCATAGATAAATCCAATAGCGAGCCATCAACTTAAATTAAAAAACATCATTGCGGTAGACTAGATGATAGACATATTGGGTGGTCATGGGCCCCTCGAGAACTTCAGTCTACATTCAAACATCCCAGCCTGGAATCTAAGACTGAATATAGTTGCAGCACACTTACCTTAAGGGCTCGTGAAAAGTCAACTAAAATCTGCCAATATTTGTCAGTTAAATGTGAGAAGGCCACATGGGTGGAAATTTGATTTCTCAAAACTTTCCTACTATACAAGTACCAATACCAATGTACAATTCTAGGGAATTGTTGCCAGAAGTGAAAAATGCTTAAACAAGAGATGGAAACTACAATTAGCTTACGATTGTGTCAACCTACACAAACATTCTTTACATTCCTTATGCCTAGATATTTCAATTTCACATATTAACAATGACACACAAGGCCATCAATAACCTGTCTCCACAATATATCTCAAACTTAATCTCCCGCTACCCCGCACAAAAGACTCATGGCCTCACAAGATCTCATTGTTTCTTCTCATACAACCATCTCCAACATTTCTTAAAAGCGTCCCATAGTGTGAAATTCACTACCCCGAGCAATGAGACCTTGCCAATCTTTGAATCTTCAAATGCAACCTAAAAACCTTTTTTAAAGAAAAAATGTCTTTATAAAAACCTATGACCTCCAATAATTCTGCAGCCATCACACTGCCATATCAGTATCTTCTGTACTCACCTGTTGTTTCCTTCCCCCTACTGTAGATTATAAACCATTGCACTTAATTAGACATTGTTAAGTTAAATTGCACTTTTTGCACCTTGTAATGTATTATTAACTGATTTTTTTATACCGTAAACAATTCAATGAAAAATATATCAAATGCAAAAAACATCACCGAAAAAAGCAGCCACACTCGACAATACCTGGTCACAATACTAATGCACTGTAGGATGCAGTAAGCCCTAATGATGGTTAAGTAAGTAGCAAAGTGGCTGCTTTTTTTGTGATGTTTTTTGAAAATGACGTCTTTTTCAGTTAATTATTTTTTTTAATGTAGGGACTCTCAAGACAGTGCTGACCCTTGATGCAGGTTACGAGCCTTTGCATTTTGGCCAAAATATCAACAAATACCTCATTTTTTCCATCTTTTGAAGGGTGCAGCCAGGTTCTGTAATACTGGTGAGGTGATTTGGGATGTCTGTCCCTGTGAGTTGCACTTATAGAATGGGGGGCAGCACGCCTGATTTAGTAGTAGTAGGAATGAACAATAGGTTGCAAGCCGTGATTATGCAGTACTCATATCTGTGCGACTGGTGCCCTATACTGGCCTTAACCATGTATATTTCTAATAGTAGGCAACCACCACACTATGATCGTTAGGTGTGTAAGTGGTTGTTTTATCAGTAGTTTGCACACGTGCTACCTCCACCTTTTTATCATTGGGGCTTGTTACATCCTGCAATGCATTAGCATTGAAACCAGGTATTGGTAAAGATGGCTGCTTTTTTCTAGCAAGAAGCAAGGGAAATTTTAAAGGAAGTATGATATTTGGATCTGACGGCACAGAGAATGTTTGTAGTCTGTTGCCGTAGAGACACACAGGTTTTGCATTAAGCTGTTGAAAAACACCAAAAATATTTATTTTTTCTTAAAGTTACTTAATTTTTCAGATGGTTTGGAGCAATAACAATATTGCTTATACAAATGGAAATAGCTTTTATGGATCTTTGAGTAGTCCCCAACACAACATACAGTACTTTGTTCTTCTTTCACAGCCAAAGATTATAGTCAATACACAATGGCATGTCGTTCTGTATTTGTTCTACAGTATTGCCATTGACGATGTGACATATTAACAGTACCTACTAATTATGTCAGCTATTAAATACTGCATTTGTTGTACATGACTCATTCTCGGTTTCATTGCTAGTTGGACAAGCAGAACATGTCGCAGCTGTAAATCCTCCCACGGCTTCCATGCTTCAGTATGGGACAGATGCAGCCGATAAGATATGTGACCTCTATTTTAGAATCTTGTGCAATGTTTCTAATACCAGTTTTCTAGCCAGTGTACAGTTTTTACCAAGTTTATAAAGAGTAAACTGTTTTATTTTTAAACTGATGCATGAAACCTGATCAGCGGCCAGACACTCCTGCATCCAAACTTCAGCAACAGATTTGGGCATCCATCATTTTTTTTCAAGAATTGAACTGGAAAAACACTTAGCTATGACACAGGCCAAATCGAAATGCTGCTTCTTTACATTCAGCAACTTACCTCAAGGTGTTTATATTAAGGACAAGCAAATCCATCCTATATTGTCTGTATGGATAGAGATGCAAGATGTATGTATTTTACAGCAGTTATCATTGGAGTTAATAGCCAGAAATCTGTCTTAGACTAATAAAAAGAGATACAGGGGACGATTCATCAAAGCTTTTTGGCCAAATTTCTGACAAAAAAAGCTTTAAAAAGTCACATTTTTGCGCAAATGTGAGGTTGCGTCAAATAATGCGAATTTTGGCTTGTTCTTGCCATTTTACAAAGTGGGAGGAGCTGGGTCAGAGCAGGGCGAGGTGTCACGAGTCCCGCTTGTCAAATTTGTGATGGGTGGCGGCGTTCACTACACCACAAATATTACTCCAGCAAGGGCTAGAGTAAAATATACGGCAAGGTGCAGGTAGCGGTGCATGCCAATACATGCCTTGCCTGATTCATAAAGAGGAGTGAGCTTAGTAATCAATTTGCTCCAAAAGCCATCTCGTCGAGGGAGGCGAGGGAATTGTCGGTAATGATGAATCATAGTCTCTCCCCAAACACCATGGTATAGCAGGGACAGACAAGGACATTATTTTTGTGCATAGATCTTATACACATGGACAAAATTGTTGGTCTTCTTCTTTTACAGTAAGCAAAACCCACAATGGTCACAGAAATAACTTAACCCCTTAACTACTGCCAATGCACCTTTTAACCCCTTTCTGCCATATGACGTACTATCCCGTCGAGGTGACATGGGACTTAATTCCCAGGGACGGGATAGTACGTCATATGTGATCAGCTGATCTCACGGGCGGAGCGCGGCCGATCGCCACCGGGTGTCAGCTGACTATTATAGCTGACATCCGGCACTATGTGCCAGGAGTGGTCACGGACCGCTCCAGGCACATTAACCCCCCCGAACACTGCAATCAAACATGATAGCAGCGTTCCGGCGGCATAGGGAAGCATCGCAAAGGGAGGGGGCTCTCTGCATGCTTCCCTGAGACCCTCGGAAAACACGCTGTGATCACGTTGTTCCGAACGTCTCTTCCCTGCAGGTCCCGAATCCAAAAAGGGCTCCTTCCAGGTCCTGCAGGGAGATGGCTTGCAAGCGCCTGCGCAGAGCATGCACCGGTAAGCCTGCAGCACTGCCTGTCAGATTACTGATCTGACACTATAAATTCATGATTAGCTTGTTTTTGGTCATTCTGCCTCACAGAAATCGGAATAAAAAGCGATAAAAAAAGTGACGTGCCCGAAAATGGTACCAATAAAAACGTCAACTCGTCCCACAAAGCACAAGACCTCACATGTTTCTGTGGACCAAAATATGAAAAAATTATAGCCCTCAAAATGTGGAGACGCAAAAACTATTTTTTGCAATAAAAAGTGTCTTTTAGTATGTGACAGCTGCCAATCATAAAAATCCATCCAAAAAATGCTATAAATAGTCAATCAAACCCCCCTTCATCACCCCCTTAGTTAGGGAAAAAATTTTAAAAAATGTATTTATTTCCATTTTCCCATTAGGGTTAGGGTTTGTGCTAAAGCTAGGGTAAGGGCTACAGTTAGGGTTGGGGCTAAAGTTAGGGTTAGTGTTGGGGCTAAAGTTAGGGTTAGGGTTTGGATTACACTTACGGTTGGGATTAGGGTTAGGGGTGTGTCAGGGTTAGGGGTGGGGTTGGGGTTATGGTTGGGATTAGGGTTAGGGGTGTGTTGGAGTTAGGGGTGTGGTTAGGGTTGGGATTAGGGTTAGGGGTGTTTTGGGGTTAGGGGTGTGGTTGGGATTAGGGTTAGTGGCATGTTCAGGTTAGGGGTGTGGTTAGGGTTATGGTTAGGGTTGGGATTAGGGTTAGGGGTGTGTTTGGGTTAGGGTTTCAGTTAGAATTGGGGGGTTTCCACTGTTTAGGGACATCAGGGGCTCTCCAAATGCAATGTGACGCCTGCAGACCATTCCATCTTAGTCTGCATTCCAAACGGCGCTCCTTCCCTTCCAAGCTCGGCCATGCGCCCAAACAGTGGTTCCCCGCCACATATGGGGTATGAGCGTACTCAGGACAAATTGGAAAACAACTTTTGGCATCCAATTTCTCCTGTTTCCCTTGGGAAAATACAAAACTGGGGGCTAAAAAAAAAATCAATTTTGTAAAAAAAAAAAAAGAATTCTTATTTTCACGGCTCTGCGTTATAAACTGTAGTGAAACACTTGGGGGTTCAAAGTTCTCACAAGACATCTAGTTAAGTTCCTTAGGGAGTCTTCTTTCCAAAATGGTATCACTTGTGAGGGGTTTCCACTGTATAGGCACATCAGGGGCTCTCCAAATGCGACATGGCATCCTATCTCAATTCCAGTCAATCTTGCAATTTTGTTTACCCCTACATATGGGGCATCAGCGTACTCAGGACAAATTGTACAACAACTTTTGGGGTCCAATTTCTTCTGCTACCCTTGGGAAAATAAAAAATTAGGGTTGAAAAGATCATTTTTGTTAACAAATATTATTTTTTATTTTTACGACTCTACATTATAAACATCTGTGAAGCACTTGCTGGGTCAAAGTGCTCAACTCACATCTGGATAAGTTCCTTAGGGGGTCTAATTTCCAAAATGGTGTCACTTGTGGGGGGTTTCAATGTTTAGGCACATCAGGGGCTCTACAAATGCAACATGGTGTCATATCTCAATTCCAGTCAATTTTGCATTGAAAAGTCAAATGGCACTCCTTCCTTTCCGAGCTCTGCCATGCACCCAAACAGTGGTTTACCCCCACATATGGGGTATCAGCGTACAAATTGTACAGCAACGTTTTGGGTCCAATTTCTCCTGTTGCCCTTGGAAAAATAAAACAAATTGGAGCTGATATAAATTTTTGTGAAAAAAAAGTTAAATGTTCACTATTTTTAAACATTCCAAAAATTCCTGTGAAACACCTGAGGGGTTAATAAACTTCTTGAAGGTGGTTTTGAGCACCTTGAGGGGTGCAGTTTTTAGAATGGGGTCACACTTGGGTATTTTCTATCATATAGACCCCTCAAAATGACTTCAAATGTGATGTGGTCCCTAAAAAAAATGGTGTTGTAAAAATGAGAAATTGCAGGTCAACTTTTAACCCTTATAACTCCCTAGCAAAAAAAAGTTTTGGTTCCAAAATTGTGCTGATGTAAAGTAGACATGTGGAAAATGTTACTTATTAAGTATTTTGTGTGACATATCTCTGTGATTTAAGGGCATAAAAATTCAAAGTTAGAAAATTGCAAAATTTTCTCAAAATTTCCATTTTTTTCACAAATAAATGCAGGTAATATCAATGAAATTTTACCATTATCATGAAGTACAATATGTCACAAGAAAACTTTGACAGAATCATCAGGATCCGTTGAAGCATTCCAGAGTTATAACCTCATAAAGGACAGTGGTCAGAATTGTAAAAATTGGCCCAGTCATTAACGTGCAAATCACCCTTGGGGGTTAAGACGTTAATGGTGGTAGTTAAGGGGCCTTGTTCCTCAGTGCCACTATTTAATGGCGTTGAGGAATAAAAGTATAGCACCGACAAGTGGTGGCAATTCCCGCATGTTTCAGCTGTATGTGACAGCTGACAACTTGCTGTATCCTCACTGGACAGTTTTGCGACTGATTGGGGCCGATTAAACCCTTAAATACCGTTTTCAATCGTGACACAGAACCCCTTTAGTAACCTAATATGAGAATCGCAGGTCCCGATGGTTACCATCATACCAAGAGGTCATGAGATGACCTCAGGGTATGGTGGCCTGTGAGATCCAGCTAGAAGCCACTTCAGAATAGTCTAATGTTTTTCTCTTAGCCATTGACATATTACATAGCTTTGTGTTATTAGTCATTATCCTGTTGGAGGACCCATGACCTAAGAGCTGCAACTTTGTCTCCACTCACCAAAAAACATTCTCCCAGAAGTTTTGTGACTTGTCAATATGCATTTTGGCAAAATCCAGATTCACTTTTTTATTATATGATTTTTATGATTTGCTTTGGTTATCTTCCATGAAGTCATAGAACATAGAATGTTAGAGTTGGAAGGGACCTGCGGGGCCATCGTGTCCAACCCCCTGCTCAATGCAAGATTCACTGAACCATCTCAGACAGATATCTGTCCAGCCACTGTTTAAAGACTTCCATTAAAGGAGAACTCACCACCTTTCATGGCAGCCTGTTCCACTCATTGATCACCCTCACTGTCAAAAAGATTTTTCAAATATCTAATCTGTATTTTCTCCTTTTCAGTTCAGAATAAGGATGATCACTCTATACTGTGACATCCCTTCAGATTTTTGTAGACAGCTATTAAGACTACTCTTAGCCTTCTTTTTATCAAGCTAAACATTCCCACATCTTTTAACTGTTCCTTGTAGGACATACTTTGCAGTCTACTCACCATCCTGGTAGATCTTCTCTGAACTTGCTTGAGTGGACACAGTATTCCAGATGAGGTATTACCAAGGAGCAGTAGAGGGGGATAATTACTTCACATGATCTCGACTCTATGCTTCTCTTAATACATCCTAGACCTGTGTTTGCTTTTTTTGCTGCTGCATCACAATGTTGACTCATGTGCAGTCTGTGATTTATTAGTATACCCAAGTCTTTTTTACACGTGCTACTTCTTAGGTCTATTCCTTCCATTCTGTAGATGTATTTTCATTTTACTTGCCCAGATGTAGAATCTTGAATTTCTCCCTGTTAAATACCATTCTATTAGTAGCTGCCCATTGTTCAAGCATATCTAGATCCTTCTGAATCCTATATCTGTCTTCTCTAGTGTTAAGGTACCGTCACATTAAGCGATGCTGCAGCGATATAGACAACGATGCCGATCGCTGCAGCGTCGCTGTTTCGTCGTTGTGTGGTCGCTGGAGAGCTGTCACACAGACAGCTCTCCAGCGACCAACGATGCCGAAGTCCCCGGGTAACCAGGGTAAACATCAGGTTACTAAGCGCAGGGCCGCGCTTAGTAACCCGATGTTTACCCTGGTTACCAGTGTAAATGTAAAAAAACCCCAAACACTACATACTTACATTCCGGTGTCTGTCGCGTCCTCCAG
The DNA here is from genome assembly GCF_051348905.1 of Ranitomeya variabilis. Lineage (NCBI taxonomy): Eukaryota > Metazoa > Chordata > Amphibia > Anura > Dendrobatidae > Ranitomeya > Ranitomeya variabilis. The sequence continues at coordinate 498,957,565 of NC_135237.1, read as the reverse complement.
CGTCCGCTTCCCTGCACTGTGTAAGCGCCGGCCCTAAAGCAGAGCAGTGACGTCACCGCTGTGCTCTGCTTTACGGCCGGCCGGCGCTGACACAGTGCAGGGAAGCGGACGCCGGAGGACGCGACAGACACCGGAATGTAAGTATGTAGTGTTTGGTTTTTTTTTACATTTACACTGGTAACCAGGGTAAACATCAGGTTACTAAGCGTGGCCCTGCGCTTAGTAACCCGATGTTTACCCTGGTTACCAGTGAAGACATCGCTGAATCCGCATCACACACACCGATTCAGCGATGTCAGCGGGTGATCCAGCGACGAAATAAGGTGCTGGCCTTCTAGCTCCGACCAACGATGTCACAGCAGGATCCTGATCGCTGCTGCGTGTCAAACACAACGAGATCGCTATCCAGGACGCTGCAACGTCACGGATCGCTATCGTTATCGTTGTTAAGTTGTTCAGTGTGAAGGTACCTTTAGCTATCCCTCCTGGCTTTGTATCATCTGCAAATTTGATTAGTTTATCTTCAGTTTCCTTATCTAGATCATTTATAAAAATGTCGACCAACACTGGGGCCAGGAGAGCGCCTTGTGATACCCAACTTGAAACACTCCACAAATTGGATGTGCAAATTTTTATTACTAGAGGTTGGTGAACCCGAATAGTTAAGTTCTGCTTTTGAGCACGGACACCGAACACAGACTTCACTAGGAAGTCCATGTTACTGTTTAGGTTGAACCCTCAAACGCCTGGTGTTTATCGTGCTGTCATGTGCATGACAGCATGGCAAACACTGCTTCTGATCGGCAGAAAAATCATTACCGCCGATCAGACAGCCGCGGTTCCTATGCTGTGACAGCTCGAGTCCGCAGCTGTGATCAGAGGTATATAGTTTACCTCTGGTCACTGATGTCAGCTGATGGGACTACTGCTCCCTTCAGCCTACGCCTGCTACCGCTAATAACAGCGGGAGCAGGCGGCAGCTGATGGAAGTATTCATCAGCCAGCACCTACGCTCTAAATAAATATTACCAAAAAATGTCGAGTTCCCCTGTATTTTTGATAACCAGCCAGGGAAAACTGACAGCTGGGGACTGCAATCCTCATCTTTCAGCGTTAGCAAGGTTGGTGTTATGACCCCAGTGGACAGGGTCTCAGAGGAACGTGTAAGTCTGCGAGATTCAAAAATCCAGCTCATAGGGCTGTGGTAACTGGGTTGACCAAATAGCTACTCCTAACGCCAACACTAGAAGTAGCCGGGGATCATGCCTACGGTGATCGCTAGATGACTCGCGCCAGCCGGAGAATCTAACTACCCCTAGGAGAAGAAAACAAAGACCTCTCTTGCCTCCAGAGAAAGGGACCCCAAAGCAAGATACAAGCCCCCCACAAATAATAACGGTGAGGTAAGAGGAAATGACAAACACAGAAATGAACCAGGTTCAGCAAAGAGAGGCCAGCTTACTAATAGCAGAATATAGCAAGATAACTTATCTGGTCAACAAAAACCCTATAAAAATCCACGCTAGAGATTCAAGAACCCCCGAACCGTCTAACGGTCCGGGGGGAGAACACCAGCCCCCTAGAGCTTCCAGCAAAGGTCAGGATACAGATTGGAACAAGCTTGACAAAAATACCAAACAAAACAAAAGCAAAAAGCATGGAAGCAGACTTAGCTTGAAATACAGGAACCCGGATCATAGGACAAGAGCACAACAGATTAGCTCTGATTTCAACGATGCCAGGCATTGAACTGAAGGTCCAGGGAGCTTATATAGCAACGCCCCTGAACTAACGGCCCAGGTGAGGATATAGGAAAAGACAGAAGCTCCAGAGTCAAATCACTAATGACCACTAGAGGGAGCAAAAAGCAAAATCACAACAGTTGGTTATCAAGAATAGAGGGGAACCCACGCAGTTCAAATTCACCTCAGTGAAATTCTCCCAGTGAACTGCGCTGAACTATACTCTGCACCGTTAGACTTTTTCTCACTGTTCTAGCTGTGGTCTCAACAGAGGGAGGTCACGGCAGTTCATTGGCCCAGCTGGGAACGCAGCCTCAGTGACCTGCGGTAACCTCGATGAGGTCACCGCTAGTCACTGATGCTGAGCTCGCAGAAGCTCATTCCCCAGTGGTTCTCAGCCTAGACGATCACAGCTTGGCACCATCCAGGTTGAAAACTAATAATTCCCAGACATGGATTATGGCGTGGGATAGAACGTCGGACAGGTGAGTGATATTGTTGTTGTTTTTCTTTTACAGGAGAGGAGTGATTCAGTGGAATGGGCATTAGGTGAGTATAACTGTGTTTGTTATTTTTAAATTTAAAAAGGAAAAGTGTGTTTTGTTTTCATTTAAAATAAAAGACTATTCTTGGTGTGTGTTCATTTACAATATAACTATAGTATTAGTAATAGGTAGACCTCTTATAGACGCCTCCCCATTACTAATCTGTGGGATTGATGTCACCAGACAATAGAAAGGTGACTGTTATGACCCCAATGGCAGGGGGTCTCAGAGACAATAGCGAAGTCTGCAAACATAAAACCCAGCTCATAGGGCAGTGGTAACTGGGCTGACCATATACCTGAACCTAGCACACAAATAACAGCAGCCGGGGAACGTACCTACGTTGATTCTAGACGTCTCGCGCCAGCCGGAGAACTAACTAACCCTAGCAGGGAAAAGAAAGACCTTTCTTGCCTCCAGAGGAAATACCCCAAAAAGTTGGATACAAGCCCCCAACAAATAATAATGGTGAGGTAAGAAGAAAAGACAAACGCAAGAAATGAACTAGGTTTTAGCAAAGAGAGGCCCGCTAACTAATAGCAGAATATAGGAAGATGACTTATATGGTCAGCAAAAACCCTCACAAAAACTCCACGCGGAATATTCAAGAACCCCCGAACTGTCTAACGGCACGGGGGGAGAACATCCGCCCCCCTAGAGCTTCCAGCAATATAAGGAATCACATTTAGTACAAGCTGGACAAAAATAAGAGCACAGAAAATAACCAAAAACAAGAAAGCAGGACTTAGCTTAATTTTGCAAAGAACCAGGACCAGCAGATAGGAGCAAACAGAAGGATCTGATTACAACGATGCCAGGCACCAGACTGAAAATCCAGGAAGTACAAATAGCGACACCCCTGGACTAACGAGGCCAGGTGGATACCAAGCAAGGGAAGGAATATCAAAGTGTCATATCACTAGTGACCACAAGAGGGAGCCAAAAGGTCTAATTCACAACAGGTGACATCAACCCCACAAATATGAACTCCACTTGCCACCATGACAGGGCAAATGGGAAGAGCCAGGCAAAGCACCAGAATAGACGCATCTAATAGATGTGCATTTTCTGGGCGGCTGCGGGTTGCTATTTTTAGACTTGTGGACCAATATCCATGACCCCTTACCAGCTTGAGAATACCAGCCCCCAGCTGTCTGCTTTAGCAAGGCTAGTTGTCAAAAATGAAGGGGACCCCATGACACTTTTTAAAGAGTTACAGCCCGCAGCTGTCAGTTTTGCCTGGCTGGCTATCAAAAAAACAGGGAAACTCACAATGTTTTTTATTTAGTTATTTATTTAGAGTGCAGGCACCAGCTGATGAATTCTCCCATCAGCCGCCACTTACTCTAGCTTTTATTAGTGGCAGCGGGAGTAGGCTGATGCTGATGGGAGCAGATGTTTACCTGCCCAGGTTGTTAGGTGTCAAGTCCCCACCGCTGCACAGGGGGAATCTCAAACCATGTCTGCTGCGGTTTCCCATTCTCCTCCAGCCGCAGTGGAACCTGCTCAGCGGAGATGTCGGTCCCAACGTCTGGCTCAGGCTGATACTGTGCAAATGGTTACTGCTGCCTTTCCAGACTCTGCCTTTGTAGCCAGCACTGGCCAGCGGTGAGCAGGCTTTTCTGTGACTAAGTCCTGCTTTTCACGCACTGAGCATGCCCACGGGAGGACCTCTCATTGGAGGTCGGGGGTCACACGCTCAGGCCCTGTAACAGCTCCTATTGGTCCACCAGGAAGGTCCTGAAAGAGCTGCAACTATGAAAGGTTCGCATGGCCATGAGCTAGTATCAAATGTGTTTGGCTTTTGCCAGTGGATACTTTACCACTCTTTACATATGTGGTGTGAGGCTGTAGCTTTGGGACTGTACACTCAAGCAGGCAGCTAGCGTCAGTGGGGGCAATTAGTTGCTTGGCTTAGCATCCGGTTCCTTCATGTGTGCGGTTAGCACAGAAGAGTTCCAGAGCAAGCACAACCCTAGTTAGGGTAATAGTTTTGTGTACCGCGCGACTCTGTGAGGGAACAGAGATCGCTTCCAGTTCACACGGGGTGAAGCTTAACCCACGTGTGAGCTCAGATTTTATCCACTGTTACTTTTCAGCAGATATCTCTGCACGGTGGACCCCAGGCTGCGAACGCACCTTGTAGCTACCAATCTATACTTGGTGCATTCTGCTAGCCCTAACACAGGCCTCCAGGTAAATGCACAAACAGGATGCAGTGGACCCACCTAGCACAGGTGCAAAAAAAAAATCTAATAGTAGGGGCGTGACCAATAGGCTGTAAGCCAGATGCTCTGCATCGCCATTGTGTGAACAGCGCCACAGACAGACAAACCTTTTTTTGTGCATTAATATGCCAAGCAACCACATCCTCCATGGATTGGGAGGTTGTGAGTGGTTGTCTCATTGTTTTTTTTTGCACCTGTGCTAGGTGGGTCCACCTCATCCTGTTAGTGAATTTGTCTGGAGGCCTGGGCAGGTAAACATCTCTGCTCTGCTTATACTTTTCTCAATGGGAGCAGTAGTCCCATCAGCCGACGCCAGTGATCGGAGGTAAACCTTTTACCTCAGATCAGAGCTGCGGGCTCAAGCTGTCATTTGACAGCGCGGGAACCACGGCTGTCTGATCACAGCAAAAAAAACACCAAAATAATTAAAACATAAGTGAAGAACATTTTCTAGTGATAGACTATCTTCCTTTTGATGAAAAAAATGTAAAAATATGACTTAATTAATGCATTCCTCTAGTTTTTAAATGGAAGCAGAAAAAAACTTTCCATATGCTAGATAGTTTAAATGAACAGAAAAGGATCAGCTTCCAACAGAGACTGCAAAAAATATCCCATCAACATTTAAGTAAGAAGAAGCATATTAGAAACCTTAATAATGTTACATTTAAGTTCAATTTGTCAGTTTTTTATATATTCTGTTTATTAAACAAAAAGCAAAGTTGGTGGAATTTCAGTAATAAATCCCCAGTGCGTTATATGATGAAACAGATGTAAAACCATTACATTTCAAATAGTGAAGATTTTTAGTGGTTGGGATTAGAGATGAGTGAACATGTTCATAAAACATTTGACCCTCTCAAATTTGGCACAAATGTAGCATATTCGGATTCGTGTTCGGACACCTGAGCATTTTTACTAAAAATCTGCAAAATTTGGTCAAACTTCGTTACATCATCACTTTTCTACTGACGCTTTTGTTAGGATTTTGCTAGTGGTGCTGCATGATGAGCGGGGAAGACATGTTTTATAAGGGGAGGGGGTAGGGAGAGTTTAGAGGAGCGGCAGACTGTTATTATTATTTTTTTCTTAATGTGTGGAGATTCTGGCAGTCAATCAGGGAGCAAAAACCATCCAGAACATCCGGACACAAGGGCTTTTGTCATTGGCTTCCGAATTCACGTGTCCCTCTTCATATGATGAGATCAATCATTTTGATAATTGTGTCGTCCAGAGATACAAGGGCACTTTATATAACTCTTTTGTGCTGCTAATATTGTGCTTGAGCCAGGAGTCTACATTTGAGAATCTAAATTGTTTGTTCTAATAGCGTGCTCATGAAAGCAGGGAACATTTCAGTATCTAATAATTTTGTGCTCACATTTTTGCTTCATCCAGGAGTTCATATTTGAGAATCTAAATTGTTTGCTCTAATAGTGTGCTCCTGAAAACAGGCCACATTTCTGCATAACAATATTTTGTGCTGGTAATATAATTGGCCAGGCAGGAGTCTACAAATTATTTGTGCTATTAGCATGGTCCTGAAACAAAACTACATTTCAGCATAAAAATATTTGGTGCTGGTAGTCTTTTTGGCCAAGCAGTAAACCACATTTGAAAATTGTTTGTGCTAATACCGTTGTCCTCAAACAGGGACACATTTCTGCATTAAAATATTTTGTACTGGTAATATTTTTGTCCAGGCAGCAATCCACAATGGAAAATATAAATTGTTTGTGCTAACAGTGTGTTCCTGAAACAAGGCCACATTTCAGTAAATAAGTATTTAGTGCTACTAGTTTTGGCTCCAGCCAGGAGACCACATTTCTGAATCTAAATTGTTTGTGCTAATAGCATGTTCCAGAAAGCAGGCTACTTTTCAGTACTTAAATCCTTTATTCTAATTGTGTAGTCCAGCCAGCAGGCCAAATTTTAGCATGGGACAGGGTTTGGACACCTCTTCCACTACATGCAGCCCACCAGATGGAGACCCAACTTGGAGTCTCCACATTTCATAAAATTGTTAGCAACATCAGTAGCAGTTGCAACAGCAGATACAGAAGCATCGACAAAGGCGTTACAGACTGCAATAACGTGAAATCAATGCAGTACATTAAAAACACCATCATCTAGTCTGCCCAGTCTGCTAATGAGGTGCAAATGTAATTTGAGATCCGTGATTTGTTCATTTTGATGAAAGTTAGGGGGTCTATAATTTCAGGGGACAGTCAGATGCACTTATCCATCAGGACACCAGCAGCAACACTGAAGACACATTCTGAAAGAACAGGCCACTCTTCCATTTTTGAAGACCAAAATGCAAAATGGTCCAAACCCCATTCAATGGCATTGATATTGATCTTGAGAAACTCCTGCACCATCTTCTCCAGTCGTTGACTACATGTCAGACTTCTACTCTGTTCTGCTGGTGCACGGGCTGGAAATGGAAATGTGTGAAACAACTTACAGAAATTGCTTTTTTTTTCATTTATGTTACTCACTTATATAGTGCCATTAATTACACAGTGCTTTACAGGCATTTTTGGCACTGTCCCCATTGGGGCTCACAATCTAAATTTCTTTTCAGTATGTCTTTGATGTGTGGGACGTAACCGGAATACCCAAAGGAAACCCAAGCAAACATCTTGCAGATGTTGTCCTTGGTGGGGTTTGAATCAAGGACCCCAGTGCTGTAATGCTGCAGTGCAAATAACTAAACCACTTTGCTGCCTCTGCCATTTATGCTGCTGCTAATATTTTTGTGTTGACGACTCAACGTTCCCTGGGTTGGAAGTCTATAACTGCGATGCGCATTATTTGCCTCACTTTTTTCTAGGGCAAAAACACTCTTAACCCCTTAATGACCGCCGATACGCCTTTTCACGGCGGCAATTAAGGGTACTTAAACCACAGCGCAGCTTTTTAATAGAGCTGTAGAAAAAGAGTATAGCGCCCCCAGAGTCGGAATTTCTCCGGAGTCTCGGCTGCCGGGAGAAGCCGAGACCCCAGAGAACATGATTCGGGTTGGTTTTTACTGACCCCGGGGTGCGGTCACCATTATTAACCGTATAATGGCAACTGCAAAAAAAAGAAAAAATCCGATTTGCCATTTAATTTCTGTCTCAGCTGATGTGATCGCACATCAGAGGAGAGAGAAATAGGGTCCCTGATCCCCCCGGTACCTCCCGGTGTCCCTGGATCCTCCAGCATCCCCCCACAGTTGCCAGCACCTTCTTGCAGTAAGAAAATGGTGGGCGCATGCGCAGTGCACCTGCCGAGATCTGCCAGCCGGCAACAATAGGAGATTTTTCCTATTGGTTCATTTTACTCACTGTGATAGACCCTATCACAGTGATCAAATTAAAAAAAAAGTTAATAAACCCCCCTTTATCACCCCCATAGTTAGGGAACAATAATGAAATAAAAATATATATTTCCATTTTTCCATTAGGGTTAGACTTGGGCTAAAGTTAGTTGAGCTAAAGTTAGGGTTAGGGTTGGGGCTAAAGTTAGGGTTAGGGTTTGGGCTAAAGTTAGGGTTAGGGTAGGGGCTAAAATTAGGGTTAGGGTTGGGGATAGAGTTGGGGTTAGGTTTAGGGTTTCAATTACGTTTATGGTTGGGATTAGGGTTAGGGTTGGGATTAGGGTTAGGGGTGTGTCAGGGTTAGGTTTGTGGTTAGGGGAGTGTTGGGGTTAGGGGTGTGGTTAGGGTTGTGGTTAGGGTTGGCATTTGGGTTAGGGATGTGTTGGGTTAGGGTTGGAGTTAGAATTGGAGGGATTCCACTGTTTAGGCACATCAGGGGCTCTCCAAACGGGACATGTCTTCCGATCTTAATTCCAGCCAATTCTACTTTGAAAAAGTAAAACAGTGCTCCTTCGTTTCCGAGCTCTGCCATGCGCCTAAACAGTGGTTTATCCCCATATATGGGGCATTGGCGCACTCAGGACAAATTGGACTACTTTTGTGGTCCAATTTCTTCTCTTACCATTGTGAAAATACAAAATTGGGGGCCAAAAAATCATTTTTGTGGAAAAAAAAAGATTTTTATTTTTACGGCTCTGCGTTATAAACTTTAGTGAAACACTTGGGGGTTAAAAGTTCTCACAACACATCTAGATACATTCCTTGGGGGGTGTTGTAGGGTTTGCTGAACGCACCGAATATATTTATTAGGTGAGATAGGTGCATTCGCAACCCGGGATCCACCATGCAGGAAAGAACCTGCTGCTAAGTAAGGTGGTGAAGTAAATTAGTATAAACGAACTCTGTTACTTCACAGAGCCCGTAGTAAAGAGAATGCTGTGCCCTGTTTAGCTCACAGGGGACACAGCTACTGAGTAGAGCCGACAGTGGTCATGCAGTCCAAACCAAACAAGCAGCTCCTCTCTGGTGGAGCCGGAATTCTAATGGCTATTAGCCAGCCCTGATGTTATGGTTCTCAATGGCAAGAGAACATAGCCCAGCAAACATAAGAACTAGCTCTTGGAAGGATGGAAACTAAACTGACCATGAACTAAACCTGCCGCACAACTAACAGTAGCCGGGTAGCGTAGCCTGCGTTTTATCCCTAGACGCCCAGCGCCGGCCGGAGGACTAACTAATCCTGGCAGAGGAAAATATAGTCCTGGCTCACCTCTAGAGAAATTTCCCCGAAAGGCAGACAGAGGCCCCCACAAATATTGGCGGTGATTTTAGATGAAATGACAAACGTAGTATGAAAATAGGTTTAGCAAAATTGAGGTCCGCTTACTAGATAGCAGGAAGACAGAAAGGGCACTTTCATGGTCAGCTGAAAACCCTATCAAAACGCCATCCTGAAATTACTTTAAGACTCTAGTATTAACTCATAACATCAGAGTTGCAATTTCAGATCACAAGAGCTTTCCAGACACAGAAACGAAACTACAGCTGTGAACTGGAACAAAATGCAAAAACAAACAAGGACTAAAGTCCAACTTAGCTGGGAGTTGTCTAGCAGCAGGAACATGCACAGAAAGGCTTCTGATTACAATGTTGACCGGCATGGAAGTGACAGAGGAGCAAGGCTAAATAGCGACTCCCACCTCCTGATGGAAACAGGTGAACAGAGAGGATGATGCACACCAGTTCAATTCCACCAGTGGCCACCGGGGGAGCCCAAAATCCAATTTCACAACAGTACCCCCCCCTCAAGGAGGGGGCACCGAACCCTCACCAGAACCACCAGGGCGATCAGGATGAGCCCTATGAAAGGCACGGACCAAATCGGAGGCATGAACATCCGAGGCAGTCACCCAAGAATTATCCTCCTGACCGTATCCCTTCCATTTGACCAGATACTGGAGTTTCCGTCTGGAAACACGGGAGTCCAAGATTTTTTCCACAACGTACTCCAACTCGCCCTCAACCAACACCGGAGCAGGAGGCTCAACGGAAGGCACAACCGGTACCTCATACCTGCGCAATAATGACCGATGAAAAACATTATGAATAGAAAAAGATGCAGGGAGGTCCAAACGGAAGGACACAGGGTTAAGAATCTCCAATATCTTGTACGGGCCGATGAACCGAGGCTTAAACTTGGGAGAAGAAACCCTCATAGGGACAAAACGAGAAGACAACCACACCAAGTCCCCAACACAAAGCCGAGGACCAACCCGACGCCGGCGGTTGGCAAAAAGCTGAGTCTTCTCCTGGGACAACTTCAAATTGTCCACTACCTGCCCCCAAATCTGATGCAACCTCTCCACCACAGCATCCACTCCAGGACAATCCGAAGATTCCACCTGACCAGAAGAAAATCGAGGATGAAACCCTGAATTACAGAAAAAGGGAGATACCAAGGTGGCAGAGCTGGCCCGATTATTGAGGGCAAACTCCGCTAAAGGCAAAAAAGCAACCCAATCATCCTGATCTGCAGACACAAAACACCTCAAATATGTCTCCAAGGTCTGATTCGTCCGCTCGGTCTGGCCATTAGTCTGAGGATGGAAAGCAGACGAGAAAGACAAATCTATGCCCATCCTAGCACAGAATGCTCGCCAAAATCTAGACACGAATTGGGTACCTCTGTCAGAAACGATATTCTCCGGAATACCATGCAAACGGACCACATTTTGAAAAAACAGAGGAACCAACTCGGAAGAAGAAGGCAACTTAGGCAGGGGAACCAAATGGACCATCTTAGAGAAACGATCACACACCACCCAGATGACAGACATCTTCCGAGAAACAGGAAGATCCGAAATAAAATCCATCGAGATGTGCGTCCAGGGCCTCTTCGGGATAGGCAAGGGCAACAACAATCCACTAGCCCGAGAACAACAAGGCTTGGCCCGAGCACAAACGTCACAAGACTGCACAAAGCCTCGCACATCTCGAGACAGGGAAGGCCACCAGAAGGACCTTGCCACCAAATCCCTGGTACCAAAGATTCCAGGATGACCTGCCAACGCAGAAGAATGAACCTCAGAAATGACTTTACTGGTCCAATCATCAGGAACAAACAGTCTACCAGGTGGGCAACGATCAGGTCTATCCGCCTGAAACTCCTGCAAGGCCCGCCGCAGGTCTGGAGAAATGGCAGACAATATCACTCCATCCTTAAGGATACCTGTAGGTTCAGAATTACCAGGGGAGTCAGGCTCAAAACTCCTAGAAAGGGCATCCGCCTTAACATTCTTAGAACCCGGCAGGTAGGACACCACAAAATTAAACCGAGAGAAAAACAACGACCAGCGCGCCTGTCTAGGATTCAGGCGTCTGGCGGACTCAAGATAAATTAGATTTTTGTGGTCAGTCAATACCACCACCTGATGTCTAGCCCCCTCAAGCCAATGACGCCACTCCTCAAAAGCCCACTTCATGGCCAAAAGCTCCCGATTCCCAACATCATAATTCCGCTCGGCGGGCGAAAATTTACGCGAGAAAAAAGCACAAGGTCTCATCACGGAGCAATCGGAACTTCTCTGCGACAAAACCGCCCCAGCTCCGATTTCAGAAGCGTCGACCTCAACCTGAAAAGGAAGAGCAACATCAGGCTGACGCAACACAGGGGCGGAAGAAAAGCGGCGCTTAAGCTCCCAAAAGGCCTCCACAGCAGCAGGGGACCAATCAGCAACATCAGCACCCTTCTTAGTCAAATCAGTCAATGGTTTAACAACATCAGAAAAACCAGCAATAAATCGACGATAAAAGTTAGCAAAGCCCAAAAATTTCTGAAGACTCTTAAGAGAAGAGGGTTGCGTCCAATCACAAATAGCCTGAACCTTGACAGGATCCATCTCGATGGAAGAGGGGGAAAAAATATATCCCAAAAAGGAAATCTTTTGAACCCCAAAAACGCACTTAGAACCCTTCACACACAAGGAATTAGACCGCAAAACCTGAAAAACCCTCCTGACCTGCTGGACATGAGAGTCCCAGTCATCCGAAAAAATCAAAATATCATCCAGATACACAATCATAAATTTATCCAAATAATCACGGAAAATGTCATGTGTTGTGAATTTGGATTCTGGGCTCCCCCGGTGGCTACTGGTGGAATTGAACTTGTGACATCATCTTCCCTGTTCACCTGTTCTGATTAGATCTGGGTGTCGCTATATAACCTGGCTTCTCTGTTAGATGCTTGCCGGTCAACAATGTTATCAGAAGCCTCTCTGTGCTTGTTCCTGCTCCCAGACATCTACTAGATAAGTTGGACATTCGTCCATGTTTTGTTTTTGTATTTTGGTTCCAGTTCACAGCTGCAGTTTCGTTACTGTGTCTGGAAAGCTCTTGTTGATCAGGAATTGCCACTCTGGTATTATGAGTTAATGCCAGAGTCCTAAAGTAATTTCTGGATGTGTTTTGTTAGGGTTTTCTACTGACCATGAAAGTATGCTTTCTGTCTTCTGCTATCTAGAAAGCGGACCTCAAATTTGCTAAAACTATTTTCCTGCTGCGTTTGTTCTTTCATCTCATATCACCGCCAATATATGTGGGGGGCTTCTGTCTCCTTTTTGGGCATTTCTCTAGAGGTGAGTCAGGTCTTATATTTTCCTCTGCTAGCATTATTTAGTTCTCCGGCCGGCGCTGGGCATATAGGGATAAAAAGTAGGACATGCTACCTGGCTACTTCTAGATGATGCGGTAGGTTTAGTTCATGGTCAGTACAGTTACATCTTCCAAGAGCTTGTTCCTATTGAGGCTTATGCTAGTTCTCTGGCCATGGAGATCATGACAGTTTGACCGGCCCACTAAAGGGTTAAAATCCTTGGCTGAGAAAGGAGAGAAATAAGAAGTCTGCTGAAAATTTTTTTTTTTTTTTTTTTTTCTCTAGTAGTTAGTGTGCTCTTAATTGGATCACTTGCCAGTCTGTCTATGCTGCAGTCTTTCTTTTTTTTTCTCTCTCCTTCTAATCTTTGAATGGCTCTATGTTCACCTGTCTATAATGGATCTACAGAGTGTAACTGCAGGTTTGAATAATCTCGCCACGAAAGTACAAAGTTTGCAAGATTTTGTTGTTCATGCTCCGGTATCAGAGCCGAGAATTCCTTTGCCGGAATTCTTCTCAGGGAATAGATCTAGCTTTCAGAATTTTAGAAATAATTGTAAGTTATTTTTGTCCCTGAAATCTCGTTCTGCTGGAGACCCTGCACAGCAGGTTGGGATTGTGATTTCCTTGCTCCGCGGCGACCCTCAAGATTGGGCTTTTGCATTGGCACCAGGGGATCCTGCGTTGCGCAATGTGGATGCGTTTTTTCTGGCCTTGGGCTTGCTTTATGAGGAACCTCATTTGGAACTTCAGGCAGAAAAAACTTTGATGTCCCTATCGCAGGGGCAAGATGAAGCTGAAATTTACTGCCAAAGATTCCGTAAATGGTCTGTGCTTACTCAGTGGAATGAGTGTGCCTTGGCGGCTACTTTCAGAGAGGGTCTTTCTGATGCCATTAAGGATGTTATGGTGGGGTTCCCTGTGCCTGCAAGTCTGAATGAGTCCATGACAATGGCCATTCAGATCGATAGGCGTCTGCGGGAGCGCAAACCAGTGCACCATCTGGCGGTGTCCACTGAGAAGACGCCAGAAAACATGCAGTGTGATAGAATTCTGTCCAGAAGCGAGCGGCAGAATTTTAGACGGAAAAATGGGTTGTGTTTCTATTGTGGGGATTCTACTCATGTTATATCAGCATGCTCTAAGCGTACTAAAAAGCTTGATAAATCCGTTCCCATTGGCACTTTACAGTCTAAATTTATTTTGTCTGTGACCCTGATTTGCTCTTTGTCATCTATTACTACGGACGCCTATATCGACTCTGGCGCCGCTTTGAGTCTTATGGATTGGTCCTTTGCCAATCGTTGTGGGTATGATTTAGAGCCTTTGGAGACTCTTATTCCTCTGAAGGGGATTGACTCCACCCCATTGGCTAATAATAAACCACAATACTGGACACAAGTGACTATGTGTATTAATCCGGATCACCAGGAGACTATTCGTTTTCTGGTGCTGTATAATCTACATGATGATTTGGTGCTAGGATTGCCATGGCTGCAGTCTCACAACCCAGTCCTTGACTGGAGAGCTATGTCTGTGTTGAGCTGGGGATGTAAGGGGACTCATGGGGACGTACCTTTGGTGTCCATTTCATCATCTATTCCCTCTGAAATCCCTGAGTTCCTGTCTGATTATCGTGACGTCTTTGAAGAACCCAAGCTGGGTTCGCTACCTCCGCACCGTGAGTGCGATTGTGCTATAGATTTAATTCCGGGTAGTAAATACCCAAAGGGTCGTTTATTTAATCTGTCTGTGCCTGAACATACTGCTATGCGAGAATATATAAAGGAGTCCTTGGAAAAGGGACATATTCGTCCATCGTCATCTCCCTTAGGAGCCGGTTTTTTCTTTGTGTCAAAAAAAGACGGCTCTTTGAGACCATGTATTGATTATCGGCTTTTGAATAAAATCACGGTTAAATATCAATACCCATTGCCGTTGCTGACTGATTTGTTTGCTCGCATAAAGGGGGCCAAGTGGTTCTCTAAGATTGATCTCCGTGGGGCGTATAATTTGGTGCGGATCAGGCAGGGGGATGAGTGGAAAACCGCATTTAATACGCCCGAGGGCCACTTTGAGTATTTGGTGATGCCTTTTGGTCTTTCTAATGCCCCTTCAGTCTTCCAGTCCTTTATGCATGATATTTTCCGCGATTTTTTGGATAAATTTATGATAGTGTATCTGGATGATATTCTGATTTTTTCGGATGATTGGGACTCTCATGTCCGGCAAGTTAAGAGGGTTTTTCAGGTTTTGCGGTCTAATTCTCTGTGTGTCAAGGGTTCTAAGTGCGTTTTTGGGGTTCAGAGAATTTCCTTTTTGGGATATATTTTTTCTCCCTCTTCCATTGAGATGGATCCTGTCAAGGTTCAAGCTATTTGTGATTGGACGCAGCCCTCTTCTCTTAAAAGTCTTCAGAAATTTTTGGGCTTTGCCAACTTTTATCGTCGATTTATTTCTGGTTTTTCGGATGTCGTTAAGCCATTGACCGATTTGACTAGACAGGGTGCTGATGTTGCTAATTGGTCCCCTGATGCTGTGGAGGCCTTTCAGGAGCTTAAGCGCCATTTTTCTTCTGCCCCTGTGTTGCGTCAGCCTGATGTGACTCTTCCTTTTCAGGTTGAGGTCGACGCTTCTGAGATCGGGGCTGGGGCAGTGTTGTCGCAGAAAAGTTCTGACTGCGCCGTGATGAGGCCTTGTGCCTTCTTTTCCCGTAAATTTTCGCCCGCTGAGCGGAATTATGATGTTGGGAATCGGGAGCTTTTGGCCATGAAGTGGGCGTTTGAGGAGTGGCGCCATTGGCTCGAGGGGGCCAGACATCAGGTGGTGGTATTGACTGACCACAAAAATTTGATCTATCTTGAGACCGCCAGGCGCCTGAATCCTAGACAGGCGCGCTGGTCATTATTTTTCTCTTGGTTTAATTTTGTGGTATCGTACCTACCGGGTTCTAAGAATGTTAAGGCGGATGCCCTTTCTAGGAGTTTTGAGCCTGATTCACCCGGCAACTCTGACCCCACAGGTATTCTTAAGGAGGGAGTTATCTTGTCAGCCGTTTCTCCAGACCTGCGGCGGGCCTTGCAGGAGTTTCAGGCGGATAGACCGGATCGTTGTCCGCCTGATAGGTTGTTTGTTCCTGATGATTGGACCAGTAGAGTCATCTCTGAGGTACATTCTTCTGCATTGGCAGGTCATCCTGGAATTTTTGGTACCAGGGATTTGGTGGCAAGATCCTTCTGGTGGCCTTCCCTGTCACGAGATGTGCGAGGCTTTGTGCAGTCTTGTGACGTTTGTGCTCGGGCCAAGCCTTGTTGTTCTCGGGCTAGTGGATTATTGTTGCCCTTGCCTATTCCTAAGAGGCCTTGGACACACATCTCGATGGATTTTATTTCAGATCTGCCTGTTTCTCAGAAGATGTCTGTCATCTGGGTGGTGTGTGACCGTTTTTCTAAGATGGTCCATTTGGTTCCCCTGCCCAAATTGCCTTCTTCTTCCGAGTTGGTGCCCCTGTTTTTTCAAAATGTTGTTCGTTTGCATGGTATTCCTGAGAATATCGTTTCTGACAGAGGAACCCAATTTGTGTCTAGATTTTGGCGGGCATTCTGTGCTAGGATGGGCATAGATTTGTCTTTTTCGTCTGCTTTTCACCCTCAGACTAATGGCCAGACCGAGCGGACTAATCAGACCCTGGAGACATATCTGAGGTGTTTTGTGTCTGCTGACCAGGATGATTGGGTTGCTTTTTTGCCATTGGCGGAGTTCGCCCTCAATAATCGGGCCAGCTCTGCCACTTTGGTGTCCCCGTTTTTCTGTAATTCGGGGTTCCACCCTCGATTTTCCTCCGGTCAGATGGAATCCTCGGATTGTCCTGGAGTGGATGCGGTGGTGGAGAGATTGCATCATATCTGGGGGCAGGTGATGGACAATTTAAAGTTGTCCCAGGAGAAGACTCAGCTTTTTGCCAACCGTCACCGTCGTGTTGGTCCTCGGCTTTGTGTTGGAGATTTGGTGTGGTTGTCTTCTCGTTTTGTCCCTATGAGGGTCTCATCTCCTAAGTTTAAGCCTCGGTTCATCGGTCCGTATAAAATATTGGAGATTCTTAACCCTGTTTCCTTCCGTTTGGACCTCCCTGCATCCTTTTCTATTCATAACGTTTTTCATCGGTCGTTATTGCGCAGGTATGAGGCACCGGTTGTGCCTTCCGTTGAGCCTCCTGCTCCGGTGTTGGTTGAGGGTGAGTTGGAGTACGTTGTGGAAAAAATCCTAGACTCCCGTGTTTCCAGACGGAGACTCCAGTATCTGGTCAAGTGGAAGGGATACGGCCAGGAGGATAATTCTTGGGTCACTGCATCTGATGTTCATGCCTCTGATCTGGTTCGTGCCTTTCATAGGGCCCATCCTGATCGCCCTGGTGGTTCTGGTGAGGGTTCGGTGCCCCCTCCTTGAGGGGGGGGTACTGTTGTGAATTTGGATTCTGGGCTCCCCCGGTGGCTACTGGTGGAATTGAACTTGTGACATCATCTTCCCTGTTCACCTGTTCTGATTAGATCTGGGTGTCGCTATATAACCTGGCTTCTCTGTTAGATGCTTGCCGGTCAACAATGTTATCAGAAGCCTCTCTGTGCTTGTTCCTGCTCCCAGACATCTACTAGATAAGTTGGACATTCGTCCATGTTTTGTTTTTGTATTTTGGTTCCAGTTCACAGCTGCAGTTTCGTTACTGTGTCTGGAAAGCTCTTGTTGATCAGGAATTGCCACTCTGGTATTATGAGTTAATGCCAGAGTCCTAAAGTAATTTCTGGATGTGTTTTGTTAGGGTTTTCTACTGACCATGAAAGTATGCTTTCTGTCTTCTGCTATCTAGAAAGCGGACCTCAAATTTGCTAAAACTATTTTCCTGCTGCGTTTGTTCTTTCATCTCATATCACCGCCAATATATGTGGGGGGCTTCTGTCTCCTTTTTGGGCATTTCTCTAGAGGTGAGTCAGGTCTTATATTTTCCTCTGCTAGCATTATTTAGTTCTCCGGCCGGCGCTGGGCATATAGGGATAAAAAGTAGGACATGCTACCTGGCTACTTCTAGATGATGCGGTAGGTTTAGTTCATGGTCAGTACAGTTACATCTTCCAAGAGCTTGTTCCTATTGAGGCTTATGCTAGTTCTCTGGCCATGGAGATCATGACAGTCATGCATAAAGGACTGAAAGACTGAAGGGGCATTTGAAAGACCAAAAGGCATCACCAAATATTCAAAGTGGCCCTCGGGCGTATTAAATGCGGTTTTCCACTCATCCCCCTGCTTAATTCGCACCAAATTATACGCCCCACGGAGATCTATCTTAGAGAACCACTTGGCCCCCTTTATGCGAGCAAACAAATCAGTCAGCAGTGGCAACGGATATTGATATTTAACCGTGATCTTATTCAAAAGCCGATAATCAATGCACGGCCTCAAAGAGCCATCTTTCTTAGCCACAAAGAAAAAACCGGCTCCTAAGGGAGATGACGAAGGACGAATATGTCCCTTTTCCAAGGACTCCTTTATATATTCTCGCATAGCAGCATGTTCAGGCACAGACAGATTAAATAAACGACCCTTAGGGTATTTACTACCCGGAATCAAATCTATGGCACAATCGCACTCCCGGTGCGGAGGTAATGAACCAAGCTTAGGTTCTTCAAAAACGTCACGATATTCTGTCAAGAATTCAGGAATCTCAGAGGGAATAGATGATGAAATGGAAACCACAGGTACGTCCCCATGCGTCCCCTTACATCCCCAGCTTAACACAGACATAGCTTTCCAGTCAAGGACTGGGTTATGAGATTGCAGCCATGGCAATCCAAGCACCAACACATCATGTAGGTTATACAGCACAAGAAAGCGAATAATCTCCTGGTGATCCGGATTAATTCGCATAGTTACTTGTGTCCAGTATTGTGGTTTATTGCTAGCCAATGGGGTGGAGTCAATCCCCTTCAGGGGTATAGGAGTTTCAAGAGGCTCCAAATCATACCCACAGCGTTTGGCAAAGGACCAATCCATAAGACTCAAAGCGGCGCCAGAGTCAACATAGGCATCCGCGGTAATAGATGATAAAGAACAAATCAGGGTCACAGATAGAATAAACTTAGACTGTAAAGTGCCAATTGAAACAGACTTATCAAGCTTCTTAGTACGCTTAGAGCATGCTGATATAACATGAGTTGAATCACCGCAATAGAAGCACAACCCATTTTTTCGTCTAAAATTCTGCCGTTCACTTCTGGACAGAATTCTATCACATTGCATATTCTCTGGCGTCTTCTCAGTAGACACCGCCAAATGGTGCACAGGTTTGCGCTCCCGCAGACGCCTATCGATCTGGATAGCCATTGTCATGGACTCATTCAGACCCGCAGGCACAGGGAACCCCACCATAACATCCTTAATGGCATCAGAGAGACCCTCTCTGAAATTCGCCGCCAGGGCGCACTCATTCCACTGAGTAAGCACAGCCCATTTACGGAATTTCTGGCAGTATATTTCAGCTTCGTCTTGCCCCTGAGATAGGGACATCAAGGCCTTTTCCGCCTGAAGTTCTAACTGAGGTTCCTCATAAAGCAACCCCAAGGCCAGAAAAAACGCATCCACATTGAGCAACGCAGGATCCCCTGGAGCCAATGCAAAAGCCCAATCCTGAGGGTCGCCCCGGAGCAAGGAAATCACAATCCTGACCTGCTGAGCAGGATCTCCAGCAGAGCGAGATTTCAGGGACAAAAACAACTTGCAATTATTTTTGAAATTTTGAAAGCAAGATCTATTCCCCGAGAAAAATTCAGGCAAAGGAATTCTAGGTTCAGATATAGGAACATGAACAACAAAATCTTGTAAATTTTGAACTTTCGTGGTGAGATTATTCAAACCTGCAGCTAAACTCTGAATATCCATTTTAAACAGGTGAACACAGAGCCATTCCAGGATTAGAAGGAGAGAGAGAGAGAAAGGCTGCAATATAGGCAGACTTGCAAGAGATTCAATTACAAGCACACTCAGAACTGAGGAAAAAAAAAAAAAAAAAAATCTTCAGCAGACTTCTCTTTTCTCTCCTTTCTCTGTCAATTAATTTAACCCTTTTTGGCCGGTCAAACTGTTATGGTTCTCAATGGCAAGAGAACATAGCCCAGCAAACATAAGAACTAGCTCTTGGAAGGATGGAAACTAAACTGACCATGAACTAAACCTGCCGCACAACTAACAGTAGCCGGGTAGCGTAGCCTGCGTTTTATCCCTAGACGCCCAGCGCCGGCCGGAGGACTAACTAATCCTGGCAGAGGAAAATATAGTCCTGGCTCACCTCTAGAGAAATTTCCCCGAAAGGCAGACAGAGGCCCCCACAAATATTGGCGGTGATTTTAGATGAAATGACAAACGTAGTATGAAAATAGGTTTAGCAAAATTGAGGTCCGCTTACTAGATAGCAGGAAGACAGAAAGGGCACTTTCATGGTCAGCTGAAAACCCTATCAAAACGCCATCCTGAAATTACTTTAAGACTCTAGTATTAACTCATAACATCAGAGTGGCAATTTCAGATCACAAGAGCTTTCCAGACACAGAAACAAAACTACAGCTGTGAACTGGAACAAAATGCAAAAACAAACAAGGACTAAAGACCAACTTAGCTGGGAGTTGTCTAGCAGCAGGAACATGCACAGAAAGGCTTCTGATTACAATGTTGACCGGCATGGAAGTGACAGAGGAGCAAGGCTAAATAGCGACTCCCACCTCCTGATGGAAACAGGTGAACAGAGAGGATGATGCACACCAGTTCAATTCCACCAGTGGCCACCGGGGGAGCCCAAAATCCAATTTCACAACACCCTGAATTCACTCATAAGAAACTCCTCGCCGGAGGTGCCAGCATTCTAGGGGCTTATTTCAGCCGGGTCCCTGACCACACACACACGACCACACTGGCGCTGAGCTCGTACATATTTGATACTAGTGCATGGCCGTGCGGTCATGATAACCTTTTATAGCTGCAGCAACTTCAGGACCTTCCCAGAAGGACCAATGGAAGGCTGCCACAGAACTTGATCAGGTACAGGACCTTCCTGGAGGACCAATGGAAGTTGCTGCAGTACCTGAGCATGTGTGTTGTGAACTCTGTTTTCAGGCTCCCTCTTGTGGTCACAGATGGTATTGTGTGACTTTGGTTTTTTGGCTCCCCCTGGTGGTTTGGTTTATTATCCTGCGGGTCTGCTGGATCAGCTGCCTCGTTATTCACCAGGGAGGCTCCTATTTAGCTCTGCTTCACTTCCACTTGTTGCCGGCTGTCAATGTATTCAGTGCTATTCTGATTACTCCTGATTATCTCGTTTTCTGCCTCTTCAGGATAAGTTAAGTTCTGTTTGAATATTTTTTGCTCATCTGCCTGCAATATGATTTCTGTGTATGATGAGTCTAGTCCAGCTTGCTAACATGTGATTTCTTTTTGCTGGTAAGCTCTGGGGTACGGAGTTGCTTCCCCCGCACCGTTAGTTGGTGCGGGGGCTCGAGCAATCTCTGCGTGGATATTTTGAATAGGGTTTTTTATTGACAGCACAGTTTCCTTCCTATTTTCTGCTATCTAGTATTAGCGGGCCTCATTTGCTAAATCTGATTTCATCTCTGCGTTTGTGCTTTCCTCCTAAATTCACCGTTAATATTTGTGGGGGGCTATTCTATATCTTTGGGGTCTTCCACTGAGGCAAGTGAGGACTTACTTTCCCTCCAGGAATAGTCAGTTTCTCAGGCCGTGATGAGATGTCTAGGATTTTTTAGGTAACGTTCCACGGCTGCCTATAGTTGTTTGCAGATAGGATCAGGTTGCGGTCAATCTAGTTACCACTTCCCCAGAGCTAGTAGTCTGTTCAGTTACTAAGCTAGTCCGACCTGCGATCCTTGCCACTAGGATCATAACAGTACAGCCGGCCAATAAAGTGTTAATTGCATGGCAGAAGCAGGAGAAAAGAAGCTTGGAGATATTTTTTTTTTTTTTGCTGCCGTGTGTCTAGCTGCTGTGTGTCTGGCTTCTCTCCTCCTCTTAATCTTGGTGTGGCTCTGAGTTCTGCTGCTGATATGGATATCCAGAGTTTAGCCTCCAGTGTAGATCATCTTGCTGCAAGGGTACAAAGTATTCAGGATTTTGTTGTGCACAGTTCTATGTCAGAGCCTAGAATACCTATTCCGGAGTTGTTTTCTGGAGATAGATCTAGGTTCCTGAATTTTAAGAACAATTGCAAGTTGTTTCTTTTTTTGAAACCTCGTTCCTCTGGGGATTCTGTTCAGCAAGTTAAGATTATTATTTCTTTCTTGCGTGGCGATCCTCAAGATTGGGCTTTCGCATTGGCTCCAGGGGATCCTGCGTTGCTCAGTGTGGATGCGTTTTTTCTGGCCCTTGGATTGCTCTATGAGGAACCTAATCTTGAGAACCAGGCTGAAAAAGCGTTGGTGGCCCTCTCTCAGGGGCAAGATGATGCAGAGGTGTACTGCCAGAAATTTCGGAAATGGTCGGTGCTTACTCAATGGAATGAGTGTGCCCTGGCTGCAAATTTCAGAAAAGGTCTTTCTGAAGCCATTAAGAATGTCATGGTGGGGTTCCCTACACCTGCAGGTCTGAATGAGTCAATGACTCTGGCCATTCAGATTGATCGGCGTTTGCTGGAGCGCAAACCTGCGCACCATTTGGCGGTGTCTTCTGAACAGACACCTGAGTCTATGCAATGTGATAGAATTCTGACCAGAAGTGAACGGCAAAATTATAGACGGCAAAATGGGTTGTGCTTTTACTGTGGTGACTCAGCTCATGTTATCTCAGCATGCTCTAAGCACACAAAAAAGATTGCTAAATCTGTCACCATCGGTACTTTACAGCCTAAGTTTATTTTGTCTGTTACCCTGATTTGTTCCCTGTCATCTTACCCGGTTATGGCTTTTGTGGATTCAGGTGCTGCCCTGAGTCTGATGGATTTGTCATTTGCCAGACGCTGTGGTTTTGTTTTGGAGCCTTTAAAATTCCCTATTCCACTAAGGGGAATTGATGCTACACCATTGGCTACGAATAAACCTCAGTACTGGACACAAGTGACCATGTGCATGACTCCTGTTCATCAGGAGGTGATTCGCTTTCTTGTATTGCATAATTTGCATGATGTTGTCGTGTTGGGCCTGCCATGGTTGCAGACTCATAATCCAGTCCTGGATTGGAAAGCAATGTCTGTGTCAAGTTGGGGTTGTCAGGGAATTCATGGCGACGCTCCTGTGGTGTCAATTGCTTCATCCACTCCTTCTGAGGTCCCTGTGTTTTTGTCAGATTACCAAGATGTATTTGATGAGCCCAAACTCAGTTCTCTACCTCCTCATAGGGATTGTGATTGTGCTATAAATTTGATTCCTGGTAGTAAGTTTCCTAAGGGACGACTTTTCAATTTGTCAGTGCCGGAGCATGCTGCTATGCGGAGTTATATAAAGCAGTCTTTGGAGAAAGGACTTATTCACCCCTCCTCCTCCCCTCTTGGTGCGGGGTTCTTTTTTGTGGCTAAGAAGGATGGTTCCTTGAGACCTTGTATTGATTATCACCTTCTAAACAAAATCACGGTCAAATTTCAGTATCCTTTGCCATTGTTATCTGATCTGTTTGCTCGCATTAGGGGGTCTAGTTGGTTCACCAAGATAGATCTTCGTGGTGCATATAACCTTGTGCGTATTAAGCAGGGTGATGAATGGAAAACTGCATTTAATACGCCCGAAGGCCATTTTGAGTACTTGGTGATGCCTTTTGGACTTTCTAACGCTCCTTCTGTCTTTCAGTCCTTTATGCACGACATCTTCCGCGAATATCTGGATAAATTTATGATTGTGTATCTGGATGATATTCTGGTTTTTTCGGATGATTGGGAGTCCCATGTTAAGCAGGTCAGGATGGTGTTTCAGGTCCTGCGTGCCAATGCTTTATTTGTGAAGGGCTCAAAATGTATTTTTGGAGTCCAGAAGGTCTCTTTTTTGGGTTTCATTTTTTCTCCTTCTGCTATTGAGATGGACCCAGTCAAGGTTCAGGCTATTCATGACTGGACTCAGCCTACATCTGTTAAGAGTCTTCAGAAGTTCTTGGGTTTTGCTAATTTTTACCGTCGCTTCATCGCTAATTTTTCTGGTGTTGTTAAGCCATTGACGGATTTGACCAAGAAGGGTTCTGATGTTACTAATTGGTCTCCTGCGGCTGTGGAGGCCTTTCGGGAGCTGAAGCGCCGGTTTTCTTCGGCTCCGGTCTTATGTCAGACAGACATCTCCCTTCCTTTCCAGGTCGAGGTTGATGCTTCTGAGATTGGAGCGGGGGCTGTTTTGTCGCAGAGAAGCTCTGATGGCTCTGTGATGAAGCCATGTGCTTTCTTTTCAAGAAAGTTTTCGCCTGCCGAGCGGAATTATGATGTTGGTAATCGGGAGTTGTTGGCTATGAAGTGGGCATTTGAGGAGTGGCGACATTGGCTCGAGGGAGCTAAGCATCGTGTGGTGGTCTTGACTGATCACAAGAATTTGATTTATCTCGAGTCGGCCAAGCGGCTGAATCCTAGACAGGCTCGTTGGTCGTTGTTTTTCTCTCGTTTTGATTTTGTGGTCTCATACCTGCCTGGTTCGAAGAATGTGAAGGCTGATGCTCTTTCTAGGAGTTTTGTGCCTGACTCTCCTGGTGATTCAGAGCCAGCTGGTATCCTCAGAGAAGGGGTGATTTTGTCTGCCATCTCCCCAGATTTGCGACGAGTGCTGCAGGAGTTTCAGGCGGATAGACCTGACCGTTGTCCACCGGAGAGACTGTTTGTCCCGGATAGATGGACCAGCAGAGTTATTTCCGAGGTTCATTCTTCGGTGTTGGCAGGCCATCCTGGGATTTTTGGTACCAGAGATTTGGTGGCTAGGTCCTTCTGGTGGCCTTCCTTGTCACGGGATGTGCGTTCCTTTATGCAGTCTTGTGGAATTTGTGCTCAGGCTAAGCCTTGCTGTTCTCGTGCCAGTGGCTTGTTGTTGCCTTTGCCTGTCCCGAAGAGGCCTTGGACGCACATTTCCATGCATTTTATTTCAGATCTCCCTGTCTCTCAGAGAATGTCGGTCATTTGGGTGGTGTGTGATCGTTTTTCTAAAATGGTCCATTTGGTGCCCTTGCCTAAGTTGCCTTCCTCCTCCGAGTTGGTTCCTCTGTTTTTTCAAAATGTGGTTCGTTTGCACGGGATCCCTGAAAATATTGTTTCCGACAGAGGATCCCAGTTTGTGTCTAGATTTTGGCGGACCTTTTGTGCTAAGATGGGCATTAATTTGTCTTTTTCTTCGGCCTTCCATCCTCAGACGAATGGCCAAACCGAGCGCACTAATCAGACTTTGGAAACCTATTTAAGATGTTTTGTTTCTGCTGATCAGGACGACTGGGTGACTTTTTTGCCATTGGCCGAGTTTGCCCTTAATAATTGGGCTAGTTCTGCTACTTTGGTTTCGCCTTTTTTTTGTAATTCAGGGTTTCATCCTCGTTTTTCCTCGGGTCAGGTGGAGTCTTCTGACTGTCCTGGAGTGGATGTTGTGGTGGATAGGTTGCATCAGATTTGGAATCATGTGGTGGACAATTTGAAGCTGTCACAAGAGAAGGCTCAGCGCTTTGCCAACCGCCGTCGCTGTGTGGGTCCCCGACTTCGCATTGGGGATTTGGTGTGGTTGTCTTCTCGCTTTGTTCCTATGAAGGTCTCCTCTCCTAAGTTTAAGCCTCGGTTTATCGGTCCTTATAAGATTTTGGAAGTCCTTAACCCTGTGTCATTTCGTTTGGACCTCCCGGCATCATTTGCTATTCATAATGTGTTCCATCGGTCGTTGTTGCGGAGGTATGTGGTGCCTGTGGTTCCTTCGGTTGAGCCTCCTGCCCCTGTGCTGGTTGAGGGAGAATTGGAATATGTGGTGGAGAAGATCTTGGATTCTCGTATTTCTAGATGGGGGCTTCAGTATTTGGTTAAGTGGAAAGGCTATGGTCAGGAGGATAATTCCTGGGTTGTCGCCTCTGATGTTCATGCGGCCGATTTGGTTCGTGCCTTCCATATGGCTCACCCTGATCGACCTGGGGGTTTTGATGAGGGTTCGGTGACCCCTCCTCAAGGGGGGGTACTGTTGTGAACTCCGTTTTCAGGCTCCCTCTTGTGGTCACAGATGGTATTGTGTGACTTTGGTTTTTTGGCTCCCCCTGGTGGTTTGGTTTATTATCCTGCGGGTCTGCTGGATCAGCTGCCTCGTTATTCACCAGGGAGGCTCCTATTTAGCTCTGCTTCACTTCCACTTGTTGCCGGCTGTCAATGTATTCAGTGCTATTCTGATTACTCCTGATTATCTCGATTTCTGCCTCTTCAGGATAAGCTAAGTTCTGTTTGAATATTTTTTGCTCATCTGCCTGCAATATGATTTCTGTGTATGATGAGTCTAGTCCAGCTTGCTAACATGTGATTTCTTTTTGCTGGTAAGCTCTGGGGTACGGAGTTGCTTCCCCCGCACCGTTAGTTGGTGCGGGGGCTCGAGCAATCTCTGCGTGGATATTTTGAATAGGGTTTTTTATTGACCGCACAGTTTCCTTCCTATTTTCTGCTATCTAGTATTAGCGGGCCTCATTTGCTAAATCTGATTTCATCTCTGCGTTTGTGCTTTCCCCTTAACTCACCTTTAATATTTGTGGGGGGCTATTCTATATCTTTGGGGTCTTCCACTGAGGCAAGTGAGGACTTACTTTCCCTCCAGGAATAGTCAGTTTCTCAGGCCGTGACGAGACGTCTAGGATTTTTTAGGTAACGTTCCACGGCTGCCTATAGTTGTTTGCGGATAGGATCAGGTTGCGGTCAATCTAGTTACCACTTCCCCAGAGCCAGTAGTCTGTTCAGTTACTTAGCTAGTCCGACCTGCGATCCTTGCCACTAGGATCATAACACATGTGACCCTCGATCTCCATTGAGAGATCTTACCCTGGGCATGTTCAGTGTGTGCAAAGCAGGACTTAGTTCCAGAAAAGCCTGCTCACCGCAGACCAGTGCAGGGTACAATAGCAGAGCCTGGAGAGGCAGCAGTAACCTTTTGCACAGTATCAGATTCAATGAGACGCTGGGACCGACGTCTCCGCTGAGCAGGCTCCACTGTGGCTGATGCAGAATGGGAGACCGCAGCAGACATGGTTCGAGATTCCCCCTGTGCAGCGGCTGGAACTCGACTCCTAACAGGGTGTAGTTTAAAAAATGTGGTCACTTGTGGGGGGTTTCTACTGTTTAGGCACATGAGTGGCTCTGCAAACACAACATGACACCAGCAGACCATTCCATCAAAGTCTGCATTCCAAAACATCACTACTTCCCTTCCGAGCCTCAACGTGTGCCCAAACAGTAGTTTTCTCTCACATATGGGGTATCAGTGTACTCAGGACAAATTGGGCAACAACTTTTGGGGTCCAATTTCTCATGTTACCCTTGAGAAAATATAAAATCGGGGGCTAAATATCATTTTTGTGGAAAAAAAGAGATTTTTTTATTTTCATGGCTCTGCGTTATAAACTTTAGTGAATCACTTGGGGGTTCAAAGTTCTCACAACACATCTAGATAAGTTCCTTGGGGGGTCTAGTTTCCAAAATGGGGTCACTTGTGGGGGTTTCTACTGTTTAGGCACATCACTACTTCCCTTCCGAGCCTCGACGTGTGCCCAAACAGTAGTTTTCTCCCACATATGGGATATCAGCGTACTCAGGACAAATTGGACAACAACTTTTGGGGTCGATACATCGACCCCAACATATCAGACTCTCACCTAACATGGAAACCTTCAAAAGGAACCTGAAAACCTACCTCTTCCAACAAGCATGCAAATTTCATTAACCCTCACTCCACCATACCGCTGTATGACCAGCTCTATGCTCACTCACTGTATCCTCACCCATCCCTTGTAACTTATGAGCCCTCGTAGGCAAGGTCCTCTCTCCTCCTGTACCAGTCAGTGACTCATTTTTGATCAAGATTATTGTACTTGTTGTTTGCTATGTATACCCCTTTTCACATGTAAAGCACCATGGAATAAATGGCGCTATAACAATAAATAATAATTTTACTGTTTGTACTCTGGGTCAATTGATGCCACTTTACTGGTGTCTGCCCCAAATTTGAGCTGTTTTGGCAGCTTTTGTACCTCCCTGATGGTGTTGTCTATGCGTTTGGTTTTGCCTCCCATTGAAGTAAATGGAGTTTGGAAATGTTTGTCGAACCATTTGGCGAACATGTCTGGTGAACATCCAATGTTCACCGCGCCAAACCGAACCGAATCTTGAAAGATTCGCTCATTTCTAGTTGAGATAAGTTTTAAGCCTTAATCTTTCCATGGATTGAGAAACATTATTTTTATATAAGGTTACATAGGCAATCCATTTTATAGGTAGACTCTTTTTAGTCAAGTTTTGAGTTGGTCACAAGATTCTTGTTTATTCTTCCTATAGCAATCATCCAAGGTGTGACATAAGGGTCATCTTTTGGGTATGACTAAGGACTGTCATCTGAAACCATTTACTTACAGTACATGTGGATTATCCATTTGCATCTTTAAAATAATTTGCACTTAAATTGCAGAATGTTTTAATGTCATTCTGTGAACAAAGGCTCATTAGGACACACATATGGTGTGATTCATTTTGAATGCCATATTGCATGCCAGTCTTTATGAAGAGCTCGTAGGAGTAAACTGACCTGATTCATTAAATGGTGTGCACTGCTTAATAAATCAGGAGCTTATACACCAAAGGTGCACAGTCGCCATAAATGTATGACAGCTGAGGGCTAGTGTACATTTCTGGAGCAAGTTACTCCACTTCTATGATGAATTTGCTGGGCAAGCGTGACCACTCCTCGTCCCACTCATGTGGTCGAAACTAGTAGTGTGTAAATGCCAAAAATCGCGACATATTCTTGCAATTACTGCATTGGATCATCACTCTGAACAAGAACTTTACACATTTACATAAGTATTTGTGTTATTTTCTTTAAAACAAAACAAACTTTTTTTTTTAAAGAAATCGACGGTTCCTGATATAACGAGCTCCTGAGGTGAGCTACTTCACAGATTAATAGTATTTGTGGTAGAGAAACCTTTCATCCTGTGGAGATTGAACTTTTTTTCTCCAGATGGTGGTAATGCCCTCTTAACTTTTGAGGGGGTTTAGATAAAATAGGTTGTCATCATATTTTATGGATGAGTCATTTTGTGTTGAACAAATTAATCATGAACCCACTCCCTTAAAGGTCTCTTCTCAAGACTAAATAAATAAATTATTTCAATTTGTCATCATAAGATCCACCATGTGGCTCTTTCTGAGATTCTGGATAGCAGAGAGGTGACATCTGGGCTAGAGAGGTAGATCTGAGTGCTATCAGCGTATAGATGATACTGGAAGACATGGAACTTTGAGTTGTCCCAGGCCAAAAATATAGATGGAGAAGAGTAGGGGTCCCAAGACAAAGCCTTGAGAGACACTGATAGAGAGAGAGGTCAGGATGAAGAGGTAGTAAGGGAATGAGAGATACTAAATGTGCAGTTAGTAGGGTATGAAGATATCCACGAGAGGGCAAGGTGTTTGATGCCAAGGGAAGAAAAGATCTTTTATTAGGAGGGGATGGTTGACTGTGTAGGAAAAGGACAGGTCTAGAAGGAGGGATATAGAGTGGCCAAATTGCAGGTTGTCAAAGAGTGAATTGTTTGAGAGGACTTGTGGACTTGCGGTTCAAAAAGTTTGGAGGTGAATTAGACAGCAATATGGGGCGATAACTGTATGTAGAGGTTGGGTCGAGGAATGATTTCTTTGGCATAGGCGTGATTGTTGCATGTTTGAAAGCAGAAGGGAAGATACCAGAAGTTAATGATAGGTTTAAGACATGGGTTGATGCCTAAATAAGCATGGTAGTGAGACTGGGGAGGAGGTGGGATGGGGATCAAGTGCACAAGTGGTGAGGTGTGATTTCGAGAGATGATGAATAAACTTTCCTTCAGTGGTGGTGTAACACAGTTATTCGGATGCAGTGACACAGAAGCACAGAGCAGTGGTTAACAATTACTTAGTCTATCAATACAGGGGTAACCTCCTCGCAGGGAACAACAGGAAATAAACAGATGAAGGATGAGGGATAAACAGGGGAAAGAGTAATTCAGAATGGCAGTCTATATATTAATTTCACTTAGCATGACTCAGTTGTCTGTTTTTCTCCTGAGTCAGATGGTTGGTTGGCTGCCGGCAGAGTTCTTCCAGTTTTCCCGCTTAACAAATTGGCCTCACTTCTGGTGGCAGTGGGCAGTCACCGGTCTTACCCACAGAGCCCCTAGTCCACTATGCTACAGAGCAGCAAAGTGGGGTTCACCGCAATCCTTCCTCGGCGTGCATTCCTCCGCATGCCTGTTGAAGACTGGGAGTCCTCACTGTACCCGGCTGTGATCTCTACTATGCGGCCTATCTTTTCCTGCAGCTCGGCAGCTCTCTGACTCCTCTCTCTGGCGGGAAGCCTACTTCTTTTCCTGCGCAAACCCTTTTTGTACCTCCCTGGCTTGCCACGCCTTTTCTACACATGTTAAGGGTTTGCTCCATCTCCAAACTCCTTCCCCCCTGCAACAGTAGGTTCGGCCCCAGCAGTTCCGGACCCGGTGCCCTGTCAGCACCCACAGCTCTATCTTCTCCTCTACAATGGTGAGGTGGAAGGTTATGAGGGAAAGATATTGTTCTGTTATACTGAGGGGTTGTGGTGGTTGAGCAGTAAAGACTTCCTTGATTTGGTCTATTTGTTTTTGAATTGTGCAACCTAGTCTTTTGCAAAAATGAGGTCAGACGGCAGTGGTGGGAATTAAAAGTGAGGAATAACTCTTTGGGGTTGTATGATAGAGAATATATTAGGATGTAATATGTAACCTAGCATGCTTGAATGCCCAGCACCATTGCCTCTGGCTAAAATCACAAGCTGATGAGATTAATTATTTCATGTGGAGCCTTCTAGGTCTGTGTCCTCTTCCTGCTCTCCCTCCTTGTGCACATACCTAGATACTCACCTCTTGCTAAGGATCACAGGCGACGGACTCATAACCACTGAGAGCACTGCAGAAAATCTTTGGACTGCGTTGGATAGATTTTAGCAGGAAGTAAAGAGCTGGTTGTCACATCACCAAATTTGACAGCTCAGGAACAGAACTGAATTTTAAAAGCAAGTAAATTATGACGTTTTTTCATTTATGATAGGCTTTACAATGCTTTAATAATGTGTGTGCCTGGAAAACCCCTTTAAGAAGTCATATGTCTATTTTTAAGGTATCCACCATTCAGCTGCTAAAATGCTTTTACTGAACACCATTAATGCCATTTATTAGCCATTTCTCTGTTAAGAATTAGGTACTGCCATTATGAATTAAAATGTTTATAACATGAATAAAATACATTTTTTATTTGATTTTACAGTGCAATGTGGACTTAGTTCTGCAGTTTTTGCAAGTCTGTTGGGAATTTCTTTATTATCACATCTTGTTTTAAATGTTCAGAACATCTGCTTCTCTTATTCTGCCGATAAGATTAAAATTAAATTATCAATCCTTTTGGAGTGAGATTTCATTCATATGACTGAATCTTGTTCTGCTTAATTACTCTGATCTTAGAGTAATAATGTCCTGCTAATAAAGTCAATACGTTAACCCTTTCATGACTTTGGGATTTTCCGTTTTTCTCTCCCCTTCTTCCCAGAGCCATAACATTTTTAATTTTCCATTAATATGCCTTTGTGAGGGCTCATTTTTTGCGTGACAAGCTGTACTTTTGAACGTCACCATTGATTTTACCATATAGTGTACCCGAAAATGGGTAAAAAATTCCAAGTGTGGTAAAATTGCAAAAAAAAGTGCAATTCCACAGTTGTTTTTTTTTTTTACCATATTCAATAAATGCTAAAACTGAGCTGCCATTATGATTATCCAGGTCATTATGAGTTTGCAGATACCAAACATGTATAGGTTCTTTTTTATTTAAATGATGAAAAAGATATCCAAAATTTGTAAAAAAAAAACATGGCGCCATTTTTCTAGATCGATAGTTTCTCCATTTTTCGGGATCTGGAGCTGGATGAGGACTTATTTTTTGCGTGCCAACCTGGCTTTTTCATTTATAACGTTTTGGGGTAGATACAATGTTTTGATTGCCTGTTATTGCATTTTATTGCAATGTTGAGGCGACCAAAAAAGGTAATTCTAACGTTTTCGTCTCTCGTTACACCATTTACTAATTGGATTAATTGTTATATTTTGATATATCAGACATTTCTGAACAAAGAAATACCAAATATTGTAATGTTTTATTTTTTTTTATTGTTCTATCTTGAATGTGGCAAAAGGGGGTGATTTTAATTTTTATATTTAAAAAAAAAAAAACATTTTTATTTCTACTTTTTACTTTCTTCAATAGTCCCCTTAGGAGACTTGAAGCTGCGATCTTCTGTCCTGCTGTGTGTAGCAAAAATAATCGTCATCTCCTATTCATAGGAGATCTCGAATGACAAATGCTAGGGTCTTCTGTAGCGCCCCCACTGCCGCAGGGCCGAGGGGTACCCGGTACCGGGCCTCTGAGTCTCTGCTCTGGGGTTGTCACGGTGGCTAGACCCGGTCCGTGACCCTGCTGAGGGGCGCACAATGAAAGGTGGTGGTATTGGTGATGATGTTGTGGTGGTGCGGTGCAGGTCGCAGTAAATAACGAGGACACCAGGTTGCAGTCTCTTTACCTCTTTACTGAAGGCTTCTGAGTCCTCAATCCGGAATACGGTTAACAGGGCTGCGCAAGTCCGGCCAGTCCGATGGCACCTCCAGAGTTCCCTTTGCAGGTGGAAATCTGTGCCTACCTTCCTGCGCTTGTGTGTTGTGGTCCTCCCCTGCTGTGCTTACGGGATAGCACCCACAACTGTTGTGTCTGTTTCTCGTGTTCCCTCACAACTCGATTCTGATGTTCTCCCTCTACGTCCCCCTGATCTTACGGTTAGGACGCACCCGTATGACGGGGAGGCTCGGAGCTTTTCCGGGACTCCAGCGTCGCCCCACTCCTGTTGTTACCTCCCTGTGTCTTCCTGGGTCTGGGTGAGACAGCCCGCCTGTAACTGACTGTCCTGCCGTAGGTTTGAAGTTTGTCTTGGAGCTCTATACTTCCTCGGCGTTCCGGCCACCGGTTATGCGCCTCAATAGGATGTTGCCTCGTCTTACAGCACGACTCCTACTGGTATTCTCCTTGTTGCGTTGATCTTGTTTCTCACTCAGCACAATAAACTTCGCTTCTTATCCTTTCTTGGGGTACCGCCGCTTTATCGTGCAGGCACGGTCCCGTAACGTTCTCTCTGTTCGCTAGGCCTCTGTCAGGATCCCACCCCTGACAGGGACCCCTCTGAATTTCCCCCTACAACACCCTCTGCCACAAGGTGTTGCCTTGTTCCAACCCAGTCAGCTTTCTCTCTCACTTCCTATCTAACCCCCAGTTTTACCAGACTGTGAGGAGTGGCCTAATGAATAGTACCTTTAGCTCCCCCTGGAGGCCAGACTGTGAAATGTATTGGTGTCTGTGATACCTGGTCAGATGAACTCCTTCAGTGCCATCAGATGTACCATAGCCCCCCTTAGCGGTGGAGCCACAGTACTGCAATGACCAGGACTCTGGGGCGCTGCACTCCCCCCCGGTTAAATCCAGTACTCCTGGACTGGGAAGAAAACAACAATACATGTCAGCAAAAAGACATACAATTTTGAAAATGCAAGTACAAGTAAACTTTTTAACAGAGCTTCCCTTCATGGGAGGTGAGGACACTTGAACGTTACAAACATAGTTAAATACTTTAACTAACTTACTATAAATAACTTTTCTTACCCAACCGGGTATTCTACTGAGTGCAAAATCTTTGAACGATAATTTAACATTGCCTTTAAGGACGTACTCGCTAAATCCACTAAAGACCTTCTTATATCACATATAAGGCTAATTAACTTTTATGCATTCTCCTTCTTTAAATCTGCAGGACCGCCTGTCCTAACTGCTCCAGACCTACTGCCTCTCCTTTCTGTACAGGACCGCCCCTTTCCGCCCGGGCCTACTGTCCTTCCACTACTATACACAGTATAGAACATATCATTTTTCTTTCAGTTCAAGATCACTGAGCCATCTCTATATGGCTCCTAGGAGGACTCACCACTAACCCCTACGGGTTCACTTCCTGTCCTCATTCTTCTATTAACATTATTAAACATTTCTTACAATTAACTAGCTTGTTACATTTAACTTTTACATATCAGCATTATTACTTCTTCTTTTAAAGCATCATCATTCCTTAAGTGCTATCGATGAACATCCCCTTTAAGAGGGGACCAAGTCTCTATGAGGTAGTGCAACTTCTCAAGCTGCAAGTCCGTATGCAGCAAGGACTCCGGTAATGTCTTCAAAAACAGTATCTTCGCAAAGAGTCCTTTTCTTGTATAAAACCAGTAGAGAGCACCTTTAAGAAGGTGCAAACTATTTACAATATTAGTTTTTGAATCATTCACAGTCCATGATTCGGCAGTCCTTTGATAACTGTGCATAAAGTAGAAAACAAACAAAAAGCAATAGGGATCCCGGGTCAACAAAGTGATCCCTTTAAGAATAACCCTAGACGGGTTTTAGCAGCAAAACGGTGAAAACAATTAACTATGTACAATCAACAAAGCATTCTTGCTTACTCATTTTGTAGCTGTGCAGGGGGTGGTCTCTGATCCGCAGCCGATGCGGTATCAGTACCGGTAGTTGATTTCTCAGGTGCCGTCAGATCACTCGGTGTCTGAATCTGAAGGCTAACCCTGTTTGCAAGTTCGGTAGCCGCCACAAGGCGGACGGTGGTGAGAGTAACAAGATCTGTCAAGCCCAGATCAGTCATGGTCGGGGCAACAGGTGATGCCCCTTCTGGCTCACAGCGTTGGACATTCCGAGCGTACCACCCTTGCTCACTCCGGTGGCGGGTGTAGGTCACCTGATCCCCCTTCTGCAATGGGTCACCATATTGGTTACAGCAGGGAGTTTTCACGTCGTAACTAGTGTTGAGCATTCCGATACCGCAAGTATCGGGTATCGGCCGATATTTGCTGTATCGGAATTCCGATACCGAGAT
The DNA here is from genome assembly GCF_051348905.1 of Ranitomeya variabilis. Taxonomy (NCBI): domain Eukaryota; kingdom Metazoa; phylum Chordata; class Amphibia; order Anura; family Dendrobatidae; genus Ranitomeya; species Ranitomeya variabilis. The sequence continues at coordinate 498,922,827 of NC_135237.1, read as the reverse complement.
CCGATACTTTTGTGGTATCGGGTATCGGTATCGAAACAACATTAATGTGTAAAAGAAAGAATTAAAATAAAAAATATTGCTATACTCACCTCTCTGACGCAACCTGGACCTCACCGAGGGAACCGGCAGCGTTGTTTGCTTAAAATGTGCGCTTTTCCTTCCTTCCGTGACGTCACGGCTTCTGATTGGTCGCGTGCCGCCCATGTGGCCGCGACGCGACCAATCACAGCAAGCCGTGACGTAATTTTCAGGTCCTTCTAGGCATTCAGTATTTTAAAATTATGTTCCGGCTTTGTGATTGTCACATTGTCAGTGGCATTTAACAAGTTAACAGCCGAAGGTGGATAGCGATTCCGCTCGCATCTGTTATGGGCACATTTAAGCTGATCAAATCAGTTGTCATGTGCCAGAAAAGATGCGGCTCATCACCGGAGCCTGCATCAAATTCAAGTCACGGACTATGATGTACGATGCCTGGAGACGAGGAGGATCCTTTTGACAGGTAACCTGTACATGCAACATGTTCTGACTCCAGGCCAGAAGGGGGAGCTCTGAACCCGGTTTCAGGGGAGTTTCTCTAGTTATATATACATTCTGGTCTGGAGGAGGAGTTAGTTAGTCTGTAGAGACAGTGAAAGAGGAAGGAGCAGAGGACAAGTGAGGAACTGGAGGAGAGCTGTGATTGGGCTCCCTCCAAGCTGAAGCGCAGAAACCGGGCACCGGGAGCACGAGGCTGTGTGGAACTGCATGTCCCATGGCAGAACCGGAGGGCAGGAAATTGAAAGTGACTTGCCCACATATACACTCTGAGGTACAGCAACATCCAGAGCCCAGAGTCACCATGGATGGAGACCCCTGTGAATCGGCTTGCGTTGCCTACCATGCAGGTACTATCCCAGGACAGAGAGTAAGAGAGAGGACCTTGAAGGAAGCCATAGGCAGCAAGCGACTGCTTAAGGAGACCATTGACACTTTTGAAAAGGACATCATACAAAAGAAAAAACGAAAGTTCATTCGACATAAAAAGGACTTTGATAACCAGTAAGTGTTCAAATGGTCTCACCATGGAAATAGGAGATAGAACAAACTTGGTGGAGTAAATATCAGGAAGCCAACCTCCTCTACAGCTACTGGGGAATCCTCTATGAGTGATTTTTTTATCATCAGGGACAATTGACTAAGAAAGCGCAATAGAAGAGGCCATCGCAAACAGACCAAATCAAAAGAGGAGAGGCGTGCACTATCAGGAGAGGTCACCAACTTACAGGAGGGAATTGAGACACAACAAGAAAAAATGACATCCATTGCAAATTCAAACAATGCAGGTAACCTACAAATTATAAATCTATCTGATTATGTTTTGTCTGATACAGAGATAGCCCAATTGTCTAAGGGTTTATGATTTGCACCTATGAATAGACTAGATAAGTTCACACTCATTAAGGATTTGTATTTGTTTTGTAGGCAGCTTGTTTTTAAATTTTTGTATCATCAACCATCCATCATTGATTCCCTGCCTCCAAATGAAAGGCAAACTTTCAATGATTTGGTCGAACTCCTTGAGGAAAATGAGAGCTGTAGTAACAGTTCTGGCAGTACCATATGGAGGTTGCCCTCACAAGCCACACCACCTTTCTCTCTTTTTCCCTCAGTTCAGATCTTTTATGAGATGGTCAGCCAGGATATTGCTAAATTGCAATTTAAAAATCATCAGGATGAAAATCTTGGACGCAGGGAAAGGCAAGTCTTGTCTAAGCTAAAGAATAATCCAACATTTAGTATCAAAGAGGCAGATAAGGGTGGGAACATCATTCTATGGCCGATCGATACGTAGATCAGAGAGGCACAACGCCAGCTCAACAATGTCAATTGTTACCAAGCACTGCCTTCTTACCCCACTGATGTCTTTAAGAGGAAGTTCGATCGGTTACTTCTTTCTGCAAGATGTAACAACATATTGAACAAAAATGAGTTCAACTTTTTGACTACACCTTTTCCAATTGTTCCAACCCTATATCTGCTTCCTAAGATGCATAAGTCTGTCCGGGAACCACCAGGCAGGCCTATCGTGGCCGGCATTGGTGGCTTATTTGAAAGACCCTGTATCTATTTAGATAATTTTTTACAGCCTTTGTCATCCATTTAGGCTCATACGTTCAGGATACCTCTCATCTGATCCGTCAATTGCAAGATATGATTGTTCCGCAGTACACTATCCTCGTAACAATGGATGCCGAATCATTATATACCTGTATTAGTCAGGCATTGGGCATTGAAGCAGTCTCTTATTTTTTGAACCAACAAATATCAGGTGACCGTAGACATCACTCCTTCATCTTGGATCTCTTGTCCTTTGTTCTTTCTAACAGTTATTTTGTGTTTGATCGGGTCTTTTACAAGCAAATCTCTGCAACTGCGATGGGGGCTCGCTGTGCACCCTCCTACGCTAACCTTTTCATGGGTTGGTGGGAGGAGACATAGGAGCGCCCCCTGCAGTCCTTCAAAACCAACGTATTTCGTTGGTTTAGATATATAGATGATCTTTTGGTGTTTTGGATGGGTTCTGTGTCTAAGTGTATTACATTCATTGCTGAGTTGAATAATAACCAACTGAACATTTCTTTGACAGCTTTGCTCTCTACAAGTTCCGTTGACTTCTTGGATCTTTAGATTATGAAATTTGGTTTTCAGATCCAAACTAAACTCCATCAAAAGACAACTGCCACGAATAGCTTGCTGCATTTTGCAAGTTTCCACCCTCAGCACTTGCGGAAGAATCTTCCAAGAGGTCAATTCATGAGGGTGAGGCGTAATTGTAGCTCTCATGCTGACTTTCGGGAGGGAGCACGGGATCTTACCAATCGACTATCTGAGAGTGGATACTCTCGCAGGGTAATCTCCAATGCTTTCCAGCACACATTGGTTAGTGACAGGTGTTCTTTATTGCAGCCAAGAACTCGTAGTGGACTGGGCACTACCAACCTGATAACTGTCTATCACAATCAGTGGCAGGATGTGTATAATATTTTGGGTAAGTACTGGGGCATTCTATTGAATGAGCCTAAATTAAAACCATTTGTTTTGGATACCGCCAAAATGATAGCTAGGAGGTCGAAGAATTTAAAAGATTACCTAACAGCCAGCCACTTCAAACGACCAACCACTAGACTGGGCATGGGCAGCCATTTAAAAGGGTCTTTTCCATGTGGGGACTGCAATATCTGCCCCTACATGATTGCTACTGATAACATTACTCTCCCCATTCTTCCAGAAATGATACAAGCCAAGTTTTATTCCAGCTGTCGATCAAGGAATGTGGTTTATGTTCTGATTTGTCAGTGTCCTAAGATCTATGTAGGACAAACTAGTCAAAAAGTCAGATGTAGAATACAACAGCACATCTCAAATATTGGAAAAGCAAGGAGTGATAAGAAAAAGGGTAAGCCCATTTCTTCGGTGGCATTGCACTTTTTGGAATATCACGAGAGTAGACACCAAGGAATATGTATAATGGTGGTGGATCAGGTATCTGGAAGTATCCGAGGTGGTAATTTAACAAAAGAACTGCTTCGTCGGGAATCCCATTGGATTTTTAATTTAAATAGCATGTAACCTAATGGCCTGAACAAGGACTTCTCGTTCTCGGGGTTCTATGGTTAAGCCTTGATTCTGCCTCATTTCATTGACAATTTTGTGGCTTTTCCATTTTTCCTTTCTCCAGACCTTAGATGCTCTTGTGCCCTACAATTGGACGACTATACACCAAAGGATACTCACCTATACTATTCTATACTATGACATCTTCTAATCTTGCCTATGAGCAAATGGACATTGGTGTTGGATGTCTCAGGATAGGAACTATATCCACAGGATTCACAACATTTTTATTATTCTTTGTTATATCTGTTTTGACTATATTACAAAGTTATTTTGAAGTCGTGGATTATGATTGGACTCTATTGGACATTGTCTTAATTGCTTTGATATACATACTTTTTGTTAAACTAGGCCTTATAAGTGCTGTATGGCTATTATATTTTGTAACACAGCCGTGGTCTTAGTTTCTTTGGAATTGGGATTGCCATCTTTTGAGAGATTTCATCCACAGTACCATTTGAATGTCTTTGTTTTCCAACTTCATCACTGCTGGTTGGTGTTTTCATTGACACTTTTATGGTGTCCTTATATTTGCTATCATAGTGCACTTTGTGCAAGTTCTTTTAATGGCTCATTTAACGGCATTGCCTTTTGATTTAGGTTCATTGATCTTCCCAAACTTACCTATTCTTTATCACTTTCATCATAAAAGAATTGGAGAGCCTAATAGGATTTCAGTTACATACCTCTACATTCCTCATTCTTGTTATTATGAAATATTTCTATCCAATTTGTGCATGGGGCCGTATCTCTATGCTTCAATAAAACGTACACCCATTTGGTGATAATTGCCGAGGAAAAACTCATTGGGCATTTATTCAATGAAGGGGTATGTTGGATCACATTTGTGCACTTGTTGTACTTTTGTATTTTTGTTTTTCCTTATTGTAATAAAGCTTTATGCATGCGCTATATAATGTTTTGGCACTTTTATATCTTTCTGGCTATTTGGTCACAGCCAACATGCATGTGACGTATAGTGTGCTTTAGCATGTGTGTGATTGTCTGTCTCTAAGTACTCCCAACTTCATTGATCTGCTGTGTCTGTGCAGTTTGCTCTTTTTTGGCTTGATCTTTTAGCCGCTTTTGGCTCAGCAGAGCCAGTGCGCATGCGCACCTTATTTCAGCTGATTTTGACTATGCGGAGTCAGCGCGCACGCGTGCTTTACTTCATTTTTAGACATGCGCTCTGAGTGGCATTGATGCCACTTAGCGACCACGCAAGCGCGACTTTGTTATTTTTGAACGCATGCGCAGACTGAATTTCGACAGACTTTATTGACTGATCATCACAGACGGACATTAACAAGATGGCGGCGACCATGTGCGCTCCTCTATTCCCAGGCCGGCCGGTTTTCTTGCTCTTCAGGTGATTAGTTTTAGCCAATCTTGTTTGTTATGTATACATTTCATGTTTACGGGACACAGGGCATCACTCTCCCTGAGGAAGCCACATTTATTGTGGCGATACACGTGGGCTCTTTCCCACATTAATTCCTTCTTAGCGTCCATGGCATTTGTGTCATTCAGAATATATTATTTAGAGCTTGATTTTGTGCCTTATCAAAGCTCTTTGGTCTGTTACATTGATATCCGTTCATATATGTTCGGTCCTTCCCATTTTATGGTTGCCATTTGGCTTATATGCCTGGTACTGTGAATGATTGTTATCCCAGGCATACTTGTGAAAACCATGCTATGTATTTTGATTGCCACATGGCCATTTGTTTTGGAGCCATATTGAACCAATTTATGTATTATCTATGCTTAGAGGATTTTTTGTGTGAGTAGCCATTGCCTTTATATCAAGACAAGATTAAGCACTTTTTGCCATTTTTAAATGTTTTTAATAGCTGTCGTGTCCTGTATTAAGTATTTAGTTTCATGTTTTTTCAAATAAAGCATATGTAATTTATGAATTTGGGTGTTTGCATTAATGTGAGCATGGCTCTTTTTCTTGGTTGTTCTAGTGTCTATTACATGGTTATGGAGAACCCCTGTGAAATTGTTTATTGGTGCCCTCCAAGTCCTTTGCTATTTCCAAGGGACTATTATTCAGCGCATAGTGAAGGCTCCCAATCTGACCTGGCAAAGGGAATTCTACTCGTCCTCAGGCTGCCTGGACTCCATCGTCACCCGTTGCTGGTATCCTGGACTGTGGCTGTCTACAATTAGTAAACCAGGTAAAGAGACTGCAACTTTGTGTCCTCTGATTATTTCTGGCACCACACCATCTTTGACGAACACACCGGGAGCCCTGGGGACCCCAGCTTCACCTGTGGGAAGCCATACCATCTTTGCTGCAGTGCCATCACTCCCCAGAGGACCCCTTTAGCTGCGTCCGTCACCTCTGACCGAATACCACAGGTGGCGTCACGAACATTTATTATTTCACAAACTCCTTTAAAGACATTCCCTTTAGTTTGGACTCCCAGGACCACGGACAGGGTCGCTGCACCATGACTTCCCCTTTAATGACCACCGGACCCGTTACCGAGTGCCCCTAGGCGCTCAATACCTATACGTCATAGGTCGTGATGGATTAATACACACAGTCGTATTTTTAGTCATTTTTTGGCACAGCAAAGTATTGCTCTCTATACAGATACAGTTGTGTGCGCTCACATACATTGCACAATTAGACTATTACCTCCTCCTAAGTTTAGCTGGTATCAGCTGATCCAAATGTGCTGTCCTTCTTTACCATGAGGCTGGAGGGGGCTTTTCTTGGACTAAAACTATACATCTGGGAATGTAATAAAACTGCCAAACTGTGATAGCTGTAAAACAAGACACACAACTCTGAAGTCCTACAGAAAAAAATGTTACAAGCAAGTTGTGAGGGTCGGTATTTTCCAGTTACCACTTTTTTTCTGCACTTCCCCCTTTTAAAACAGTTTGAAATCCCCACCAAAATAGTACCTGGGCAGCCTACATTTATTCCCTCAAGTTTTTTTACACCATCCCTCAGAGTTCTAGACCTTATTCTTAAAGGGAATCAGTCAGCAGGTTTTTGCTATGTACTCTGAGGACAGAATGAGGTAGGGGCTGAACACAGATTTCAGGGATGTGACACTTATTAGGCTGTTTGCTGTTGTTTCTATAAAATGAATATTTTATTAGCAGGAGATTATGACTGCCTGGTCTGCAGCTCATGTGAGCAGTGGTCCGACCACAACCCCTCCTCTGTTAAGCAGCCCACTGTCAATAGACTTTGCACATAGAAAGCCTCATGTGGGCAGTGACAGTTTTCCAAGCTTTGCTTTATGCTACAATTAAAAAAATCTCCTGCACCCAGTGAACTAAGTGACACATTGCTGGAATCAGAGTCTCTATTACTCTAGTACCTTACTTTCTCCATAACTGCATTGATCCAATCAGCTGTCTCTACACAGACAGAGAGAGCTGCATCTGGATCCTACACATCTTTGTCTTCTATTTACTATTTTACTTTTTAATGTATTTGTAGGGTATTATACGTGGCTGAAGTTGGTTTTTTATTCGTTCAGTTTCTTATTCGGGGCTGAAGTTGATTTCTACTTAGCAATTTTTTTTCTTCTGTATTTTTTTACACGTTTAACAACAAAAATGAAAAATCACAATAATAAAATACATTGCAGCAAGGTGCCCTGATGTGAATACACTTAAAAACAGGTAAAAAAATGATAAAACTGGCACAAAACTGGGCATCAAAGTGGGCATCGAAGGACGTTATTGAAAGGGTTAAGATAACTTTGGGCCACTCATCTCAAAATGCAGTCACCCAGATAGTGATGGTCCATATCAAACACAGGTCACTGCTGCCTGGGCCAAACGGGTTCTGGGCATCAGAAGTGGCATCAAAGTGGCCAGACAGTCAATTTTAATGATTTTAACCCCTTCACCCCAAAGCCTGTTTTCACCTAAGTGACACGGCCAATTTTTACAATTCTGACCACTGTCACTTTATGAGCTCATAACTCTGAAACGCTTCAACAGATCCTGGTGATTCTGAGATTGTTTTCTCGTGACATATTGTACTTTATGATAGTGGTAAAACTTCTTTGATATGACTTGCATTTATTTGTGAAAAAAACAGAAATTTGTCGAAAATTATGAAAATTTAGCAATTTTCAAATTTTTCGTTTTTATGCCCTTAAATTAGAGAGTTATATCACATAATATAGTTAATAAACAACATTTCCCACATGTCTGCTTTACATCAGCACAATTTTGGAAACATAATTTTTTTTTGTTAGGGAGTTATAAGGGTTAAAAGTTGACCAGCGATTTCTCATTTTTGCAACAAAATTTGCAAAACCATTTTTTTTACGGACCACCTCACACTTGAAGTGACTTTGAGGGGTCTACATGACAGAAAATGTCCAAAAGTGACACCATTCTAAAAACTGCACCCCTCAAGGTACTCTAAACCACATTCAAAAAGTTTATTAACCCTTCAGGTGCTTCACAGGAATTTTTGGAATGTTTAAAAAAAATTGAACATTTAACTTTTTTTCACAAAATTTTTACTTCAGATCCAATTTGTTTTATTTTACCAAGGGTAACAGGAGAAATTGGACCAAAAAAGTTGTTGTACAATTTGTCCTGAGTACGCCGATACCCCACATGTTGGGGTAAACCATTGATTGGGCACATGACAGAGCTCGGAAGGGAAGGAGCGCCATTTGACTTTTCAATGCAAAATTGGCTGGAATTGAGATCGGAACCCATGTCGTGTTTGGAGAGCCCCTGACGTGCCTAAACAGTGGAAACCCCCACAAGTGACACCATTTTGGAAAGTAGACCCTCTAAGGAACTAATCTAGATGTGTGGTGAGCACTTTGAACCTCCAAGTGCTTCACATAAGTTTATAATGTAGAGCCGTAAAAAAAATTAATATTAATTTTCACAAAAAATGATCTTTTTGCCCCAAATTTTTTATTTTCCCAAGGGTAGCAGGATAAATTGGACCCCAAAAGTTGTTGTGCAATTTGTCCTGAGTACGCTGATACTTCATATATGGGGATAAACCACTGTTTGGGCGCATGGCGGAGCTCGGAAGGGAAGGAGCGCCATTTGACTTTTCAATGCAAAATTGGCTGGAATTGAGATCGGAACCCATGTCGTGTTTGGAGAGCCCCTGACGTGCCTAAACAGTGGAAACCCCCACAAGTGACACCATTTTGGAAAGTAGACCCTCTAAGGAACTAATCTAGATGTGTGGTGAGCACTTTGAACCTCCAAGTGCTTCACAGAAGTTTATAATGTGGAGCCGTAAAAAAAAATTAATATTAATTTTCACAAAAAATGATCTTTTTGCCCCAAATTTTTTATTTTCCCAAGGGTAGCAGGATAAATTGGACCCCAAAAGTTGTTGTGCAATTTGTCCTGAGTACGCTGATACTTCATATATGGGGATAAACCACTGTTTGGGCGCATGGCAGAGCTCGGAAGGGAAGGAGCGCCATTTGACTTTTCAATGCAAAATTGGCTGGAATTGAGATCGGAACCCATGTCGTGTTTGGAGAGCCCCTGACGTGCCTAAACAGTGGAAACCCCCACAAGTGACACCATTTTGGAAAGAAGACCCCCTAAGGAACTTATTTAGATGTGTGGTGAGCACTTTTAACCCCCAGTTGTTTCACTAAAGTTTAGAATGTAGCGCTGTGAAAATCAAAAAATCATTTTTTCTTTCCACAAAATGATGTTTTAGCCCGCAATTTTTTTCCCCCAAGGGTAACAGGAGAAATTGGACCACAAAAGTTATTGTCCAATTTGTCCTGAGTACGCTGATACCCCATACATTGGGGGGAACCACTGTTTGGGCGCACGGCAGAGCTCGGAAGGGAAGGAGCACCGTTTGAAATGCAGACTTAGATGGATTGGTCTGCAGGTGTCATGTTGCATTTGCAGAGCCCCTGATGTACCTAAACAGTAGAAACCCCCCACAAGTGACCCCATATTGGAAACTAGACCCCCCACGGAACTTATCTAGATGTGTTGTGAGAACTTTGAACCAACAAGTGTTTCACTACAGTTTATCACGCAGAGCCGTGAAAATAAAAAATATTTTTTTTTCCACAAAAATTATATTTTAGCCCCCACATTTTTATTTTCCCAAGGGTAACAGGAGAAATTGGACAACAAAAGTTGTTGTCCAATTTGTCCTGAGTATGCTGATACCCCATATATGGGGGGGAACCACTGTTTGGGCGCACGGCAGAGCTCGGAAGGGAAGGAGCGCCGTTTGAAATGCAGACTTAGATGGATTGGTCTGCAGGTGTCATGTTGCATTTGCAGAGCCCCTAATGTACCTAAACAGTAGAAACCCCCCACAAGTGACCCCATATTGGAAACTAGACCCCCCACGGAACTTATCTAGATGTGTTGTGAGAACTTTGAACCAACAAGTGTTTCACTACAGTTTATCACGCAGAGCCATGAAAATAAAAAATATTTTTTTTTCCACGAAAATTATATTTTAGCCCCCACATTTTTATTTTCCCAAGGGTAACAGGAGAAATTAGACAACAAAAGTTGTTGTCCAATTTGTCCTGAGTACGCTGATACCCCATATATGGGGGGGAACCACTGTTTGGGCGCACGGCAGAGCTTGGAAGGGAAGGAGCGCCGTTTGAAATGCAGACTTAGATGGATTGGTCTGCAGGTGTCATGTTGCATTTGCAGAGCCCCTGATGTACCTAAACAGTAGAAACCCCCCACAAGTGACCCCATATTGGAAACTAGACCCCCCACGGAACTTATCTAGATGTGTTGTGAGAACTTTGAACCAACAAGTGTTTCACTACAGTTTATCACACAGAGCCGCGAAAATAAAAAATATATTTTTTTCCACGAAAATTATATTTTAGCCCCCATGTTTTTATTTTCCCAAGGGTAAGGCTGGTTTCACACTTGCGTTTTTGTCTGCATGCGTTTTTAAAAAAAACGCATGTGTGAAAAAACGCATGTAATCGCGGTAAAACGCATGCGTTTTTTTAGACGCATGCGTTTTTATAGAAAAACACAAGAAAACAAGAAAAAACCAAAAAACCCTAACCCTAACCCTACCCCTACCCCTAACCTGAAATACGTGGCACTGAAATATGTGGCACTGAAATACGTTTATATACGTATATACGTATATACGTATATAAGTGCCACGATATTTCAGTGGCCACGTATATAAGTGCCACGTATATAAGTGCCACGTATATAAGTGCCACGTATATAAGTGCCACGTATTTCATGTACATGCCAAGATATTTAAGTGCCACGTATATAAGTGCCACGTATATAAGTGCCACGTATTTAAGTGCCACGTATATAAGTGCCATGTATTTAAGTGCCACGTATTTAAGTGCCACGTATTTCACGTAAATGCCACGATATTTCAGTGCCACGTATTTCACTGAAATATCGTGGCACTTAAATACGTGGCACTGAAATATCGTGGCACTGAAATACGTGGCACTGAAATACGTGGCACTGAAATACGTGGCACTATGACTGTCAGAAAATGTTCATTAAACGGTTAGGGATGAGTTTAGGGTTAGGGTTTGGATCCCTTTATCACCTTGATGGTGGTGGGTGACTTTTCAGTGTGTGTTCTGTTTTTTTTCTATGAAAACGCATGCGTTTTTAACGCAAACAAACGCGTTGAGATCGGACGCCATGTCGCGTTTGGAGAGCCCCTGATGTGCCTAAACAGTGAAAACTCCCCAATTCTAACTGAAACCCTAACCCCAACCCTAACCCTAGTCCTAACTCTAGCGCTACTTTCACACTAGCGTTTTTTTGCATACGTCGGAATGCGTCGTTTTGGCGAAAAAACGCATCCTGCAAAGTCATCTGCAGGATGCATTTGTTCCCCATAGACTAACATTAGCGACGTATTGACACACGTCGCAAGCGTCGTGCGACGGTTGCGTCGTGTTGTGGCGGACCGCCGGCAGCAAAAAACGTTACATGTAACTTTTTTTGTGCTGACGGTCCACCATTTCCGACCGCGCATGCGCGGCTGGAACTCCGCCCCCACCTCCCCGCACCTCACAATGGGGCAGCGGATGCGTGGAAAAACAGCATCCGCTGCCCCCGTTGTGCGGCGCTTGCACAGTATGCGTCGGTATGTCGGGCCGACGCAGCGCGACGGCCCCGTACCGACGCTAGTGTGAAAGTAGCCTAACGGGAAAATGGAAATAAATATATTTTTTAAAATTTTATTATTTTTCCCTAACTAAGGGGGTGATGAAGGGGGATTTGATTTACTTTTATAGCGTTTTTTGGGCGGATTTTTATGATTGGCAGCCGTCACACACTAAAAGACGCTTTTTATTGCAAAAAATAGTTTTTGCGTTACCACATTTTGAGAGCTATAATTTTTCCATATTTTGGTCCACAGAGTCATGTGAGGTCTTGTTTTTTGCGGGACGAGTTGACGCTTTTATTGGTACCATTTTCAGGTACATGACATTTTTTGATCGCTTTTTATTCCGATTTTTGGGAGGCGGAATGAACAAAAACCAGCAATTCCTGAAATTCTTTTAGGGGGTGCGTTTATACCGTTCCGCGTTTGGTAAAAAGGATAAAGCAGTTTTATTCTTCGGGTCAGTACGATTACAGCAATACCTCATTTATGTAATTTTTTTATGTTTTGGCGCTTTTACACAATAAAAACTATTTTATATAAAAAAATAATTGTTTTTGCATCGCTTTATTCTGAGAGCTATAACTTTTTTATTTTTCTGCTGATCATGCTGTATGGCGGCTTTTTTTTTGCGGGATAAGATGACGTTTTCAGCGGTACCATGGTTATTTATATCCGTCTTTTTGATCGCGTGTTATTCCACTTTTTGTTTGGCGGTATGAGAATAAAGCGTTGTTTTTTGCCTCGTTTTTTTTTTTTTTTTTTACGGTGTTCACTGAAGGGGTTAACTAGTGATATAGTTTTATAGGTGGCGTTGTTACGGACGCGGCGATACTAAATATGTGTACTTTTATTGTGTGGTGTTTTTTTTATTTAGATAAAGAAATGTATTTATGGGAATATATATATATATTTTTTCTTTATTTAGGAATTTTTTTTTTTATTTTTTTTTACACATGTGGAAAAAATTTTTTTTAACTTTTTTACTTTGTCCCAGGGGGAGACATCACAGATCGTTGATCAGACAGTGTGCACAGCACTCTGTCTGATCACCGATGTGACAGGCACGTTCCACAGGCTTGCCGGCGCCTGCTATGAGGATTCTCAGCAGACGCCGGCAAGCAGGGTCATCTCATGACCCGGAAGGAGTCCCGCGGCCATCTTGGATCCGGGGCCTCCTTCCAGGTCACCGGAGCAGCGCGATCTCATCGCGTTGCTCCGGTGGGAGAGCGCAGGGAGCCCCCGTCCCTGCGCGATCCCCCTCTATGCCGCTGTCACTATTGACAGCGGCATCAGAGGGGTTAAATGCCCGCGATCGGCGACAGCGCCGATCGTGGGCATTGCTGCGGGGTGTCAGCTGTCATATACAGCTGACACCCGCACCCGATCACCGCGGCGCTCAGCGCGAGACCGCGGTGATCGGGGCGCCGTACTAGTACTGCGGCTGTCAGTAATGCAGTGCCGGCAGCGCAGTACTAGTACGGCGCATGTCGGGAAGGGGTTAATAAGTAACTGGTGTTTTTAGTGTTTTTACGTGGTTATATGACTATGGGCCACTGATATCATACCACAATTAGCTAGTGATGCCACACATCTGATTCAGGTCACTCCAGTTTGGCCCAAATGGGTTCTGGACATCAGAAGTAGCATCAAAGTGGGCAAATAGCCAGTTTTAACAGATTTGAATAAGTAACTATTTTTTAAGTGGTTAAATGACTTTAGGCTACTGAAATCACACAACCATTACATAGATAGCTATGCCATGCATCAAATTCTGGTTATTTTAGCCAAATGGTTCTGGGCATCAGAACTGGCATCAAAGTGGGAAAGAAGCTTGTTGACGGTTATAGGAAATTATTGATTGCAGTTATTTATTCCAAAGGGTGTGCAACCAAATATTAAGCTGAAGGTGCCAACAATTTTGTTCGACCAATTTTGGGGGTTTTGTGTGAAATTATGTCCAATTTGCTTTTATTTTTCTTTGTATTTAGCGTTTTTCCAACATACACAAAGGAGATAAACATGTGTATAATAAAATATGTGTAATTGCAATAATTTTCTGGGAGAAATACTTAATTTTCTGGAACAATTTCAAGAGTGCCAACACTTTCGACCATGATTGTATGTCAGTATTTGGTCAATGCTCCTCTGGGAATTTAAATATGCAAATTGCCTCTGCATTGCACGGCGAATAAGCCTCCTTACCTTGACAAGCCAGCTGGTATGTCACGCTCCATAAGGAGAAACGTTACCCCTTAGACCCCACTCCAGAGCCTCTCACCTAGCCAAATCAGTTCTCATGCTTCGCACTGACGAGGGCCAACAGCCCGAAACACCGTGTCTGCGAATTGAGATACTGATTTGGCTTTTATCCTAAGTCATATTGCACGACTCGTTAAAGGGTTGATTGTGACTTGTAGGATCGCTACTTCCAATAGGTGGCACTATAGAGTTAAGTCCTCTTTTTTTCAGCAGAGGCAATTTGCAGTATTTGGTCAGTATTTTACATCACTGTTTGTATGCCAAAACCAGGAGAAAAACTGTAATTAAAAGGTTCACACTAGGGTTGAGCGACCTTTACTTTTATAGGATCGGGTCGGGTTTCACGAAACCCGACTTTTTCAAAAGTCGGGTCGAGTGAAATCAGCCGATCCTATAAAAAAGTCGGGGTCGGGGTCGGCCGAAACTCGAAACCCAATGCAGTGCATTGGGTTTCCAATGGTTCCCAGGGTCTGAAGGAGCGGAAACTCTCCTTCAGGCCCTGGGATCCATATTTAAGTGTAAAATAAAGAATTAAAATAAAAAATATCGCTATACTTACCCTCTGACGGGCCCTGGTACTAACCGGGAACCTTCCTTCCTTAGAATCAGCCTTCCAGGACCTTGCGGTGACGTCGCGGTGACGTCGCGGCTTGTGATTGGTCGCGCGGCCGCCCATGTGACCGCTCGCGCGACCAATCACAAGCCGCGACGTCACCGTGACGTCACCGAAGGTCCTGGAAGGGCTGATTCTTAGGAAGGAAGGCTGCCGGAAAGAAGCAGGGCATGTCCGAGGGTGAGTATATACCTAATAGGAATATACTCACCCTCGGCTTAATAAAAAAATGAAAAGTTCAAATATACATACAGTATATATATATATATATATATATATATATATATATACATATCCATTTTTATTATATGACTGATTTCTGTAAATGCAGAAAAGAGAAACAGGAGCTCAAAGAGTCTAAGAGGATGCATTTTCCTAAAATAAATGTGTTTGAGAGATAAGGGGTTTAGTACTGAGTTGGAAGGCAGTCAGGATTATTGCCCACAAAATACTTGCCCTGCCCGGATGCTTGTAAACAACATTTCACTATTGCTCCCAACTGTCTTTTCTCACCAGATTGTGCATAGCACCGAAATTTAAATATCATCAATGAAGAATCCTGCCCCCTGATCTGTGGATTAGGAATAGCACATTAATAGCTTTGCTAGGAGCTTTTGACTTCTGTATGTCTCTGTAATGTAATGGGGGGCCACAGAAAACAGGTTGAAGATTGTCCATTTATTGAAAATAATCGAATTGCATATTTGTTTTTCACCGCCCTTTACACTAAAATCTGTAGTTGGAATTTGCCCTTGCAATTTCCATCATTTAGCTTCTCTGTATTACTCTGCTAGGCTAGCTTTGTAAATAATTTACAATTAACAAACCGTTTTTATGTTCCTATAGTCTTCTTCTCCTAATACTGCTTAGTAATGATGAATCCCAGTCCAGGAGAACACAGTAAACATTGATTAAAGGTTAGAGACAATTACAATAATGGCGTAAATGATGAGAACCAAAGAATTTTGGCATTACTAGCATCGACTCCAACAACTATATTTAATGAACATTCTGCATATACGCTGACAGTTTTAATGAAAAGCGTTGCTTCCTGGAAAAAGTCTAGATAGTCCAATTTTATATCTGATATCACAAAGTTGCAATTTCCAAGGCATATCTCAGCCTAATTAAAATAATTTAAAAGGTATTATGGGAAAAAAGAAAATCCCTAAATAAACCTGTCATTAATTATTTGGCCATTTCTGCAGCAGAAATTTCATTATTCGCCAAAAAAATGTATTGAAGGTAGAGCAACGTTATAAATAAAAAACAAAAAAAATTGAATAAGAGCATATGTTGGTGTAAGTGTAATATATACAGTAGATGTGCATTCACATTGTGGCCTTAACAAGCAGAGCCTAAGATAAAAAATATGGCAATAGCCTGCAGTACATCAATAGTAATAGAACATGTAAAAACATAACTTACTTAGTTACCATTGTTTTGATAAAAAAAACATAAAAATCATCTAACCACGACAAGGTGTACCCCTAATCGGGACAATACCTAAATTTAGTAGAGTAACTCACTATGTATCAGCAGATACAAAAATAGATAAGGGCAGAGAAGGATTGTTCAGACACCTGCCTGTGGAAATATGATGAACAGCCTAAAAAATGGCGTCACACCCTCGCTTTCTACAAAGTACAAGAAACTGAAGCGAAACCGAAACAAAAATTGAGCCAGAGAATATGTTGATATACAGTAAGTGCAATGCAAAGGTGTGCACTCACACTGTGGCCAGTATTATAAATACTAGACAGGGAGGAGGTGAAATATTGCTCTGCAAAATGAAAGGCTACAGTAGTGTCCTCATGTATAGTGAGGAAAATAAGTATTTGATACACTGACGATTTTGAAAGTTTTCCAACCTACAAAGAATGGAGAGGTCTGTAATTTTTCTCGAAGGTATACTTCACCTGTGAGACAGAATTAAAAATAAAAAACAGAAAATCACATTGTACGATTTTTACATAATTTAATTGCATTTTATTGCATGAAATAAGTATTTGATCACCTACCAACCAGGAAGAATTCTGGCTCTCACAGACCTGTTAGTTTTTATTTAAGAAGCCCTCCTACTGTACACTCATTACCTGTATTAATTGCACCTGTTTGCACCTGTATAAAAGACACCTGTCCTTACACTAGATCAATTAGACCCCAAACTCTCCACCATGGTCAAGACCAAAGAGCTGTCTATGGACACCAAGGACAAAATTATTGACCTGCACAAGGCTGAGATGGGTTATAGGTAGTGTTGAGCATTCCGATACCGCAAGTATCGGGTTTCGGCCGATACTTGCGGTATCGGGATTCCGATACCGAGATCCGATACTTTTGTGGTATCGGGAATCGGAATCGGAAGTTCTCAGTGTATGGTTCCCATTGTCTGAAGGAGAGGAAACTCTCCTTCAGGCCCTGGGATCCATATCCATGTAAAAAATAAAGAATTAAAATAAAAAATAGGGATATACTCACCCTCTGACGCGCCCTGGTAGTAACCGGCAGCCTGCTTTGCTTAAAATGAGCGCGTTCAGCACCTTCCATGACGTCACGGCTTCTGATTGGTCGCGTGCCGCTCATGTGACTGCCACGCGACCAATCACAAGCCGTGACGTCATTCTCAGGTCCTAAATTCCTAGAATTAGGAATTTAGGACCTGAGAATGATGTCACGGCTTGTGATTGGTCGCGTGGCGGTCACATGAGCGGCACGCGACCAATCAGAAGCCGTGACATCATGGAAGGTGCTGAACGCGCTCATTTTAAGCAACGGAAGCTGCCGGTTAACAGCGGAAAGGTGCAGGGGCCTCCGGACAGGTGAGTATATCAATATTTTTTATTTTAATTCTTTATTTTACACATTCATATGGATCCCAGGGCCTGAAGGAGAGTTTCCTCTCCTTCAGACCCTGGGAACCATCAGGATACCATCCGAGACTTGGTGTCCCATTGACTTGCATGGGTATCGGGTATCAGAATTGGCGAGATCCGATACTTTTCGGGTATCGGCCGATACTATCCGATACCGATACTTTCAAGTATCGGACGGTATCGCTCAACACTAGTTATAGGACAATAGGCAAGAAGTTTGGTGAAAAGGCAACAAGCTTTGGCCCAATTATCAGAAAATGGAAGATACACAAAATGACTGTAAATCTTCATTGGTCTGGGACTCCAAGCAAGATCTCGCCTCGTGGGGTAAGGATGATTCTGAGAAAGGTAAGGAATCAGCCCAGAACTACATGGGAGGACCTGGTCATTGACCTGAAGAGAGCTGGGACTACATTCTCAAACATTACCATTGGTAACCCATTACGCCATCATGGATTAAAATCCTGCATAGCACGTAAGGTCCCTCTGCTCATGCCAGCACATATCCGGGCCCTTTTGATGTTTACCAATGAACATCTGGATGATCCAAAGGAGGCATGAGAGAAGGTCATGTAGTCAGATGTAATCAAAATAGAACTTTTTGGTGTCAATTCCACTCGCCATGTTTGGAGAAAGAAGAAGGATGAGTGCAATCCCAAGAACAACATCTCAACTGTGAAGAATGGTGGGGGAAACATAATATTTTGGGGGTGCTTTTCTGCAAAGGTGACAAGACAACGTATTGAAGCGAGGATGGATGGGGTCATGTATCTTGAGATTTTGGCCAACAATGCCTTATACAGTTTTAATCATGGTCAGACCATGATTAAGACTGTATCAGTCGAAAAGCGTTGGTCAGGTTTGTGGGTATCCAGTGGTATACCAGAAATTTTATGAGGATGGTATAAATGTAAAGTTTTAAATATTTGAACTACGCTGGATAATCTTTTTCATTTGTACTTCTGAAGCATCCCAAACCAGGACGGCTCCACACGGAGGCTTCCATCCAAGCAAGGTGCAGTGGATCACGGTGAGCTGATCTCCTCTTCCCTTTCTCTGATTCTAACTATTGAGAATATGTCAGCAACAGGTGCACCTGAATCCTAAAGCCTAAAGTGGTCAAAATGGCCTGTCCTTATGTGAGGACATGGTAAGCACTTTACATTGTAGTAATGAGTATAACTTAAATTATATCTGTTCTTGGAAGAGTCTACCCAGGACTATTTAATTTTTTTTTACTATGGAACTAAGAGATAACAAGCAGGTAGCTGCCAACAGTCTTCCTGTTCTGTTTTTCACCGATATCTGCTGACACAGAGCGATGACAGACTTCTCCTGCCGGTGATTCAGTGACTTCTGCTGACATCACATTGACAGCTCCCTAATGTCTAACTGCAGCGAGATGGCTGTCAATCAGCATGACATCAGCAGTCATGTCCTGTCAACAGAGCAACCTGGAAGAAGAGCTGCTCTGTTGACAGCAGCTGAGTCTCCGGCAGGAGTGGGCAGTGACCGATGTGAGCCAGCGCCGGGTAGAACAGGAATGTAGTTGCCTCTGTCAATAACAGCTTGTAAATGCTTTTTGTAGTGTGATAGAAATATATATATCATGTAGATCTCACTTGCATGTATACTCCTCTATAATCATATATACTCATATACTCACAGCTAATATATACATTATAATCAATGGTTTAAAATGGCTGACAATGAACTGATACAGATGGATTGTATGGGGGTTTTCCATCTCAAAAGCGGAAGTTGGGTCAGATGTCTGAAATAATGCCTAGAATATAGCTGAATCTTGCTGAAACGGCAGACCAACAGTGTCAGATGTCTCAACTCTGTCCTACATGCAGAGAGCTCAATTCTAGTTGCTTAATCAGCTTAATCAGCAGTCATATGAGCATTAATCACAATATTCCATATATGTTTAGATAACCAATGACAGAGGAGCTAGACAATATGGTAATTAACTAACCACCCCTGACAACCCCTAACCACTCCTTTCTATGTGAAAATATAAAACTATGTATGTACAATAAAGTACCAGTATTGATGGAATGTTATTGACACAATGATGTTGTGCAGTCTCATTCTTCCTTGAGCGCTCAAAATACTCAGTCTTATTGGGAGCGGCCACAGCACACACAGGGATATATTTATCCAACCCAAATATTTCCATATCAAATGGCCCCCAACAGCGAGGCAAAAGGACGAAACGCACGGGATCCTTCTGACCGGAGACATGGAGGTTTTAGCCGTGACCTTGGTTCAGGGGATGGAGACTGCGCAGCTCCATAAGTAAAGTAAGAAAATGTTATCATCTTACCTGAAAGTCCCCTGTGCCCAGTCCGGGTCTATACCTCTTGCCGGTCAGGTGTGGTCACCAATTCCCAGGTAGTGTAAAAAGTCCGAAGCCTGAATCCAAGAGCCCTGGGAGGTGTCTGCTGTGTGCCGTGTATGTGTTCTGTGTTTGTGTAAAATCCGGGAGAGGAAGGAAAAAGTGACTTTTGTTTTTGGTGGCTGGGTAACAGACCGCAGGAGGTCAAATCGCTCGATAAGTTATTGCAGGATTCCCGTGCATAGGAAGGACAGGTAGTCCTGGGGCAGGTAGTCCCATGTTCCAGGCACGGGTAGTGATAACTTAGAGGGCTACTGCAGATTCCCGTAGTGCCGGCGATCCAGTTAGGATGACCGGACCGGGGTGGTAGATTTCCTGCTTGTTGTGCTTCTCTCTCAGGCACTCAGGCGGCCCGGGCGCAGGTGCGTCCAGTGCGATTGGCAGTAGTCTGTTCCCAGCGCAACCTGCACGTGTCACAGAATTAAAAAGGGCATCTCCTGGATTGTCTATCTGTTTCTGTGTGTCAAGTATTGCCGCTTTAAGAGACACAATTGTAAAAGAAAGTTTTGGGGTTTTTTCTCTTTCCCCTGAACTTCCTCTTTTTCAGCTGCGAGCAAAGATAGATGCATTGTAAATCACAATGTCACATCTGTTTTTTTTTTTTTTCCTGACTGTTTTCAGCTGCAATGCTGGCTATGTGTAGCTTTTTGTGAATAAGTGAAATTAAATTGTACCTATCATTTTTTGATGTGACATACGTGTTTTCAGATACGTGATTTTAGTGACATTGGATACAGCAGCATATAAAAAGGGGAAGTATGTGTCTGAGTGCGTTGAGCGCAGAGAGAAGGAGAGAAAATATATAGTTTTCTTTTTAGCCATTTGAAGGTTTTCCTTCTAAGTTTTTATTAAAGTAAAGTTTTTGTTATTATTTAGTTTTTTCTCCAAATTTTTCCAAAGTTTTTCTCCTCTGCCTCTGTACCTTTTTTCTGTTTAAAAAGGAATAGTTTTTTTTATATCTTCCTTTTTGTATAAAGATTTTGAGTTTTTTCTGATGGTTTTCTTTAATTCTGGTCTCAACTTCTTACATCAATTTTTTTTGAAAGTGTGTTTTTTCTTTTATTTTTCGTGTTTTTTATATACGCACCTCATTGAGGTGTCCTTTTTATTGTGTTTTTTATTTTTATTTTTGTAATGGGAAATAAAGTGGCCAAGCAACAGGAGAGTCTTTTATTTCCTGATGAGCAAACAGCCCCTAGATAGTGGCAGAACACGAAGGTGTTAAGTATGTGAAGATTTTTGGAAGGTATAAAGTACATGAAATTCATTAGAATGGCAGACTTCAAGCTGCGGAGTGGCATGACGTAGAAAGGAAAATAAGGGAAGTTAGCTGATGTTAGATTGCTGAATGCCCATACATGGTATGAAGTGGCAGCAGAGCTTGCATCGTTTAGGTGGTACAGAAAGTTATGTGAGCAAACCAGGAAGTGTTTTTTGTGGGTATGAGACGGGAGAATCTGCGCAGTCTGCTTTTAGCAGAATCCATGATATAGGTAGTTATTTTTGTACAGTATGTGGCGCGCCCCGTCTCTCCCTACAGGGAGAAGGCATAATTGCTCCTCTCTATTATTCTTGTTGTTCTCCTCTATCCTACTTTTTTTTCTCTGTCACTCTTTTTCTCCTTATTCTTCTCTCCCGCTCTCCTTTTTCTCCACACTTTTCTCTCTCTCGACTCCTCTATTCTCCTCTCTATCTCTCTTCTCCTCCCTCTTCTCCTCACTCTCTCTCTCTCCTCCTTCTCCACTCCCCCACCACACCTATCTCCTCCTTCTTTTCCTTCTCCACACCCATCCCTCCTCCTCTCTCCACCTCCTTCTGCACACCCTGATTCTCCCCGTTTCTCTTTACCACACCTTTCTATCTCTCTCTCTCTTCCTTTGTCTCACTCATCAACCCCTCCCTCTTCTTCTTCCTCTTTTTTCCTCTTTGTTGCCGGCTGGGCCAACGCCCAATTCAAACAATATGGTGCTTACAGCACAAGGTTTCCCTTCTATGCCCCTGGCACAGTCCAGCCATTGCCAGTTGTGATATCGGGGAAAGAAAGTGAAAATCCCCCTACACACAATGCGGTGGGCAGCCCCCAGACACATCAGGTAGCAGACAGCTCAGCCCTGGGTGCAGAGGGGGGAGGAATGATATCAGAACGAGCTCACTGACAGATCCTCCGTTACCTCATTTCACAGTCAACAATATTGTAACCCTTAAGGTTTTACATGAACTTTGAAATCACCATGTATTGATAATGTACAACTTCAGCACCAGTCAGAGCTGCCTACATTCACACCACCATAGAAGTATAAGCCTAATCCATCACAGCTTCAGCAAGGGGGGAGATATCCTCACAGCAACTTCTAAGTCCAAAATCAGTCACTGTATGACCCCAGTACAAGCTATCACAACTATTCCTCTGATGAAGATGAAGAGGGAACATCATACATGCTGTCCAGTACTAGGAAAAGAAACCCACAGGCACCAAGAATGCAGGGGCAGATAGAGGCACCACCATTACACTATGTACACTGCACTTCAAGTCAGGTGACAATCCTCCAGACCCAGGGATGCATCCTATGCCATTTTGCCAAAGAAAGTAGCAGAAGCAGCAAACATATGCAGCCACCTGGAATGATCTCTGGGCCATGAAAGGAAATAGAAGCAGGTGATGCACTCTGGCCAATCATGAAGGAACAATTCAAACTTCCAGCAGAATTAGATGTACATGCTTGGGAGTCAGGGCCACAGCTAATATAACAGCTCAGAGAGTGGGCCAAAGGCAGATTGGCAGGACAGGCCAAAACCAAGAGCCAAGATAAGACAGAGTCTGTAAAGAAGTTTCATGGCAGAGTAATGCAAGTATTCCAAGACTTGGGCTTCACCATTCAAGACCAGATACACAAGCAAATGTTGGCACAGGTCTTTGTGCATAGACTGAGACAGCCAATCAGGAAACCACTGATAGTGGCTAGGCCTGAGAACAGGTCAATAGCAGTGGACTGACCCAGCAAAATGGTTCATGTGCACCTAGGAGACTGTTTATTGCTAATTGTTGCCAAAACTGCCGCTATTATAGCACCACAAAGAGCGCGAAGAAGGAAACGGGTGCCGGGCTGCTGAGAACGCCGGAAGGGGAGCCAGAGGTGAAGACACTGCAAAGTGCTGATCAACACACCAGAAGAACCGCTGCAGACTCCAGAGAGGAGACACCGACCTCAATAAGGTTAGCAAAGGGGAGAAGCTATGTCGGAGCAGGGGGAAGAAGTGAAGGCAGATGCAGCCACAGCCCCTGTAATGCCCCAAGACCTTGGGTTGGATGCAGCCGCCGGTCTCATGGCACCCCTGGGCCTTGCCACGAATGCACCTGCAGGCCCCATCTTACCACCGCAGCCTCAACCAGCAGACCGGACCCCGCTGCCGCTACAGTACCCATCATACTGTTGTCCACAGTAGCCAAAGGGATTGAGTCCCAACCAGGGGTGCAGAAGACAGCCCCTCTCATGATGACCACTGACCTGGAAGCGCAAACCACCCTACAAAGACAGAAGAAGTGTCAAGTGTTACATTTGTGGCGAGTTTGGCCATTTCCAGAACCAGTGCAAAGCACTCACGCCCCCGAAGAGACTGGACCCATGCAACCCAAGAGTTGGTCCAGAGAAACAGGTCAAGGAAGAAGTGCAGAAAGCAGTGAAGTACCCCATCCATGGGACAGAGGCAAGCAAGCCAGGTCCGCAAGACACTATGCTCCTGACATGTAAAACTTCATCTGCAAGACCAATACCTCAAATTACCCTTAAAATGGATGGTGTTGTCAGATCCAACGTGGTGCAGCCGGAAGTGTGATGACACCTGTGGAACTCGCTGATCTCACCTGCCTATCAGAATCCTCTGTGTCTCGCATGGGCATTGATGGTCAAGTCAGACATTCTCAGCTTACAAAGCCACTGAGCGTGTGCACTCAGCCAGGACACTCTATCCTGTCCCAGTTTGTGATGTCAAGGAACTTCCACTCAACCTGCTGGGAGCGAACCTACTGCAGAAGCTGAAGGCAACCACAGTGTTCCAGGAAGATGGGGCAGTGACACTTTCTTCATCCCTGACCCAAGAAGAGTCATGCTGGCGGTCCTACAAGAACCTTAAGCAACCGATGAGGCCTACTCAAGGAGGTACTGGATGTAGTACCGGAAAGTCTATGGTATGAGGGACCCCAGGACATGAGAAAACCTCAAGTTGCCCCAGTACGGGTGTCACTCAAGCCAGATACCCCGTACCCTCGTAAGGCCCAGGCCAGGCCTAGAGTCAAGCTGCCTCTGACCAACTGAAGGTCTGGAAATAGGAATCATTGTTCCTTGGACATCGCCTTGCAATCCTCTGCTTTCCCCATCAAGAAAAAGAATGTAAAAGGAGAGCCAGCCAAGTTCAGAATGGTATATGACCTGAGAGCTGTGAATGACGCCACGGTGTTTGAAACTGAAATTATGCCGAATCCGCACACTCTGCTCTCAAATGTGCCTGCCACAGCAAAAGTGTTCACAGTGAACAACCTGGCTAATGTTTTCTCCAGCGTTCCCCTTCATCTGGAAGACCAGTTCCTGTTTGCCTTAATGCACCAGGGGGACACCACACATGGACAGTGATGCCACAGTGGGCCCAGAACAGCCCTCCACAGTTCACCAAAGCCATGTCCACAGTCCTCACCAACTGGGTCGCAGAACATGCAGAAGTAACCCTGCTACAATACGTGGACGATCTACTCCTTTGTGCAATTGACTTTGACACGTATAAAGCCCATTTCCGTGTATCTCCTACTCTACCTGGCGGAGATCTCAAAGAACAGTCCAGTGGTGTCTGAAGCGAGTTACGTTCCAGAGACACTGTATTGCTCACCAGGTGAAATACCTGACAGATGACCGGAAGACCACAATAGAGAAGATGGTTCCTCCAACAACTCAAAAGGTGCTACAGGCCTTCCTTGGTCTAGTTTCGTAATTGCAGAGCCTGGATCCCTGATGCTTCCATCCTAATGCAGCCTCTGTGTGAATACGTCAGCGTGACCCCGTTCCTCCAGACAGATGTGGCCTTCAGTTCGTTCAAGAAGTTAAAAGGCTCTGTAGTCTCTGCCAGCACTAGGCCTATCCGACTACGAGAAGCCATTCCGTCTCTACTTGATGAGAAAAGAAGGCCTTGCTACTGGAGTCCTGACGCAGCTTCAGGGGGGAAAGCGGAGACTTTCGGACTACTTTTCAGCTTGCCTGGATCCAGTTGCAAGGGGAGCCTCTTCCTCCCGCTTGAGAGCAGCAGTTGCAGCACACGCCCTCCTGGACAGGACTACTGACATCAGTGGAAAAACCATTGGAAATCCTGGCTCTGCATGACATCTCAGCAATCCTCAACCAAACCCAGCTAAAACATCTCTCCACTGCCAGGCATCTTCGCCTCCAGTGCTCTCTACTCCTGCCCGACAATGTCACCATCTATGTGGATGACTCCAGATTTGCAGATGATGAAGGAAGATTCCACACGGGATGTGCAGTGACCAGCAATCAAGAGATCCTGTGGTCCAGAAGTCTGCCGCCCAGTCTGTCAGCCCAGGAAGCAGAACTGATAGCGCTGATGAAGGCCTACCAGATGGCTGGAGACAAGACTGAGAAAATGTATACCAATTCAAGGTACTCGCATGGCATGGCACACGACTTCGGACCCATCTGGGCTGCAAGGGACTTCATCACAGCAAGCGGAACAACTGTGGAGCATCATGGAGCCATTAAGGACCTGCTGAACGCACTTCAACTTCCAAAAGTGGTGGCAGTACTAAAAGTCAAAGCGCATGGAAAACTAAACACAGTAGAGGCAACAATATGGTGGATATGACAGCCAAAGAAGCAGTCAAGGGAAGACAATATGGAAAAGTGGAAGAGGTCGTAGAGCCGGACGGCTACTACATGACGACTGAAGACAAAAAACCTGACAAGATGACATCCTGGGATCTGCTCAAAATAGCTGCAAGAGCAAGCCCCAAAGGACAAGAAGGAATGCTGGATGCAGAAGTGAGCAACACATGAAGAAGGAAGGGTATACTCAATGAACTACAAACTCTGTTTACCCCGAAGTATGTACCCTATCGTGGTCCAGTGGGCACATGGGCCCACACACAGATTAAAGACACAGATGAATGATCTGATTGGTGATTACTGGTTCGCTCCAGGGATCCCCACCCTAACAGCCAAGTTCAATAGCAGCTGTCTGACCTGCGGCAAATGCAACCCTGGAAAAATGGAGAAAGTTCCCACACATCGTCTTGCCAGACCACTGTACCCCTTCCAGAGGATCCAGATAGACCACATCCAGATGCCGCCAAGTGGGGGTTTCAAATATGCCCTTGTGGTCGTGGACATGTTCACAGGATGGCCAGAAGCTTTCCCAGTGAGGAACCAGTCAGCAAAGACTACTGCAAAGAAGCTATTCTCAGAGACGAGATATGCAGCTATGGGGTCCCAGAAGTGATAGAGTGACCAGGGACCCGCATTCACAGCAAACCTCACATGAGAGATCTAGTCAGCAGTAGGGTCAGACTTAGCCTACACACTCCCAATCACACTACTCAGTGTTAGACACACTCCCAGAGGCCCAGAAAAGCTGTCACCATATGAAATTTTGTTTGTGTCTAGTCCCAGGTTAGGGGTATCCTTTCCCTCAGCAGCTGATTATGCAATATGATACTTTGTCTGCTTATGTAAATTGAACTCACCAAGAAACTTGCTAACATCCATTCACGAGTTTTTTTCTTCATTCCCAGAACCAGATTCAGTGTCCGGTATGCACTCCTCGAAGCCAGGAGACTGGGTGTTGGTGAAAAAGTTTGTAAGGAGAACAACACTCAATCCCAGATTTGATGGTCCTGTTCAAGTGCTGCTGATGACACCAACCTCTGTGAAACTGGAGGGAAGACCCACTTGGATCCACTCATCGCATTGCAAGAAAGCTCCCCTACCAGAAGATGACATCCAAGCCAGAATGATGTTGCGGCCTGACCGAATAGATGACCTACCTGATAAAGACTACACATCGCTCACTACACATGCTATTGACTAAGAGACTGATTGCAATGAACCCCCGTTAGGGACAGATCTCCTGACCGCCCATTTGCGAAAAGTCTGTACGGAGTGGGGCACAGGCATTAGGCTTGTGTCAGTTCGCCGACAGCACAAAAGAGTTGCAGCACTTTGGGACAGGAGGCTAGGATTAGGGCAAGTGATATCTAAGGGGGGCTTGTGATAGAAATATATATATCATGTAGATCTCACTTGCATGTATACTCCTCTATAATCATATATACTCATATACTCACAGCTAATATATATATTATAATCAATGGCTTAAAATGGCTGACAATGAACTGATATAAGCCAGACAGATTGTATGGGGGTTTTCCATCTCAAAAGCGGAAGTTGGGTCAGATGTCTGAAATAATGCCTAGAATATAGCTGAATCTTGCTGAAACGGCAGACCAACAGTGTCAGATGTCTCAACTCTGTCCTACATGCAGAGAGCTCAATTCTAGTTGCTTAATCAGCTTAATCAGCAGTCATATGAGCATTAATCACAATATTCCATATATGTTTAGATAACCAATGACAGAGGAGCTAGACAATATGGTAATTAACTAACCACCCCTGACAACCCCTAACCACTCCTTTCTATGTGAAAATATAAAACTATGTATGTACAATAAAGTACCAGTATTGATGGAATGTTATTGACACAATGATGTTGTGCAGTCTCATTCTTCCTTGAGCGCTCAAAATACTCAGTCTTATTGGGAGCGGCCACAGCACACACAGGGATATATTTATCCAACCCAAATATTTCCATATCAAATGGCCCCCAACAGCGAGGCAAAAGGACGAAACGCACGGGATCCTTCTGACCGGAGACATGGAGGTTTTAGCCGTGACCTTGGTTCAGGGGATGGAGACTGCGCAGCTCCATAAGTAAAGTAAGAAAATGTTATCATCTTACCTGAAAGTCCCCTGTGCCCAGTCCGGGTCTATACCTCTTGCCGGTCAGGTGTGGTCACCAATTCCCAGGTAGTGTAAAAAGTCCGAAGCCTGAATCCAAGAGCCCTGGGAGGTGTCTGCTGTGTGCCGTGTATGTGTTCTGTGTTTGTGTAAAATCCGGGAGAGGAAGGAAAAAGTGACTTTTGTTTTTGGTGGCTGGGTAACAGACCGCAGGAGGTCAAATCGCTCGATAAGTTATTGCAGGATTCCCGTGCATAGGAAGGACAGGTAGTCCTGGGGCAGGTAGTCCCATGTTCCAGGCACGGGTAGTGATAACTTAGAGGGCTACTGCAGATTCCCGTAGTGCCGGCAATCCAGTTAGGATGACCGGACCGGGGTGGTAGATTTCCTGCTTGTTGTGCTTCTCTCTCAGGCACTCAGGCGGCCCGGGCGCAGGTGCGTCCAGTGCGATTGGCAGTAGTCTGTTCCCAGCGCAACCTGCACGTGTCACAGAATTAAAAAGGGCATCTCCTGGATTGTCTATCTGTTTCTGTGTGTCAAGTATTGCCGCTTTAAGAGACACAATTGTAAAAGAAAGTTTTGGGGTTTTTTCTCTTTCCCCTGAACTTCCTCTTTTTCAGCTGCGAGCAAAGATAGATGCATTGTAAATCACAATGTCACATCTGGTTTTTTTTTTTTTTCCTGACTGTTTTCAGCTGCAATGCTGGCTATGTGTAGCTTTTTGTGAATAAGTGAAATTAAATTGTACCTATCATTTTTTGATGTGACATACGTGTTTTCAGATACGTGATTTTAGTGACATTGGATACAGCAGCATATAAAAAGGGGAAGTATGTGTCTGAGTGCGTTGAGCGCAGAGAGAAGGAGAGAAAATATATAGTTTTCTTTTTAGCCATTTGAAGGTTTTCCTTCTAAGTTTTTATTAAAGTAAAGTTTTTGTTATTATTTAGTTTTTTCTCCAAATTTTTCCAAAGTTTTTCTCCTCTGCCTCTGTACCTTTTTTCTGTTTAAAAAGGAATAGTTTTTTTTATATCTTCCTTTTTGTATAAAGATTTTGAGTTTTTTCTGATGGTTTTCTTTAATTCTGGTCTCAACTTCTTACATCAATTTTTTTTGAAAGTGTGTTTTTTCTTTTATTTTTCGTGTTTTTTATATACGCACCTCATTGAGGTGTCCTTTTTATTGTGTTTTTTATTTTTATTTTTGTAATGGGAAATAAAGTGGCCAAGCAACAGGAGAGTCTTTTATTTCCTGATGAGCAAACAGCCCCTAGATAGTGGCAGAACAAGAAGGTGTTAAGTATGTGAAGATTTTTGGAAGGTATAAAGTACATGAAATTCATTAGAATGGCAGACTTCAAGCTGCGGAGTGGCATGACGTAGAAAGGAAAATAAGGGAAGTTAGCTGATGTTAGATTGCTGAATGCCCATACATGGTATGAAGTGGCAGCAGAGCTTGCATCGTTTAGGTGGTACAGAAAGTTATGTGAGCAAACCAGGAAGTGTTTTTTGTGGGTATGAGACGGGAGAATCTGCGCAGTCTGCTTTTAGCAGAATCCATGATATAGGTAGTTATTTTTGTACAGTATGTGGCGCGCCCCGTCTCTCCCTACAGGGAGAAGGCATAATTGCTCCTCTCTATTATTCTTGTTGTTCTCCTCTATCCTACTTTTTTTTCTCTGTCACTCTTTTTCTCCTTATTCTTCTCTCCCGCTCTCCTTTTTCTCCACACTTTTCTCTCTCTCGACTCCTCTATTCTCCTCTCTATCTCTCTTCTCCTCCCTCTTCTCCTCACTCTCTCTCTCTCCTCCTTCTCCACTCCCCCACCACACCTATCTCCTCCTTCTTTTCCTTCTCCACACCCATCCCTCCTCCTCTCTCCACCTCCTTCTGCACACCCTGATTCTCCCCGTTTCTCTTTACCACACCTTTCTATCTCTCTCTCTCTTCCTTTGTCTCACTCATCAACCCCTCCCTCTTCTTCTTCCTCTTTTTTCCTCTTTGTTGCCGGCTGGGCCAACGCCCAATTCAAACAATATGGTGCTTACAGCACAAGGTTTCCCTTCTATGCCCCTGGCACAGTCCAGCCATTGCCAGTTGTGATATCGGGGAAAGAAAGTGAAAATCCCCCTACACACAATGCGGTGGGCAGCCCCCAGACACATCAGGTAGCAGACAGCTCAGCCCTGGGTGCAGAGGGGGGAGGAATGATATCAGAACGAGCTCACTGACAGATCCTCCGTTACCTCATTTCACAGTCAACAATATTGTAACCCTTAAGGTTTTACATGAACTTTGAAATCACCATGTATTGATAATGTACAACTTCAGCACCAGTCAGAGCTGCCTACATTCACACCACCATAGAAGTATAAGCCTAATCCATCACAGCTTCAGCAAGGGGGGAGATATCCTCACAGCAACTTCTAAGTCCAAAATCAGTCACTGTATGACCCCAGTACAAGCTATCACAACTATTCCTCTGATGAAGATGAAGAGGGAACATCATACATGCTGTCCAGTACTAGGAAAAGAAACCCACAGGCACCAAGAATGCAGGGGCAGATAGAGGCACCACCATTACACTATGTACACTGCACTTCAAGTCAGGTGACAATCCTCCAGACCCAGGGATGCATCCTATGCCATTTTGCCAAAGAAAGTAGCAGAAGCAGCAAACATATGCAGCCACCTGGAATGATCTCTGGGCCATGAAAGGAAATAGAAGCAGGTGATGCACTCTGGCCAATCATGAAGGAACAATTCAAACTTCCAGCAGAATTAGATGTACATGCTTGGGAGTCAGGGCCACAGCTAATATAACAGCTCAGAGAGTGGGCCAAAGGCAGATTGGCAGGACAGGCCAAAACCAAGAGCCAAGATAAGACAGAGTCTGTAAAGAAGTTTCATGGCAGAGTAATGCAAGTATTCCAAGACTTGGGCTTCACCATTCAAGACCAGATACACAAGCAAATGTTGGCACAGGTCTTTGTGCATAGACTGAGACAGCCAATCAGGAAACCACTGATAGTGGCTAGGCCTGAGAACAGGTCAATAGCAGTGGACTGACCCAGCAAAATGGTTCATGTGCACCTAGGAGACTGTTTATTGCTAATTGTTGCCAAAACTGCCGCTATTATAGCACCACAAAGAGCGCGAAGAAGGAAACGGGTGCCGGGCTGCTGAGAACGCCGGAAGGGGAGCCAGAGGTGAAGACACTGCAAAGTGCTGATCAACACACCAGAAGAACCGCTGCAGACTCCAGAGAGGAGACACCGACCTCAATAAGGTTAGCAAAGGGGAGAAGCTATGTCGGAGCAGGGGGAAGAAGTGAAGGCAGATGCAGCCACAGCCCCTGTAATGCCCCAAGACCTTGGGTTGGATGCAGCCGCCGGTCTCATGGCACCCCTGGGCCTTGCCACGAATGCACCTGCAGGCCCCATCTTACCACCGCAGCCTCAACCAGCAGACCGGACCCCGCTGCCGCTACAGTACCCATCATACTGTTGTCCACAGTAGCCAAAGGGATTGAGTCCCAACCAGGGGTGCAGAAGACAGCCCCTCTCATGATGACCACTGACCTGGAAGCGCAAACCACCCTACAAAGACAGAAGAAGTGTCAAGTGTTACATTTGTGGCGAGTTTGGCCATTTCCAGAACCAGTGCAAAGCACTCACGCCCCCGAAGAGACTGGACCCATGCAACCCAAGAGTTGGTCCAGAGAAACAGGTCAAGGAAGAAGTGCAGAAAGCAGTGAAGTACCCCATCCATGGGACAGAGGCAAGCAAGCCAGGTCCGCAAGACACTATGCTCCTGACATGTAAAACTTCATCTGCAAGACCAATACCTCAAATTACCCTTAAAATGGATGGTGTTGTCAGATCCAACGTGGTGCAGCCGGAAGTGTGATGACACCTGTGGAACTCGCTGATCTCACCTGCCTATCAGAATCCTCTGTGTCTCGCATGGGCATTGATGGTCAAGTCAGACATTCTCAGCTTACAAAGCCACTGAGCGTGTGCACTCAGCCAGGACACTCTATCCTGTCCCAGTTTGTGATGTCAAGGAACTTCCACTCAACCTGCTGGGAGCGAACCTACTGCAGAAGCTGAAGGCAACCACAGTGTTCCAGGAAGATGGGGCAGTGACACTTTCTTCATCCCTGACCCAAGAAGAGTCATGCTGGCGGTCCTACAAGAACCTTAAGCAACCGATGAGGCCTACTCAAGGAGGTACTGGATGTAGTACCGGAAAGTCTATGGTATGAGGGACCCCAGGACATGAGAAAACCTCAAGTTGCCCCAGTACGGGTGTCACTCAAGCCAGATACCCCGTACCCTCGTAAGGCCCAGGCCAGGCCTAGAGTCAAGCTGCCTCTGACCAACTGAAGGTCTGGAAATAGGAATCATTGTTCCTTGGACATCGCCTTGCAATCCTCTGCTTTCCCCATCAAGAAAAAGAATGTAAAAGGAGAGCCAGCCAAGTTCAGAATGGTATATGACCTGAGAGCTGTGAATGACGCCACGGTGTTTGAAACTGAAATTATGCCGAATCCGCACACTCTGCTCTCAAATGTGCCTGCCACAGCAAAAGTGTTCACAGTGAACAACCTGGCTAATGTTTTCTCCAGCGTTCCCCTTCATCTGGAAGACCAGTTCCTGTTTGCCTTAATGCACCAGGGGGACACCACACATGGACAGTGATGCCACAGTGGGCCCAGAACAGCCCTCCACAGTTCACCAAAGCCATGTCCACAGTCCTCACCAACTGGGTCGCAGAACATGCAGAAGTAACCCTGCTACAATACGTGGACGATCTACTCCTTTGTGCAATTGACTTTGACACGTATAAAGCCCATTTCCGTGTATCTCCTACTCTACCTGGCGGAGATCTCAAAGAACAGTCCAGTGGTGTCTGAAGCGAGTTACGTTCCAGAGACACTGTATTGCTCACCAGGTGAAATACCTGACAGATGACCGGAAGACCACAATAGAGAAGATGGTTCCTCCAACAACTCAAAAGGTGCTACAGGCCTTCCTTGGTCTAGTTTCGTAATTGCAGAGCCTGGATCCCTGATGCTTCCATCCTAATGCAGCCTCTGTGTGAATACGTCAGCGTGACCCCGTTCCTCCAGACAGATGTGGCCTTCAGTTCGTTCAAGAAGTTAAAAGGCTCTGTAGTCTCTGCCAGCACTAGGCCTATCCGACTACGAGAAGCCATTCCGTCTCTACTTGATGAGAAAAGAAGGCCTTGCTACTGGAGTCCTGACGCAGCTTCAGGGGGGAAAGCGGAGACTTTCGGACTACTTTTCAGCTTGCCTGGATCCAGTTGCAAGGGGAGCCTCTTCCTCCCGCTTGAGAGCAGCAGTTGCAGCACACGCCCTCCTGGACAGGACTACTGACATCAGTGGAAAAACCATTGGAAATCCTGGCTCTGCATGACATCTCAGCAATCCTCAACCAAACCCAGCTAAAACATCTCTCCACTGCCAGGCATCTTCGCCTCCAGTGCTCTCTACTCCTGCCCGACAATGTCACCATCTATGTGGATGACTCCAGATTTGCAGATGATGAAGGAAGATTCCACACGGGATGTGCAGTGACCAGCAATCAAGAGATCCTGTGGTCCAGAAGTCTGCCGCCCAGTCTGTCAGCCCAGGAAGCAGAACTGATAGCGCTGATGAAGGCCTACCAGATGGCTGGAGACAAGACTGAGAAAATGTATACCAATTCAAGGTACTCGCATGGCATGGCACACGACTTCGGACCCATCTGGGCTGCAAGGGACTTCATCACAGCAAGCGGAACAACTGTGGAGCATCATGGAGCCATTAAGGACCTGCTGAACGCACTTCAACTTCCAAAAGTGGTGGCAGTACTAAAAGTCAAAGCGCATGGAAAACTAAACACAGTAGAGGCAACAATATGGTGGATATGACAGCCAAAGAAGCAGTCAAGGGAAGACAATATGGAAAAGTGGAAGAGGTCGTAGAGCCGGACGGCTACTACATGACGACTGAAGACAAAAAACCTGACAAGATGACATCCTGGGATCTGCTCAAAATAGCTGCAAGAGCAAGCCCCAAAGGACAAGAAGGAATGCTGGATGCAGAAGTGAGCAACACATGAAGAAGGAAGGGTATACTCAATGAACTACAAACTCTGTTTACCCCGAAGTATGTACCCTATCGTGGTCCAGTGGGCACATGGGCCCACACACAGATTAAAGACACAGATGAATGATCTGATTGGTGATTACTGGTTCGCTCCAGGGATCCCCACCCTAACAGCCAAGTTCAATAGCAGCTGTCTGACCTGCGGCAAATGCAACCCTGGAAAAATGGAGAAAGTTCCCACACATCGTCTTGCCAGACCACTGTACCCCTTCCAGAGGATCCAGATAGACCACATCCAGATGCCGCCAAGTGGGGGTTTCAAATATGCCCTTGTGGTCGTGGACATGTTCACAGGATGGCCAGAAGCTTTCCCAGTGAGGAACCAGTCAGCAAAGACTACTGCAAAGAAGCTATTCTCAGAGACGAGATATGCAGCTATGGGGTCCCAGAAGTGATAGAGTGACCAGGGACCCGCATTCACAGCAAACCTCACATGAGAGATCTAGTCAGCAGTAGGGTCAGACTTAGCCTACACACTCCCAATCACACTACTCAGTGTTAGACACACTCCCAGAGGCCCAGAAAAGCTGTCACCATATGAAATTTTGTTTGTGTCTAGTCCCAGGTTAGGGGTATCCTTTCCCTCAGCAGCTGATTATGCAATATGATACTTTGTCTGCTTATGTAAATTGAACTCACCAAGAAACTTGCTAACATCCATTCACGAGTTTTTTTCTTCATTCCCAGAACCAGATTCAGTGTCCGGTATGCACTCCTCGAAGCCAGGAGACTGGGTGTTGGTGAAAAAGTTTGTAAGGAGAACAACACTCAATCCCAGATTTGATGGTCCTGTTCAAGTGCTGCTGATGACACCAACCTCTGTGAAACTGGAGGGAAGACCCACTTGGATCCACTCATCGCATTGCAAGAAAGCTCCCCTACCAGAAGATGACATCCAAGCCAGAATGATGTTGCGGCCTGACCGAATAGATGACCTACCTGATAAAGACTACACATCGCTCACTACACATGCTATTGACTAAGAGACTGATTGCAATGAACCCCCGTTAGGGACAGATCTCCTGACCGCCCATTTGCGAAAAGTCTGTACGGAGTGGGGCACAGGCATTAGGCTTGTGTCAGTTCGCCGACAGCACAAAAGAGTTGCAGCACTTTGGGACAGGAGGCTAGGATTAGGGCAAGTGATATCTAAGGGGGGCTTGTGATAGAAATATATATATCATGTAGATCTCACTTGCATGTATACTCCTCTATAATCATATATACTCATATACTCACAGCTAATATATATATTATAATCAATGGCTTAAAATGGCTGACAATGAACTGATATAAGCCAGACAGATTGTATGGGGGTTTTCCATCTCAAAAGCGGAAGTTGGGTCAGATGTCTGAAATAATGCCTAGAATATAGCTGAATCTTGCTGAAACGGCAGACCAACAGTGTCAGATGTCTCAACTCTGTCCTACATGCAGAGAGCTCAATTCTAGTTGCTTAATCAGCTTAATCAGCAGTCATATGAGCATTAATCACAATATTCCATATATGTTTAGATAACCAATGACAGAGGAGCTAGACAATATGGTAATTAACTAACCACCCCTGACAACCCCTAACCACTCCTTTCTATGTGAAAATATAAAACTATGTATGTACAATAAAGTACCAGTATTGATGGAATGTTATTGACACAATGATGTTGTGCAGTCTCATTCTTCCTTGAGCGCTCAAAATACTCAGTCTTATTGGGAGCGGCCACAGCACACACAGGGATATATTTATCCAACCCAAATATTTCCATATCAAATGGCCCCCAACAGCGAGGCAAAAGGATGAAACGCACGGGATCCTTCTGACCGGAGACATGGAGGTTTTAGCCGTGACCTTGGTTCAGGGGATGGAGACTGCGCAGCTCCATAAGTAAAGTAAGAAAATGTTATCATCTTACCTGAAAGTCCCCTGTGCCCAGTCCGGGTCTATACCTCTTGCCGGTCAGGTGTGGTCACCAATTCCCAGGTAGTGTAAAAAGTCCGAAGCCTGAATCCAAGAGCCCTGGGAGGTGTCTGCTGTGTGCCGTGTATGTGTTCTGTGTTTGTGTAAAATCCGGGAGAGGAAGGAAAAAGTGACTTTTGTTTTTGGTGGCTGGGTAACAGACCGCAGGAGGTCAAATCGCTCGATAAGTTATTGCAGGATTCCCGTGCATAGGAAGGACAGGTAGTCCTGGGGCAGGTAGTCCCATGTTCCAGGCACGGGTAGTGATAACTTAGAGGGCTACTGCAGATTCCCGTAGTGCCGGCAATCCAGTTAGGATGACCGGACCGGGGTGGTAGATTTCCTGCTTGTTGTGCTTCTCTCTCAGGCACTCAGGCGGCCCGGGCGCAGGTGCGTCCAGTGCGATTGGCAGTAGTCTGTTCCCAGCGCAACCTGCACGTGTCACAGAATTAAAAAGGGCATCTCCTGGATTGTCTATCTGTTTCTGTGTGTCAAGTATTGCCGCTTTAAGAGACACAATTGTAAAAGAAAGTTTTGGGGTTTTTTCTCTTTCCCCTGAACTTCCTCTTTTTCAGCTGCGAGCAAAGATAGATGCATTGTAAATCACAATGTCACATCTGGTTTTTTTTTTTTTTCCTGACTGTTTTCAGCTGCAATGCTGGCTATGTGTAGCTTTTTGTGAATAAGTGAAATTAAATTGTACCTATCATTTTTTGATGTGACATACGTGTTTTCAGATACGTGATTTTAGTGACATTGGATACAGCAGCATATAAAAAGGGGAAGTATGTGTCTGAGTGCGTTGAGCGCAGAGAGAAGGAGAGAAAATATATAGTTTTCTTTTTAGCCATTTGAAGGTTTTCCTTCTAAGTTTTTATTAAAGTAAAGTTTTTGTTATTATTTAGTTTTTTCTCCAAATTTTTCCAAAGTTTTTCTCCTCTGCCTCTGTACCTTTTTTCTGTTTAAAAAGGAATAGTTTTTTTTATATCTTCCTTTTTGTATAAAGATTTTGAGTTTTTTCTGATGGTTTTCTTTAATTCTGGTCTCAACTTCTTACATCAATTTTTTTTGAAAGTGTGTTTTTTCTTTTATTTTTCGTGTTTTTTATATACGCACCTCATTGAGGTGTCCTTTTTATTGTGTTTTTTATTTTTATTTTTGTAATGGGAAATAAAGTGGCCAAGCAACAGGAGAGTCTTTTATTTCCTGATGAGCAAACAGCCCCTAGATAGTGGCAGAACAAGAAGGTGTTAAGTATGTGAAGATTTTTGGAAGGTATAAAGTACATGAAATTCATTAGAATGGCAGACTTCAAGCTGCGGAGTGGCATGACGTAGAAAGGAAAATAAGGGAAGTTAGCTGATGTTAGATTGCTGAATGCCCATACATGGTATGAAGTGGCAGCAGAGCTTGCATCGTTTAGGTGGTACAGAAAGTTATGTGAGCAAACCAGGAAGTGTTTTTTGTGGGTATGAGACGGGAGAATCTGCGCAGTCTGCTTTTAGCAGAATCCATGATATAGGTAGTTATTTTTGTACAGTATGTGGCGCGCCCCGTCTCTCCCTACAGGGAGAAGGCATAATTGCTCCTCTCTATTATTCTTGTTGTTCTCCTCTATCCTACTTTTTTTTCTCTGTCACTCTTTTTCTCCTTATTCTTCTCTCCCGCTCTCCTTTTTCTCCACACTTTTCTCTCTCTCGACTCCTCTATTCTCCTCTCTATCTCTCTTCTCCTCCCTCTTCTCCTCACTCTCTCTCTCTCCTCCTTCTCCACTCCCCCACCACACCTATCTCCTCCTTCTTTTCCTTCTCCACACCCATCCCTCCTCCTCTCTCCACCTCCTTCTGCACACCCTGATTCTCCCCGTTTCTCTTTACCACACCTTTCTATCTCTCTCTCTCTTCCTTTGTCTCACTCATCAACCCCTCCCTCTTCTTCTTCCTCTTTTTTCCTCTTTGTTGCCGGCTGGGCCAACGCCCAATTCAAACAATATGGTGCTTACAGCACAAGGTTTCCCTTCTATGCCCCTGGCACAGTCCAGCCATTGCCAGTTGTGATATCGGGGAAAGAAAGTGAAAATCCCCCTACACACAATGCGGTGGGCAGCCCCCAGACACATCAGGTAGCAGACAGCTCAGCCCTGGGTGCAGAGGGGGGAGGAATGATATCAGAACGAGCTCACTGACAGATCCTCCGTTACCTCATTTCACAGTCAACAATATTGTAACCCTTAAGGTTTTACATGAACTTTGAAATCACCATGTATTGATAATGTACAACTTCAGCACCAGTCAGAGCTGCCTACATTCACACCACCATAGAAGTATAAGCCTAATCCATCACAGCTTCAGCAAGGGGGGAGATATCCTCACAGCAACTTCTAAGTCCAAAATCAGTCACTGTATGACCCCAGTACAAGCTATCACAACTATTCCTCTGATGAAGATGAAGAGGGAACATCATACATGCTGTCCAGTACTAGGAAAAGAAACCCACAGGCACCAAGAATGCAGGGGCAGATAGAGGCACCACCATTACACTATGTACACTGCACTTCAAGTCAGGTGACAATCCTCCAGACCCAGGGATGCATCCTATGCCATTTTGCCAAAGAAAGTAGCAGAAGCAGCAAACATATGCAGCCACCTGGAATGATCTCTGGGCCATGAAAGGAAATAGAAGCAGGTGATGCACTCTGGCCAATCATGAAGGAACAATTCAAACTTCCAGCAGAATTAGATGTACATGCTTGGGAGTCAGGGCCACAGCTAATATAACAGCTCAGAGAGTGGGCCAAAGGCAGATTGGCAGGACAGGCCAAAACCAAGAGCCAAGATAAGACAGAGTCTGTAAAGAAGTTTCATGGCAGAGTAATGCAAGTATTCCAAGACTTGGGCTTCACCATTCAAGACCAGATACACAAGCAAATGTTGGCACAGGTCTTTGTGCATAGACTGAGACAGCCAATCAGGAAACCACTGATAGTGGCTAGGCCTGAGAACAGGTCAATAGCAGTGGACTGACCCAGCAAAATGGTTCATGTGCACCTAGGAGACTGTTTATTGCTAATTGTTGCCAAAACTGCCGCTATTATAGCACCACAAAGAGCGCGAAGAAGGAAACGGGTGACGGGCTGCTGAGAACGCCGGAAGGGGAGCCAGAGGTGAAGACACTGCAAAGTGCTGATCAACACACCAGAAGAACCGCTGCAGACTCCAGAGAGGAGACACCGACCTCAATAAGGTTAGCAAAGGGGAGAAGCTATGTCGGAGCAGGGGGAAGAAGTGAAGGCAGATGCAGCCACAGCCCCTGTAATGCCCCAAGACCTTGGGTTGGATGCAGCCGCCGGTCTCATGGCACCCCTGGGCCTTGCCACGAATGCACCTGCAGGCCCCATCTTACCACCGCAGCCTCAACCAGCAGACCGGACCCCGCTGCCGCTACAGTACCCATCATACTGTTGTCCACAGTAGCCAAAGGGATTGAGTCCCAACCAGGGGTGCAGAAGACAGCCCCTCTCATGATGACCACTGACCTGGAAGCGCAAACCACCCTACAAAGACAGAAGAAGTGTCAAGTGTTACATTTGTGGCGAGTTTGGCCATTTCCAGAACCAGTGCAAAGCACTCACGCCCCCGAAGAGACTGGACCCATGCAACCCAAGAGTTGGTCCAGAGAAACAGGTCAAGGAAGAAGTGCAGAAAGCAGTGAAGTACCCCATCCATGGGACAGAGGCAAGCAAGCCAGGTCCGCAAGACACTATGCTCCTGACATGTAAAACTTCATCTGCAAGACCAATACCTCAAATTACCCTTAAAATGGATGGTGTTGTCAGATCCAACGTGGTGCAGCCGGAAGTGTGATGACACCTGTGGAACTCGCTGATCTCACCTGCCTATCAGAATCCTCTGTGTCTCGCATGGGCATTGATGGTCAAGTCAGACATTCTCAGCTTACAAAGCCACTGAGCGTGTGCACTCAGCCAGGACACTCTATCCTGTCCCAGTTTGTGATGTCAAGGAACTTCCACTCAACCTGCTGGGAGCGAACCTACTGCAGAAGCTGAAGGCAACCACAGTGTTCCAGGAAGATGGGGCAGTGACACTTTCTTCATCCCTGACCCAAGAAGAGTCATGCTGGCGGTCCTACAAGAACCTTAAGCAACCGATGAGGCCTACTCAAGGAGGTACTGGATGTAGTACCGGAAAGTCTATGGTATGAGGGACCCCAGGACATGAGAAAACCTCAAGTTGCCCCAGTACGGGTGTCACTCAAGCCAGATACCCCGTACCCTCGTAAGGCCCAGGCCAGGCCTAGAGTCAAGCTGCCTCTGACCAACTGAAGGTCTGGAAATAGGAATCATTGTTCCTTGGACATCGCCTTGCAATCCTCTGCTTTCCCCATCAAGAAAAAGAATGTAAAAGGAGAGCCAGCCAAGTTCAGAATGGTATATGACCTGAGAGCTGTGAATGACGCCACGGTGTTTGAAACTGAAATTATGCCGAATCCGCACACTCTGCTCTCAAATGTGCCTGCCACAGCAAAAGTGTTCACAGTGAACAACCTGGCTAATGTTTTCTCCAGCGTTCCCCTTCATCTGGAAGACCAGTTCCTGTTTGCCTTAATGCACCAGGGGGACACCACACATGGACAGTGATGCCACAGTGGGCCCAGAACAGCCCTCCACAGTTCACCAAAGCCATGTCCACAGTCCTCACCAACTGGGTCGCAGAACATGCAGAAGTAACCCTGCTACAATACGTGGACGATCTACTCCTTTGTGCAATTGACTTTGACACGTATAAAGCCCATTTCCGTGTATCTCCTACTCTACCTGGCGGAGATCTCAAAGAACAGTCCAGTGGTGTCTGAAGCGAGTTACGTTCCAGAGACACTGTATTGCTCACCAGGTGAAATACCTGACAGATGACCGGAAGACCACAATAGAGAAGATGGTTCCTCCAACAACTCAAAAGGTGCTACAGGCCTTCCTTGGTCTAGTTTCGTAATTGCAGAGCCTGGATCCCTGATGCTTCCATCCTAATGCAGCCTCTGTGTGAATACGTCAGCGTGACCCCGTTCCTCCAGACAGATGTGGCCTTCAGTTCGTTCAAGAAGTTAAAAGGCTCTGTAGTCTCTGCCAGCACTAGGCCTATCCGACTACGAGAAGCCATTCCGTCTCTACTTGATGAGAAAAGAAGGCCTTGCTACTGGAGTCCTGACGCAGCTTCAGGGGGGAAAGCGGAGACTTTCGGACTACTTTTCAGCTTGCCTGGATCCAGTTGCAAGGGGAGCCTCTTCCTCCCGCTTGAGAGCAGCAGTTGCAGCACACGCCCTCCTGGACAGGACTACTGACATCAGTGGAAAAACCATTGGAAATCCTGGCTCTGCATGACATCTCAGCAATCCTCAACCAAACCCAGCTAAAACATCTCTCCACTGCCAGGCATCTTCGCCTCCAGTGCTCTCTACTCCTGCCCGACAATGTCACCATCTCCAGATGCACAGTCCTCAACCCGTCCACTCTACTCCCACTCCCAAGGGGGGATACAGATATGGACCCTCAGATAAAAAGTCTGATCAAAATCTGCATGATACCTTCTGCAGGGATCTCAATTTGCTCCGGACGGATGACCATGATTGCTTCAGCTTCATGCAACAGGAAACAGCAGGACTACCCAAGGTGGCAGAAGAGCCACTGACCAACCCAGAGTTGATCCTCTATGTGGATGACTCCAGATTTGCAGATGATGAAGGAAGATTCCACACGGGATGTGCAGTGACCAGCAATCAAGAGATCCTGTGGTCCAGAAGTCTGCCGCCCAGTCTGTCAGCCCAGGAAGCAGAACTGATAGCGCTGATGAAGGCCTACCAGATGGCTGGAGACAAGACTGAGAAAATGTATACCAATTCAAGGTACTCGCATGGCATGGCACACGACTTCGGACCCATCTGGGCTGCAAGGGACTTCATCACAGCAAGCGGAACAACTGTGGAGCATCATGGAGCCATTAAGGACCTGCTGAACGCACTTCAACTTCCAAAAGTGGTGGCAGTACTAAAAGTCAAAGCGCATGGAAAACTAAACACAGTAGAGGCAACAATATGGTGGATATGACAGCCAAAGAAGCAGTCAAGGGAAGACAATATGGAAAAGTGGAAGAGGTCGTAGAGCCGGACGGCTACTACATGACGACTGAAGACAAAAAACCTGACAAGATGACATCCTGGGATCTGCTCAAAATAGCTGCAAGAGCAAGCCCCAAAGGACAAGAAGGAATGCTGGATGCAGAAGTGAGCAACACATGAAGAAGGAAGGGTATACTCAATGAACTACAAACTCTGTTTACCCCGAAGTATGTACCCTATCGTGGTCCAGTGGGCACATGGGCCCACACACAGATTAAAGACACAGATGAATGATCTGATTGGTGATTACTAGTTCGCTCCAGGGATCCCCACCCTAACAGCCAAGTTCACTAGCAGCTGTCTGACCTGCGGCAAATGCAACCCTGGAAAAATGGAGAAAGTTCCCACACATCGTCTTGCCAGACCACTGTACCCCTTCCAGAGGATCCAGATAGACCACATCCAGATGCCGCCAAGTGGGGGTTTCAAATATGCCCTTGTGGTCGTGGACATGTTCACAGGATGGCCAGAAGCTTTCCCAGTGAGGAACCAGTCAGCAAAGACTACTGCAAAGAAGCTATTCTCAGAGACGAGATATGCAGCTATGGGGTCCCAGAAGTGATAGAGTGACCAGGGACCCGCATTCACAGCAAACCTCACATGAGAGATCTAGTCAGCAGTAGGGTCAGACTTAGCCTACACACTCCCAATCACACTACTCAGTGTTAGACACACTCCCAGAGGCCCAGAAAAGCTGTCACCATATGAAATTTTGTTTGTGTCTAGTCCCAGGTTAGGGGTATCCTTTCCCTCAGCAGCTGATTATGCAATATGATACTTTGTCTGCTTATGTAAATTGAACTCACCAAGAAACTTGCTAACATCCATTCACGAGTTTTTTTCTTCATTCCCAGAACCAGATTCAGTGTCCGGTATGCACTCCTCGAAGCCAGGAGACTGGGTGTTGGTGAAAAAGTTTGTAAGGAGAACAACACTCAATCCCAGATTTGATGGTCCTGTTCAAGTGCTGCTGATGACACCAACCTCTGTGAAACTGGAGGGAAGACCCACTTGGATCCACTCATCGCATTGCAAGAAAGCTCCCCTACCAGAAGATGACATCCAAGCCAGAATGATGTTGCGGCCTGACCGAATAGATGACCTACCTGATAAAGACTACACATCGCTCACTACACATGCTATTGACTAAGAGACTGATTGCAATGAACCCCCGTTAGGGACAGATCTCCTGACCGCCCATTTGCGAAAAGTCTGTACGGAGTGGGGCACAGGCATTAGGCTTGTGTCAGTTCGCCGACAGCACAAAAGAGTTGCAGCACTTTGGGACAGGAGGCTAGGATTAGGGCAAGTGATATCTAAGGGGGGCTTGTGATAGA
The DNA here is from genome assembly GCF_051348905.1 of Ranitomeya variabilis. Lineage (NCBI taxonomy): Eukaryota > Metazoa > Chordata > Amphibia > Anura > Dendrobatidae > Ranitomeya > Ranitomeya variabilis. Next base: position 498,879,224 of record NC_135237.1, on the reverse strand, counting down.
AATATATATATCATGTAGATCTCACTTGCATGTATACTCCTCTATAATCATATATACTCATATACTCACAGCTAATATATATATTATAATCAATGGCTTAAAATGGCTGACGATGAACTGATATAAGCCAGACAGATTGTATGGGGGTTTTCCATCTCAAAAGTGGAAGTTGGGTCAGATGTCTGAAATAATGCCTAGAATATAGCTGAATCTTGCTGAAACGGCAGACCAACAGTGTCAGATGTCTCAACTCTGTCCTACATGCAGAGAGCTCAATTCTAGTTGCTTAATCAGCTTAATCAGCAGTCATATGAGCATTAATCACAATATTCCATATATGTTTAGATAACCAATGACAGAGGAGCTAGACAATATGGTAATTAACTAACCACCCCTGACAACCCCTAACCACTCCTTTCTATGTGAAAATATAAAACTATGTATGTACAATAAAGTACCAGTATTGATGGAATGTTATTGACACAATGATGTTGTGCAGTCTCATTCCTCCTTGAGCGCTCAAAATACTCAGTCTTATTGGGAGCGGCCACAGCACACACAGGGATATATTTATCCAACCCAAATATTTCCATATCAGTAGTCAGCCAAGAGTCTTTCAATTCTTGCTTGAGGGATTTTCATCCATTGTTCCTTGGAAAATTATTTTGGTTCTGTGGCATTCCTGAGTCATTTGCTATGCACTGCTATTTTGTGGTCTAGCCACAGATTTTTATTCATGTTCAGATAAGAGGACTGTGAGAGCCATTGTTAAACCTCCAGCTTGCACCTTTTGACTTAGGGTACCGTCTCACAGTGGCACTTTGGTCGCTACGACGGCACGATCTGTGACGTTCCAGCGATATAGTTACGATCTCGCTGTGTCTGACACGCTACTGCGATCAGGGACCCCGCTGAGAATCATACGTCGTAGCAGATCGTTTGAAACTTTATTTCGTCGCTGGATCACCCGCTGTCATCGCTGGATCGGTGTGTGTGACACCGATCCAGCGATGTATTCGCTTGTAACCAGGGTAAACATCGGGTTACTAAGCACAGGGCCACGCTTAGTAACCCGATGTTTACCCTGGTTACCATTGTAAATGTAAAAAAAAAAAACAGTACATACTTACATTCCGGTGTCTGTCAGGTCCCTCGCCGTCAGCTTCCCGCACTGACTGTGAGCGCCGGCCGTAAAGTAAAAGCAGAGCACAGCGGTGACATCACCGCTGTGCTGTGCTTTACGGCCGGCACTGACACAGTCAGTGCGGGAAGCTGACGGCGAGGGACGTGACAGTCACCGGAATGTGAGTATGTAGTGTTTTTGTTTTTTTTACATTTACAATGGTAACCAGGGAAAAACATCGGGTTACTAAGCGCGGCCCTGCGCTTAGTAACCCGATGTTTACCCTGGTTACCCGGGGACTTCGGCATCGTTGGTCGCTGGAGAGCTGTCTGTGTGACAGCTCTCCAGCGACCACACAACGACTTACCAACGATCACGGCCAGGTCGTATCGCTGGTCGTGATCGTTGGTAAATCGTTTAGTGTAACGGTACCCTTAGTCTATTGTGGATTTGATGTGTGTTTAGCATCATTATCCATTTGTAGAAGCCATCCTCTTTTCAACTTCAGGTTTTTTACAGATGGCATTATGTTTGCATCAAGAATTTGTTGAAATTTTATTGAATCCAGTCTTCCCTCTACCAGTCAAATGTTCCTGGCTTCAACACAACCCCAAAGCATAATTGATCCACCCCCATGCTTATGGTTGGTGTGATGTTCATTTCCTAAAATTCTGTGCCCACAGGACTTGTTTTTAAAATGCATTAGAATTGTTTAGATGTTCTGTTGCATACTTCTGACACTGAATTGTATGGTGAGCAAGCAGGAGAGGTTTTCTTCTGATGACTCTTCCATGAAGGTCATATTTGTGCAGGTGTTTCTGAAGAGTAGAACAATGGACCACAACTCCAGAGTCTGCTAAATCTTTCTGAAGGTCCTTTGCAGTCAAGTGGGGTTTTTTATTTGACTCTCTAGCAATCCTATGAGTAGCTCTCACTGAAACTTTGCTTGCTTTTCCAACATTTTCTTGACCTCCACTATTCCTGTTAACTGCCATTTCTTAATTACATTGCTATCTTCTTATAGCCTTTCCTGCTTTATGGGCCTCCACCATTTTCATTTTCAGAGTGCTAGACAGCTGCTTAGAAAACCCATGGCTTCTGTTTTATGGCACAAGGTTAGAAGAGGCTGGGTTTTTATAAAGCTGGGAAATTTGCATCACGTGGCTTTTCCTAACGATGACAGTGAACAAGCCATAACCCTAACAGGCTAATTATATTTTTTTTTGCCAAAAATACAAAGGAAATGTGTCATATTTAACTTTAGGCCTCTTAGAGAACATTTCTTCTTCAATTTGCTTAACTGTTCACAATAACAGTAATTATGACCAGAGGTGCCCAAACTTTTACATACCACTGTAATTCTGCATAGTAGCTGTGGAAAAAACCCAATAGGAAATATTTTTTGTAAACTTGTTTAGTTTCTTTGTAGTGGACATAGCCTTTACATGCAATAATTTACAAACTTGCAAATGCTTTTCCAAAATTGTGAGTGAGTCAGAACAGCAAGTTACATAAAATATAGTACTCTTCCAAGCAGTTAGAATTAATGAATGAGCAGTGCTTTCAAGTCATTTTGTAAAGTAATTTAAAAGTAGAGAGATAAAAACCCCAAAGGCAAAAACAGATACATTACAGTCTATGAGAAGCAGTCTGTTCTACATGAGGTGTACACTTTTCTTCTTCATGTTGTTCATTCTAATGAGTTCTCCAGGGATTACGTATAAATCCGGGCGCACTATTAACATTGCCTTTTGTACAACCTTCATTACACGTACTGGAAGTTTCTAGGACAAACGTAATTTGGAACATTAGCAATGAGAACTATCTCACTTTATTTTCACTTCATAATATTTAGAAGCATTTTGTCAAATCTTGGAGAAAGAAATCTTATGAATATTTATAAAACTGGAGTAGTAATTGTAAGAAGGTAAATAATTTCATAGAGGATCTTGGTAAAACTGTTTGTCACATCTAAAGAAGATTGCCATCGTCATAGAATGTACCTAAACATTGTATTTAGTAGCTATGTGACGATTGGTATGGATTTACATGCAGGAGTCCTAACAAAAAGTCATTTATATTGAGTTTTGAGTATATGCACTTGAAACGATTTTATGATGGTTTCTGTTGTAATTTATTCCAAACTGCAGTACTTTACTACAGCTCCTGCTAACCACTGCAAAAAATGCAATTTGTACACCCTGTGATTAAAACCTGAAGGTTACTAGCCGTACACTTGTGCATATCAAAAAGTTATTGTCATAATTATAAATGGTTTGAAATTCCAAAGCGCTTGTAAAAACTTGAAACTTGGAAGAAGATTTTTTAATAAAAAGAAAATTGCATTTTCAAGAACGGAGGAATTTTTTCATTCTGTTGTTTGTGACAGTTGCCTAGGTTATCAGCCACCTCTGCAGTCTATCAGTGGCAGACAGTCTTAAAGGCAAGGAGTGCAGCCCGTACAGACTCTTGCCGATCTAGCTTGTAAGGACGGCTGTGAACCTGGCTGGATTGCTGAATCTGGACGGAAAAAAGCCACGCTGTAAGCTCAGTTTGGCATCTCTGCTAACCTCTAGTGTTTCAGTGGAAAATCCCGTCTACGTTACTGTGGCATGAGCAGTACATATGGCACAGACACTGGACACATATACGATAGTATGGCCCCATTCCCCCTACATTTATTTGTTGGTAACATTTTTATTGGGAGGGATAATTAAATGGAACAAGCAACACTATTTGGAGACTTGCAACCCGGCCACAGTACATCATGGAAATTATTTTTGTGATACCATATTTTCCTGGAGCCTCCTGAGATACCATATGATGGAGGCGAACCGCGTTGAGAGTACATACAGTAGGAGATGCAGATGAGTTTATTCCTAAATTAGATTTCCTGTTGTGTCATTTATGCCCTTTTATACAGGTTGGTTCATCTGGTGTGAGCTCCCCATATAAAGGCCCTTACATGTTTATTCCTCGGGTTTGAGGTTTTTTTAGGTTTCTTTATTATCTTGCTTGAATAATATTAATTAAGGTTTGCAAGCAATAGGACATATTAGGGTCTGTGGTCACTGAGCAGGGCTACCAATAGCATGGTTTGTAGGATGCCAACCTCCGTGGTTAGGAAGGGCTACACTCTAGTGCCGTCTAGGTAGAAATATAGTGCAAGAAATAAAAAGTAGATACTTAGGATCTAAGGATAGACCACTGACCAATAAACGTGTAGGTAAAATACAAGAAAGTACCTACTGCCCCTCATAAATATGCCCGATAAAATACACCCTCAGATTGCAGTGTGGCATACAATGAAAGAAACAATATAATCACACTGCATGGTGTCCTGCACCAATGAACTTCACTACGACTCACCAGATTCCCGAGGTGTAATGAATGCACCGGGCTCAGGATGTGTGAAAGCCGCAGGGTTTTCCTGGTGACAGACCCGTCAGGCAAGGGTTAGGCGATAGAGTGGGGCTGACCGCAGCTACAACAGAGCGGCGAGTTGGCGTAGAGCCAGAGAACACCCCGGCCAGTGGCATCCCTGGATACAATCAAGAAAAAATGGCCAATGAGAAGGTCTCAGCGTGTGATGTCACAAAAACTACAGAGCAATGCTGGGGCCAAAAAGGTATCAGATGCGATTCGTAGGAACTCAGTCTTCCTTCATCAGGGTTACTGCATACTTGGAGCACCCAGCTTTATATAGATCTAGACAGCCCATCAATCCTATCCCCTCTTTCCACTGGTTGGTCCGATTTCAAAAGAAAAGTGAAATCTAAGATTAACCCACAGGTCCCCATGTGCATGTACCTTGGGGAGCCAAGGTAGTGAGCACATCTGAGGAAAAGTGTGTGCAAATCTGAAAACACCAATAAATAATTCCTAACAGAAAAAATTGGTTTAAAAAATTGTGCTGATGTAATGTAGACCTTTGGGAATTGTTACTTATTAACTTTTGTTTGTGACACATTTCTCTGATTTAAGAGCATAAGATTGCTAAATTTTTACAATTTTTGCCAAATTTCCATTTTTTTCATAAATAAATGCAAGTTATATCTAATAAACTTTACCACTATCATGAAGTACAATGTAAGTCCGCAAGGACAGGGTCCTCTCCCCTCTGTACCAGTCTGTCACTGTAAATTTGTTTACTGTGAACGATATCTATAACCCTGCATGTAACCCCTTTTCACACATACAGCACCATGGAATTAATGGTGATATATAAATAAATAATAGTAATAATAATATGTGATGAAAAAAAGTGGAAACTGTTGAAGCATTCCAAAGTTATTAACACATAAAGTGACAGTTGTCAGAATTGTAAAAAATGGCATGGTCATTAATGTGAAAACCACCTTACGGGTAAAGGGGTTAATATACTTATCTCATTTCCTGTGGATGCTGGACTTTTTTAAAAATGTTGCTGTTATATCTACACCCAGAAGTACGTCTGGAGCCTTCGTGCCCTGCACCTCGATTCAAGGCATTTTTCAACAGTTGGTGAGCCAATATACAACTTTTCTATTTAATGAATGGGATGTGGCATGCCAAAAAGGGAAAAAACTATCTCCTCAAAAACTTTTTAGTATAATATTTATGATGTGCTGTGTTATAAATCCTCATGGGGATTCTAAAGAAGTTTCTTCTATTTTCTGTTTTCTAGGTTTATTGTCCAAATGCAACTTATCATACCAAGCCTTACTTCTGTCTAAGGTTTTTAAACATATTCATACTAACAAGATACTTGGAGAAAATATGGCCTTTAGCATATTAAAATATATTATTTAAAATCAACATTCTGGATGGGAGGTCTCTATTGTGCAATGGGAAACATTTTTCAGTCTTTTAATAATTTGGCTGCCCGGTAAAGTTATAAATCAGAATGCAAATCTATGTTATCAGCAAATTTAGACTTTAGAAAGGTTCCCTACAGTGCACTTCAATAACCATACAAGCAGGAAATCTGTTGCACAAAGGCAGAGAGTTTCCTGAAATCTTACATCTAACAGTCTCTAAACCTTTTAAAGAATATATTCTTTTTGTATTTTTCTGACTTTACGGTTCTGTTCACATCATGATTTTTGTACTTCATCTAATAGCATCAGCTTGTTAAGAAAAAAAATCACTACAGATTTGATTGAAATTAATACAAAGGTGGATGAGGATGACCATTTCAATCCAGCTGTAATTTGGTTCTGTTAAAAAAGTCAAGAATAACAGAAATGTGTTTTCTAAATAATTATTAGAGATGATCAAATCCATCTGTGCAGTATCAAGTACGAGTCAATTTGCTGAAATTTGTGGTTTTACAAGAATTTAAACCCTTTGAGATTCAATTTGCGATCCCCCCTAAAAAACCTCTCAGACTTCGTTGACCATATGAGCTTACACGTTACAGGAGAAAGAGGACCCCACTGTTCATAAAAACTTATCCTCTGAAGGAGCAAGTCAGAGAAGACTCCACTGATCGCGAGAGCTTACACTCTACAGGAGAGCTTGCAAACTACAGAAAAGAGAGTTTTACACAGTGAACCTGGAGATGGAAAATGATTCAGCAGTACAAACTGCTCCTCTGGCAACCGCTGTTCTATGATGACCCAAGAACTGACCACCACTGTACAAGATATAATAAGATGTCATAGCACATTTGCCCACCTTGAAGCATCAACAATGTAAGAAATGGTGCTGGGCAAATGTATTATTCTTGCGAACTGCAAATTGTATATTAAAGTGTTTTAGTTCATGTGAAACCGCAAATTTCAAGAAATTAAACTCGATCCTCTGTGGATTGATCTGCTCATCTCTATGGAAATGCAGAGAGGTAAGAAGATTAGCAGGGCTCCCGTCCAGCATTCATAGTGTACTAACCTGACCGATGGACGAGAGTACTGAAAATTGATTCTCCCATCTCTAATGGAGTCCCCTACTAAGAGGTTTTGCCCTTATTTACAGGACACACCATTACTTTCTCATACTAAGTGACCGACATTATCTGATTATTAATAAAACTTTTTTGAAAGCTGAAGTGGCCAAATTCTCCTTCCATATCCTGGACAAGACCAAAAGAAAAGTTAACTGTGCATGTTCCACTGTTTCCATAAGTTAACCTTCTGGCTATTACAGAAACCTGGATCCAGGACTCAGACACCACTGCTGCTGCCGATCTCTCGTTTGGTGGGCTGAAATTTTCACAAACCACCAGACATGAGAACAGACAGGGTGGAGGTGTTGGTTTGCTCCTGTCATCACAATGTGCTTTCCAGGTCATCCCCCTGGTTCCCTCACTCACATTTCCTTCCTTTGAAGTCCACGCCGTCAGACTCTTTAAGCCCCTCTCCTTGCGAGTGGCGGTTATTTATCGCCCTCCAGGCTCCTCCCGCCAGTTTCTAGACCACTTTGCCACCTGGCTTACTCACTTTCTATCCGATGACATCCCCGCCCTCATCATGGGAGACTTCAACATCCCCATCAATGATCCCCTCTCCCAATCTGCCGCTAATCTTATTTCTCTAACTTCTTCATTCGGCCTCTCACAGTTTACTAATTCTCCTATGCATGAGGACGGGAATACTCTGGACCTGGTCTTCTCCCGTCCCGGCTCGCTGTATGACTTTACGAACTCCCCTCTTCCGCTCTCGGACCACAACCTTCTTTCCTTCTCTGTCAAGAATTGTCTCCTCACCCGGGACACCCCCACTTACCACACTTATCGGAATACACGTACCATTAATACCCAGCAGCTTGTGGACAATCTCCACACATCTCTAGCCCCCATCTCCTCCCTCTCCTGTCCAGACATAGCATTGTCACACTTCAATAATACACTGAAGAATGCCCTAGATGAAGCAGCACCTTCTACACGCAGAAAGACATGACACAGACAACGGCAGCCCTGGCACACTATGCAAACACGCTTCCTGCAGCGTTGCTCAAGGTGTGCAGAGCGGCAGTGGAGAAAATCTCTCTTAGCAGAAGTCTTCATCCACTATACAATCGGTTCCAAATTCTTATGCACAAAGAGTTTAGGAGTGATAAGGTTAGAATTTTTTTGTTTGTCATTTAAACTCATTGATGGTGATGTGCGTCAGGGCTCTTTATATCACTGAAAGCAATTGCAGATACCTGTGCAAATTAGTTTGGCAGGTGTGTCCAAATAAAGGCAAGACTACTTAAGAAGGCTGTTCCACATTATTAAGCAGCCTACATTTTTTGCCAAAATGGGAAAGAAAAAGGATGTGTCGGCTGCTGAGAAGCAACAAATTGTGGAGAATTTAGGTCAAGGCATGACTACAATCAACATTGCCAAGACACTTTATCGTGATCATCGTACAATCAAGAAGTATGTAGCTGATTCCCAGCACACACGTGTGCGTGCTGATAAGGAAAAATTGAGGACTCTTTCCAACAGGCAATTGCGTAAGGTTAAAAGAGCAGCTGCAAAAATGCCTTGTTATAGCAGCAGACAAGTTTTTGAACCTGCTGGTGCCTCCAATGTCCCCAGAACAACAAGATGCAGGGTCCTTCAGAGGTGCGTAAGCCATCCCGTCGACCACCTCTATCCACTGCACACAAGCAGAAACGGCTCCAGTGGGCCAAACGATACATGAAGACTGACTTCCAAACTGTTTTGTTCACCGATGAGTGCCGTGCAACGCTCGATGGTCCAGATGGATGGAGTGGAGGATGGCTGGTTGATGGACACCCCATGAAAACACGACTAAGGCACCAACAAGGAGGAGGTGGAGTAATGTTTTGGGCTGGAATCATGGGGAGAGATTGTCGGCCCCTTTATGATCCCTGAAGAGGTAAAGATTAACTCCATAATCTATGTGGAGTTTCTAAAACAACACTTCCTGCCATGGTTCAAGAGGAAGAACCGTGCTTTCCGCAGCAAGATCATTTTCATGCATGATAATGCACCGTCTCATGCTGCAAAAGACACATCTGCATCTCTGGCTGCTATGGTCATAAAAGAGGACAAACTTATAGTGTGGCCACCATCTTCCCCTGACCTCAACCCCATTGAAAACCTCTGGAGCATCATCAAAAGGAGTGTCTATGATGGCGGGAGGCAGTTCACATCTAAGCAACAGCTCTGGGAGGGGATTCTGTCCACATGCTAAACAATTGAAGCAGAAACCATCCAAAAACTGACAAATTCAATGGACGAGAGAGTTCAGAAGCTTCTTTCGAACAAGGGGTCCTATGTGCAAATGTAACATCACCTAGAATAAAGTTTTCACTTGAAAACTGTTTGATTTCATTTTGTAATAAGCTGATAATGCTTATAACTTCACAATTGACCAATTTTTTTGTTCAAAATAAAAAAAAGGTTGAAAACTCTGCTGTGCATAATAATTTGGAACATGCATTTTTAGTGTTTATTTTTTTTTTTTTAAAGATACTGTTTTCATAGGCAGTTTGTTCCAAAACATTGCAATTCTACTAGAATAGTAGATGACTGGAAAACAACAATGACTGCAATTCAGATAGGTAATTTAGAGAAAATATGAGGCAATATTATTTGCATAATAATTTGGAACACAGTGTAAGTTCATGCTCAAAATCTATAGCTCTGCCCTTTATCTGGCCAAACAATCCTATTTCACCACCCTCATCACCTCACTATCCAACAACCCAAAACGACTTTTTGAAACCTTAAACTCCCTCCTGAAACCTCAAGTACAGGCCCCCATAACCAACCTCAGCGGTGAGGATCTGGCCACTTATTTCTTAGAAAAAATGTACTTCCCCAGACGATCAGACTGATACCTAGCCCCGACCTATTCAAGCGAGCTTTAAAAACCCATCTCTTCAAACAAGCCTACCACACCAACTACTCAGTAAACTAACTTTGCCCTGTTCCCTCCCTCCAAATATTATTCTGAATCTGCACCCTACTATTCATCTGTCTCCACACCCTCCATGCACACGATTAACTGCACTTGATACTTGACTATTGCACTTAAACACACGGGCTGATGACCGGATCATGCAGCTTGGTATGAAAATCCCTATGTATTAAAATTGCCAGACCTGAAATAACAAGCACTTTTCACCTATTGTGTCCCCCCATTTCCTTGTAGATTGTAAGCTTGCGAGCAGGGACCTCACTCCTAATGTCACTGTTTAAATTGTCTTAACTCGTAGTGAATTTATTGTTTGTACATGTCCCCGCTTAATTGTAAAGTGCTGCGGAATATGTTGGCGCTATATAAATAAAAAAAATTATTATTATAAGTACCATCAACTTTAATGGAGGCAGCTATCTGTTTTCTATTCTGTATGCTGCAGCCTATATTTTCAAAATGGTGTCAAGGGGCCCCTGTTTTCCTACTATAAGGGTCACCATTGATCCTTTCTTTCCTATGAGCTGTACTATAATTTTGAGTCCACTTTTGACTTTAGCTAAGAAAAAACTGCATCAAAGCTGCCGGTAAGAGTCCAGCATAAAGTTACCTTGTAAATAAAAAGTCCTTCAAGACCAGCTAAACAAAGCAGGACAAAATCAATGAATTGAACATTTCATTTATCACTTTCCAAGTGCTGTCAATGAGGCAAAAAACTGTAATGAGTGTTTTTAAATACCATTGTATGAAAATGCCCTCAAGAAAATGGATGTGACAAGATAAATATTTCAAGTGGGCAATGTTTTCAGCACCATGTCTTGTCATACTAACGTCAATGAATCGTGTCCCTTGGCTGAATCTGCCTGGCAGCAGCTATTGATCTTGTAAAAGTTCTAATTTGTTATCGGGATAATGTATTGTATTATTGATTGCTTGCACTTTACGTTACATAATCCCTATAGCCGGAATGCTGTTATTGCTGTCAACTCGCTATTATTTTTCACTTATATTTTAATTAATATGTTTCTCTGGCGTAGGCACTTCACCCATGAGTATACAATTTTCTGACATCACTGACACAGTAGGATGAATATAAATCCCAAAATTCTTTTCAGACTCAAAAAAGTTTATTTTTTTTCATGTTGAAGTATTCTTAAGGCCCAGACTAGATAACTTAAAATAGCAGTATAGCGATTTTAGTTATTTATAATTTTTTTATGTCATTAGTTGTACGTATATATTTGTATTATATACAGTACTGTGAGGAAAATTTAGACAGATGTGAAAATAATGCTAGAAAGTATAAATGCTTCTAAATAAAAAGTATTAGTAGTTTATTTGTATCAATTAACAAAATGCAAAACACAGATGTAGCAAAATTTAAAGAATTACTCCTTCTCCCATCACAGTTTTTATGCTTTTACTATATTGCAATCATCATATTATGTAGCACTGTGTACTTACAATTGCTCATTTTGCTTTTCAACCCAGATAATTCTTCTCTTTTCCATTAGGTCTATAACATCACGTGATTAAAAACTGGCTAGCTGAATCCTGTTTACACATAGAGCTTAGAAGGAAAACTTAGAAGGAAAACTCTTTTCCTTGCATGAGTCACTTCAAAAGTCCCTGGCAGGTGGGAGGTAGAGACAATTGTTTAGGAGTTCAAGAGGGGGATGATAAATGCAGGGACAAGAGACTTCCTATTTCTACAAAGAGAAGAATTAGCTGGTTGAAAGGCAAAATGAGCAATTGTAAGTACACAGTGCTATATAATATGATGATCGAAAAATATTAAGAGTAGTGATGAACTAGCATGCTCGGGTTTCATCCGAGTATCTTGAGCATGCTCGATTAATATTTTCAAATCCCCATGGCTGCTTGCCGCAACACTGTTTAGCTAGGCAATCCTGGCATGTGTTGCAGCTAACAGCCACAAATCGTGCAGCCATGGAGACTCAAACATATTACTAGAGCATGCCTGAGATACTCGGATAATACCCGAGCAAGCACGGATAACATGATATCTGAGCACGCTTGCTCATCACTGATTAAAAGACTTTCATGGGAGGAATGCTTCATTACCTATACAAATAATGTTCCATCTTAATAACCTTTCTCAGTAAATTAACTGACTTGTGTAGATTAAGATAAATTATTGTTACAAAAGCCATTGAATGATCTCCAACTAGGTGTCTGATTACACTTTTTCTTGTTGTGATGTTCCAGTGCTGTGTTAACTGTGTACTTTGAACCATGGCTACCACATCAAGCATCAATTCTTCCAGGTACACTGGCTTGCACACAGGTTTTGAAGGAACTCAGCAGAGAGGCTGTTACTAGCCACAGAACTAGCCACAGAACTTCTGTTTATGTAGATGTGGCACCCCTAGGGGTATTTGCCACAAAAATAGTTATTGACACCAAATACAAATATTAAAATAGCAAGACTGCACTACCACCTCCGGCCAGAAGGGGGAGCTCCAGAGACTCCCCTTGATCTATTCTGGTCTGAGAAAAGGACTGGCAGTTGGGTTGAGGAGCTGAAAGTGAGAGGTCGTATAACTGAACTCCTAACAGCCCTATGACGGATTATAGGTCCGTGATACCCATAGTAGGAAAAGAGGAATAGAGAAAAAGGACATTGTGAGAACCGGGTAGCAATAATTTCTACCCAAAATAGGCGCAGAGACGGATACCGGATCCGTGGCTATATTCTTTATATATAATACAGCAACCGGAAGAAAGTGAGGTGATATCAGCTTCACCAGGGTAAGACGCAGCAACAGACACAGAGTTCAGCGGTACTCCCAAAGGGGGTAAGCCGACAAAAAGGACTTGGGTTGTCCGTCGAACCAGAGCACAGAAGAGACAGATTGGGTCGGCAGCCAGTTCACATACAGCAGCAGGGCCATACAGAAACTGCGCATAATAAGAGATGGAAATCCTGACAGGGTCAAAGTAATTCAGAGTTCTTATACAGACTCCGGTGACAGTATTGGTTGCAAATCCCTTTTTGTTGAAGTAAACTGGTTAAACGTTTCAGCGCCTCAGTCTTTCATTTGGACAATAGCCATCGATCCAGGATCGGGGTCATCACAGCTGAGAGGACCTGCTGCTGATCAAGTAAGTGTCTGTTCCTTCATGATATCCTTTGCACTGTGCATCGCCAGAGGCCACAGACCGGGTCAAGCCACTAGTGACATCCCCCTCAAGAGACGGACCTCATTGATCTGGTGCTGGGTACCTCGGTCTCCCGGGCGTCACATAGGGTTGTGCAAATCTTTCTGTCTTTTCATGTACACAATAGTGTTCAGATCAGGGCACTGTGGGGGCCATGTAATCACTTTCAGAACTCCTAGTTATTATTTGCTTTGAAGAAAGTTCTTAAAGGAGTTTTCCTATGAAGTTCTTTTTAAGTAATCGATCTTGGAATAAAAATAAGTTCCACATCTCCTGGCCAGAGGGGGGAAGCAAAAGAGATTATAAAGACATTACACTCACATGTAAAGCACCATGGAATGAATGGTGCTATAAAAATGACTAATAATGATAATAATAATTATTGCAGGAGACCACAGCTGATTCTTTTTGCAAGGCAAAATATTTTAACTGCCTGTTTATAAGCACTGTTTTGTCTCAAAGAATCAGCTGTGATGCCATACTGTCCTGTCTGTATACTCTCTGTTGTGTCCACCCCTGGTCAAAAGTTGTGGTATAAACAGACCATGTTCCTGCACGGTCAGACACAGCCGTTACACACCACATGGCAGGGGCATGTACATATAAGATTATCTTGGTGCGGGAACAATGAACATTTTTTTTAAACACATCCAATAGTGGAAATTATTATTGTTATTATTATTAATTATTATTATTATTATTATTATTATTATCCATATTATTAAAAGATCTATTGATTTGATTAAAATGTTGATTAAAATTAACTTTGTTCAAGTGAAAACCCCTTTAATGACATTGGCTATGTTTTCGCTATGTTCACATGTCCAGCAGTGATCTGTTAAAACGGATCCAGCAACAATCCAATGGCAAAAAAGTTGTGCAGACATAATTTTTTAGCCCATTTTTAAATAACTGATCTCTGCTGGATCCATTTTTCTAACATTGAAGTCTATGGAAAACACATCCATTAATTAGCCATCTGTTTTTCTTTCATTTGTAAAGATATGTTTTTTGCTTTCTGTAAATTAAACAAAGTGTGTTAATGAGAAATGACACAGGAAAAATGTATTGAATACACTTACTGACATTTATTTAATATTTAAAACAAAAGTATTTGTTGGTGATGGCAGCTTCAAGACACCTCCTTTTTGGAGAAACTAGTCGCATGCATTGCTCAGGTATGATTTTGGCTGATTCTTCCACACAAACACTCTTCAATCCTGAGGTTTCCATGAGCTCCTTCTATGAACTCTGAGCTTTAGTTCCTTCCACAAATTTTCAATTGAATTCCATTCAGGTGATTGATTGGGACACTCTAGCAGATTTCTATATACACAGTGCTCAGCATAAATACACCACAACAGATTTGTCAGAAAACCTTTAGTTTCCTTTCAGAATCAATATTTTCAATGTGATACTATACTATAAGCAACTACAACAAATACAGGCCGTTGATTGCAAACAAAATGTATTATTTTGCATGCATAAAAACATAATTTTCCTAAAAAAATTAAGTTAAGATCAGTTAAAAAAATGAGTAGATCCCAATAAAAGTTTTCAGAAGAAAGATACATTTTAGACTGCAAAATTCTAATTAACAAGAATTCAACCATAGGCAAGCCTAATATTCATGTCCAGCAGACAGGTAATTATAAGAGGGTATTACTTGAAAAAGAAAACCCTTTCCCATTTCATGCTGTCAGCAATGTCACCACATGGAAGAGAAAAGTCATAAAACATAAGAATGAAAAAAAATTATTTACATAAAAAAGTGTATGCTACAAGAAGATCAGAAAAGCTTTACTTACTGTAGCAAAGGTGATGCAAAAAATGAGTTAATATGGAGCTGCAACCATTGCACAGAGATGCCCAGGTGTAGAGTCTTCTGATGAGAAGAGTTAAAAAAATCAACAAGCAGGTTCACTGTAGTTAGCTATGGCAGCAGGAAGCCAAACCGAGGTGCATGTTTCCCATGACACACAAAGGAAGCCTTTCCTAAAGCCCCTACGCAAAAAGGCTGCCTATAATTTTCCAGGGCTCATGGTGAAAAAATATGTACTCTGTATACTCTGGAGTAATGAGACCAAGATAAATGTTTTTGGAACCGATGACTTCAAAACTATATGGTATCACAAAGGTCAGGTGTACGAATAAAAATGCATTGTGCCTACAGTGAAATCTGGTGGTGGCAGTGTCCTTATGCAGGGCTACATAAGTGCTCCTGGTGCCAGGGAGCTACAGTTCATTGATATTATGTATCATGAATGTACAGATGTACTGCTCTATATTAAAAAAGAAGATGCTACCATCCCTCCAAGTTTTTGGTAAACCAACACTTTCCCAACATGACAATGCTCAAAAACACGCATCTAAGACCACTGTTGCTTTCCTGAAGAAGAACTGGGTGAAAGTGATTCAATAGCCAATTATGTCTCCTGATCTCAATCCAATCGACCACCTATGAAGAATTCTAAAGAGACAAGTTCAGGATCATTCTCCATCCAGCATCCAGGCTTTAAAAGAGATAATTCTTGAAGAACAGAAATAGATTGATGTTACATTATGTTGCCAACGTTCATTCCACGCTTAGAAGACTTGGTGAGGTCCTTAGGAATCATGGAGGCTATATAAAATACAAGAAGTAGTTGTTTTTTTTGTGGGGTGTATTATTTTTTGCATCAACTACAGTAATTTGAGTAAGATTGAACATTTTGTAACGAAAGTTATATTATTAACCTTACTTTCATGTCAGGGGTTAAAAAAAATTTCAAATCTTACTTTTCAAAGGGAGTGTACTTATTTATGCTGAGCAATGTATACATAGAGTTGCGTGAAAAAACGTATTTGCCCCTTCCTGATTTCCTTTTCTTTTATATATTTATCACATTTAAATGTTTCAGATCACCAAAACAAATTAATTAGACAAAGATAACACAAGCAAAAACAGAATGCAGTTTTTGAATGAAGGTCTTTATTATTAAGGGAAATAAATCCAAACCTACAGGGCCCTGTGTGAAAAAGTGATTGACCTCTCCTTAAAACATAAATTAACTGTGGTTTATCACATCTTTGGCAAGCAGAGTTCAAATTCCATAGCCTCACCCAGGCCTTATTAGTGCAACACCTGTTCTCAATCAAGAAATCACTTAACTAGGACCTGCCTGACAAGGTGAAGTAGACCAAACGTTCCTCAAAAGCTAGACTTCATGTTGCAATCCAAAGAAATTCTGGAACACATGAGAAACAAAGTAATTGAGATCTATTAGTATGGAAAAGGTTATAAAGCCATCTCTAAAGCTTTGGGACTCCAGCGAACCACATTGAGAGCCTTTATCCACAAATTGTGAAAATATGGAACAGTGATGAACCTCCCCAGAGATCACAAAAGACCCCACAACAGCACACAAAGATCTGTAAACCTCACCTGCCTCAGTGAAGGTCTGTGTTCTTGACTCCACCATAAGAAAGACACTGCAAAAATGGCCTACATGGCAGCATTTAAAGACAAATGCCACTGCTGAGCAATAAGAACATAAAGGCTTGTCTCAGTTCTGCCACAAAACATCTTGATGGTCCCCAAGACTTTTGTTAGAGTACTCTGTGGACTGATGAGAAAAAAGTTGAACTTTTTGGAAGGTGTATGTCCCATTACATTACATTACATTACATTACTCAACCTCTCCAAAACTTAACTTCTTCTGCTCCTGCCTTCTACTAACCTCCCTAAATCTGACATTTCCCTCTCTGTGGGTGGCACCATAATAACACCCCGGCAGCAGGCACGCTGTCTGGGTGTTATGTTTGTCTCTGATCTCTCCTTCACCTCCCACATACAATCTCTTGCCCGCTCGTGCCGCTTACACCTAAAGAACATCTCTAGAATCCACCCTTTTCTCACCATGGAGACAACAAAAACTCTCACTGTCGCCCTGATCCACTCCCGTCTGGACTACTGTAATGCTCTATTAATTGGCCTCCCCCTCACGCGACTTTCCCCTCTCCAGTCTATCCTTAATGCGGCAGCCAGGGTTGTCCATCTGGCTAATCGTTACTCTGACGTGTCCGCTCTTCGCCAGTCATTACACTGGCTGCCCATTCATTACAGGATACAATTCAAAGTACTTGTTCTCACCCACAAAGCTCTCCACAGTGCGGCACCCCCTTACATCTCCTCCCTCATTTCTGTCTATCGGCCTAGCCGACCACTGCGCTCTGCAAACGACTTTCGACTAACCTCTGCACTAATCCGTACCTCCCTGTTATGGTTTCCAATGGCAAGGAAACATCAGAAGCATAGAATAAATGGACAAGCTCTCGAGTGATGGAAACTAGAGCTGACCGCGATGCTAAACCTACACACCACACTAGAAGTAGCCAGGGGGCATTCCTGCGTTGTCTCTAGATGCCGCGCGCCAGCCGGAGAACTAACTACCCCTGGTAGAAGAAAACACAGTCCTGGCTTGCCTCCAGAGAATGTCCCCACAGGAGATAGCAGCCCCCCACATATAATAACGGTGAGAGCAGATGAAAAGACACACGTAGTATGGAAGCAGATTTAGCACAGAGAGGCCCGCTAACTAAATAGCAGAAAGATACAACAGAGGACTTCGCGGTCAGCTGCAAAACCCTTCAAAACACCATCCTGAAATTACCTTAACTCATGTGACAACTCATGACACCGGAGTGGTAATTTCAGCCCAACAAGAGCTTCCAGCTGCAGAGATTCACATAAGTGCAAACTGGACAAAACATACAAAAATAGACTTAAGGACTAAAGTGTCCAACTTAGCTGAGCAGAAAACTGGGAGCAGGAACATGCAACAGAATCACTCTGGATACATTGATGGCCAGCATTAGAATGACTGAGGAGCAAGGTTAAATAGGATACTCCCACATCCTGATAGGAACAGGTGAACTGAGAAGGCAAAGCTTGCAGGACACCAGTACCACAATAGACCACCGGGGGAGCCCACGAACCGAATCACAACAGTACCCCCCCCTTAAGGAGGGGGCACCGAACCCTCACAAGAACCACCAGGGCGATCTGGATGAGCCCTATGAATGGCACGGACCAAATCAGAAGCATGAACATCAGAAGCTGTAACCCAAGAATTATCCTCTTGACCGTAGCCCTTCCATTTCACCAGATATTGAAGTATCCGTCTGGAAACACGGGAGTCCAAGATTTTCTCCACCACGTACTCCAATTCACCCTCAACCAGCACAGGAGCAGGAGGCTCAACAGAAGGCACAAGTGGTACCTCATACCTCCGCAATAATGACCGATGGAAGACATTATGGATAGCAAAGGATGCTGGGAGGTCCAAACGAAAAGACACAGGGTTAAGAATTTCCAAAATCTTATAAGGACCGATGAACCGAGGCTTAAACTTAGGAGAAGAGACCCTCATAGGGACAAAACGGGAGGACAACCACACCAAGTCCCCAACACGAAGACGAGGACCAACACGACGATGGCGATTAGCAAAACGTTGAGTCCTCTCCTGGGACAACTCCAAATTGTCCACCACCTGCCCCCAAATACGATGCAACCTATCCACCATGGTATCCACTCCCGGACAATCCGAAGACTCCACCTGACCAGATGAAAAACGAGGATGGAACCCTGAATTGCAAAAGAAAGGGGAGACCAAAGTGGCAGAACTGGCCCGATTATTAAGGTCAAACTCAGCCAACGGCAAAAAGGAGACCCAGTCATCCTGATCAGCAGACACGAAACACCTCAAATAAGTCTCCAAGGTCTGATTAGTACGTTCCGTCTGGCCATTTGTCTGGGGATGAAATGCAGACGAAAAAGACAAATCAATGCCCATCCTGGCACAAAACGCCCGCCAAAATCTGGACACAAACTGGGATCCCCTGTCGGAAACGATATTCTCCGGAATACCATGCAGCCGAACCACATTCTGAAAAAACAGGGGCACCAACTCAGATGAGGAAGGCAGCTTGGGCAAGGGCACCAAATGAACCATCTTAGAAAAGCGGTCACACACCACCCAAATGAAGGACATCTTCTGAGAAACAGGGAGATCAGAAATAAAATCCATAGAGATGTGTGTCCAAGGCCTCTTAGGAACAGGCAAGGGCAACAACAACCCACTAGCCCGAGAACAACAAGGCTTGGCCCGAGCACAAACATCGCAAGACTGCACAAAAGTACGCACGTCCCGAGACAGGGAAGGCCACCAGAAGGACCTAGCCACCAAATCTCTGGTACCAAAAATTCCCGGATGACCTGCCAACGCAGAAGAATGAACCTCCGAGATGACTCTATTGGTCCACTCATCCGGCACAAACAATCTACCAGGCGGACAACGATCAGGCCGATCCGCCTGAAACTCTTGTAAAGCACGTCGCAGGTCTGGGAAGACAGCAGACAATATCACCCCATCCTTAAGTATACCCGTAGGTTTAGAATCACCAGGGGAATCAGGTTCAAAACTCCTAGAAAGGGCATCCGCCTTCACATTCTTAGTACCTGGCAGATACGAAACCACAAAATTAAACCGGGAGAAAAACAACGACCAGCGTGCCTGTCTAGGATTCAGACGTCTGGCCGACTCAAGATAAATCAAATTTTTGTGATCAGTCAAGACCACCACCTGATGTTTAGCACCCTCAAGCCAATGACGCCACTCCTCGAATGCCCACTTCATCGCCAAAAGCTCCCGATTACCGACGTCATAATTTCGCTCGGCGGGCGAAAATTTTCGAGAAAAGAACGCACAAGGTCTCATCACTGAACAATCTGAACTTTTCTGCGACAAAACCGCCCCCGCTCCGATCTCGGAAGCATCAACTTCCACCTGAAAAGGAAGAGAAACATCAGGCTGGCACAACACCGGAGCAGAAGAAAAACGGCGCTTAAGCTCCCGAAAGGCCTCCACAGCAGCAGGAGACCAATCTGCAACATCAGCACCCTTTTTAGTCAAATCAGTCAAAGGCCTGACAACGCTAGAAAAACCAGTTATGAATCGACGATAAAAGTTAGCAAAGCCCAAAAATTTCTGAAGGCCCTTAAGAGAAGTCGGTTGCGTCCAGTCACAAATAGCCTGAACCTTCACAGGATCCATCTCAATAGAAGAGGGGGAAAAAATGTACCCCAAAAAAGAAATCTTCTGAACCCCAAAAACACACTTTGAACCTTTAACAAACAGAGAATTGGTCCGCAAAACCTGAAAAACCCTCCTAACTTGTTGAACATGAGATTCCCAGTCATCCGAGAAAATCAAGATATCGTCCAAATACACAATCATAAATTTATCCAGATATTCACGGAAAATATTGTGCATAAAAGACTGAAAGACCGAAGGGGCATTTGACAGACCAAAAGGCATCACCAAATACTCAAAATGGCCCTCGGGCGTATTAAATGCGGTTTTCCACTCATCCCCCTGCTTAATTCGCACCAAATTATACGCACCGCGAAGATCAATCTTAGAGAACCACTTCGCCCCCTCAATGCGAGCAAATAAATCTGTCAGCAATGGCAAAGGATACTGATACTTGACTGTGATCTTATTCAAGAGTCTATAATCAATACAAGGTCTCAAAGAACCATCGCTTTTAGCTACAAAAAAGAACCCCGCTCCAAGAGGAGACGAAGAAGGACGAATATGTCCCTTTTCCAAGGACTCCCTAATATACTCTCGCATGGCAGCATGTTCAGGTACAGACAGATTGAATAGACGACCCTTAGGAAATTTACTGCCAGGGATCAAATCTATGGCGCAATCGCAATCTCTGTGAGGAGGAAGAGAATTAAGAGTAGATTCCTCAAAAACCTCACGATAATCAGACAAAAACTCAGGAATTTCAGAGGGGGTAGATGAAGCAATGGAGACCAAAGATGTGTCCCCATGATTTCCCTGACATCCCCAGCTTAGTACAGACATTGTTTTCCAGTCAAGGACTGGGTTATGAGTTTGCAACCATGGCAATCCCAGCACCAACACATCATGTAGATTATACAGTACAAGGAAGCGAATCACCTCTTGATGGTCTGGAGTCATACGCATAGTCACTTGTGTCCAGTATTGTGGTTTATTACTAGCCAATGGTGTAGAATCAATACCCTTTAAAGGTATAGGAACTTCCAGAGGCTCTAGATCAAACCCACAGCGCCTGGCAAAGGACCAATCCATAAGACTCAAAGCGGCGCCAGAATCCACATACGCATCCGCAACAATAGAAGATAACAAACAAATTAGAGTTACAGACAAAATAAACTTGGACTGCAAAGTGCCAATAGCAGAGGATTTATCAACTTTCTTTGTTCGTTTAGCATGCTGATATAACATGAGTAGAATTTAAACAATAGAAGCACAAATGATTTTTGCGCCTATAAATCTGTTGTTCGCTTCTGGACAGAAAGCTATCACATTGCATACTCTGTGGTGCCTCTTCAGAAGACACCGCCAACTGGTGCACAGGTTTGCGTTCCCGTAAACGCCGATCAATCTGAATTGCCATTGTCATGGACTCATTCAGACCAGTAGGCGCAGGAAACCCCACCATGACGTCTTTTACAGCATCAGAGAGACCTTCTCTGAAAATTGCCGCCAGAGCGCACTCATTCCACTGAGTAAGCACAGACCATTTTCGAAATTTTTGGCAATATATTTCGGCTTCATCTTGCCCCTGAGAGAGGGCTATTAGGGCTTTCTCAGCCTGAATCTCCAAATTTGGTTCCTCATAAAGCAACCCCAAAGCCAGAAAAAACGCATCCACATTGAGCAACGCAGGATCCCCTGGTGCCAATGAAAATGCCCAATTTTGGGGGTCACCCCGCAGTAAAGAAATAACAATTTTTACTTGCTGGGCAGGATCTCCAGCAGAATGAGATCTCAGCGAAAGAAACAATTTACAATTGTATTTAAAATTTAGAAAACAAGATCGATCTCCAGAAAAAAACTCCGGTATAGGAATTTTAATTTCAGACCGAGGAGCATGTAACAAAAAATCTTGTATATTCTGAACTTTAGAGGCAAGATTATTCAAATTGGTAGCCAGACTCTGGGGATCCATATTTTAACAGATAAAGTCTGAGCCATTCAGGGGTTAAGAGGAGAGGAAAACAGGAGACTGCAATTAGAGCTGGAGTGCAACTTCAGAGGAAGGAAAAAAAAAAAAAAAGGTTTCACACAGTTCCTTTTCTCTCCTGCTTCAGCCTATAGATTAAACATTTGGGCTGGCCATACTGTTATGGTTTCCAATGGCAAGGAAACATCAGAAGCATAGAATAAACGGACAAGCTCTCGGGTGATGGAAACTAGAGCTGACCGCGATGCTAAACCTACACACCACACTAGAAGTAGCCAGGGGGCATTCCTGCGTTGTCTCTAGATGCCGCGCGCCAGCCGGAGAACTAACTACCCCTGGTAGAAGAAAACACAGTCCTGGCTTGCCTCCAGAGAATGTCCCCACAGGAGATAGCAGCCCCCCACATATAATAACGGTGAGAGCAGATGAAAAGACACACGTAGTATGGAAGCAGATTTAGCACAGAGAGGCCCGCTAACTAAATAGCAGAAAGATACAACAGAGGACTTCGCGGTCAGCTGCAAAACCCTTCAAAACACCATCCTGAAATTACCTTAACTCATGTGACAACTCATGACACCGGAGTGGTAATTTCAGCCCAACAAGAGCTTCCAGCTGCAGAGATTCACATAAGTGCAAACTGGACAAAACATACAAAAATAGACTTAAGGACTAAAGTGTCCAACTTAGCTGAGCAGAAAACTGGGAGCAGGAACATGCAACAGAATCACTCTGGATACATTGATGGCCAGCATTAGAATGACTGAGGAGCAAGGTTAAATAGGATACTCCCACATCCTGATAGGAACAGGTGAACTGAGAAGGCAAAGCTTGCAGGACACCAGTACCACAAGAGACCACCGGGGGAGCCCACGAACCGAATCACAACACCTCCCACTCCCAACTTCAAGACTTCTCCCATGCTGCGCCAATCCTCTGGAATGCTCTACCCCAAGATATTAGGACCATCCACAACTTGCATAGTTTTAGGCGCTCGCTCAAAACTCATTTGTTCAGAGCGGCCTATCACGTTCCCTAATCAAACTCATTTTATGTTTGTGTGTGTGTAGCCCATTCACACACACTATCTCCACCTACCCACCACTCCCTGAAGAGGGCTGGACCATCATTGTAAATACATCATTGTAAATACACACCTGTACTTTGTATCTCCCCACCTCATTGTAGATTGTAAGCTCTCACGAGCAAGGTTGTCTTATTTTGTCTTATTTTGCTTTATTACTGTATTGTTAACGTTGTTACCCATGACTGTTGTGTTTGAAACTGTTAAACTGTAAAGCGCTGCGGAATATGTTGGCGCTATATAAATAAAGATTATTATTATTATTATTATTATTATTACATCTGTCATAGAAGTAACACAGCATTTCAGAAGCAAAATATCATATTGACAGATAGATATGGTGGTGGTAGTGTGATGGTCTGAGGCTGTTTTGCAGTTTCAGGACCTGGAAGACTTGCTGTGATAAATGAAACTATGAATTCTGCTGTCTACCAAAAAATCCTGAAGGAGAATTGTTGTGAAACTATACCTTTTGGCTCCCTCTTGTGGTCACTAGTGATTTGGCACTTGGATTGTCTTTTACCAGG
Source organism: Ranitomeya variabilis (assembly GCF_051348905.1). Lineage (NCBI taxonomy): Eukaryota > Metazoa > Chordata > Amphibia > Anura > Dendrobatidae > Ranitomeya > Ranitomeya variabilis. Next base: position 498,855,392 of record NC_135237.1, on the reverse strand, counting down.
TTGGTACTCACCTGCTTCGTTAGACCATGGGTGTTGCTATTTAAACTTCCTGGATTCTCAGTCCAGTGCCTGGCATCGTTGTAATCAGTTCACTTCTGTTTGCTCCTGTCTTCAGGTCCTGGTTCTTTGCAAGATAAGCTAAGTCCTGCTTTCGTACTTTTGATCATTTGCATTGTTCTTATTTTTTGTCCAGCTTGTACAAAATGTGATTCCTGATATCGCTGGAAGCTCTAGGGGGCTGATATTCTCCCCCCACACCGTCAGTCGGTTTGGGGGTTCTTGGATATTCAGCGTGGATATTTTGCAGGGTTTTTTGCTGACCATATAAGTCTTCTTACTATATTCTGCTATTTGTCAGTGGGCCTCTCTTTGCTAAATCTAGTTCATTCTTACGTTTGTCTTTTCTTCTTACCTCACCGTTATTATTTGTTGGGGGCTTGTATTACTTTGGGGTCTTTTCTCTGGAGGCAAGAGAGGTCTTATTTTCCCTGATAGGGTTAGTTAGTTCTCCGGCTGGCGCGAGATGTCTAGGATCAACGTAGGCACGTTCCTCGGCTGCTGTTAGTGTTTGCGCTAGGATCAGGTATATGGTCAGCCTAGTTACCACTTCCCTAAGAGCGAGTATTTATGTTTTGCAGACTTTGCGGTAATCTCTGAGGTCCCCTGCCATTGGGACCATAACAGAGAATGTCTTGCCATCTGTTCTTGACCTCAAGCTGAAGTGCACTTGGGTTATGCAGCAAGACAATGATCCAAAACACAACAGCAAGTCCACCTTTGAATGGCTTAAGAAAAACAAAATTAAAACTTTGGAGTGGCCTAGTCAAAGTTGTGACCTTAATCCGATTGAGATGCTGTGGCATGACCTTAAAAAGCCATTCATTCTTGGAAACCCTCCAATGTGGCTGAATTACAACAATTCTGCAAAGATGAGTGGGCCACAATTCCTCCAGAGCATTGTAAAAGAATCATTGCCAGTTATTGCAAACACTTGATTGCATTTGTTGCTGCTAAGGGTGGCCCAATCAATTATTAGGTTTAAGGGGCAATCACTTTTTCACACATGGCCCTGTAGGTTTGGATTTATTTTTCCCTTAATAATAAAGATCTTCATCTAAAAACTGCATTTTGTGTTTACCTGTGTTATTTTTTTCAAATATTTAAATTTGTTTGGTGAGCTGAAACATTTAAATGTGACAAACATGCAAAAGAATAGGAAATCATGAAGGGGGCAAACACTTTTTCACGCAACTATATATATCCACGTATCCAAGCCCTTTCTACTTCCTACCGACTTCAACTCAAAAATATTTCCTGGACATTCCTAAACCAAGAATCTGCAAAAATCCTAGTCCATGCCCTCATCATCTCCCGCCTTGACTACTGCAACCTCCTGCTCTGTGGCCTCCCCTCTAACACTCTCGCAACCCTCCAATCTATTCTAAACTCTGCTGCCTGTCTAATCCACCTGTCCCCCCGCTGTTCCCCAGCCTCTCCCCTCTGCCAATCCCTGCACTGGCTCTCCATTACACAACAACTCCAGTTCAAAACCCTAACCATGACATACAAAGCCATCCACAACATGTCTCCTCCATACATCTGTGACGTTGTCTCCCGGTACTTACCTGCACACAACCTCCGATCCTCACAAGATCTTCTATACTCCCCTCTTATCTCCTCTTCCCACAATCACATACAAGATTTCTCCCACGCATCCCCCCTACTCTGGAACTCTCTACCGCAACATATCAGACTCTCGCCTGCCGTGGAAACCATAAAAAAGAACTTGAAGACTTACCTCTTCTGACAATCCTACAACCTGCAGTAACCACCAATAGACCAAACCGCTGCATGACCAAAACTCTACCCTTGCCTACTGTATTATTGCTCATCCCTTGTAGATTGTGAGCCCTTGCGGGCAGAGTCCTCCTCATGTACCAGTCATGACTTGTATTGATTAAGATTATTGTACTTGCTTTTTATTATGTATACCCCTTCTCACATGTAAAGCGCCATGAAATAAATGGCGCTATAATAATAAATAATAATATATATATGTGTATGTGTATATACATACATAAGATAAAACTTGCACTAAGTAGTGCACAAGTTTATATTTTCAGACTTACTCACCAGAATAAAATGATGATAAATCCAGGGCTAAATGCAAAGAACATAAATGAAATTTCGAACAACTGCAAGTTAACCACAGGAACAGCTCTGGCATCAAACTTTTCCTGTCATTTATAGTACATTAGACTTTTCCATGTCATGTAATTTAATATAACAGTTGTAGCTTAGCTATAAATGATTTTAGCAGACACAGCAATTATGGTACAAGGTAACTTTTTAGGTAACCTTCACTTTGTTTGCCGTAATTTCCTGCATTGTCGTTGACCTAATTAGAAGTGATACCAAAATGCTGCACACAATGAAATAGTTCTGCAAATTACTTTTGGTATGAGTCCCAGAAAGGGTCACCCCATCTTTTTTTCTTTCTCAGTGTAAAGATGTTATTATTATGCACCTGGAGTAAATTATAAGATTATTCAGGAGGAACAGAAGGCAGAGTTACTCAGAACAGGGTAAATTGCTGCTTCCACAAGAAAAGTGCTAAATGCCAATTTACACTATTACTTACTGTTTACAACATTAAGCTGCATCATCAAAAGTAGGATTGTGAGTACAAAAAAGAAGAGCATAATTGTTTTTTCCAGTAGAAAATAGTTGTAAATTTGTAAATAGTAGTAAATTTACTCAGGGCTAATTACATGTCATATTACCATGCAAATTAAAGCCATTTTCCAAGACTACAAAATATGATTTTTTGCCTCAAGGGATCTAATGCCAAGTTGCTTAAATAGAAGTGTATGTGGCTCACTGTCAGAATTACTATATGGACGTGTTTATGTTTAAAGAGGAGTGCAAGGGCCAAATTAAAATAAAAAAATGTATGCTAAGGTTAGTGTTAGGAATATGTCAACTCAAATATGTGTCCATGCACAGACATTGCGTTAGCTACTTTGTTTCTTAGGTTGCAAGCGCTTGCTGAAATTTACCCTTACACCCCTGTGCCAGATTCTGAGGTGGCCCCTGGGTTTTGTCTACATAGTTGCTTCTGGCCATTTGAGTGAGTTGAAGAAAAATGTGATTGCTGCATTGCAATCAGAGAGACAGCAACCATGGCATAATTAGGCAGTCAAAGGTTGAGTACTCTGGCAGTCCACAGGTTGAATCAGATGTATGAACTAAGAACAAAGTCTGGTTAGATACAGGGATTAATCCAACAATAAGTGCACAAGGGTAGTCTAAAAAAACAATAACTGGGAGGGAATCACATGGGGAGTTAAGTAGTGCATTATGCTCCCCAATAGGCCATCAAACTCATCCAGCTGTTGGTCTATTGCCTAGCCCTCATGAAGAATTAGCAAGCAGGACCATAATTATCTGTATTAACATGAATGGTTGCATAGCTCAGACATGCCAATCACCAGGAGTGCGGTCACTCTCTAGAGGAGCTGCTTACTGAGTTTTCTGGGTTGTGAGTGGAGATGAGCTGGTCGATTCATGGAGGATCAAGGTCAAGTAGAATTTTGTACATTTATCGGTTTTACTTGATTTCAAACTTTTGATATTTGATTTACAGTTTGCAAAAAAAAAAAGCCCAACACTAGTTCCCACACTGCTGAGGAATCAGAAAGCAGAATAACGTCTTTTTGTATTCCTATAGAAACTGGTAAGTGAATGCCAAGTATAAAAAAAGTAATCTTTATTTAACATAATGAGGTAAAAATCTGATTCAATGGAGATACATGTACAAAAACAAGACTACAAGCATCAGATAAATATATTGACAAGTGGCTCAGTCACTTCAAATGTATTTCTTAACCCAACAAGTTGAGAAAAGCTCTACTTCTGCTCAAAATTTACATGCACAAAATAAAAGTATAAATAAAAATTAAATTTTTCAAATATTTTCCATAATGTAAAGTGCTTAGTGCTGTATGTCAGTAGGTCAGTGGTGAGTAACCTGGTACATCATAAAGTATGTGTCCAGCTACTGCAGTGCAGTACAGCACAACCTCCACCAGGGTTAGCTTGAGAGGGAAGTGAGACTGCACACACAGAGCAGCAGAACAAACGCCACCAAGTGGCGGGGGAGTGGTAAGACAAAAGGAGTCAAAAGCACGAGATAGCACGACAGTAAAAAAGGATTGGACAGAACGGATAGTCAGGACGTAGCAAGAGATCAGTAAACCAGAACAGGCAATATATGGTACAATAGGGATTAACAGTAACGGAGTCAATAGCCAAGCCAGGATGTCAGAACCGGAGAATCAAGCAGATAAACAGACAAGCAGAGAAACGCTGGGAAAAGGGCAGACAGAGGGAGTTAACAGACACAGGACAAGTCAGGGTTCACAGCAGGACAAATCAAGAGCTACCAGCACGGTCAGGTTCACACGCCGAAGGCAGAACTATAGCTGACTACCAGCAAGATTCATAGGAGCTAAATAGCAAACCTGAACCCAGAATGAGGCAGAGCAAAGTTAACTCTTGACATGATCTGCCCAGAAAAAGGGCAGACAGGAATAAACCCTGGAACAGATCATGACAGTATGTGACCATCTGACATACATCAAAAAGTGCATATAGTGTATTAGTGACAGCAAAAATACATATTCATATTAAAGTGCATATGGGAAATTAGTAAAAGCAGATTGTAGCAACAACAAAAATCTCATTTATAAAGGGTTTAAGCAGATTAAGCCATACATCAATGTCGCATATTGCCAGTGCATAAGGCTATATATACATGGTCAGAAGGTGACGAATAGATGATAGTGGTTCTAAAAATACATAGCCTGAGGTGTAGTCACGGGTCTCGATGCGCGTTTTGTGTTTGCTTCTTCTCAAGGGGGTAGTCTGCAAAATTCACTTTCATCTGACAATGACACTTTGGACCACTGAGCAACAGTCCAGTTCTTTTTCTCCCTGGCCCAGGTAAGACGCTTCTCGCCTTGTCTATTGGTCATCAGTGGCTTGACACAAGGAATGTGACTCTTGTAGCTCATGTCCAGGATACATCTGTGTGTGGTGGCTCTTGAAGCAATGACTCCTTATGAATCGCCTCCAAATTTTTGATTGGCCTTTTCTTAGCAATCCTTTCAAGGCTGCGGTTATCCCCATTGCTTGTGCACCTTTTTCTACCACACTTTTTCCTTCCACTCAACTGTCAATTAATAGGCTTGGATACAGCACTGTGTGAACAGCCAGCTTCTGTAGCAATGACCTTTTGTGGCTTGCCCTTCTTGTGGAGTGTGTCAATGACTGCCTTTTCAGCAGTCTTCCCCATGATTGTGGAGCCTACTGAAACAGACTAAGGGACCTTTCTAAATGCTTAGGAAGCCTTTGCAGGTGTTTTTTGTTAATTATTCTAATTTACTGAGATAATGACCTTTGGATTTTCATTGGCTGTAAGCCATAATCATCATTAACAGAAATAAACACTAGAAATAGATCGCTCTGTTTGCAATGACTCTATATAATATATGAGTTTCACTTTTTGTATTGAAGAATTGAAGTAAATTAACTTTTTGATGATATTCTAATTTTGTGAGAAGCACTTGTATTTTTTAGCATGTCAAAGGAGACCTCATCAACACAAACCTTCAGCAAGCAGTGCAGCTTGCTGAATACTTACAGTATGTACTATACACACTGCTAATGCAGGTGCACACAACCATTTTCTCCCCATCCAAGAAACATGTCCAATTATTCTTATCAGACCATTTAATCAGAGTGGCATCCATTTTTCTCAGAGGTGGACAGAATAAAATTCTCCACCCTCTCCATTCTGTCAGTCTGTGAAAATTGGATTGCACTCAAATATCATAGGATATTTCCCATGGACCCAAAGAGATGCATTGCTGATTTTGATCTGACACTCAGATCAAAATTCATCATGCTTCTTGGTCAGAGGAAAAAAATCAGATGTGCACAACCTCATAGAATATTATGGGTACGATTTCTATCCAAGAAAACCACAGATAGCACTTGTCCGATACAATCAGTCGAGTGCGCAAACCCTTAGGAATGAACTTTGCTAGCCTATTCAAGCAGTCATCGTGTCACTGTAATATGCGAATTGTACGCTTGAGATCATATGTCAACAACTTGAAATGAGTAGAAGACCCGAATCCTGACTGTTAGTTTTCAGCAAGCTGCACTGCTTGCAGAAGTTTGTCCTGGGATGGACACCATAGTTTTTCATACACGTGTCAAAATATGGGATGTTTAGCTATACCAAGGAAAGGTACTGTAATTATGTTGGTTTGCCGCCCATTAATAAGGCATGGAAGAGCAGTTGATCAGAGTTTATTTCATGGGCTACAGACAATTTAATTCACAGCTGGACAATGAAGCCAATACACATGAAGAAGTGCACAGGTATATTTTATAATGTGATCGGTTCCTAATTACTTCTGCAGAATGGAACAAGCCTTTACTGGACAGTATGTCCTGCCAGTATTTAGTGACATGTGTATAGAGCAGACTTTTGATATTCAATGTACTGTGGATCTCAATATTTTCTGTTCCAAATTATTCCAATTTACTTTAGTCATCCATCCATAAATCTGGAAGGTTTCTGTAAAATTGAATACATTTATTGTTTCCTAAGTTACAAAAGGCCACTTCATTAATTGAGATTAGACTCGCGTAGAGCATGAGCATTCTCTGCAATCATTAGTATGCCTTGATATTTGAATTTCAAACATTTTAATTGCAATTTCAAATTTACACTTTAATTTCCGGGAAAGTTGCCAACCGGTAACTTGTTTTATTGAAAGTTTTTGGTAAAAGTAATAGATAAAAAACAACTGCAATACTTCTTAGTTATAAAAAATTACCTTCCTGTACTATGAAAATGTAAGAAAAAATGTAATGTCAGACATTAGAGTGCAAAGAGGCCAATTGAACTCAACAGGGAAGGATGGGGAAGAAAGAGAATTAGTTTTATTTATCAAAAGTGTCTAAAAAAATGAAAGCTTTGATCTGATTGGTTTGAAGATCTGAAACAGTTCTGGTAAAATGAAGGTTGCACTGTCATTGGTTATAGCAAAAAAAACCTTTTTTCTTTCTCAAAGAGAGAGGTCTCAATTCAGAACCTACATCTATTAGCTAGAATAGAAATAGGCTGAATAAAGCGGACAATGCTCAAAGACCCTGTAATATTCATGCACATCAAGGACAGTGGATCACACCAATACCTTATATGTGGTGGAAAACTACTGTTTAGACACACAGCAGTGCTCGGAAAGGAAGGAGCACCGTTTGACATTTTGAACGCAAAATTTGCTGAAATCAAGAGCGGACGCCATGTCAAGTTTGGAGAGCTCCTGATTTGCCTAAACAGGGAAAATCCCTTACAAGTGACCCCATTTTGGGAACTAAACCTCTCAAGGAACTTATCTAGATGTGTGGTGAGCATATTGATCCTGCAAGTGCTTCACAGAAATTTATAGCATTATGCCGTGAAAATTAAAAAAATCATATTTTTTGCACAAAAATGTTTCTTAGCCACAATTTGTCATTTTGACATGGGTAACATGACAAAGTGCACCCCCAAAATTGCAATTGTTACTGAGCACGATGATACTCCATATGTGGGGGAAAACTATTGTTTGAGTGCACAGCAGGGCTCAAAAGGGAAGGAGGAGTGCCATTCGAATTTTGGAGCGCAAAGTTGGCTGGAACATTAACGTGTTTTGATAGCCTCTGATGGGCCTCAACAGTGAAAAACACCAAAAGTTACCCCATTTTGGAAACTAGACCCCTCAAGGAATTTATATAGATGTGGGGTGAGCACCTTGAACCCACAAGTGCCTCACAGAAATGTACAAAGTTGATCTATGAAAATGAAAAATAAAATTTCCAAGAAAAATGTTTTAGCCCCAAATTTTCTCATTTTCACTAGAAAAACTACTTTTGAGGCACAGTGCAAAGCTCAGAAGGGAAGAAGCAAGGGATGCAGTGATCATATTGACCCCACATGTGCCTCACATAATTTTATACCATTGGACGGTGAAGAAAGAATAATTAAATTTTTACCACTAAAATGTTGTTTAAGCCCCGAGTTTTGTTTTTTCTAAGGGCTATTAGGAAAAAATTGACCTCTGTTTGTTATAAAAATGCTCAAAAACCCTACATGTAATCAATAAATACTTTTCAGGCACAGAGTAAAGTTCAGAAGGTAATGAGCGCCATATTGTAGTGAAGATTTTACTGTTATGGTTTGCTGGTGCCAGGACCCACTGGAAGATACCATGAGGTGCCAGAACAGCGGAAACCCCCATAAGTGACCCCATTTTACAAACTACACTTCTCAGTGAATTCATCTAGGGGTGCAGCGATCATATTGACACCACAGATGTGTCACAGAATTTTATACCATTGGGCAGTAAAGAAAAAATAATTACATTTTTAACCCCTTAACGTCCAATGACAGACACAGTCACCACTTAGACAAAAAGAACCTAGACATGTTTTGTGTCTATGAACTCGGAATGACCTGGAGAATCAAAATAGCAGGTCAGTTTTAGCATTTAGTGAACCTAGTAAAAAAGCCAAACAAAAACCAAGTATGGGATTGCACTTTTTTTGCAATTTCACCACATTTGGAATTTTTTTCCTGTTTTCTGTTACAAGACATGGTAAAACCAATAGTGGCGTTCAAAAGTACAATTTTTTTTCCTACAGTCATTATTCGGTGATGACTTAAAACTAGCACCATTTGCAATTATACTAATCTGAAAGTATGTACCTGAATTTGCACACGACATCATCCTTGGTGCATTTTCATGGTACTTTAGAGGGGTTTCCAATTATGCGTATTGGCTTTATTGTACAATGGGTTTTATTTGATTAATGATTGTGTGATAACATAGACATCAAACCAGTTTACTTCATTTTGACTTGATCTTTGCTACAAGGCTGTAATTTTAGGGTCGCTTTGATCCAGAATGTATTTTTGTTCCCTTTCTATCTAATGGTGTCCATACCAAATTTGCATCGCATGTAGGATATTAGTCTAGCACAACATACATCAATTGCGCATGCCTGTATTTTATGCTGTCTTCATAGGCATTAACAAATTATCGATTGAATCTGCATTTGGCAGTAATGTTTTCTGTTTGTGAGTGCCTCTACATCAAATCCGCTTTTGTATGTGCGTTGCTTGCCTTGTTCACCAACGCATGCTGCACCAATTGCGCATGTGCATTTATGTTTTTTGCTTTTTTATGGTACTAACAAATGTTATAGTTTGCATAGATAATCAATAAACATTATTCAAAACCTGCATTATATTTGCAGCAATTGCCCTTGTTTATTGGTATATTAAACATATTAAACATTATGATTGCCTCATGCACATAAGTGGGACCTACAACACCAACGCTTATTGAAATATTGAGCCTAGGCAGCGCATGCGCATATGACATCTCTTTGGTACGTTTATTTGGTGTCTGTGGTATGCATGCGGAACCCTTGTTTTCTAAGAAAGCACTAAACTTTCAACGCGCACGTGCGCGGGGGGGTGCGCTATGCCGCCTCTTTGACAATCCTGACGGCAATGGTATCTCGTCCAGTATTCATGGAAGCATTAAGCCTGTACCACTCAAGTGCAGACTTTCTGTGAGTCATGCCGTCTCTATGGCAATGTGGTTGGCCATAGCGTCCTGGCTTCAGTTTACTGCGCATGCGCAGATGCTGTTTCCGGACGCTATCTTCCTGCACGAACCAGCTCATAAACCTGGCATTTACAATCATTATAATGTGTATGAAAGACACTAATTTGGACAAGTCCACTTTCTCTCCCTTGAAGAAGCCATGCTCCAAGGTGGCGATACGCGTGGGGTCTGCCTCCTCCTTACCAACTTGCTGGAAGCAGGTTTAACCTTGTTTTGACTACCTTACGGCGCATTTTGCCTCTTTATTGGTGTAACAATATCTTTCTTGCGATTGCGATTATTCACCATTCGCATCCAAACCTCTATCCGTATTCCTTATTTTTTATTAGCACATTTGCTCCCTTTGTGGGTCTTCTTACCCTAACAAATCATTTTGCTGTAATAATGTGCTGTTATTTGATTCATTTAGGATATGAGGCTTAATGTCTGTATTTATTTTTTTTCTGTGCTTTAACTAGCTGTACCATCTTGCCAAGCCGCTTTTGTGGTTTTCAATTGCTTGTTTGTTTATCACATATTAGGATGATCTTTATTGCCCATAGATGTGAATATATTTATTCATGATATGTAAATCACTCTGTGATCAATGGGGTTAGAGCACTACTTTATATTATATTGAATGATTTTACTATACCTTATATTAAGTTAGGAAACATACAGTGCCTTGCGAAAGTATTTGGCCCCCTGGAACTTTTCAACCTTTTCCCACATATCATGCTTCAAACCTAAAGATACCAAATGTAAATTTGTGGCGAAGAATCAACAACAATTGGAACACAATTGTGAAGTTGAACAAAATTTATTGATTATTTTAAATTTTTGTGGAAATTCAAAACCTGAAAAGTGGGGCGTGCAATATTATTCGGTCACCTTTACTTTCAGTGCAGCAAACTCACTGCAGAATTTCATTGTGGATCTCTGAAAGATCCAATGTTTTCCTAAATGCCTAATGATGAGAAATATAATCCACCTGTATGTAATCCAGTCTCCGTATAAATGCACCTGCTCTGTGATAGTCTCAGGGTTCTGTTTGAAGCACAGAGAGCATCATGAAGACCAAGGAACACAACAGGCAGGTCCGTGATACTGTTGTAGAGAAGTTTAAAGCTGGATTTGGATACAAAATGATTTCCAAAACTTTAAACATCTCAAGGAGCACTGTGCAAGTGATCATATTGAAATGGAAGGAGTATCAAGCCACTGCAAATCTACCAAGACCCGGCCGTCCCTCTAAACTTTCATCTCAAACAAGGAGAAGACTGATCAGAGATGCAGCCAAGAGGCCCATGATCAATCAGGATGAACTGCAGAGATCTACAGCTGAGGTGGGGCAGTCTGTCCATAAGACAACAAGCAGTCGTACACTGCACAAATCTGGCCTTTATGGAAAAGTGGCAAGAAGAAAGCCATTTCTCAAAAATATCCATAAAAAGTGTTGTTTAAAGTTTGTAACAAGCCACCTGGGAGACACACCAAACATGTGGAAGAAGGTGCTCTGGTCAGATGAAACCAAAATCGAACTTTTTAACAACAATGCCAAATGATATGTTTGACGTAAAGGCAACACAGCTCATCACCCTGAAAACACCATCCCCACTGTCAAACATGGCGGTGTCAGCATCATGGTTTGGGCCTACTTTTCTTCAGCAGGGACAGGGAAGATTCTTAAAATTGATGGGAAGATGGATGGGGCCAAATACAGGACCATTCTTGAAGAAAACCTGTTGGAGTCTACAAAAGACCTGAGACAGGGATGGAGATTTGTCTTCCAACAAGACAATGATCCTAAACATAAAGCAAAATCTACATTGGAATGGTTCACAAATTCCATGAACCCATAAATTAGGTGGGCTCTCATCACTACAGAAATGAAAAACATGTGGCCACTAAATGTGGTTTGGGCACACTAGGGCTCAGAAGGGAGGGGTGCATTTGGATTTGGGAGCGCAAAATTTGCTGAATTTCTTTTGTGGGGCGAGGAGCAGTTTAGCTTATCCAGAATCTTTGTACTACCAGTAACGTGGAAGCCCCCGATATTTCCGTTAACAGATGACAAACCTCAGTGGGGACTTGGGGACCTGTTTTTATTGATTTGAAGCTTTTCTTGGGAACATTTTACATAACATTTGTGAACACATTTATCCAGTTCTCTACGCTGAGCACTTACTTTGGCATTTCCATCTAATTCTCCGAGTGACAAACTTCAGATGAACCCCCCGTGGAATCCATCTATATATATAAAGCTGAGTGCGTGTGTGTATGTATCAAGCCACCCCCACTCCACATAGCCCCACCCACTCCGCATAGCCACAATTACTCCACACATAAAGTACCATCCACACGGCCCACATTGTTAGCACACACAGGTGGAGACAAATTCACCTCGAAATCCACCTGCAAAACTCACAGGCTGCGATGTCCCTGCCGCTGCGAGCTACAATCAGGGCCGCCGCCTTCAGAGTATCAGTGCGCAGCAGGCACAGGTCACATCTAGCTCCATCATGTCTAGAAAAAAGTTGCTCCTGTAAAGGAGTGACTTGGTACGTCACGTACCTCCCTGCCTTTGGACTCTTATACCTGTGTCTAGTGCGGCACTCTGATGTTTTAGCAATGCTTAGGTAATGTGTGGTTTCCTGCTGTTTATTAATGTGCACTGTAATGTATTTGTCATGAACTGTAATATGTTGTATTGTGCTTTAGTTTAGGGATAGATTAGTATAGTGGGGTTAGCTTAAGGGGGGCACATTAGAGCAAGGCAATACCATGCAATAGGTTAGTGAGATACAGGCAGCACAGGGGTTAAGCAGTTGGGAGGGGTTAAAGAGCAGAGCAGCACAGAGCAGGGATATAGGAGAAGGACTTCCTGGTAGAAGCCAGTTTAGCCTGGGTATCTTGCCCTAGGGCAAGGAGCATGCTGTTTATGGGGCTTCTTCAGGCTGTGAACACAGAGCTGCTATGGAGGAGAGGAGCCTCAGGCTGTAGGACAATGTGAGTGGGCACCAGCTTAGTGAACTACCCCCAGGAAAATCCGGGGTCTATGACTGGGACGGGAGCAGCTATAATAGTGTTTCTGGCACCTTTTCCTATGGGACAAGGGGATTATAAGTAGCTGGTAACGCAGAAAGGACAGATGGGACAAGAATTGTCCACAGAAGCAGCTGGGACTACTGAAGGTATGAAAGGAGAGGTCATAGAAATATTGAAGTTTGCCTGGAAGCCAGGGAGAGAAAAGGACATGAAACTCTGTATGAACTGTGCTACTGAAGTGACATGTGCCTGTGTTTTCAGTAAAGTTGATATGTGTGCAAAGGACTATGACTCATCAGTGATTCTTGGAACTTGGAAGTCAGAATGGCAGAAACCGTAAGTGCTATGCACCTAAAGGAACTTTATATTTCACCTGTGAGGCGCCAGGGTGAGGGAACGCTAACCTCTGTTGCCATGGCTACCACCCTGGTCCCCTTACACTCCTTTGAGGCATGACATCAAGAGAAAGGGAGGAGCCTCATGGATTACACCGCTGTGCTCATAACAGGAAGTTGCTGTGCACCTGTGAGAGGAAGAGAGGAGAGAGGGGAAAATGAGAGGAGTGAGGGGAAAATGAGAGGAGTGAGGGGAAAATGAGAGGAGTGAGGGGTAAATAGTGGAGTGAGGGGTAAATAGTGCAGTGAGGTGAAAATGAGAGGTGTGAGGTGAAAATGAAGAGGTGTGAGTGGAAAATGAGAGGAGTCAGGGGAAAATAGTGGAGTGATCAGAAAATGACAGGTGTGAGCTCAAAATGACAGGTGTGAAAAGGGAAAATGAGAGGAGTGAGGGGCAAAATGAGATGTGTGAGGGGAAAGTGAGAGGTGTGAGGGGGACAATGAGAGATGTGAGGGGGAAAATGAGAGATGTGAGGGGGAAAATGAGAGGCTTGATGTGAAAATGAGAGAAGTGAAGTGCTGCTGCAGTATGAGGCTGTGTATAGAGAAGAGTGAGGCACTGCAGGTGGAGGCTGTGTATAAGGCCACATTCACACGTTCAGTATTTGGTCAGTATTTTACCTCAGTATTTATAAGCCATAACCACGAGTGGGAGAAAAATACAGAAGTGGTGACGTGTTTCTAAGATACTTTTCATCTGATTGTTTTACTCCAAGTTTTAGCTTACAAATACTGAGGTAAAAATACTGACAAAATAACTTATAAACAAGGTCTAAAGGAAAAAAGTGTGGTGCTGCAGAGTTACAGACCCTGATCAAGCATTATTCTATCCAATAGAGTTCCTCAACTCCTGGGAACCACAAGGACTTCCGCCGCATAAACTCTTTCTAAAACCAGGAGCGCCTATTCTACTGTTGAGAAATTTAGATCCACCAAAGCTGTGTAATGGAGCAAGACTCTTGATTGAGAACATGTTTACACATGGAATTGAAGCAAAGATTTTGACAGGATGTGCCAAAGGAGAGGACATTTTCCATTCCATCTGACTTGCCTTTTGATTTCAAACACCTCCAATTTCCAGTTCAACTGGCATTTGCAATGTCCATTAACAAGGCTCCGGGTCAGTCCTTGAAAGTAGTGGGAACTGATGTGCAATCTCCATGCTTTTCTCATGGTCAACCTTACCTGGTCTGTTCAAGAGTTGGAACTGCCAAAAATTCTGTTCATCTTTGCACCGCAAGGAAAAACCAAAAATGTTGTTTAGCAAAAGGCTCTTGAATGAGTTGAAAATAAAATACTATCAATAATTGGGTAATAATTTAGTTAATTTGTCATGCAAATCTGTAGTGTTGAATATATGATGTGAAATGTTTTTATTTGCAATACAATTCATTATAATTTGTTATAACTAACCACAGTTAGTTACTATGCCCGTGCAATGCCGGGCTCTTCAGCTAGTTCACTATATTAAGGCAACATAGTTACTCTGAACTCCATCTGGCCTCTGTTCAGCGTTGTCCTCCTTTTCAGAAGTGCACATAATTGTGGCGGACCGCACTGTTATGCATGCCTTAAAAGATGGACACCACCGGATCACTGGCCAGACGGCATCCACAGTGGCTCTATTTACCTCATTATAGTGAATATTATGCCAGGGATTCCATCTGAATCATATATTTCAGAGATTTACATGGAAAAGCTGGTATAAGCTCTCAGCATAGAGCACAGGATAAATGTGACCCAAGCCTTACTGCGATCCTTGGGAGGCACAGTGAAAAAATCAACAGCAGGTGAATAATTGGTTTTATTTATTTTTTACGCCATTTCTCGTGTGGTATAAATGATTAGATGACTTTATTCTTTGGGTCGGTGCGATTATAGTGGTACCAGATTTATATCTTTTTTTTTGTTTGGCAGCTGTTACACACTAAAAGATGCTTTTTGTTGCACATTGCCATATTTTGATAGCTATAATTTTTCCATATTTTGGCTGACAGTCATGTGATGGCTTGTTTTTTGCTGAACGAGTTCACATTTTCATTGGCACTATTTTCAAGCACTTGACTTTTTTATCACTTTCTATTTTGATTTTTGGAAGCAGAATGAACAAAAAACAACAATTTAAGAATTGTTTTATTTTCTTTTTAATGGCATTCCGCGTATGGTAAAATTGATAAGGCAGTTGTATTCTTCGGATCAGCATGATTACAATGATACCTTCTTTTTTTTTTTTTATGTTTTGGCGCTTTTACGCAATGAAAACTATTTTGTAGAAAAAAATATAAATTTCTGCATCGCTTTATTTTGAGAGCTATAACTTTTTTATTTTTTCCTCTAATGGAGCTATGTGATGAGTAGTGTTGAGCATTCCGATACCGCAAGTATCGGGTATCGGCCGATACTTGCGGTATCGGAATTCCGATACCGGGATTCCGATACTTGCCGCGTATCGGATACCGGAATCGGAAGTTCCAAGATTCAAAATGCAGAAATTCAGCCAATGAGAATGATTCCAAGTGTGGGCACATCCTGTTTAGCATGGAGGGCATGAAACTACTGGCAAAGCTGTGATTGGCTGCTGAAATGATGTCATGATGCAGTTTAAAAGTCGCTGGCGCCATTTTGCGATCACTCTGCTGTGAATTCAGTTAGTGACAGGACGCTGTTTGCTGACTGAGGGACAGTTTAGAGATAGCGATTTGCTTCTTTGTGCTTTCCAAAGGCTAATTTAGCAACCGCTGTGTTCACCTACTATTCACCTTGCTTTTGCCTTGTAGCGCTGTTTTCACAGCGATCTGCAAGGTCTGTGTGTGTGTGTGTGTGAGTGCAGCCCACTCTCTAGTCTGAGTGCAGCCACATAGGCCATCCATAGCTGGTTGTATTCAGTTCAGGGAGGGTGGTTCATTGCCTCATACTGTTCTTTTTTTTTTTTTTTTTCAAGTAGTGTAGTCTGCTGCTAATTTATTCAAAAAAATCCTATTAGTGTCTTTCCACCCGTCTCCAGCTAATTTGTGGAAAAACACTACATAGGATAACGTAGAGGAGGGTTTTTGGGCCTTGCAGCGCCGTTTATGGCTGTCTGCACGGTCTCCGTGTGACTGCAGCTCGCCCTGTAGTCTGTGAGCAGCCATAGCCTGGTTGTCTCCAGCTCAGGGTTGTTCACTGCGTCATACCGCCAAATCAATTTTCATTTTGTTTTAAGTAGTGCAGGCTGCTGCACATTTTTTCAAAAAATTCCTATTAGTGTCTTTCCACCCGTCTCCAGCTAATTTGTGGAAAAACACTACATAGGATAACGTAGAGGAGGGTTTTTGGGCCTTGCAGCGCCGTTTACGCCTGTCTGCACGGTCTCCGTGTGACTGCAGCTCGCCCTGTAGTCTGTGAGCAGCCATAGCCTGGTTGTCTCCAGCTCAGGGTTCTTCACTGCGTCATACCGCCAAATCAATTTTCATTTTGTTTTAAGTAGTGCAGGCTGCTGCACATTTTTTCAAAAAAATCCTATTAGTGTCTTTCCACCCGTCTCCAGCTAACTTGTGGAAAAACACTACATAGGATAACGTAGAGGAGGGTTTTTGGGCCTTGCAGCGCCGTTTACGTCGGTCTGCACGGTCTCCGTGTGACTGCAGCTCTATCCGTTGTCAGTTCAGCCCCCCAAAAATAAATAAATAATAAAGTTCACCAAACACACCAGTTACACCACTTTACATTTGTGTAGGCCACATTAGCTCATATTAAAGTCTAGTCCACACTTTAGAAAATTAGTGTTTCTTATACCTGTTAGGAGGAGTTGCTCAGGAATAAGCACACAAAGCCGTTAGTACTTTTCTGCTTATCTTTATCAGTCAACCAAGATGAAGAAGGCAGTGAGTAAGGCACGTGGGCGTGGGCGTAGGCGCGGAGCAGGGAGGGGACGTGGGGATTCTGTGCCTGCTGCGGGCACCGGTGACTCATCAGCACCCACTTTCACCAGGCAACAGTCATTCATGCGCAGCTTTGTGTCAGAGCGCCGTACACCGCTGCTGCGTGAAGAACAAATTGAAGCCGTTGTCGGATGGATGGCAGCTAATGCATCAACTTCAATTAGTGCCACATCCTCTCAGACACAGAGCACTGGAGAGCAGCCATCTGTCTCTTCACCACCTGCCAAATTGCCCAGGCAGACAGAGAGCCCAGGACAGGAGCCGTCTCTACTTCTGTTCTCTGAATCTCTTGGCTTGGAAACAGGGGGCCAGCCAAGCAGCATTGGAGAAATGGAAGAAGAGGCAGGGTGCAGTGATGCCCAACAGCTTTTTCTCTCTTCCTCTGAAGAGGCGGGTGGGCCAGTGGCTCCGGTCACCACATCGCAGGCCGCATCAGCTGATGATGACACTCAGGTGCCACTTACTGGTGCGTGCTCTGCTGCTGAGACTACCCAGGAGGAGCAGTTGGGGGCAGAGGGTAGTGTAGATGATGAGGTCCTTGACCCATCTTGGCGTGAGGGACAGGAAGGTGGTGGGAGCAGCTCTGAGGAAGAGATTCCCCGTACGGCCCAAAGAGGGAGAGGGAGGGGGAAGACTGCGGATCCTGCAGCCTCAGCTTTGGCACCCGTTAGGAGCATGTCTCTTCCAAAAGCCAAAAAGGGCGCTCCCAAGACTTGCAGTGCCTGGTCCTTTTTTGACACAGTTGCAGATGACATTTGCTATGTCAGATGCAAGGTGTGTCATCAAAAAGTCAAAAGAGGTCGAAATGTCAGCAACCTCAATACCTCCAACATGTGGAAACATGTGCGCAACAGGCACCCGGCGGAGTTAGAAAAACACACTGAAGAGTTAGGCCAACCAACAGCGGCAGCTACCACCTCTTCAGCTCGTGTTGCCTCTTCCTCTAGCTCACACGCAGCTGGTTCGGCTTCCTCCCAGGATCGCCGTGGAAGAACCTCTGGCCCTGTTGTCCAGAGACCCGCTGTAATTCCACCCGCAGCACCACTTTCCCAGTCATCCACACACTCCCAGCCCAGTCTACAGCCATCGGTAGTACAGGCATGGGAGAAAAGGCGGCCTTTCTCGTCAAACCACCCACGAGCACAGGCTCTGACTGCAGGCATTGCCAAACTTCTGTCACTGGAAATGCTGTCATTCAGGCTGGTGGAGACTGACAGCTTCCGTGACTTGATGTCATTGGCAGTCCCACAGTACAATGTGCCCAGCCGCTTTTACTTCAGCAGGCAAGCCGTCCCTGCCCTGCACAAGCATGTGGAGGGACACATAAAACACGCGCTACTGAACGCCGTCAGTAGCAAGGTCCACCTCACCACCGATGCGTGGACCAGTCAACATGGACAGGGGCGATACCTTTCCCTCACTGCCCATTGGGTTAATGTCGTTGAGCCGGGTACAGACCGTGCGAGTGGCGCAGGACGTGTCCTGCCCACTCCAAGGATTGCAGGAATCCATTCTGTACGCATTGACTCCTCCTCTTACACCAGTTCCTCAGAATCATCGCTGCAGGAGCCGTCACAGTCCACCTCCACATGGACCCGTGATGAACGTGTACCTGTTACGACCGACATGAGCACAGCCGTGGCCAAACGTCAACAGGCCGTCTTGAAATTAATTTTTTTGGGGAATCGTAGCCACACAGCGCAGGAGCTCTGGAATGCCATCAAGCAGGAGAGCGATGTGTGGTTTGTGCCAGCGAATCTCCAGCCTGGCATGGTAGTGTGTGATAATGGCCGAAATCTGGTGGCAGCTCTGGGCCTCGGCAACCTCACTCACATCCCATGTCTGGCACATGTGCTCAATTTGGTCGTGCAGAGCTTTTTGAGGGACTATCCGGATCTTGATGCACTGCTGCACAAGGTCCGCCTAGAGTGTGCTCACTTGCGGCGTTCCAGCACGGCAAAAGCGCGCATTGCGGCTCTGCAGCGCCGACACCGCCTGCCGGAACATTGCATCATATGTGACCTACCTACCAGGTGGAATTCCACGTTACATATGTTGGAGCGGTTGTGTGAGCAGCAGCAAGCTGTAATGGAGTACCAGCTGCTTCAGGCGCAGAGAAGTCGCAGTCAGCGCCGTACAGACTTCACAACCACAGAGTGGGCCACTATGAATGACGTCTGCCAGGTTTTGTGTCCCTTTGATTATTCCACGCGGATGGTGAGTGCAGATGATGCACTAGTCAGCATGACTGTCCCCCTTATCTGCCTGCTTGAAAAATCACTGCAAGCGCTAAGGGATGATGTTGTGGAAGAGGTGGAGGATGAGGATTCAGCATTTCCATCATCTTCTGGACAGTCAGCGCCACGTGGTTCCTCACAAACGCGTAGGCAGGGGACAGTTTGTGAGGAGGATGAGGAGGAGTCAATGGAGGAGGAAGACATCCGTCCAGAGGAGGGAGTTACCGAATTGTCCAGTACTCAGTGTGTACAGCGAGGGTGGGGTGATGACGAGCGGGCAGATATCACGCCTCCAGCAGGGGACAGCGTTTCTTGGGCAGTTGGCAGTCTGCAGCACATGGTGGATTACATGCTGCAGTGCCTGAGAAACGACCGCCGCATCGCCCACATTCTCAACATGTCTGATTATTGGGTGTTCACCCTCCTCGATCCTCGCTACCGGGACAACGTAGAAAGCCTCATCACACCGTTGAACCGGGAGCGAAAAATGCGGGAGTACCAAGACACACTGGTCAATTCCATCATCTTCTCCATTCCAACTGAGAGAAGTGCTGCTAGTGCATTCCAAAGCAGCTCAGTGCGTCCAGGCAGTGGTGGAGGCTCTGCACAAAGAGGGAGCAGAAGCAGTGCCTCTGCCCAAGGCAAGACCAGTATGGCCCAACTATGGCACAGTTTTCTGTGCCCCCCACAAAAGTCTACACCATCACAGACGGCTCCAGTCAGCAGGAGGCAACGGTTCCGTCAGATGGTGACAGACTACATGTCTTGCCCTCTTGCTGTACTCCCAGACGGCTCTTCCCCTTTCAAGTTTTGGGTCTCAAAGCTGGATACATGGCCAGAGCTAAGCCAGTATGCATTGGAGGTGCTGTCTTGCCCTGCGGCCAGTGTATTATCGGAACGTGTCTTTAGTGCTGCAGGTGGTGTACTAACTGACCGTCGCATGCGACTATCCTCCGATAACGTTGACCGGCTTACTTTCCTGAAAATGAACAAGGCCTGGATCTCGCAGGAATTTGCCACTCCTCCTCCTGATTAAATAATTAGGTCACTGTATACGTTATCCAGGTCTCCTGTTGTGTTCATCTTTCTACCACCTGAACTTAAATTCCTGGGCTCCAACACCGCCAGTTGAGGCTCAGAAGTGCCGTCTGCACAGTCAAAACATACGACCCAGTGTTATTGGGTTTCAGTAACGTCAGCTGATCCCCAGCTGTGTAGCCGGCAATGTGTCATGCGACCGCCACGCTGACACAACAACTGAAATGTAAGGGAATCTGTCCCCCCCCCCCCCAAGGCGTTTGTTACTGAAAGAGCCTCCTTGTGCAGCAGTAATGCTGCACAAGGAAAAGGTAGCTATTTTGGTTTAGCTCCTTGCACACGCAGAACTTAACACTTATAAAATGTGTCCACTGATACCGTAAAACCGTCCTGGAGGTGGGACTTTCCTTCGTAATATGACGCAGCACAGCCGTCATTCCTCCCCCCCCGGCGCCGCGCCCCGGCTCCTCAGCGTTGTTTGATTCTGTCCCGGAGCCTGCGCTGTTATGTTATCCCGTGGCCAGGCACACTTAGCGCTGCCCGTCTTCTGGCATCATTTGGTGTCCGGATGGCTGCGCCTGTGCGGCCGCGCTGGCCGAGAGCCCGCCTCGCAGTGTCTTCTGATTTAATCCCACTGGGGGCCTGGGATCCATGGACATGCGCAGTGCATATCTGAACCTCCACCTCTCACTCATCTCCCTATGGCTTCTTCAGACTGTTCGGTGTCAGCTGGTCCCTAATAGCATGCCACGGCCGTGACACCGCACAGTCTTAAGAAGCCGTAGGGAGGGGAGTGAGAGGCGAGGATATGCACTGCGCATGGCCATGGATCCCAGGCCCACAGTGGGATAAAATCAGAAGACACTGCGAGGCGGGCTCTCGGCCAGCGCGGCCGCACAGGCGCAGCCAGCCTGACACCAAATGATGTCAGAAGATGGGCAGCGCTAAGTGTGCCTGGCCAAGGGATAACATAACAGCGCAGGCTCCGGGACGGAATCAAACTACGCTGAGGAGCTGGGGCGCGGCGCCCGGGGGGGAGGAATGACGGCTGTGCTGCGTCATATTACGAAGGAAAGTCCCACCTCCGGGACGGTTTCACAGTTTCAGGGGACACATTTTATAAGTGTTTAGTTCTGTGTTTGCAAGGAGCATGATGAAAAGAGCCACCTTTTCCTTTTGCATCTTTTGTGCTGCACAAGCTTGCTCTTTCAGCTACAAACGCCTTGGGGGGGGGGTTAAAGGTTCCCTTTCGACTTTCTCAGGCTTCGGCCTACATTGTGTTCCTCTGCTTTTCCACCTGTCCCTGGGCTCCAACACCGCTAGTTGCCGTCCAGAAGTGCTGTCCGCACAGTCCCAACAGTCGCTCCTCTGTTATTGGGGTTCAGTAACGTCAGCTGTTCCCCTGCTGTGTGTGTGGCAATCCCTCCTACCTCCTCCACCTCCTCCTCCTCCACCTGTCCCTGGGCTCCAACACCGCTAGTTGTTGCCTGGTAGTGCTGTACGCACAGTCCCGACAGTCCCTCCTCTGTTATTGGGGTTCAGTAACGTCAGCTGTTCCCCTGCTGTGTGTGTGTGGCAATCCCTCCTACCTCCTCCACCTCCTCCTCCTCCACCTGTCCCTGGGCTCCAACACCGCTAGTTGTTGCCTGGTAGTGCTGTACGCACAGTCCCGACAGTCCCTCCTCTGTTATTGGGGTTCAGTAACGTCAGCTGTTCCCCTGCTGTGTGTGTGGCAATCCCTCCTACCTCCTCCACCTCCTCCTCCTCCACCTGTCCCTGGGCTCCAACACCGCTAGTTGTTGCCTGGTAGTGCTGTACGCACAGTCCCGACAGTCCCTCCTCTGTTATTGGGGTTCAGTAACGTCAGCTGTTCCCCTGCTGTGTGTGTGGCAATCCCTCCTACCTCCTCCACCTCCTCCTCCTCCTCCACCTGTCCCTGGGCTCCAACACCGCTAGTTGTTGCCTGGTAGTGCTGTACGCACAGTCCCGACAGTCCCTCCTCTGTTATTGGGGTTCAGTAACGTCAGCTGTTCCCCTGCTGTGTGTGTGGCAATCCCTCCTACCTCCTCCACCTCCTCCTCCTCCACCTGTCCCTGGGCTCCAACACCGCTAGTTGTTGCCTGGTAGTGCTGTACGCACAGTCCCAACAGTCCCTCCTCTGTTATTGGGGTTCAGTAACGTCAGCTGTTCCCCTGCTGTGTGTGTGGCAATCCCTCCTACCTCCTCCACCTCCTCCTCCTCCACCTGTCCCTGGGCTCCAACACCGCTAGTTGTTGCCTGGTAGTGCTGTACGCACAGTCCCGACAGTCCCTCCTCTGTTATTGGGGTTCAGTAACGTCAGCTGTTCCCCTGCTGTGTGTGTGGCAATCCCTCCTACCTCCTCCACCTCCTCCTCCTCCACCTGTCCCTGGGCTCCAACACCGCTAGTTGTTGCCTGGTAGTGCTGTACGCACAGTCCCGACAGTCCCTCCTCTGTTATTGGGGTTCAGTAACGTCAGCTGTTCCCCTGCTGTGTGTGTGGCAATCCCTCCTACCTCCTCCACCTCCTCCTCCTCCACCTGTCCCTGGGCTCCAACACCGCTAGTTGTTGCCTGGTAGTGCTGTACGCACAGTCCCGACAGTCCCTCCTCTGTTATTGGGGTTCAGTAACGTCAGCTGTTCCCCTGCTGTGTGTGTGGCAATCCCTCCTACCTCCTCCACCTCCTCCTCCTCCACCTGTCCCTGGGCTCCAACACCGCTAGTTGTTGCCTGGTAGTGCTGTACGCACAGTCCCGACAGTCCCTCCTCTGTTATTGGGGTTCAGTAACGTCAGCTGTTCCCCTGCTGTGTGTGTGGCAATCCCTCCTACCTCCTCCACCTCCTCCTCCTCCTCCACCTGTCCCTGGGCTCCAACACCGCTAGTTGTTGCCTGGTAGTGCTGTACGCACAGTCCCGACAGTCCCTCCTCTGTTATTGGGGTTCAGTAACGTCAGCTGTTCCCCTGCTGTGTGTGTGGCAATCCCTCCTACCTCCTCCACCTCCTCCTCCTCCACCTGTTCCTGGGCTCCAACACCGCTAGTTGTTGCCTGGTAGTGCTGTACGCACAGTCCCGACAGCCCCTCCTCTGTTATTGGGGTTCAGTAACGTCAGCTGTTCCCCTGCTGTGTGTGTGGCAATCCCTCCTACCTCCTCCACCTCCTCCTCCTCCTCCACCTGTCCCTGGGCTCCAACACCGCTAGTTGTTGCCTGGTAGTGCTGTACGCACAGTCCCGACAGTCCCTCCTCTGTTATTGGGGTTCAGTAACGTCAGCTGTTCCCCTGCTGTGTGTGTGGCAATCCCTCCTACCTCCTCCACCTCCTCCTCCTCCACCTGTCCCTGGGCTCCAACACCGCTAGTTGTTGCCTGGTAGTGCTGTACGCACAGTCCCAACAGTCCCTCCTCTGTTATTGGGGTTCAGTAACGTCAGCTGTTCCCCTGCTGTGTGTGTGGCAATCCCTCCTACCTCCTCCACCTCCTCCTCCTCCACCTGTCCCTGGGCTCCAACACCGCTAGTTGTTGCCTGGTAGTGCTGTACGCACAGTCCCGACAGTCCCTCCTCTGTTATTGGGGTTCAGTAACGTCAGCTGTTCCCCTGCTGTGTGTGTGGCAATCCCTCCTACCTCCTCCACCTCCTCCTCCTCCACCTGTCCCTGGGCTCCAACACCGCTAGTTGTTGCCTGGTAGTGCTGTACGCACAGTCCCGACAGTCCCTCCTCTGTTATTGGGGTTCAGTAACGTCAGCTGTTCACCTGCTGTGTGTGTGGCAATCCCTCCTACCTCCTCCACCTCCTCCTCCTCCTCCACCTGTCCCTGGGCTCCAACACCGCTAGTTGTTGCCTGGTAGTGCTGTACGCACAGTCCCGACAGTCCCTCCTCTGTTATTGGGGTTCAGTAACGTCAGCTGTTCCCCTGCTGTGTGTGTGGCAATCCCTCCTACCTCCTCCACCTCCTCCTCCTCCACCTGTCCCTGGGCTCCAACACCGCTAGTTGTTGCCTGGTAGTGCTGTACGCACAGTCCCGACAGTCCCTCCTCTGTTATTGGGGTTCAGTAACGTCAGCTGTTCCCCTGCTGTGTGTGTGGCAATCCCTCCTACCTCCTCCACCTCCTCCTCCTCCACCTGTCCCTGGGCTCCAACACCGCTAGTTGTTGCCTGGTAGTGCTGTACGCACAGTCCCGACAGTCCCTCCTCTGTTATTGGGGTTCAGTAACGTCAGCTGTTCCCCTGCTGTGTGTGTGGCAATCCCTCCTACCTCCTCCACCTCCTCCTCCTCCACCTGTCCCTGGGCTCCAACACCGCTAGTTGTTGCCTGGTAGTGCTGTACGCACAGTCCCGACAGTCCCTCCTCTGTTATTGGGGTTCAGTAACGTCAGCTGTTCCCCTGCTGTGTGTGTGGCAATCCCTCCTACCTCCTCCACCTCCTCCTCCTCCTCCACCTGTCCCTGGGCTCCAACACCGCTAGTTGTTGCCTGGTAGTGCTGTACGCACAGTCCCGACAGTCCCTCCTCTGTTATTGGGGTTCAGTAACGTCAGCTGTTCCCCTGCTGTGTGTGTGGCAATCCCTCCTACCTCCTCCACCTCCTCCTCCTCCACCTGTTCCTGGGCTCCAACACCGCTAGTTGTTGCCTGGTAGTGCTGTACGCACAGTCCCGACAGTCCCTCCTCTGTTATTGGGGTTCAGTAACGTCAGCTGTTCCCCTGCTGTGTGTGTGGCAATCCCTCCTACCTCCTCCACCTCCTCCTCCTCCTCCACCTGTCCCTGGGCTCCAACACCGCTAGTTGTTGCCTGGTAGTGCTGTACGCACAGTCCCGACAGTCCCTCCTCTGTTATTGGGGTTCAGTAACGTCAGCTGTTCCCCTGCTGTGTGTGTGGCAATCCCTCCTACCTCCTCCACCTCCTCCTCCTCCACCTGTCCCTGGGCTCCAACACCGCTAGTTGTTGCCTGGTAGTGCTGTACGCACAGTCCCAACAGTCCCTCCTCTGTTATTGGGGTTCAGTAACGTCAGCTGTTCCCCTGCTGTGTGTGTGGCAATCCCTCCTACCTCCTCCACCTCCTCCTCCTCCACCTGTCCCTGGGCTCCAACACCGCTAGTTGTTGCCTGGTAGTGCTGTACGCACAGTCCCGACAGTCCCTCCTCTGTTATTGGGGTTCAGTAACGTCAGCTGTTCCCCTGCTGTGTGTGTGGCAATCCCTCCTACCTCCTCCACCTCCTCCTCCTCCACCTGTCCCTGGGCTCCAACACCGCTAGTTGTTGCCTGGTAGTGCTGTACGCACAGTCCCGACAGTCCCTCCTCTGTTATTGGGGTTCAGTAACGTCAGCTGTTCACCTGCTGTGTGTGTGGCAATCCCTCCTACCTCCTCCACCTCCTCCTCCTCCTCCACCTGTCCCTGGGCTCCAACACCGCTAGTTGTTGCCTGGTAGTGCTGTACGCACAGTCCCGACAGTCCCTCCTCTGTTATTGGGGTTCAGTAACGTCAGCTGTTCACCTGCTGTGTGTGTGGCAATCCCTCCTACCTCCTCCACCTCCTCCTCCTCCTCCACCTGTCCCTGGGCTCCAACACCGCTAGTTGTTGCCTGGTAGTGCTGTACGCACAGTCCCAACAGTCCCTCCTCTGTTATTGGGGTTCAGTAACGTCAGCTGTTCCCCTGCTGTGTGTGTGGCAATCCCTCCTACCTCCTCCACCTCCTCCTCCTCCACCTGTCCCTGGGCTCCAACACCGCTAGTTGCCGTCCAGAAGTGCTGTCCGCACAGAGCCAAACACCTCGCCAATGTGCTAGTGGGGTTCAGCACCGCCAGCTGTTCCCCTGCTGTGCAGCCGGCAACGTGTACTGCGACCGCCACGCAGGCACAACAAGTTAAATTTAAGGGAACCTGCCCCCCCCCCCCAGGCGTTTGTTACTGAAGGAGCAACCTTGTGCAGCAGTAATGATGCAAATGGAAAAAGTGCCTCTTTTCGTGGTGCTCCTTGCACATGCTGATCCTAACACTTATGAAAAGTGTCCCCTCCTACCGTGATACCGTACGGTTGGTGGAACTTTCCTTTGTGATGTGACGCAGCACAGCCGTCATTCTTACCCCCTTGGAGCCGTGCGCCGCCTCCTCAGCGTTGTTTGAATCAGTCCCGGAGCCTGCGCTGTTAGGTTAGCCCTTGGCCATGCACACATTTTGCGCTGCCCGTCTTCTGACATCATTTGGTGTCAGGCTGGCTGCGCCTGTGCGGCCGCGCTGGCCGAGAGCCCGCCTCGTACTGTCTTCTGATTTAATCCCACTGGGGGCCTGAGATCCATGGACATGCGCAGTGCATATCTGAACCTCCACCTCTCACTCATCTCCCTATGGCTTCTTCAGACTGTTCGGTGTCAGCTGGTCCCTAATAGCATGCCACGGCCGTGACACCGCACAGTCAGAAGAAGCCGTAGGGAGATGAGTGAGAGGTGGAGGTTCAGATATGCACTGCGCATGTCCATGGATCTCAGGCCCCCAGTGGGATTAAATCAGAAGACAGTACGAGGCGGGCTGTCGGCCAGCGCGGCCGCACAGGCGCAGCCAGCCTGACACCAAATGATGTCAGAAGACGGGCAGCGCAAAATGTGTGCATGGCCAAGGGCTAACCTAACAGCGCAGGCTCCGGGACTGATTCAAACAACGCTGAGGAGGCAGCGCACGGCGCCAAGGGGGTAAGAATGACGGCTGTGCTGCGTCACATCACAAAGGAAAGTTCCACCTACCGGACGGTATCACGGTAGGAGGGGACACTTTTTATAAGTGTTAGGTTCAGCATGTGCAAGGACCATAATTAAAAGAGCTAAGTTTACCTTTTCCAGCATTAGTGCTGTACACGATGGCTCTTTCAGCTACAAACGCCTGGGGGGGGGTTAAAGTTTCCCTTTCAACTTGCTCCAGTGCAGGCCTACACTCTGCTCCCTCTCCTCCTCCTGCTGACCCTGGGCTCTAACACCGCAAGTTGGGGCCCGGTACTGCTAGCTGCACAGAGAAAAACACCAGCCAATGTGTCAGTGGGGTTCAGCACCGCCAGCTGTTCCCCTGCTGTGCAGCCGGCATCGTGTCCTGCAAAAGCCACGCAGACACAAGAACTGAAATTGAAGGGAACCTGTCCCCCCTCCCCCAGGCGTTTGTACGTTTTTAAGGCCACCTTGTACAGCGGTAATGCTGCATGTGTGCAAGGTGGCTCATAAACGTATTCTCCTCGCACATGTGGAACTGAAAACACGTCTAAAATGTGTCCTCTGTGTGACCATTTAACCGTCCCGGTGGTGTGACTTTCCTTTGTAATGACACGCTGCAACCCCCTTGGTAGCGCTGCCCGTCTTCTGGCATCATTGTTTGGCTGCCTGCGCCTCTGCGGCCGCCCTGACCCACACAACGCCCCTCGGTGTCTTATTTCTTGGGACTGCGAGGGTGTGATTGATGGGCATGAGCGGTGCATCACTTCGCCTGTCCCTCATCTCCTTCCGCCTTCTTCAGACTGTGCGGCTTCATGGCCGCGGCATGCGATAAGGGATCAGCTGACGCTGCACAGTCTGAAGCGGGTGTAAGGACCCGAGTGTGAGAGGCGAACATATGTGCTGCGCCAGGCCATGAATCCCAGCCCTGCAGTGTTTTAACAATGTTAAGACACTGCGGGGCTGGGATTCATGGTCATCGCGAACCGCACCGGCCGACATTAAATGAGGTCAGAAGATGGGCAGCGCTAACAGCGCTAGGCCGGGGGATAACACGACAGCGCAGACTCCTGTACAGCAAATAACAACGCTCAGGAGGCTGCACCCAGCACCAAGGTGGGATTCTTGACATCTGTGCTGCGTCTCATTACAAAGGGAACTCGCGCCTCCAACACAGTTTGACTGTATAAAGGGCTAAATGTTATACGTGTTTCATTCAGCGTGTGCAAGGAGCAAAATTAAAAGAGCAACCTTTGACTTGTGCAGCACTACTGCTGCATAAGCTGTGGCTCTTCTACTTTGTAACCCCTGAGGGGGGGTTAAAGGTTACCTTTGAAATTGGTTCAAGTAGGCTTCGGCCTACACTCTGCTCCCCCTGCAGAGCCCGGGCTCCAACACCACCAGTTGGGGCCCGGTACTGCTAGCTGCACAGAGCCAAACACCAGCCAATGTGTCAGTGGGGTTCAGCACCGCCAGCTGTTCCCCTGCTGTGCAGCCGGCAACGTGTCCTGCAACTGCCACGCAGGCACAACAGACCCAAAGCTGCCGCCAGTGCAGGCTTCGGCCTACACTCTGCTCCATCTCCTCCTCCTGCTGACCCCGGGCTCTAACACCGCCAGTTGGGGCCCGGTACTGCTAGCTGCACAGAGAAAAACACCAGCCAATGTGTCAGTGGGGTTCAGCACCGCCAGCTGTTCCCCTGCTGTGCAGCCGGCATCGTGTCCTGCAAAAGCCACGCAGACACAAGAACTGAAATTGAAGGGAACCTGTCCCCCCTCCCCCAGGCGTTTGTATGTTTTTAAGGCCACCTTGTACGACAGTAATGCTGCATGTGTGCAAGGTGGCTCATAAACGTATTCTCCTCGCACATGTGGAACTGAAAACACGTCTAAAATGTGTCCTCTGTGTGACCATTTAACCATCCCGGTGGTGTGACTTTCCTTTGTAATGACACGCTGCAACCCCCTTGGTAGCGCTGCCCGTCTTCTGGCATCATTTTTTGGCTGCCTGCGCCTCTGCGGCCGCCCTGACCCACACAACGCCCCTCGGTGTCTTATTTCTTGGGACTGCGAGGGTGTGATTGATGGGCATGAGCGGTGCATCACTTCGCCTGTCCCTCATCTCCTTCCCCCTTCTTCAGACTGTGCGGCTTCATGGCCGCGGCATGCGATAAGGGATCAGCTGACGCCGCACAGTCTGAAGCGGGTGTAAGGACCCGAGTGCGAGAGGCGAACATATGTGCTGCGCCAGGCCATGAATCCCAGCCCCGCAGTGTTTTAACAATGTTAAGACACTGCGGGGCTGGGATTCATGGTCATCGCGAACCGCACCGGCCGACATTAAATGAGGTCAGAAGATGGGCAGCGCTAACAGCGCTAGGCCGGGGGATAACACGACAGCGCAGACTCCTGTACAGCAAATAACAATGCTCAGGAGGCTGCACCCAGCACCAAGGTGGGATTCTTGACATCTGTGCTGCGTCTCATTACAAAGGGAACTCGCGCCTCCAACACAGTTTGACTGTATAAAGGGCTAAATGTTATACGTGTTTCATTCAGCGTGTGCAAGGAGCAAAATTAAAAGAGCAACCTTTGACTTGTGCAGCACTACTGCTGCATAAGCTGTGGCTCTTCTACTTTGTAACCCCTGAGGGGGGGTTAAAGGTTACCTTTGAAATTGGTTCAAGTAGGCTTCGGCCTACACTCTGCTCCCCCTGCAGAGCCCGGGCTCCAACACCGCCAGTTGGGGCCCGGTACTGCTAGCTGCACAGAGCCAAACACCAGCCAATGTGTCAGTGGGGTTCAGCATCGCCAGCTGTTCCCCTGCTGTGCAGCCGGCAACGTGTCCTGCAACTGCCACGCAGGCACAACAGACCCAAAGCTGCCGCCAGTGCAGGCTTCGGCCTACACTCTGCTCCATCTCCTCCTCCTGCTGACCCCGGGCTCTAACACCGCCAGTTGGGGCCCGGTACTGCTAGCTGCACAGAGAAAAACACCAGCCAATGTGTCAGTGGGGTTCAGCACCGCCAGCTGTTCCCCTACTGTGCAGCCGGCATCGTGTCCTGCAAAAGCCACGCAGACACTTGCTCTTGTACCTTCTGCTCCCCATCCTGGTTCCAGTACCGTCAGCTGGTTCTGGGCAGAGCCTTTGGCTTAGGTGCCTCCCTCTGGGTATCCGAGTTCCACCAACGTCAGGTGGTCCTTGGTAGTGCTTTCAGGCACAGGTACCTTCTGCTTAGTAACCGGGTTCCAGTAACGTCAGCTGGTCCTCGGTAGTTCCATTGGCTCTTGGACCTTCGGCTACCCATCCGGGTTCCAGCACCGTCAGCTGGTTCTCGGCAGTGTCTTTTGCTCTTGTACCTTCTGCTCCCCATCTTGGTTCCAGTACCGTCAGCTGGTTCCGGGCAGAGCCTTTGGCTTAGGTGCCTCCCTCTGGGTATCCGAGTTCCACCAACGTCAGGTGGTCCTTGGTAGTGCTTTCAGGCACGGGTACCTCCTGCTTAGTAACCGGGTTGCAGTAACGTCAGCTGGTCCTCAGTAGTTCCATTGGCTCTTGGACCTTCGGGTAGCCATCCGAGTTCCAGTTCCATCAGCTGGTTCTCGGCATTTTCTCAGCCTTCTTGTACCTTCTGCTACATTTCCAAGTTCAAGAGACTAAACACGATGACCCGGAAGACCACCCCTAAGATGACGACGACACCAGAGACGACAACCACCGTGATGACGACGACCCTGGAGACGATGACCCTGAAGACCACCCCGATGACGACGACCCCGGAGACGACGACCCTGAAGACCACCCCGATGACGACGACCCCGGAGACGACGACCCTGGAGACGACGACGACCTGGAAGACCGAGAAGCAGAAGAACAAGAGGCTGCAGAACAAAGAGCAGAAGAACATTAAGCATAACACTAAATATCAGAGCAAAAAATATTATCTAAATTATAAGCAGAAGACTAAGCAGTGTATGGGGGTGAGTCCGTTCCTCCTCGTGGTGCCCCTGGATAAAGCATGATGCTGCAGGCCAAACTGAACGCGGACAAATGTAAATCTTTTGTGACAGGCAGAACGGAAGGTGTAATCTTCAAACTTTTATAGATAACAACTACGGGAATGCCTGTCACAAATAAGAATATGATGAAGAAGTAGAATATGATGAAGATAATAGTAAAATAAAAAGAATATGAACAATGTAACCAAAAAAATAATAGGTAGAAGATGAAGAAGAAGATGAATAAGGTGAAGAAGTTGATGTCAAAGAAGCTGATGATGAGGATAATGAAGAATAAAGTGTGGGAGAAGTAAAAAAGAAGGTGAAGGGCGTGGAAGTAGTGAAACATCAATATCTGACAAAATAAAAAAAAAATTAACATAGTCAAAATCTTTCTACCGCCGAACGTCATAAAAAAACCCAAAATCCTGCTATTCTATTACATTGGGCTAAACCTCTGTGCCTTTAATGTCTCCGCCACGTCCCCCAATACATCCTACATTATTCTTAGTTGTTTTCCTTCATGTAGAATGAACCTACAAGTTTATAAAGGGTTTATTTTAATTCCGATATTTTCGTCCCATTGACTTGCATTGGGATCGGGTATCGGTATCGGATTAGATCCGATATTTTGACGGTATCGGCCGATACTTTCCGATACCGATACTTTCCGATATCGGAAAGTATCGCTCAACACTAGTGATGAGACTTGTTTTTGCCATACAAAACGATGTTTAAAGAGATATCAATATTAATTACGGTATATTTGTTTTTTTGATCACGTTTTATTCAACATTTTGTTCGGCAGTATCATAATAAGGCATTTTTTTAACTTTTCTTTTTTACAGTGATCACTGTAGGGGTTAACATGTGGGACAGTTTAATAGGTCAGATCATTCCGGACATGGCAACACCAAACATGTACGTTTTTCTGTAAAAATATAAATTTATGGGTACAATATATGTACTGTACACATTTTCTATATATTTTATTACATATTTTTACAAAAAGTGTTTAACTTTTTTTTTAACTTTTTTACTTAATCCCTCTATGGGACTTTCACTAAGGGCTCATACTAACTT
The DNA here is from genome assembly GCF_051348905.1 of Ranitomeya variabilis. Lineage (NCBI taxonomy): Eukaryota > Metazoa > Chordata > Amphibia > Anura > Dendrobatidae > Ranitomeya > Ranitomeya variabilis. The sequence continues at coordinate 498,823,240 of NC_135237.1, read as the reverse complement.
GCGTGAAATACGGTCGAGTCTCGCAGGTTAAAACCCGGCTCTGCCGCCGACACTCCAGAGCGGAGAAGGTGTGTCCAAACTTTTGGTCTGTACTGTGCTTTGCGAAAGTACTCGGCCAATCAACAACAAGTGGAACAGAATTGTGAAGTTGAATAAAATTTATTGGATATCTTAAATTTTTGTGGAAATTCAAAAACTGAAAAGTGGGGCGTGCAATAATATTCAGCCCCTTTAACTTAATACTTTGTTGTGCCACCTTTTGTTGTGTAACTTACACACTTATTATCTCTGAACTATTTCAATATTTTCTACTACAAATGTTTTTTCCCCTTCCCATGTGGATAATTCTGCTTCACATCACTTTCCCTATTTACTGCACTACTCATGTGTCTTCTTGACCAAAAGTTTGTGACTCTTCATGCAATTGTATCCATGTAATCCTTGTGTGACGAAGAGACCTGAGTAGTCCCAAAAGCTTGATACAAGTCAACAACTACTCAATTTGCAATTAAAGGGAACCTCAAAGTTGCTGGAGGGCTCCGGAGTGCTGTCTGATAAAAGAAGGTGGTACAACAGCAAGTATTAGGAGATACCTTTACCTTTCATCAGGTGAAGGCTTTGGTTTGGAGCCGAAAACCAGTTTGTGCTTGGAAGACGTCTAATAAAGGTATCTCCTTATACTTGCTGTTGTCTCACTTTCTTTTATCGACAGTGTGCTGGCACCCTTCCACGACTCTAGAAAATTTTAACCCCTTCATCTCCTGAAAAGGGAACTAATCGGTGCTGTAACCCGTGTTATAGGTGAATGTGTACATATATCACATCACCAGACACTAACCACCAGAGAGCCACCTATCTATTGCTTCTGTAAAGGGAACCTGTCAGCTGATTCATGCTACACAAACCATCAACATATTGGATTGAACATATTTTAATTACCGTAATACCAGTAAGCAGTAAGTAAGCTCCCTGTAATGGTAGCTGCAAGCAACCATAGTGTTATTTTCCAAATATAGGTCCTTCCAAGGCATATATAAGTACACCCCCTTTGAAAAGTAAGATTTTAATCAGTATCTCACCGACCACAAGAACAACATTAAAGTTATGTTAATATTATAGTCTTCATTATAAAATCTTCATTTTTCCATCAACTAATTTGAGTAAAATTGAATACACCCCACACCAAAAAACAACTATATCTAGCATTTTGTATGACCTTCATGATTTTTCAGGACATTACCAATATTTCTAGACATAGAACTAACAAATTGGTAACACATTGCAACATCTATCTTTTACCATTCTTCAAGAATGACCTCTTTATTGCCTGAATGCTGATTGGAAAGTTTTGCTCAACTTGTCTCTTTAGAATTCATTATAGGTGTTTGGTTGGGTTCACATCAGGAGACATACTTAGCCACTGAATCACCCTGTTCTTTCTCACAAATGCAACATATGTGTGTTTTGGATCATCATGTAGGAAAAGTGCACAGCTACCAAGGGCACTGAGTGATGGTCTCATCATCTCTTATAATATATATACATCTGTGAATTCATGATATCATTAACAAAATGTAGCTCGCCGACTCCAGCAGCAATCATATGATGTACATAAGGACACTGCCACCACCATGTTTCACTGTAGGCATCATGCATTTTTTTAAAGGCATGGTAACCACAGTGAAAGATGGTAGTGGCTTTGTCCTTATGTGGGTCTGTGTGAGTGCTGCTGCTGTCGGGGAGCTAAATTTCATTAATGGAAAAAGATAGATGTTGCAATATGTGCATGCTAGTACACGCCCTTATCATCTCTCGCCTCGACTACTGCAACCTCCTACTCTCTGGATTCCCCTCTAGCACTCTGGCAACACTCCAATCCATCCTACACTCTGCTGCCCGACTAATCCACCTGTATTCCCATTATTCCACCGCCTCTCCATTCTGTCAAGCCCTTTCCTGGCTTCCTATTGTCCAGAGGCTCCAGTTCAAAACCCTAACTATGACATACAAAGCCATTCACAACCTGTCTCCTCCATACATCTGTGACATGGTCTCCCGATACTTACACACACGCAACCTTCGATCCTCTCAAGATTTCTTTCTCTTCTTCCCTCTTATCTCTTCTTCCTACAACTGCATACAAGACTTCTCCTGCACTTCCCCCATACTCCGTAACTCTCTACCCCAACACATCAGACTCTCGCCTACAACGGAAAACTTCAAAAAGAACCTGAAGACCCACCTCTTCTGACAAGTCTACAACCTGCAGTGATCCTTAGTCTGCTGAACCGCCGCATGACCAGCTCTACCCTCTCCTAGTGTATCCTCACCCATCCTCTCTAGACTGTGAGCCCTCACGGGCAGGGTCCTCTCTCCCTCTGTACTTGTGCGTGCATTGTTTTGCTCATGTTTATTGTGCTTGTCTATATTTGCCCCTTTCACGTGTATAGAGACATGAAATAAATGGCACTATAAAAATGTATAATAATAATAATATGTTGCCAACTTGTAAATTCCATGCCTAGAAGACTTGGCTCTGTTCTTAAAAATCATGAAGGGCATACAAATTCCTAGATGTAGTAGTAGTAGTAGTTTTTGATGATGGATGTATTCATTTTTGCATCAACTCATTTCAGTGAAACTGAAGGTTTTTGTAATGAAAGTTATATTATTTATATTATTTTTATGATGTGCGTTAAAATATGTTCTACAAAGCTCAGTCTTGTCAAAATGTTGGAAAGTGTTCTTGTTTTAAGTAAGATACTGATTAAAACCTTACTTTTCAAAGGTGGTATACTCATATATGCTGAGCTCTGTATGCATTAGAAAAAGTAAGTAAGCTCTGACCGCTAAAAATATATTAAGAAATTAATCAGTACAGAATTAAAAATTAAAAACTACATGGAGATAAAAAGTGGAGATTCCAATTTACATTTACATAGCTTGCTAGCTGAATCTTCTCTCTTCATGAACACTTATGTAGATATGATTAGTAACTGATGACCAATTTAATTTGTTGACTGACTACATGTGATTTTTTGGTGGAGGTAATATGTTAAAATACGACAACGTATCACTAATTGAATGAAACTTGTTGATTAGTTCTGTTGATGCAGTTAATGATCATTTGACTGTTGCCTAGATATTCCAGGCTGTATCAATTATACATGGCAGAAATACTTTCATAGACTATGGCATAGTGTTATTCTTCTATAGAGTAATCACTGGTGTGAATATTTCATAGCTTTTGATAACATATGATAATAAAATGAAATGTGCGGCTTCAGAAAGGAAAACAACTTAATTATATAAGACATTTATCAAGGGAAGATAGAGAAGTCATGATTATGCAGTATACAGGGGATTTATATTCAGGACACAAGCAGAACTATTTATCAAGCCTTTTGCATCTTTAATCTCAGATAAAGCCCTATAGTAGTTATAATATTAAACAAGTTAGAAATGCAGACAATGTACTCTTTACCATTGCCACTACTGGGGCAAACAGGTATTTCAGACAAAGGACAGCCAATCACTAAAATATGCTTTTATCTGCTGAATGGTGAGAGTCTGATGACTGTGACCTCCACCAATCCCCTGTATTTTTGAAAAACCAGCCAGGCAAAACTGACAGCTGCAGGCTGCAAGTCTCAGCTGTCAGTGTTAGCAAGGCTGGTTATCAAGAATAGCGGGATCTCCACCCCGTTTTTTAAAACATTTAAATAACACATTTTAAAAAGCGGCGTGAGGTTTCCCTCATTTTTGACACCCAGCCAGGTTTAGGATTGATGTCAGCTGTTTTATGGCCGCTGACAACAAGCCCATAAGTTAGTAATGGAGAGAAGTCTCTAAGATGCAAGGTGTTGTCTTGCTAATTGCCTATCATTTCTACATGTTGTTAGAGATGGGCAAACCTGAACAGGAAAGTTCGGGGTCCGTACTGAACACCTACTGTTTGGGCATGGACTCCGAACACAGACTTCACCAGGAAGACAGTGTTACTGTTCAGGTTAGGCACCCTGAACACCGAGTTGTTCTCACCCTGTCATCTGCATGAAACTCCGGTGGTTGTGACCAGCCAAAAGATTAATACCACAGGTCAGAGCACTGCAGTTCTCATGCTGTTAGATGACAGCGTTAGCCTGCAGCTGTGATCTCATGCTTGTTTCGAGTAATGAGCATAATGGGAAAGACGAGATTTTTTCCAGTAGACCCTACAAAGAAGTCTAGTGGACAGTGAAAATGTTCAGATTGATGGGAAAAATCCTAAATGGAAGGAGAACAGCATGGGGAAGACCCCCTAGAAGCATCTCTAACTTCCAGATCGCTGCTGAGAACAATGGTGTCACACTTTTACTCCACTTAATAAAAGACAATAAAGCATTCCAAACCGATGAGAAATTGCATTTTACAGGAAAACAACATTAAGAAACACTTTTTTCCTGTATAATCACTTGTATTTAATGCAAAATTTCAAAACGATGTAAAAAAATATAATTTAAGTAAACCAGAACTTATTTTTTTATTAAAAGATAGGAAATTTCAGTGTAACTTATGAAATAAGCAAGAACTGCCAAAAATATAGAACTCAAATACTTCCTGTATTAAACATAAAGGAGGGCCTCATACACATTCTGTTCAATTTGTCATGTATTGGTACTCCTAGATTCATAAAGGTTGTGCACTTTTGAGGGTTATATACCAAGTAAATGTACTCCAGACCATGAGTGAGCAATATGATACCTAGAAGGGTATGTGCAAACGTTGAGTAAAATTTCTGCCCCATTTTTGCATCTCTTGGCAGGAAAAATGCAGCTTTGGTGTGTTTTTGATTGATTTGAGTGAAGTCAATGGTGAAAAACGCAGGGCAACAACGCTCAAAGAATTGACATGCTGCAGATTATTTTCTGCACCAAATCTGCAAGTCAAAATTACTTAATATGTGAATGACACTTCTAAGTTTCTCATTTACTTTGCTGGCATAAGGTTTTGCTTCAGGTTTTGTCCCAAATCCGCTTAGGAAAAAAAAATGCGATAAAAACGCAAAAGATTTGCAACGTGTGCATACAGCCTAAAATTTTGAACAAGTTTTTTGAGGGTTATTATCCAACAAGATGAACTCAAGATCACTGAATAGTTTATGGGTAAGCAGTATAATACCTATAAGTTTGGAACAAGTCTTTTGAGGCTTTTATTGGAACAAAATGTACCCAGGAAGATGTAATACCCTACGGGTGAGCAAAATAATTTAATTTTAATTTAAAGTTTTTTGAGGGTTATATACCAACAAAATATGACTCATCCATAGACCCCTGATATGCAACAACAGGCGGGTCTCATTAAAATACTTAAATAATGACAAACCTTTTATGTGCTGCTGTCATCAGATTGTGTGGGCTAGTCCAGGCTTTGTTCTTTTTTATGAGAGTGAGCCTGTGTTATGTCTTCCTCCATCCCCACCTTGTCCGCATTCAAAGCTTTATGTTTAATTGTAAGCATTCCCAATCCATGGGCAGTGTGTATCAGGCACTGACTGTAAGATTTCAACTGGGTATATTTGTGAAAAACACAGTTTAAAAGCTGCCGTGCACACCTAAGGGACACAACTAGTCATAATTTGGCCAATTCATGCATGCCCATCAACCAACGACAAGGTGGTCTCAAACCTGATGGGGTATAACATGTCTAGTGTGAATACCTCTCTAAGACTGAAGTCTGAATTCCTGGGTAGATGTGAATACCTCTATTCTAAGTCTGATTTTATAGGTAAGTTGGACCCTGTTGCAATTAAAATCCACCACATGCTGACAGCAGAGTGCTCAGTCAGAGAGCTACTATACAATGACAAAAAAACTTTTTGTCAGGCATTATTAATAAAATAAACTCTTGTTTACTTGTCTTGAAACAATATACACTAGGTACTAGGTAAAAACTTTAATTCTTGACCTGTATTATATGACAGAGGCACAAACATTTTGGTTGCGAATGGCTGCAGTTTTTGAGGATCGTAACTGCTGAATAACAGGTTATATATTTAAACGCTTTAAGGGCACACTAGACAAAATACAATATACACAATGGTTATGCATATACAATAGTTAGATATACAAAAACAAATCATGGTAGTACAATATATGCAGAAGGTAAGAGTCAGTTACCAGTCAGATGAAGGCCTGGCTTGTGGGGGAGGCACCGCCACATAGGAGGCTGGTGGTCCCCCCTATGCTCCTTGACTTCACCTCACATGATATGTTGCAGTGACCTAAACAGAAAAAGTGATAGGCCCTTAGGTTCACACGTCTCACGCCCCATGGGCTGGACCTAAATCTTCCCCCCCTTGCATCTAGCACAGTGTTCCCCAACTCCGGCCCTCAAGAGCCACCAACAGGTCATGTTTTCAGGATTTCCTTAGCATTGCACAGGTGATTGAATGCTTCCCTGTCCAGGTGATGCAATTATTTCCTTTGCAATACTAAGGAAATCCTGAAAACATGACCTGTTGGTGGCTCTTGAGGACCGAAGTTGGGGAACACTGATCAAGCAGCTAAAAACTCCAATACCTAAGATGGGTAATAACTAGTGATAAGCGAGCACTAAAATGCTTGGGTGCTTGTTACTAGAGTCGAGCAAATTGTAATGCTCAGGTGCTCGACCCAAGTAAGGAGTATAATGTAAGTAAGTGGGAAACTGAAGTATTTTTCCCCTCTCCCCGAAGGTCTGGTTTATTACAGACTGACAACAAAACATACAAAATCAAAGATAAAATGGATTTTACTGGAAAAAAATATTAAGAAACATGATTTCCAAGATAATGGCTTGTATATAAGGCAAAAAATGCTCCTCCATACCTTGGGCTATGTTGACTCGAAGTGCTTTTGCTGCATTATTGCAAGTTTGCATTGCTTTCAATGGTGAAACAACATTCACTAGGAAATGTAATTTTAACATTTTACTACCATATCTGGCCATATGTTGTGTGAAACATGATCAGTCAAATCCTGTTAATTTATGAAGGAGGGACTCTGAAAGTCGCAAGGTTTTTTTTCAGTGCTGCAGTGTGTGGCGCCCCTAGGGGTATTTGCCACAAAAATAGTTATTGACACCGAATACAAATACTAAAATAGCAAGACTGCACTACCATCTCCGGCCAGAAGGGGGAGCTCCAGAGACTCCCCTTGATCTATTCTGGTCTGAGAAAAGGACTGGCAGTTGGGCTGAGGAGCTGAAAGTGAGAGGTCGTATAAATGAACTCCTAACAGCCCTATGACGGATTATAGGCCTATAGTACCCATAGTAGGAAAAGGGGAATAAAGAAAAAGGACATTGTGAGTACCGGGTAGCAATAATCGCTGCCCAGAATAGGCGCAGAGATGGATACCGGATCCGTGGCTATATTCATTATATATAATACAGCAACCGGAAGGACGTGAGGTGATATCAGCTTCACTAGGGTAAGACGCAGCAACAGACACAGTTCAGCGGTACTCCCAGAGAGGGTAAGCCAACAAAAAAGGACTCGGGTTGTCCGTCGAACCAGAGCATAGAAGAGACAGATTGGGTCGGCAGCCAGTTCACATACAGCAGCAGGGCCATACAGAAACTGCGCATAGTAAGAGGTGGAAATCCTGACAGGGTCAAAGTAATTCAGAGTTCTTAAACAGACTCCGGTGACAGTATTGGTTGCAAATCCCTTTTTGTTGAAGTAAACTGGTTGAACGTTTCAGCGCCTCAGTCTTTCATTTGGACAATAGCCATCGATCCAGGATCGGGGTCATCACAGCTGAGAGGACCTGCTGCTGATCAAGTAAGTGTCTGTTCCTTCATGATATCCCTTACACTGTGCATCGCCTGAGGCCACAGCACCGGGTCAAGCCACTAGTGACATCCCCCTCAAGAGACGAACCTCTTTGATCTGGTGCTGGGTACCTCGGTCTCCCGGGCGTCACAAGTGCTTAGAGCTTGTGACTGATATTGACATTTTGGAGATGGAGGGTGAGGAGGAGGAGATGCAGGAACTGATTGAACTAGGGACCGCAATCCTTAGTGTTGGTAGCACATGTTCCATCCCAGGGTCCAACTGCCTAAATGGCAACATTGTGTCACCCCAGCCTGTACACATGGACCATACTTTAATCTGGACTACATTAGCATTCCTTGCCCTGTATCTGGTGGGGGCATGCTTGTCTTTGTTCCCCTCTGCAGGGGGCATCTCCAATACACAAACCTGTAGAGAGACTGCAGACAGGGTTTCTGGAACTTTCTTAATCCCTGAAGCTATGTTTAAGGGGGTGGGTGTTGGGATCAGCCCCTTTGCTGGGCAGAGATACTAAGGGTGGTAGGACAACAAGCCACATCTTCTGTTAGTCGATGCTGTGTGCTTTGAAGGACAAAGATCTGCTGCTGCAGCTGGATCCTGGTATCATGTATGGAGATTGGAGATCATTTTGCCACATAGAATTGTGAGGTCTCACCACTAGGGTTGAGCGAAACGGGTCGGCCATTTTCAGAAGTCGCCGACTTTTGGCAAACCCGACCCGAACCCTGTGTGGGGTCGGCCATGAGGTCGGCGATCTTCTGAATCTGGTATCGGAATTCCGATACCGAGTTCCGATATGTTTGCGATATTGGGAATCGGTATTGGAATCCATATTTAAGTGTTAAATAAAGAATCAAAATAAAAAATATTGATATACTCACCCTCGGACGCGCCCTAGTACTAACCGGCAGCCTTCCTTCCTAAGAATGGGCGCATGAATGACCTGCGGTGACATCGTGGCTTGTGATTGGTCACGAGCGGTCACATGGGTGGTCACGCGACCAATCACAAGCCGCGACGTCATCTAAGGTCCTTCACGTGCTCATTCTTAGGAAGGAAGGCTGCCGGAAAGAAGCAGGGCGCGTCCGAGGGTGAGTATATACCTAATAGGAATATACTCACCCTTGGACGCGCCCTGCTTCTTTCCGGCAGCCTTCCTTCCTAAGAATGAGCGCGTGAAGTACCTTAGATGACGTCGCGGCTTGTGATTGGTCGCGTGACCGCCCATGTGACCGCTCGCGACCAATCACAAGCCGCGACGTCACCGCAGGTCATTCACGCGCTCATTCTTAGGAAGGAAGGCTGCCGGTTAGTACCAGGGTGCGTTGGAGAGGTGAGTATATTTTTTATTTTGATTCTTTATTTTACACATTAATATGGATCCCAGGGCCTGAAGGAGAGTTTCCTCTCCTTCAGACCCTGGGAACCATAGTATCCCATTGCACTGCATTGGGTTTCGTGTTTCGGCCGACCCCGACTTTTTTATAGGATCGTCCGATTTCACTCGACCCGACTTTTGAGAAAGTCGGGTTTCGTGAAACCCGACCCGATCCTATAAAAATAAAAGTCGCTCAACCCTACTCACCACCCTATTGGATTTAAGGACTGAATCTGAAGACTGTAGTTGTGAGGTGACTTAGAAAGGGCTGGGATCTTATGCTGAGGCGAGATCCTGGTGCCAGAGTGTGGAGGGTAAAAAGCTGCCACATTGGACTGTGTTGTGTCCCACATCTGCTGCAGCCATTGAATTCACTAAAGGACTATTTCTATTTCCCTGGCGTCGGATTGCCGGGTGGCACCCCTGGATCTGCTACCTTTGTGTGGATTCATTGTGGACTCATTGTGAACTACTTACGGACACTGCAGAACTACTTTCATTTGTGTTATCCCAGTTCCCTGCTCCAATAAATCTTGTTGGATTGTCTATCGGCCTGGTGTCTCTTTCTGCTCTTTCGCAAACCCCGTCACAAACATTTTCAGGGCAAGCAGTCTAGAAATGTGGCTGTTTAGTATTATGGCCTGTGGGTGGGTGCATATTTACACAAACGTTCCAAGGACGGTGGTAGGTACAACTGAACCCTGCGCTGGGACATGGTTGCTGGTGGTGGTTTCAAGTGTGCAATGACAGGTGTCGGGTGGGAGGCATCTTCACCTGCATCATGGACATTGGATTGGCGTGCACATAGAACAGGGGAATAGGTTGTGGTGTCACCCGCAGACACTGTTTCTGTATCCTGGATTTCGGACAAACTAGTCTGGTGATTTGCTCGAATGTGCCTGAGCATGCTGGTGGTGGTCAGACTGGTAGTTATGCTGCCTCTGCTGGTGGTGGTATTGCAGATGTTGCAAACGGCCTTTTTTGGGTTGACTGGACTGTCTTTAAAAAAAAAGCCAGACTCGGGAACACCCAACCCTTGGCTTGGCAACTTGACCCATGTTGCTTTTCTGGGGAACAGTTGTCTGCCTTGTGTCTTTGGCCACCCAGTGTCTCTTTCTGCATGTTTTCGTGCTAGTGGTCCCTCCTCCTGTGCTATTCAGTCCTTGTTCTGCATATCACCTTTCCAGGTTGCGTCAGTGATGTCATTGTCCACCACCTTGCCTTCCACTTATACCACCTGCTCCTCCACCTGATTTACTGACATAACAACACCACTTGTTGGCAATTGTGTCTCATCATCATCCACCTCTTGCGAAACAAATTGCATTTTCCCACCGTCGGCTACTTGTGAGCGTGACTGCTCAAATATTTGGGCATCGCTACCTGCAATCTCCTCATTTCCTGCTTGAAGCGGGCAAGTTGAGAGGCCAGAATCTGTAAATGGAAATGTGAACAGCTCTTTGGAGTGTCCAAGTGTGGGATCACTTGCATCCAGGCACTCGGCTTGGTGGGAGGAAGGAGGATCAGGGTGAGGATTATGTGGTCCAGAATCATGGCTACTGAGACTAGACATTTGGTAGATAGGGTGGTCCTGGCAAAGTGACTGGAAGCATTATCTGCTATCCATCTAACAACCATTTCACACTGGTCTGGCTTCAAGAGTGGTGTTCCGTGCCCCCCCACAAAGTGGTACAGGAAACTAGGTCGACATGATGTGAGTGTTTGTTGTGCTCCTGCAGAAGGCATAGTTTCACCTTGCCAATGGCCACCGTGCTCACTAAGAGCTGACATCCACTTCCCTGTCCCTGGCCAGGTGCCTTGCCCATTTTAAATAATGTATGCTATATCCATGTTAAGAAAATTTTGCAGGATTAGTATTGTAAGCAAATTTGCCCACCTCAGATGGACTTGTTACACTGCAGTAGCAATGTAGCAATGCTATTGCAACCAACCAAGTCTGACTGTATGCTTTTGACTCACAACTGGCACGGTATAAATGGCATAAAATATTTCCCTGCTGAAAAAACTTTGCAAGATTAGCATCGCAGGAATATTTGCTTACCTCAGATGGACTTGTTGCACTGCAATAGCAATATAACAATGCTATTGCAACCAACTAAGTGTGGCTGTATGCTTTTTACTCACAACTGGCGCAGTATAAATATATATATAATATTTCCCTGCTTAGAGCAATTTGCAGGTTTAAAAGCAAAAAGAATATTATGGGGACCTGACAGATTCCCTTTAATTTTCCTCCTAAATCCCTATCTATTTAATGTCATAATCTAAGCTAATTTCTAATATACTTGAAATAAAAATTCCATACTGTTCCCTCTCTACTCTAACTGCTTTTCTTTTTTTTTTAGAACTTTCTTTGTGGTGACACTTCATTTGAGAATCCCAGTGCATGCTGGGATACTCAAAAACAGTGTCAACAGGGGACAAAGACTGCTACCAATGCCAAAGCCCTTGCCTCCTTGTTGCCTCCTTGAAGCGAAGCGTCATCAGTAGTGTTGAGCATTCCGATACCGCAAGTATCGGGTATCGGCCGATATTTGCTGTATCGGAATTCCGATACCGAGATCCGATACTTTTGTGGTATCGGGTATCGGTATCGAAACAACATTAATGTAAAAATGTGTAAAAGAGAGAATTAAAATAAAAAATATTGCTATACTCACCTCTCCGACGCAGCCTGCACCTTACCGAGGGAAGCGGCAGCGTTCTTTGTTTAAAATTCGCGCTTTTCTTTCCTTACGTGAAGTCCCGGCTTTGTGATTGGTTGCGTCGCAGTCACATGGGCGACGCAACCAATCACAGCAAGCCGTGACGTAATTTCAGGTCCTTAAGGATTTTAAAATTACGTCCCGGCTTTGTGATTGGTTGCGTCGCAGTCACATGGGCGACGCAACCAATCACAAGCCGTGACGTCACGGGAGGCTGGACACGCGCGCATTTTAAAATGCGCGCTTGTCCAGCCTCCCGTGACGTCCCGGCTTGTGATTGGTTGCGTCGCGATCAACCAATCACAAGCCGGGAGGCTGGACACGCGCGCATTTTAAAATGCGCGCTTGTCCAACCTCCCGTGACGTCCCGGCTTGTGATTGGTTGATCGCGACGCAACCAATCACAAGCCGGGACGTCACGGGAGGCTGGACAAGCGCGCATTTTAAAATGCGCGTGTGTCCAGCCTCCCGTGACGTCACGGCTTGTGATTGGTTGCGTCGCCCATGTGACTGCGACGCAACCAATCACAAAGCCGGGACGTAATTTTAAAATCCTTAAGGACCTGAAATTACGTCACGGCTTGCTGTGATTGGTTGCGTCGCCCATGTGACTGCGACGCAACCAATCACAAAGCCGGGACTTCACGTAAGGAAAGAAAAGCGCGAATTTTAAACAAAGAACGCTGCCGCTTCCCTCGGTAAGGTGCAGGCTGCGTCGGAGAGGTGAGTATAGCAATATTTTTTATTTTAATTCTCTCTTTTACACATTAATATGGATCCCAGGGCCTGAAGGAGAGTTTCCTCTCCTTCAGACCCTGAGAACCATCAGGAATACCGTCCGATACTTGAGTCCCATTGACTTGTATTGGTATCGGGTATCGGTATCGGATTGGATCCGATACTTTGCCGGTATCGGCCGATACTTTCCGATACCGATACTTTCAAGTATCGGACGGTATCGCTCAACACTAGTCATCAGTGACGTTTGTTTCAGAGACTGGTCTAGTCCTTGCGCAATGTGCACCATGCGAAGTGCACAATGACAGTGCACTTTCTCGCTGGATCAAATCACTAATGAGTCGGCACTGTCAGTGTGTGTTGTAAGATGAATACCTGGCTTGCTGAGACCAATGCTGCCACCACAAGTGATGATTTATAATGAAAATTATGTTGGACTGCCTCTTTAAGTTTAAATGAAGGGAAAAATAACAAATATTTTTAAACACAAAGTTAAATAGTGCTTGATTTCGGTTTAGACTTTGCTGTGTGGGATTATATTCATTTATATTTTTATTTTTCTGCATAATAACAATAACACTATTGGAAAATCCACAGCATTTCACAGTAACTGTGTCTTTTACTATCCGTGACGTTCTCATACTATTCTCCATCTTTTGGTAGATTAAGCTTAATTTTTTCATATCTCTATCATGCTGTGTGTTATGATATTTCTCACTAGCAATATGTCTTTTTCCGACTGAAATGACAAAATAAGTTTAGTGCCTGTCCACAGTGGAGATGTATTCCTTAATCTTTCATATTATTAGTCAATTACACAGTGATGGCTTGTACAGCGGCACAATACGTAACTGGCTGCATCCACAGGGCCCGTCATATGGCCATTTGTAGTTGAATGCACATTGGCTGTTTAAGTAATTGCTTTATTCTCATTTTCTAGTTTTCTTTCTATGAAAGCATTTGTAAGGCATCAGGCTCATTATGAGCACATGGTGTCAATGTACAGGGCCAAACAACAAGCAAAAATGAAGTCATGCAATGGTAATCAGCATATTGCGTGCATATACTGGAAAGCGTTCATTTTTTATCAAAGTATGGTGGAGATTTTATTTCCTTGTTACCATAGAAACGTCTTCTTTTACTATAACTTTTTTTTAAGTGCATCGTATTTTAGCAACTGATGCCACATTACATAACTAAAGAAAATTAACCCTGATGTACTGTTTGGGTCTAAAAAGTTTGTGAAGCTGCAGATTGTTTATTATGAGTAGTGATTGGTGACCCAAACAGTAAACTTCTACAGAAAGTCCGTGTCACTATTAGGGTTCTGCACGCTGAACATTGGGTGTTTCCCACACTGTCATCTACATAACAGTGTGAGCAAGACCGGCGGCTCTGATTGGCAGTAAGGTCATTACTGCCGGTTAGAGAGCTGCATGAGCACTTGCTCACGCAGCTCTCTGACTGTCAGTAATGATCTTACCGGAGGTCAAAATGTGACCAGAGGTAACAAGTTTAACGCCAGTCACAGAGGTGTCACCTGATGGGAGTACTACTCACATCAGCCTACGCCTGCTGTCACTGATAACAGCGAGAGCAGGTGCTGCTGATTGGAATATTCATCAGCCTGTGCCATAAATAAATATAAAAAAATGACATAACTTCTGTTCTATTTTTGATAACCAGCATGGCAAAACTGACAGCTGCAACCCTCAGCTGGCATCTGTTCTATTTTTGATAACCAGCATGGCAAAACTGACAGCTGCAACCCTCATCTGTCAGTTTTATCATGGCTGACTACCAAGAATAGAGGGGTCCCCACATCAGTTTTTTAAATTATTTAAACAAATAATTTAAAAAACAGCTTGGGGTCCCCCCATTTTTGACAACCAGCCAAGCTAAAGCATCTATAAGAAGCTTCGCCATTACTAACCCCATAGTCATATTGTAAATAAAAACACCAGATTAAAGTCCTTTATTTGAAGTAAAAATCCACTTCCTGTTTAACAAATGTATTTAAAAATAAAAACAAAGTTATGCTCACCTTACACCCATTCCTTTGAAGCCCTTGTCACCTGTAAAAATCAGAACATAGTAAACAACAAAAATACTCACCTTACATGTAATCCACCGAAACCCATGTCCCCTATATATAATGAAAAATAATAATATCCCACACCTGTTTTAAGTGATAATGTTCTACGCAGTAATTTATGTTTGCGATATGTGGTTTACAACCTGAACAATGGCTTGATGCGACCATCCAGTTTTAAAATCACAGGAGAATGAGGTGCTGTGAGTACAGTGTCAGTGACTAGAGGTGACATCATTGAGGTTACCGCAGGTCACTGTGGCTGCATTCCCAGCTCACTTCACTGTGACCTGTGCCAATGAACTGCAGTTACCTCAGTGAGATCACCACTAGCACCATGAAAAGAAGTCTCATGATGCAGCACTGACCTCAGTGAGTTCACATCAGTTCATCATAACAAATTCCTCATAGTGAACTGCAGTGTACTCGCTGATCTCAGCGCTGCACCACGACAATTTTTCTTATGGTACTAGCGGTAATCTCACTGAGGTCACTGCAGTTCAGGAGCCCACTCGCTGCTTCCCAGTATGAACAGTCACATGATGCCACCATTCATGCTGAAGATCACGTCACACAGATGGATTACGATGTGGGACAGTATGGATTCTTTCCACTTCAGACAGGTGGAGGATATGCTTTTTTTTATTTTTACTTTGTTTACAGGAGACAAGGACATCAGGATGATGCTTAAGGTGAGTATTTTTATTGTTTATTATTTTCTGTTTTTACAGAGGATGAGGGTTTCAATGGAGTGGCCATCAGGTGAGTATAAATTGTTTTTTTTTATATTAAACGCAGTCTATGTCATATATTTCAATTAAAGAACTTTATTCTGGCTCTGAGTAAATTTCAAAACTTACTATGGAGTTAGTAATGGCGGTGTCTTAGTCAGACTAAACAACTAGTCTGATGCAAGCCATTCTGTCTGAAAACAACAAAATTGTTATTTGGAACTTACAGCCTTCTGCCCAAGCAGAAAAATTGTCCTCTGCTAACATTTGATAATTCTCTAATAACTAGATGACAAAAAGCCGTAGATGATATTAGATTATAATTCAAAAAATGAGGCAGTCGATAGACTAGATCGACTAATAGCTATGTATACAAGCAAGCACAAAAACAACTGGTGGTCTATGGTTTTATTTAAGAACATTGTTGATGTACAGTATCTACCTATAATGCATTTGTTTTATGGTGTGAAATAAACCATGATTGGAAAGCCAATAAACTGCACGAACGAAGACTCTTTCTGGAAGAATAAGTAAAGTAACTTGTTATGCCACGTATTTTAGGAAGAAAAGTAAAACGTCGAAGTGAAGGACAAGGAGCCATAGCAAACTGTATCCAGGAGCATGTTCATCCTTGGACTACTTCGGACCAGCATGACTTTCTTACTTTTAATAAATTGGTGAACCATAGAGTCAGGAGTTTTTTTTAAGATAAAATATTTTTGTGTGTGTTTTTTTTCTTTTAACTTAAAGGGTTTGTAATGGGGTTGTCTAATAAACGCCTCTCCATTACTAAACCCTGGGCTTGATTCAAGCTGATACTACATAACTGACATCAACTCCAAAAAATATTATGATTGCCAGTGCACCAGGGCAATCAGGAAGAGCCAGGCAATCTGCCAGAATTGGCGCATCTAATGGTATGCGCCAATTCTCAGGATGCTGTGGACAGGTTTTTTTAAGCTGGGAAGGGAGGGATGTCCATGACGCTTCCCAGCCTGATAATATCAACCCCCAATTGTCAGCTTTACCTTGGCTGGTTATCAAAAATGGGGGGACCTCACACTTTTTTTTAAATTAATTATTTATTTATTTAATAAGTTTAAAAATCTGTTAAAACCACTCTTTAGTTCCACATGACGAAGCCACAAAACAAACTGGCCAGGTACTTGAGCATCGTGATCAAGCACTTGCGATACTTGTTCGAGTAACAGGGGTGCCAGTGCACCCCAATACTTGATTAAGTATCGAGCAATGGTGAACATGCTCGCACATAAATAATTACTGCTACTTTATAAAGAATATGACCTCATCTGGAATATGCATTTTAGTTTTGGGCACCAGTTCAGAGAATGGATGCCAAGTAACTAGAAGTGGTATCAAGAAGATCATCTATATTGATTGATTAGTCTTGAGAACAAGGAATTCAAGGGAACTGACCATCCTGTGCAAGTAAATAAATAACCCATGCAAAAACTATGGTCAAAGCTGTTTCGCATAAAACCCCTTAAACTCTTCACCCCCAAAGCTTGTTTGCTCCTTCATGACTAGGCCAAATTTTACAATTCTGAACAGTGTCACTTTATATGTTAATAACTCTAGAATGCCTCAATGGATCTCAATGATTATGAGAATCTTTCCTCATGACATATTGTACATCATGAAAGTTGTAATTTGTGAAAAATAATGGCATTTTGGTGAAAATTTTGAAAATATTGCATATTTCAAACTTTTAATTTGTATGCCCTTAAACCAGAGAGGTATGTCACACAAAATAAATAACTTTTCCAGCATCAGCGCAACTTTACATCAGCACAATTTTGTAAACATATTTTTTTTTGTTGGGAAGTTAAAAGAGTTAAAAGTTGAACAGTGATTTCTCATTTTTTTTCAACAAAATTTACAAAGCCATTTGTTTTAGGGACCACATCACGTTTGAAGTGACTTTGAGAGGCCTATATGACATAAAATATGCCAAATTGACACCATTCTAAAAACTGCACTCCTTAAGGGGCTCAAAAACACATTTAATAAGTTTATTAAGCCTTCAGGTGCTTCACAGGAATTTTTGCAATATGAAAAGAAAAAGTGAACATTTAACTTTTTTCACAAAAAATTTACACAATTTTTTGGACCCGTTTTATAGATGACATATTTTTTATTTGGCGTGGCAATTCGGTTGATCTTTTAAATTTTATTGAATTTTTAAATACGAACCAACTCAATATTAAGTTAACATGCCATTTTGATGCGTCCACTGTTGATTTTTTAGATGTTACTATAAAACGGGATGATTTTGGGACCTTGCAGACTGATCTATATCGAAAAAAGACAGCTGTAAATTCTGTTTTGCATGCCTCTTCATCACACCCTAAACATGTTATCAGTGCCATACCCATTGGGCAATTTTTGAGGTTGCGACGTGTGTGCTCATCTTTGGAAGATTTTAAGATAAGGGCAGATGAGATGAAACAGAGATTCATGGATCGTGGATATAGCCACAGATGTGTCAAGAAAGCGTACTATCGGGCTTTGAGATCTGATCGTGAAAATTTAATTTTCACTAGATTAATCACTGAGTATCATTCCCATTGGGATTTGATGCGTGATATTCTTGCAAAGAACTGGTCAATACTCACAAGTGATCCTGTTTTAAAACATTACCTACCAGAACGACCATGTGTTACAGCACGTCGTGCACGTAATTTGAAAGATCACCTTACAAGAAGTTTCTATCCAATTAATAATCAATCATTGTTATTCCCCTCTCTTATTTCAAAACCCATTGAGAAATGGGGCTGTGCCCCATGTGGGAATTGTATTGCGTGCTCTAATATCGATTGTGCTACTAATTTTGTCGGATCTGATAATAAAAGTTATAAAATCACTCAGAAAATTACATGTAACACAAAAGCCGTAATATATCATGCGACATGTCCCTATTCGAAAATTTATATCGGCCTTACAACTAGACGTTTTAAAACACGTGTGCGGGAACATGTAAGAGACATCATAGCAGCAGCAAAGGAAACATCTGTGGAACATTTGAAAACGCTACCATGGCATTTTAAGATCCACCATAACTGTGACCCAACTGGTCTTCGTGTGATCGGTATAGACAGGATAATTACCGATTTGCGTGGTGGGAATGTGAGCCGCAGACTTGCCCAAAAAGAGAGTAGATGGATATGGACTCTCCGTACACTACAACCTCTGGGTCTCAATGAGGCTCTGAGCTATTCATCCTTTCTCTGATCATCATTTTATATATTTTTATACATTTTTATATTTTTCTATATATATGTTTTTAATATACTTTTATTATTTTATGCATAACTAACTACTCCATATTATCTATTCTTAGTTTGTGGTCCATTCTATACCATGTTGAATTATGGGATCAATTACATGCATTTTGGAACTTCGTAATGAAGAGTACAAATTCATTGGATGGAGTATCCCCTTGTGGACTATGAATATCAATTAATATAGTATTTGTTTTGTCATTTTGTGTGATATTTAGATATTTATATTTCATAATTTTTCTATTTTAGTTCATATATAATTTCTTATTTATTTTTGTAAATGTATTATTATATATATATATATTTTTGTTTATTTATTTATAACTGAATATTATTTTTATTTATTAACATGTGTATGTATAATTATATTTTGAGTATTGTAAGAAAGTTTATTAAACATATTTGTTGTATTATTTAATGTAGGTAATATATACATATAATTGTATTATTTCATGCAAAGTGTCAAGTGGCATAGTGCTTACATTGGTATTCACCTATGATAAATTACTAGTATGAAATATGGTCTGTTAGGTCGCAGTATTGCATAATGTTTTACTTATTCTGTATTTGGTTGCTTTCTCCATTGTTCCTGAGTCCCGTCCTGGTGGTTGTGCGCGTGCGCGGCTTTCCAGGTCTCTGGTTTCATTCATTCCGGCGTCTATATCCCTGGTAACGCCGCCTCCGCCTCTCCGTCCACGTGGTTCACGTGGGCGGCGTTGTTGATGTTATGGTGTTGCTGGGGTGACGCTGGATGGATGCGGCCATTGGCCGGGCGGCCGCGCATGCGCCGTGTGAACCGGCCAGCACTGAGTGACTCATTAATTAGCACCTTATAAAAACCCTTTGTTTGTGTCTATTGTATACACCCCCCGGAAGAAGGCAGGCGCCGAAACGCGCGTAGGGTATTGTGCACATGTAGGTATTTATGAGCCACCTTATTTATTGATTTGACGATAGTTCAAAAGGAAAGAGGAACGCAGCACTCACCGGAGTTGAAGGAGGTATATCTTCTTTATTAATAACGATACATCTTCACGGCACGGGGGAGTAGGGAGTGAGGAGCGTGTGAGGCAAGACGGACAACGGCCGTTTCGCGCTGAACGGTAGCGCTTCTACGGGTCCATAATCAGAGGGAAGGTACGCCAGGAGAAATAAGGTAGAAACTCCTCCTCTCCGGCGTCACTGCCCTCCGAGTAAACATGTGCAAAATATCAAGGTGCTAATTAAAACCATATTAACATGGATAAAATGCAGATTAGAACAGATTATAATTGTCAAAATACAGGAAGAAATCTCATGCCGACAATCATGATGTAAATCATATAGTCTTACAAACTCACAGATTTATGCATATATAAATATAAGAGTTGGGAGCATAAGGTCCGCCTATTGACACACATAGATCCAGCTATACGTAGGGAATAAGACCCTAAATAAGGACAGAAAAACCCAACGGCCTAAAAAAGAAGAAAAAGGGACAACAGCAAAGAAAAACAAAGCAAAAAAGTACATCTCCTAATAAACTTACTTAATCTATTGTAGCCCATTTTGCGATAAATAACGCCACCAGGAATTGATCAAAGAACAACAATAAAATATCTATCAGCACCGGAAAGCACCGATTCAACAAGGATTAATGTCCAAACATTAGGGGAATATTACAAAAAAATAGACATATCTGTCCTATCGTTAAAACCAGAGGGGCCTGTGGCACGTGTCCTCATAATCCATTTTGTCTCTTGTTGCAACAGGATTTTACCCAAATCTCCTCCTTTAGGAGTAGGAGAGACTTTCTCTAGTCCTACAAAGGTAAGGACTGTCGGATCACTCTGATGGCATTCTCTGATGTGACTTATGAGTCTTGGAACCCCTTTACCCGTGGATACGGATTTAAAGTGTTCTCTAAATCGGACGTATAATTTGCGTATGGTTTTGCCCACGTAGAATCGTTTACATGGGCAAAATAACGCATAAACAACAAATTCCGTTTTACAAGAGATGAAATGACATACATTATGTGAGATGGGACCAATTTCGACCATTTGTCCTGTCATGTGATATTGGCAAAAAGGACAATGTCCACAACGGAAATTACCTTGTGGAATAGTTTGGTTTAGCCAGGTAGTTTTTTTGTCCTTTGTCACTCTATTTCGGACCAAGATGTCCCTAACTCTGGTGCTTCGCCTATTGGAGATAAGCGGACCTGCTGTGGTTTTAGCAGAGAGATCGCCGTCCCTCTCCAAAACGTGCCAATGTCTGCGAATGGTGGAGCGTATCGCGTCATCCATAGGACCGTATTGGAAACAGAAGGCGAATCTCTGTTGAGAATTATCGGGAGGAATTACGTTCTGGTGAATATTCGAATCAACACGTTGGATGGTGGATTTTAGTAACTCTTCGGGGTACCCTCTTTCTCGGAACCTATTGAAAAGTTCTTTAGATTGCGCTTGAAAGCCACTACTTGTGTTGTTTAATCGTTGTACTCTAAGGAACTGTCCATAAGGTAAAGAATTTTTTACATGATTTGGATGATAACTGTTATAATGTAACAAAGAGTTACTAGAAGTGGGCTTACGGAAAACAGAAGTGTGTATTTCATTATGTTCTACTTGTACTGACACATCTAAAAAGTCTATAGTATGACCTCCAAAATGGGAGGTGAAAGACATCCCCATTAAATTGGTATCATTGAGATGGGTGACAAATGATTCAAACTCCACTTGGGTGCCATCCCATACCATAATCACATCATCCACGTACCTCATATATAGTTTAATGTGTTTTAGATAGGTGTTATTGTGGGAATAGATGTAGTCCTCTTCAAATACCGCCATATATAGGTTGGCGAAAGTACATGCGACCGGGGTCCCCATGGCAGTCCCAGTGGTCTGCCTGTACCATACATCTAAGAACATGAAGGCATTGTGGGTGAGTATGAATTGGAGACCTTCACACACAAATTGAACATATTCAGGACTCTTTGTAGTGGTGAGCAAAATTCTCCTAATCATGTCCACGCCCATATCTTGAGGAATGTTAGTGTATAGGCTGACCACATCTAGGGACACCAGGGAGAAACCCGGGCTGCCAAACAAAATTTTGAATGTGTCTTAAAAATGAGTTGGTATCTTTAAGGTACGAAGGGACATCCGTGAGTATCGGGCGTAGCAGCCAATCAATGTACTGGGATAGGGGCTCAGTGAGTGACCCTATCCCAGACACGATTGGTCTGCCTGGGGGGCAAGTGGTAGACTTGTGAATTTTTGGTAAATAATACCAGTGGGGTTTGGTGGGATAATTAGGAAGTAACTTCTCCGCTTTCCTTTGAGTCAATACTCCGTTTTCTACCGTTTTCCTGAGGAACGTACACAATCTGGACTTATATTTTTGTGTTGGGTCACCTGGTAATTTAACATAGATCTTTGTATCTGATAACTGTCTGTCCGCCTCCATTAAATAGGCTTCTTTCGGTAATAACACTGTTTTGCCCCCCTTGTCGGCGGGGCGAATAATGACATCTGACCAACCGGCTAGTTCAAATAGAGCCTTTTTCTCATCGACCATTAAATTAGGTCGTGCTTTTTTATAAATTAAGGCCTCAATGTCCCTCAAAACCAAAGTCTCAAATAAATCAATTGTATTGCCTGGAGATGTAGGTGGCATGTAAGTAGAGGGAACCCCTCCCACAAAGGGGGTAATGGTTCGAGAATTGGGTGTCTCTGAAATGGTGGACTCGGCATCAGTTAGACTTAACAGTTGTTGTGCGTCATATTGGTACTCTGCCAGGGCTTCTTCCCCTGACCCCACCATAAAACCTAGTGGACCTATGGTACAAGGTTGTTCCCCTTCTGTGCCAATGTTATTGGTAGAATTCGTCAAGAAGGACTTATATAGATGTATTTTCCTGGTGGCCTTAAAAAGATCTATCTGAAATGAAACAAAATCAAAATCATTGGGGATACAATAGTTTAAACCTTTGGATAATAACGAAAGGTGGGCTGGACTTAGCACACGATTTGTAAGGTTAAGGACATAATCATCAGGACAGGAGACTAGCGACGTTCCTGTCTCCAGGATACAAATTTCCTTTTCTGAAGCCGGTGGGGGCCGAGATTTTCGTTTGCCCCTCCTTGTCTTCCTCCTAAAGGGGGTGATGTATTTATCGGCAACTCGGATGTCGCGTTTCCTGTAAGGTCAGCATTACTGCTAGGACCCTCGCTGAGACTGGAGTCGGATTCTGTAGTTAAATAGTCTTTTTTGTTTGGTTGACTACGTCTTTTTCTGTTAAAACTCCGTTTTCTCTGTCTGGGATTGTTGCCATTAAAACTGCGATTCTCTTTATTGAATTTATTCCAAGTAAAAACATTGCCAGAGTCATAATCATTTTTTTGACAGACAGAGAAAACGGAGTTTTAACAGAAAAAGACGTAGTCAACCAAACAAAAAAGACTATTTAACTACAGAATCCGACTCCAGTCTCAGCGAGGGTCCTAGCAGTAATGCTGACCTTACAGGAAACGCGACATCCGAGTTGCCGATAAATACATCACCCCCTTTAGGAGGAAGACAAGGAGGGGCAAACGAAAATCTCGGCCCCCACCGGCTTCAGAAAAGGAAATTTGTATCCTGGAGACAGGAACGTCGCTAGTCTCCTGTCCTGATGATTATGTCCTTAACCTTACAAATCGTGTGCTAAGTCCAGCCCACCTTTCGTTATTATCCAAAGGTTTAAACTATTGTATCCCCAATGATTTTGATTTTGTTTCATTTCAGATAGATCTTTTTAAGGCCACCAGGAAAATACATCTATATAAGTCCTTCTTGACGAATTCTACCAATAACATTGGCACAGAAGGGGAACAACCTTGTACCATAGGTCCACTAGGTTTTATGGTGGGGTCAGGGGAAGAAGCCCTGGCAGAGTACCAATATGACGCACAACAACTGTTAAGTCTAACTGATGCCGAGTCCACCATTTCAGAGACACCCAATTCTCGAACCATTACCCCCTTTGTGGGAGGGGTTCCCTCTACTTACATGCCACCTACATCTCCAGGCAATACAATTGATTTATTTGAGACTTTGGTTTTGAGGGACATTGAGGCCTTAATTTATAAAAAAGCACGACCTAATTTAATGGTCGATGAGAAAAAGGCTCTATTTGAACTAGCCGGTTGGTCAGATGTCATTATTCGCCCCGCCGACAAGGGGGGCAAAACAGTGTTATTACCGAAAGAAGCCTATTTAATGGAGGCGGACAGACAGTTATCAGATACAAAGATCTATGTTAAATTACCAGGTGACCCAACACAAAAATATAAGTCCAGATTGTGTACGTTCCTCAGGAAAACGGTAGAAAACGGAGTATTGACTCAAAGGAAAGCGGAGAAGTTACTTCCTAATTATCCCACCAAACCCCACTGGTATTATTTACCAAAAATTCACAAGTCTACCACTTGCCCCCCAGGCAGACCAATCGTGTCTGGGATAGGGTCACTCACTGAGCCCCTATCCCAGTACATTGATTGGCTGCTACGCCCGATACTCACGGATGTCCCTTCGTACCTTAAAGATACCAACTCATTTTTAAGACACATTCAAAATTTTGTTTGGCAGCCGGGGTTCTCCCTGGTGTCCCTAGATGTGGTCAGCCTATACACTAACATTCCTCAAGATATGGGCGTGGACATGATTAGGAGAATTTTGCTCACCACTACAAAGAGTCCTGAATATGTTCAATTTGTGTGTGAAGGTCTCCAATTCATACTCACCCACAATGCCTTCATGTTCTTAGATGTATGGTACAGGCAGACC
This sequence comes from Ranitomeya variabilis, assembly GCF_051348905.1. NCBI lineage: Eukaryota > Metazoa > Chordata > Amphibia > Anura > Dendrobatidae > Ranitomeya > Ranitomeya variabilis. The sequence continues at coordinate 498,798,643 of NC_135237.1, read as the reverse complement.
ACTGGGACTGCCATGGGGACCCCGGTCGCATGTACTTTCGCCAACCTATATATGGCGGTATTTGAAGAGGACTACATCTATTCCCACAATAACACCTATCTAAAACACATTAAACTATATATGAGGTACGTGGATGATGTGATTATGGTATGGGATGGCACCCAAGTGGAGTTTGAATCATTTGTCACCCATCTCAATGATACCAATTTAATGGGGATGTCTTTCACCTCCCATTTTGGAGGTCATACTATAGACTTTTTAGATGTGTCAGTACAAGTAGAACATAATGAAATACACACTTCTGTTTTCCGTAAGCCCACTTCTAGTAACTCTTTGTTACATTATAACAGTTATCATCCAAATCATGTAAAAAATTCTTTACCTTATGGACAGTTCCTTAGAGTACAACGATTAAACAACACAAGTAGTGGCTTTCAAGCGCAATCTAAAGAACTTTTCAATAGGTTCCGAGAAAGAGGGTACCCCGAAGAGTTACTAAAATCCACCATCCAACGTGTTGATTCGAATATTCACCAGAACGTAATTCCTCCCGATAATTCTCAACAGAGATTCGCCTTCTGTTTCCAATACGGTCCTATGGATGACGCGATACGCTCCACCATTCGCAGACATTGGCACGTTTTGGAGAGGGACGGCGATCTCTCTGCTAAAACCACAGCAGGTCCGCTTATCTCCAATAGGCGAAGCACCAGAGTTAGGGACATCTTGGTCCGAAATAGAGTGACAAAGGACAAAAAAACTACCTGGCTAAACCAAACTATTCCACAAGGTAATTTCCGTTGTGGACATTGTCCTTTTTGCCAATATCACATGACAGGACAAATGGTCGAAATTGGTCCCATCTCACATAATGTATGTCATTTCATCTCTTGTAAAACGGAATTTGTTGTTTATGCGTTATTTTGCCCATGTAAACGATTCTACGTGGGCAAAACCATACGCAAATTATACGTCCGATTTAGAGAACACTTTAAATCCGTATCCACGGGTAAAGGGGTTCCAAGACTCATAAGTCACATCAGAGAATGCCATCAGAGTGATCCGACAGTCCTTACCTTTGTAGGACTAGAGAAAGTCTCTCCTACTCCTAAAGGAGGAGATTTGGGTAAAATCCTGTTGCAACAAGAGACAAAATGGATTATGAGGACACGTGCCACAGGCCCCTCTGGTTTTAACGATAGGACAGATATGTCTATTTTTTTGTAATATTCCCCTAATGTTTGGACATTAATCCTTGTTGAATCGGTGCTTTCCGGTGCTGATAGATATTTTATTGTTGTTCTTTGATCAATTCCTGGTGGCGTTATTTATCGCAAAATGGGCTACAATAGATTAAGTAAGTTTATTAGGAGATGTACTTTTTTGCTTTGTTTTTCTTTGCTGTTGTCCCTTTTTCTTCTTTTTTAGGCCGTTGGGTTTTTCTGTCCTTATTTAGGGTCTTATTCCCTACGTATAGCTGGATCTATGTGTGTCAATAGGCGGACCTTATGCTCCCAACTCTTATATTTATATATGCATAAATCTGTGAGTTTGTAAGACTATATGATTTACATCATGATTGTCGGCATGAGATTTCTTCCTGTATTTTGACAATTATAATCTGTTCTAATCTGCATTTTATCCATGTTAATATGGTTTTAATTAGCACCTTGATATTTTGCACATGTTTACTCGGAGGGCAGTGACGCCGGAGAGGAGGAGTTTCTACCTTATTTCTCCTGGCGTACCTTCCCTCTGATTATGGACCCGTAGAAGCGCTACCGTTCAGCGCGAAACGGCCGTTGTCCGTCTTGCCTCACACGCTCCTCACTCCCTACTCCCCCGTGCCGTGAAGATGTATCGTTATTAATAAAGAAGATATACCTCCTTCAACTCCGGTGAGTGCTGCGTTCCTCTTTCCTTTTGAACTATCGTCAGCTCTAACATTTGTTCCTGCACGCTAGCACCTCCGTGGTGAAGCATGTCTGACTTGGTGCACAGGTCCGATTAGTCCTCTGGTTGAGGAGTGGTGCCACTTTGCTTTATTCTTTGGTTGGACTTTACTTATTTATTGATTTATTTATCCTCCTTGATATGTTTATGGGATTGCAATTTCTTTGTTCAGCACTCCTTGCACTTTAGTGTGAAAACCAAAAGCACCTTATGATAATTTTAAGTGGTATTATGGGTTTATGTGGATCTTGTTGTGCAATATATTCATGGTATGGAGTCCCTATAAGACACTTTATCCAGCACACTGAGTGATTTTGTATGGGCCTGTGCAATATAGGTCCAGTTGCAATATATATATATATATATATATATATATATATATATATATATATATATATATATATATTTTTTTTTTTTTTTTTTTTTTTTTGGAGCAAGTTTTTGGGCACTTTATTTAGCACATTGCACTTACTATATGTGGTTGTATTTAGGTTTATGGGCTTGTGCAATATAGGCCCAGTTTTGATTACCTTGGCACTTTATTTGGCACATTGCACTTTGATTTTTAAGAAATATATATAAAATTTACTTTGCACAAATTGTTTCATTTTTATTTATTTTTGTCAAATATATTTTTGTGATTATATATATATATATATATATATATATATATATATATATATATATATATATATATATATATATATATATATATATATATATATATATATATATTTTATCAATTTCTTTGCACCATTTTTTGGGGTTTTCCTTAGTAGGATTAGACTGACTTGTATCATACTATTATGGAGGTTTAGTAATTATATGTTTATTGGTTGGCATCATATTTTTTACTATTACATTGTGCTTATGTATCAGCTATATTTGATTAAATTTAGTCTTTTTTATATATGTTATAATCTTTAATAAAATAATACTTTTATACATTGTCTTTTTTGCACTGTTTTTTTTGGATGATTTATGTTAATCTTAGTGCTTGACACATTATTTTATATATAAATGGTTTACATATCTGATTAATCCCTCGAGGAAATTGTTCAGATGTGTTATGAGCATCTTGATCCCCAGTTTCTTCACGAAAAATGATAACGTTTAGCTGTGGGAAAAAAATACTGTCTGGGCACAGGGCTTGGTAGGGATGAAGCACCTCTTGACTTTTTGAATGCAGAATTGGCTGGAATCGAGAGCGGATGCCATGTCACGTGTGGAAAGCCCCTGATGTGCCTAAACAGTGGAAATGCCACAAGTGAACCCATTTTTTAAACTAGACCTTGACCTCCAGTTTCTTCACCAAAATTGATGACATTGAGCTGTGAAAACAAAAAAAATCGATTTTTTTTACACATAACTGTTTTTTTAGGCCAACATTTTTTTATTTTCACAAGGGTATCAAGAGAAAATTGATGCAAAAAATTATTGTTCAATTTTTCCTGAGTACGCTGATACTCAATATGTGTCGGAAAACTACTGTTTGGGCGCATGGCAGGGATCGGAAAGAAAGGAGCACCGTTTTACTTTTTGAATGTAAAATTGACAGGAATCATTAGCGGATGCCATGTCGCGCTTACAGAGCTCTTGATGTGCCTAAACAGTAAACCCACCCCAACTAATGGCATTTTGGAAATTAGACCCCTCAAGGAATTTATTTAGGTATGTGATGAGCACCTTAAACCCCCAGGTGCTTCTCAGGAGGTTATAATGTTTAGCTGCGAAAATAAAAAAAATGTAATTTTTCTCACAAAAATGTAACTTTAGCCCCAATTTTTTTGATTTTCACAAGGGAAATAGGAGAAATTGAACCATACAGTTAGTTGTGCAACTTCTTCTGAGTATGCTGATACCCCATATGTGGGGGAAATATTCTGTTTGGGTGCATGACAGGGATGGGAAGGGAAGGATGCCATGTACCGCTTGAAGAGCCCCTGGTTAGATGTGAGCGAACCTTTCAAGGTTTGGTTTAGTTTGATTTGCTGAACGTTTAGATGGTCCATAACCATGTTCACTGCACTAGTGACGGAGGAGGAAGAAGCAGATGTGGTTGATGGGATGGCGAGTGGTTGATCTCACATTTGCCAGTTCATGCATGTAGTAGTCAAATTATTGCAAATTTTACCTCAGCTGAATTTTTTTGTGAATTTGGCAGATAACGTGTGTTGGATCATCTTTTGCTGACTGAAAAAAGGCCAAGGCTAGGTAACCCATGCTGCCCATGTGAACTGCACACTCGTGACTGGTGCTGGCCACAGCCAGAGTTGTGACTGACAATGCAGTGCTTGCTATGGTTACATTACTTTGTGGGTGTGTGGGAATCTGCAATGTAACCTCCTCTTCTTCCTTCTTCCTAGTCCACCTCCTCTTCTGAGCTACTCAGCTGCATACCTCTGAGTTCACTCCAAGTGGGTCTACAACCTCATCATCATCCTCTCTGTTCTCACACTCCTTACCCTGAGAGTCACCCTCCTCCACCTTCCACCTCAGCACTACAGTACAGTCCGCGTACTCCTCTGGTATCTGAGTCTAAGCAGGAACACGTTCACCCCTGGTGGTTAACGTTTGATGACAAGGGTCTGGATTCTGCTCGAACGCTACTTTATCTGGCCCTGAATCCTCCTCCACTTTCAACCTCAGCACTACAGTACAGTCCGCGTACTTCTCTGGTATCTGAGTTTAAGCAGGATCACGTTCACCCCTGGTGGTTAACGTTTGATGACGAGGGTCTGGATTCTCCTCGATCCCTACTTTATCTGGCCCTGAATTCAACATGAAAACATTTTGGGCATCGGTGCAGATGCTTTCCTCCTCTTCTGTGTTCTGTGATTCTTCAGAGCAGACCTCTGATGTATATGGAATAGAATGTGTGAACAGCTCTGCAGAATGTCCTATCTGTGGTTCCTCACAGTCAGTTTGGATTTTGGAAATGTATGAGGCCAGGAGAAACAAGGGTGAAGATTGTACTATGTGTGATGTTAAGGTGGAGGAAGAGGATAAGAGGCCACTTTATGCAGAGCTTACCATCCACTGGAGCACATGCTCTTTCTGAGCCTCATCTGCAAGGCGTACTGCTGTGTGGCTGCCAAAGAAAGGGATTCGAGTAGCCCATCCAGTAACAGATGATGTCAGTGGTCTTTGGATAGGAAGAAACTGTGGTTGTTCAGTTGAGCTTTCATTAACATTAATACCTAACCCATGTACACGTCGAACACCAAGCCTATTCCACTTTCCAAGACGACCTTGCTTTTTCCCACTCACGTATGTAGCCTACCCCTGTAACCTGATGTTTCACAACCTTAGTCCCACAACTGTCAATCACCTGTCACTAAATGAGCAATCACTATTTATTTTCTTAGATAGCGTGCCTGAACAACATTGTTATACCTAATGATTTTTAAGTGGAAACTGGCCTTCTGATTTGTCACAAATCAGGGTAAGTAAAAAAGTATCCTTACTAGATGCAAAGAGAGATAGTAAGAGGTCTTTTCCAGAGAAAGAAAGAGAATACCGGAATAATTGCATCTAAACTACTGGACAAAACTTATATAGTTCTACGTTATTTTAAATAGGAACATATAGACAAAAAACTTATATTGAACAAAGTAGCAAATTTATTAATAATCGCAACAAAGCAAAACAAAAATTATTTGAAAAGTAGCCATGAGTGCCTGAAAGGAGCCAAAATAGATCTCAGTGGCACCACCTTGGGAAAACAAGCAAGGCAGGTACAAGTACAACTAAATGGCAAGGAATGGCGATGTTATACTAAGTGTCTGTGACATAGACAAATAAATGCATCCTGAAACAATTGGTAATCCATATCAATGGCAATACATAATTACAGTCATATGACATGAGGATGAAGGTTTCAGGATTAGATAGTGCAAAAAGACGCCAATGCTGCCAGAAAAAGGATTGAAAAAACCTTAAATGATAGTGAAAAGTTGCCTTACCTAAACCCAGATGTGGTGCCACTTCCTTGGGTAGCTGAGACCCCAAAGAACATGGTCGGGGTCGGTTATTACCGACCCCTGTTTTGCGATCGCCGGTAATTAACTGTTTACCGGCGACCGCAAAAAAAAAGCGGCGAGTCATTCTCTGTCCTCTGATGTGATCGCACATCAGAGGACAGAGAAATAGGGGGATTCGGGGACCCTGTCATACTTACTGGTGTCCCTGGGTCCTCTGTTGTGGATTCTGTTTTTGGGCTCCCTCTGGTGGTTACAACTGGTACTGGGTGACTTTGGTGGGTTGCGGTCTCTGGTTTCCACCTGTCCATCAGAGGCTGGGTGTTTCCTATTTAACCTGGCTTTCCTGTCATTCCCTTGCCGGCTATCAATGTATCAGTGTGTCTCTGTTACCTTTGCTACCTGCTCCTAGGCCTTCAAGACAAGCTAAGTCTGGATTTCCCTGTTTCATGTTTGCTTTCATGTTTTTAGTCCAGCTTGCAGATATGTAATTCTCTGCTGCTGGTTGCTCTAGTGGTCCGGCTATACTGTCATGTTCCCAATGGCAGGGAATTTAGCAACATAACACGGGCAAAAACAGGACGAGCTCTAGGGTGATGGAACCTGAGCTGACCGCGATCCTGAACCTCAACACTCAACTAACAGCAGCCGGGGAATGTTCCTGGGGGGACTCTAGATGTCTCGCGCCAGCCGGAGATCTAGCTACCCCTATCAGAAGAATCACAGACCTATCTTGCCTCCAGAGAAATATTCCCACAGAAATAGCAGCCCCCCACATATAATGACGGTGAAATGAGAGTTGGCACATGAGTTCAAGTAATTTCAGCCCACTAGAGCAACCAGCAGCAGAGAATTACATATCTGCAAGCTGGACTAAAAACATGAAAGCAAACATGAAACAGGGAAATCCAGACTTAGCTTGTCTTGAAGGCCTAGGAGCAGGTAGCAAAGGTAACAGAGACACACTGATACATTGGTAGCCGGCAAGGGAATGACAGGAAAGCCAGGTTAAATAGGAAACACCCAGCCTCTGATGGACAGGTGGAAACCAGAGACCGCAACCCACCAAAGTCACCCAGTACCAGTTGTAACCACCAGAGGGAGCCCAAAAACAGAATCCACAACAGTCCTCCTGCGTCCCTTCCTGGCCGCTGGCTTATTCCTCCGGGAAGAAAATGGCGGACACATACGCAGTGCGTCCGCCGTGATGTGCTGGCCAGCAGAGGAAGATTCTTCCTCTTGTTTCAATTTGGTCACTGTGATCAAAATAAAAAAATAGTAAATAACCCCCCTTTATCACACCCTTAGTTAGGAAAAAATGATAAAATAAAAAAATGTATGTATTTCTATTTTCCAATTAGGGTTAGGTTTAAGGTAAGGGCTAGGGTTGGGGTTAGGGCTAGGGCTAGGGTAAGGGCTAGAGTTAGGGCTAGGGTTAGGGCTAGGGTTAGGGATAGGGTTAGGGTAGGGCTAGGGTTAGGGTTAGGGTTGGGGCTAAAGTTAGGATTAGGGTTAGGTTTGGGGCTAAAGTTATGGTTAGGGCTAAGGCTAGGGTTAGGGTTGGGGCTAAAGTTAGGGTTAGGGTTGGAGCTAGGGTTAGGGTTAGGGTTGGGGCTGAAGTTGGGGTTAGGGCTAGGGTTAGGGTTGGTGCTAAAGTTATGGTTAGGGTTGGGGCTAAAGTTAGGGCTAGGGTTAGGGTTGGAGCTAAAGTTAGAGTTAGGGTTGGGGCTAAAGTTAGGGTTAGGGTTGGTGCTAAATTTAGGGTTAGGGCTAGGGTTAGGGCCATGGTTGGAGCTAAAGTTAGGGCTAGGGTTAGGGTTGGTGCTAAAGTAAGGGCAGGGTTGGGGATAAAGTTAGAGATAGGGTTGGTGCTAAATTTAGGGTTAGGGCTAGGGTTAGGGCTTGCGTTGGGGCTAAAGTTAGGGTTAGGGTTGGGGCTAAAGTTAGCGTTAGAGTTGGGATTAGGGTTAGGGTTGGGATTAGGGTTTGGATTAGGGTTAAGGTTGGCATTAGGGTTAAGGTTGGCATTAGGGTTATGTTTGGGATTAGGGATTAAGGTTTGGGATTAGGGTTAAGGTTAGGGTTGGGGTTAGGTTTGAGGTTAGGGTTGAGATTATGATTAGGGGTGTGTTGGGTTTAGGGATTTGATTAGGGTTAGGGTTGGGATTAGGGTTAGGGGTGTTTTGTGGTTAGGGTCTTGATTAGGGTTATGGATTGGGCTGGGATTAGCGTTATGGGTGTGTTGGGGTTACGGTTGGAGTTAGAATTGGGGGTTTCCACTGTTTAGGTACATCAGGGAGTCTCCAAATGCGACAGTCAATTTTGCGTTCAAAAAGTCAATTTGTGCTCCCCTCCCTTCTGAGCTCTGCCGTGCGCCCAAACAGTGGTTATCCCCCACATATGGGGTATCAGCATACTCAGGACTGAATGGACAACAATTTTTGTGGTCCAGTTTCTCTTGTTACCCTTGCGAAAATGAAAAAAATTGGGGGCTAAAAGAATCATTTTTGTGGGGAAAAAATATATATATTTTCATGACTCTGCATTATAAACTTCTGTGAAGCACTTGGGCGTTCAAAGTGCTCACAACACATCTAGATAAGTTCCTTGGGGGGTCTAGTTTCCAAAATGGTGTCACTTGTGGGGGGTTTCTACTGTTTAGGTACATCAAGGGCTCTGCAAACGCAGCATAACGCCTGCAGACCATTCTGTCAAAGTCTGCATTCCAAAACGGCGCGCCTTTCCTTCCGAGTTCTGCCATGCGCACAAACAGTGATCCCCCCACATATGGGGTATCAGTGTACTCAGCATAAATTGAACAATAAAATTTGGGGTCTAACTTCTCCTGCTACCCTTGTGAAAGTAAAAATCTGGGGGTGAAAAGATCATTTTTGAGGAAAAAATATGATTTTTTTTATTTTCATGGCTCTACATTATAAACTTCTGTGAAGCAGTTGGGGGTTCATAGTGCTCACCACACATCTAGATAAGCTCTTTCGGGTGTCTATTTTCCAAAATGGGGTCAACTGTGGGGGGTTTCTACTGTTTAGGTACATCAGGAGCTCTGCAGATGCAACATGACGCCCACAGACCATTCCATCAAAGTCTGCATTTTAAAACGTCACTACTTCCCTTCCGAACCCCAATGTGTGCCCAAACAGTGGTCCCCCCTACATATGGGGTATCAGCGTACTCAGGAAAAACTGGCATCAAATTTTGGGCTCTAATTTCTCCTGTTGACCCTTGAGAAAATAACAAATTGCGAGCTAAAAAATCATTTTTGAGGAAAAAAAAAGGATTTTTTATTTTCACGGCTCTACATTATAAGTTTCTGTGATGCACTTGGGGGTTCAAAGTGCTCACCACACATCTAGATAAGGTCCCCAATGGGTTTAGTTTCCAAAATGGGGTCAATTGTGGGGGGTTTCCACTGCTTAGGCACATCAGGGGCTCTGCAAACGCGACATGGCGTCCGATCTCAATTCCAGACAATTCTGCATTGAAAAAGTCAAACGGAACTCCTTCTCTTCCAAGTTCTGCCATGCTCCCAAACTGTGGTTTACCCCCACATATGGGGTATCAGCATACTCAGGACAAATTCCACAGCAAGTTTTAGGGTCTAATTTCTCCTGTTACCCTTGTGAAAATAAAGATTTGGGAGCAAAAAGATCATTTTTGCAGAAAGAATTTTATTTTTTATTTTCAAGGCTCTACGTTATAAACTTCTGTGAAGCACCTGGGTGTTTAAAGTGCTCACCACACATCTAGTCAAGTTCCTTAAAGGGTCTAGTTTCCAAAATGGTGTCTCTTGTAGGGGGTTTCTACTGTTTAGGCACACTAGGGGCTCTCCAAATGCGACATGGCATCCGATCTCAATTCCAGCCAATTCTGCATTGAAAAAGTCAAACGGTGCTCCTTCTCTTCCAAGCTGTGCCGTGCACCCAAACAGCGATTTACCCCCACATATGGGGTATCAACATACTCAGGAGAAATTGCACAACAACTTTCTTGGTCTAATTTCTCCTGTTACCCTTGTGAAAATAAGAATTTGTGGGCGAAAAGATGATTTTTATAGAAATAAATTGATTTTTTATTTTCACGGCCCTACGTTATAAACTTCTGTGAAGCACCTGGGTGTTTAAAGTGCTCACCACACATCTAGACAAGTTCCTTAAAGGGTCTAGTTTCCAAAATGTTGTCTCTTGTGGGGGGTTTCTGCTGTTCAGGCACACCAGGGGCTCTCCAAATGCGACATGGCGTCCGATCTCAATTCCAACCAATTCTGCATTGAAAAAGTCAAACGGTGCTCCTTCTCTTACAAGCTGTGCCGTGCACCCAAACAGCAGTTTACCCCCACATATGGGGTATTGACGTACTCAGGAGAAATTGCACAACAAATTTCATTGTCTAATTTCTCCTGTTACCCTTGTGAAAATAAGAATTTGTGGGCGAAAAGATCATTTTTGTGTAAAAAATGCAATTTTTTTATTTTCACGGCTCTAATTTATAAACTTCTTTGAAGCACTTGGGGGTTCAAAGTGCTCACTACCCATCTAGATTAGGTCCTTAGGGGTCTAGTTTCCAAAATGGTGTCACTTGTGGGGGGTTTCCACTGTTTATGCACATCAGGGGCTCTCCAAACGTGACATGGCGTCCGATCTCAATTCCAGCCAATTCTGCATTGAAAAAGTCCAACGGCGCTCCTTCTCTTCCAAGCCCTGCCGTGCGCCCAAACAGTGGTTTACCCCCACATATGGGGGCGTATTCAGGAGAAATTGCTCAACAAATTTTGTGGTTAATTTTCTCTTTTCACCCTTGTGAAATAAAAAAAATGGTTCTGAAGTAAAATGTTTGCAAAAAAAGTTAAATGTTCATTTTTTCCTTCCACATTGTTTCAGTTGCTGTGAAGCACGTCAAGGCTTAAAAAACTTCTTGAATGTGGTTTTGAGCACCTTGAGGGGTGTAGTTTTTAGAATGGTGTCAAGTTTGGGTATTTTCTGTCATTTACACCCTTCAAAGTGACTTTAAATGTGAGATGGTCCCTAAAAAAATGGTTTTGTAAATTTTGTTGTAAAATGGAGAAATCGCTGGTCAACTTTTAACCCTTAGAACTTCCTAACAAAAAAAAATGTTTCCAAAATTGTGCTGATGTAAAGTAGACATGTGGGAAATGCTATTTATTAACTATTTTGTGTGACATATCTCTCTGATTTAAGTGCATAAAAATTCAAAGTTTGAAAATTGCAATATTTTAAAATTTTTTGCCATATTTCCATTTTTTTATAAAAAATCGCAAGTAATATCAAAGAAATGTTACCACTCACATGAAGTACAATATGTCATGAAAAAACACTCAGAATCAGCGGGATCGGTTAAAGCATTCCAGAGTTATAACCTCATAAAGTAACAGTGGTCAGAATTGTAAAAATTGGCTCGTCATTAAGTACCAATGCCTGTGCGGGCATTGCGGCCACCCACCTTGGGAATCCCAGCCCCGCAGTGTGTTATGCATTATGCACAGTGCGGGGCTGGAAGGTGGGGGACCTGGGGGAGCGTCTGACACACGCAGTGCGCATGCTCAGGAATCCTAGCCCCGCACTGTGCATAATGCATAACACACTGCGGGGCTGGGATTCACAAGGTGGGTGGCCGCAATGCCCGCACAGGCGCAGTCTGCAAGCCTGGCTGGGATGTCAGATGGCCAGAGCTTAAACACAGCAGAGGCGCCTGTTTTGAAGCGAAAAAAGCGCGGATGGGGCAGCGCCGAAAGCCCCTGAAGATTTGAGTGACGGCAGAGTAGCGGTTCAAGCTGGGGAGTGAGGACCCGCCTCCCTGGCTAAAGACAGGTATTTTGGATAAGTTTCAAAAGGCTTTATTTTGGGAATACTTGAACCAAAAACTAAAAGAGCCACCTTGTTAGAATGCAGCATTACTGCGGCACAAGGTGGCTCTTTTAGTTTATAACGGCTGGAGGGGGGGTGACAGTGGCCCTTTAAATAGCAATGGTGCCAGCAGGAATTCCCTGGGTATGCCATTAAGACATTAATCCATTTAAGTACAGAACCATTTACACCTACTCACTGCATACAACCATTCAGCTTTGTTTTTATTCAATTATCAATTTTTTTTTCAGACCAAAATACTTTACCTTACCTATTAGGTATCTATGAAATAAAGTGCCAAATGCTCCCACAATATATGTGTAAGCATCTATTTGACATATTTTCACCACAAAATCTTTTGGATTTTATAGACTCGTCCTAGAATAGCTTCTTTTATAGGAAACTTAAGCCAAAATATAAATGTCTCATTGCCCTTGAATGTCCACATAAATTGACTAACAAGAGTTAGGTACCTTCTCGAATGTGTATACCTTTTTTTTCTTAGGTTCTGTCTGTTAAATGGACACTGTGTGAGTGCACACCTACTGTATGTATTGCACTTATACCAACATATGCTCCCGCTCTTTTTTTTTAGTTTTGTTTCAGATTTTTATACTTTGTACAAATAGGGTTGTGGCTCCCCCTTTTGTGGACCATCCATTTTGTTTATATAGTTTTCCATGGACAGGTGGCTGCACAGTTGGGACCCAGTACTGCTCTAACCTTATCTTTTTAGCATGTCTGCTGACAACAGCCCGAAACACTGTGTCTGCGAATTGAGATACTGATTTGGCTTTTATCCTAAGTCATATTGTACGACTCGTTAAAGGGTTGATTGTGGCTTGTAGGATCGCTACTTCCAACAGGTGGCGCTATAGAGTTCAAGTCCTCTTTTTCTCTGAAGAGGCAATCTGCATGCTGACATATAGTGAGGTGAACTCTTAAAGTTTAGGTACCTTCCTGATTTGGTACACCTTGTCGCAGTGGGATAGCTTCTATGCTTTTTTAAACAAACTAGTGGTAACTAAGTACCTTATGTTATTTACATGTATTATTACTATTCATTTACTTATTACATGGTATTTGCTCAATTTGTTTTCATCTGAGGTTCTGCTTGTTAAATGGGCACAGTGTGAGTGCACACCTATGCATTGCACTTGTACCAACATATGATGTGGGCTCATTTTTTTTGTTTTATTACATGTAGTAGCTGTGTAAAATATTTCTGGCTAATATTCAGGCATTTTCTGAGTCACCGAGTTCAGTAGCCAGACATTTTTGTTTGTCATCCTCACGGCTTTGATGGTGGGGCTGCTTGGTGTTCCCACCACTGCACAGGGGGAATCTCGAACCATGTCCTTTGCGGTCTCCCATTCTTCCCCAGCCACAATGGAGTCTGCTCAGCAGAGACGTCGGTCCCAGCATCTGGCTGAGGCTGATACTGTGCGTTTGGTTATAGTTGCCGCCCCAGGTTCAGCTTTTGTAACCAGCATTGATCAGCGGCGAGCAGACGTTCCAGGGACTAAGTCCTGATTTTCATCTACTGAGCATGCCCGTGGGATGACCTCTCATTGGAGGTCGGAGGTCACATGCTCAGGTCCTGTAGCAGTTCCGAATGGACCACTGGGAAGGTCCAGGAAGGCTACATCTATAAAAGGCTCGCATGGCCACTCGGCCATGTGCTAGTATAAACCTGACTAGGTGTTTGAGTGCTGTGTGTTTGAGACTAGTCAAAGCTCCTCAATGATCCCCATCCCCTTGGTTGTTGTTTGGGCATTAGGGTGAGTGGAGCAAACCGTCAGCACCATATCTAGGCAGCACAGCCATGTTTATATCAACAGTCAGTGTTGGGTGGGAATTACCACTTGGACTCAGCATCTGACTCCGAGCGTCCTCAGGCACGGGCTCAAAAGCCACCGAGGGTCAGAGCGTGTCCAATCACCAGTGTAGTGGGGGTGAATCATAGGGATCTCACTAGCGTCTACCGGCTGCACCCTGTGACTGCTAACAGGGCACAGCGTACCTTTAGCGACTTTGTGAAGCAACAGAGTTCGCTTCCATTTATACTGGGTGAAGTTTAACCCACGTGTCCAAAAGTGTTCATCCGCCAACTTGTTCTGCCATTTCTTAGCAGCAGGTTCCAGCACTGCACGGTGGATTCCGGGCTGCGAACGCACCTTATATGTCCCTTAATACTTTTGGTGCATTCCGCCAGCCCTAACACTTGGTCCTTTAGTTCAGAGACATTGATTCTTCTACACTAGTCCCCTAAGTTACTTCTGCCAGCAACAGTATACATTTTTTTAAAGTTAACTCAGACAATAATCTGCTAAATGGTGATATCACTGTGTGAAATGTATTCAAAGGGATTTTAGTAAATATACAATAGCTTCTCATAATAAGGTGTCTACAGGACTGGCTGGATTTCAATTCCTAAATCAGTTCTACACAGATACAGATGAAAAACTGGTTTCATCAAGGTTAGGAGAAGCTGTTCTGGCATCCAAAGTGTGATCCCCTCCCAGCCTTTCAGGAAAAATGAGAGCAGCGTCCAATCCAGGTGTAGAAGTTATAAAGAATCTTTATTCTGCCATACGAAACACACAACATTTCGGGCTCTTGTAGGTCTTTATCAAGTGTACAATACATCTCAAGTGGCCGGCTTAAGTAGTGTGGAAGCACAATCCGCTCCAATCACATCTCAAGCCCAGCCTGCAAACACATTGTTTGTGGTCGGCACTCATAGCAAGTGAGCATTTCTGCTACATAAAGGCGATCTGATCATCTCCTGTGTGTAGGAGAGGCGATCAGACAAATGCAGCTTCTTGTCTCCCATGGAGACTATTGAACCATGCAAAAAATTAAAAAAAAATTTTTTTCAAAAATATTTAAAAATTTCAAAATATAACATTTCATATCACACCCCTTTCGTCCCATTAAAAGTAAAACAATAAAAAAATCAAACATACACATATTTTGTATCGCCACAATCAGAATCGCCTGATCTATCAATATAAAAAAATAATTCAATTAACCCGATTGGTAAATGTCGTAACGAATCACGAAATTCAAAAAAATAGAATTACGTTTTTTGGGGGATAAATAAGAGCCAAGGCCCCCTAATGGAAGAAGCCTGGTAGGCGAAATGGTGCTGTCGGGGTGGTGGCAAGGGCACACTATACACTACAGCTTCATCTATGTAAGTAAACTTTCACCTTTATGTGTACTTTGTAGTTATGTATGCTGGTTTACTAGCCACTTGGCTCTTATTTATCCCAGCATATTACAATTCCTTCAGCATGTGGCACTTTCAAAGGGTCATGTTTAGTTCGATTGCTGGTTCTCTTTTTCTATAGAATCTCCAAGTATATTTTAGTCACTTGACTTTAACATTATGTGTACCATCATTTGATAGATGTAATTATTTCTAAAGCACTTTTTTCTTTTGAGCAAAAAAATATTTTTCATGAAACTGTATGACCATGTCTACATACTCATTTCAGCGGTATCTATCTCCTAGAGCAGAGGTGTCAAACTGCATTCCTCGAGGGCCGCCAACAGGTCATGTTTTCAGGATTTCCTTAGCATTCCACAAGGTGCTGGAATCATTCTGTGCAGGTGATTAAATTATCACCTGTGCAATACAAGGAAATCCTGAAAACATGACCTGTTGGCGGCCCTCGAGGAATGCAGTTTGACACCTCTGTCCTAGAGACTTCTGAGTGTTGCTATAGTCCTTATCTATTTATTCATTTTTGCTACCTTTTAATGAAATACCCTTTGTTGTATTTGAGATTTTAACTTTTCTTGTGAATGCCTCATTATCCCTTTAAATAGATTGGGATATTGTTTTTGATGGATTATATTTGAGATTAGACTATACATTTGTAGAATTTTGTGATATAACATTATGGTGAGGTGTCAGGTTACACCTCCTATTACACTCTATAGAGTGGAGAGGAGCAGATTGAGAAAAAAAATAGGAGACACCGAAAGATCGTGCTGAGCTTTCTAAGTCTATTACTTCACCCCAGAGTTGGATTCCATCTACACTTCTCAGTACAGTAGTACAATGTCATCTATACTTCTACTGATTTCTTTGTGTGTTAACTAAGGAATGAAGAACAGGAATCCATATCCATGTGCTCTGCTGTTTAGGAAAGGCATCACTGCAGCTTGTTTCCTTCTTCCCCCAGCTCCCAGTGGATTGCAAATTAGTGATAGATCTTGCGAAAACTTATGAAAATGCAGGATACAATTCATATAATGGCCAGATATACTATTATTCCTCATCTACTTGGATCTGAAAGATTTTTCTGCTAAGTTAATTGAAAGTATAGTTAGTCTTTAAATCTTCAGCTCATTTTTAAGGTTTTTGAACATAGATGCAGATTTATCAATATGTAGCTGCTTTTTCATCCTTTGGGAATATCAGCATACTTGCCTGCCTGTTTCTAACCCTGTAAAAATTGTAATATGAGCAATTGTTTAACTCTGATTGACAGAAAATTCGGCACGGGCTTAGCACATTCAGATTCGTCTTCGGTTTCCCAAGTATTTTTCCTCAAAGTTGGCTAAATTCGGTCACAGTTCATTTTCCAGTAATGCTTTTGTTTTTACTTTGTCTAGGATAATGGTGCTGTAAGATGAGTGGGTGGGGTGGTGGTTTTATGAGGGGAGGAGTTGTGTCTAGGTCAGAGGAGTTGCAGAGTGTAATTTTTTTTCGCTTTAATAACTTAATGTGCTTACATTCCGGAAGCCAATCAGGGACCACCCACAACCTCATCATGACACAAGGTTTTCTGTGATTGGCTGCCGAAGTCACATGTCCCTGTCCATAAAAAAGCGGACATCTTGTTTTGTTGACGTCATTTTCTTAGTAGAACCACAATAGTAACGCCTTACGTGATAACAAAGAATTTTCAATATGAAAATATATAATATTATATTAAAACCACCCGGTGTACTAAAGAACAAATGAGTAAATCATTACTCATAAAGTGAAAAGAGCCAGCACCATAGAGGACCATAAAAATCCCATACAAGAGGAATAATAATTAAAATGCCTTTATTAATACAGATAGCAAATAGTAATAAAAATGATACATTAAAAGTGTGCACACAACATAACAAGTAATAATTATACCAGACTTAAAATAAAATAAATATAACAAGACCAAAGATGACTCACTAGACCTCAATGCAATACCTCCTGCTAGAACAACAGTTAATTTTATAATAGGGAGCAAAAAAAAAAAAAAGTGTGTATGGATAATAAAAAAGTGCCAAAAATGCAAAAAGTGTCACATAAAAATGCAATCATAAATTGATAGTCTCCATATAGGAGTAAAAGTGCAAAGAGACAAGCATAACAATAAATAAAACAGGGGGCTATGCCTTTAAGTCCCACATGATAGTAAAACTTCAAAAGGAAATAAAGTGCAGAGTGCGAAGATACAAATATAAGTGTATCAAAGGTAGTGAGGTAATAGGAGGGCTATACCTTTAAGGTCCTTCTGGTCACTGTAGTGTGCGCACCCCGACTCGCGTTTCGGAAATATTTTTTGTTCCTTATTATAAAATGAACTGTTGTTCTAGCAGGAGGTATTACATTGAGGTCTAGTGAGTCACCTTTGGTCTTATTATATTTTTTTATTTTAAGTCTGGTATAATTATTACTTGTTATGTTGTGTGCACGCTTTTAATGTATCATTTTTATTGCTATTTGCTATTTGTATCAAAGAGGCATTTTAATTATTATTGCTCTTGTCTGGGATTTTTATGGTCCTCCATGGTGCTGGCTCTTTTAACCATTTTCTTAGTGTCACAGCGCAGACAGGTCACTCCTGCTGCTGCTGCCGAAATTGAACTTGTCAGTTAGCTACATAGGATCCTGTCTTGTGTAAAATGATCTTCCAGCATCTAACTAGCGTGTGCTAAAACTTGCAGTCTCAGGAGGCCCCATTTGCTATTCGTAATAAAAGTTGTTTGGGCAAAAAATGTGTCGCAGTGAGGAATCAGAAGGCTGCCTTTCCTCATAAAAATCATTAGGCCAAATATAGGGGATCAGCTAGGAGGCCGTATTTGTTAATGCAAATTGTTTGGGATAAAACTGTGTTGCAGTGAGGAATCAGGAGGACACATTTCCTCTTAGAAATGGTTAGGCCTAATATAGGGGTTCAACAAGGAAACTACTTTTGCTAATCCAAATTGTTTCGGATAAAACTGTGTTGCAGTGAGGAATCAGGAGACCCCATTTGCTCATCAAAATCGTTAGGTATAAGAGTGTTGTTCAGGCACATTATCTAAGAAAATAAAAAGTGATTGCTCATTTAGTGACAGGTAACTGACAGGTGTGGGCCTAAGGTTGTGAAACAGCAGGTTAAAAGAGGGGAAGAGTGGAAAAAAGCGAGGTCATGGTGGAAGGGGTAGTAGGCTTGGTGTTCGACATGTATGTGGGTTAGGTGTTAATGTTAATGAAAGCTCAACTGAACAAACACCGTCTCATCCTATCCAAATACCACTGACAACATCTGTTACTGGACAGGCTACTCCACTCCCTTTCTTTGGCAGCCGCACAGCAGTACATCTTGGAGATGAGGCTCAGGAAGAGCATGTGCTCCAGAGGATGGCAAGTGCTGCATGAAGTGACCTCTCCGCTTCTTCTTCCACCTTAGCATCACACACAGTACAATCCTCAAAGGTGGCACCCCAATCGCCCTTGTTTCCCCTGCGTCACAGATTTCCAAATTCCCAACTGACTGTTGGGAATCACTTATGGGCCATTCTGCAAAGCTGTTCACACATTCTGTTCCATAGGCATCAGTGGTCTGCTCCAAAGATTCACAGAATCCAGAGGAGTAAAGCATCTGCAGCGATGCCCAAAATATTTTCATGTTAGATCTGGGGCAGACAAAGTAGGGTCTGAACAAAATCCAAACCCTTGTCACCAGATGTTAAGCACCATGGTGGACGTGATCTTGATGAGACTGAGATAGCAGAGACGCACGCATACTGTACTGTGGTGTCAGGGCAGTAAGGGAGGGAGGGTGACTCTCAGGGTGAAGAGTGTGAGAACAGAGAGGTTGATGATGAGGTTGTAGATCCCACTTGGTGTGAACCCAGAGGTACGCAGGTGGCCGCCGCCACCGATAAAGCCATGACTCACTCGGCTCTGCTGTTTACCTTGGATACCAGGCCGCTGCGTCACCTCACCTTTGGAAGAGACTCTGCTCACGCCATACCGCTCACTGCGCCTCATCATCCCCGCACCTCTGCCACCACCACAGCACTGCTGCATCCCCCCATGGACACCAGGCCGTGGCGTCGCCCACTTAAACAAGAAGGGACCCTGCTCAGGTGCACGCCATTTTGCCCACCGCATCACCGCACCTCTTCCGACACCATGCCTCCTGTGACCCTGCTCTGCCACCGCCAGCCCTCAGGTAAGATACTGTATATTCGGACAAAAAGAGTGAACCTCATCTTATAAAAAAATATTTTTTTCTGCAATTTTCACCCCAAATTTGGGGTTCGTCTTATAGTCCGAAAAATACGGTACTTTCACTCAACTACCAGTGTTACTGTCCTTACATTTTTCTACCATTAGTACAGTATGAAACTGATGTTTGTGCCATCTTAGTGTGGTTGGAAAAAAAATTGGAGCTGTTGCATGAGGTATTGGAGCTGTTGCATGAAGTATTCCACTAAAGAAGGCTTATACCATTCCCTTAACGACTAGGTGGTTATTGAAGCTTCAATTCAAAGCTGTAAATGCTGGCCCAGACCCTGATACCTCATGCATTGCCCATGGTTGACTGCTGCTGTGCCATTAGCAAATTTCTACTGTAGGTCAATTGATAATACTTTTCATGGTGTTTGGGAAGCTTTTTGTCACCACTTAAGGTGTTGTGTATACGTTTGGTTTGGCCTCCTATTGAATTTATTGAGGTTCAAACTGAATCTTGAAAGGTTCTCTCATCTCTAATGGGGACCTGCCTCCATACTGTAAGTATATCATGGATTCCTTCATTTCATTGTATGCGCACAGTGCCATGGTTATTGCTTGGGCAGCACTTACATTAGCCAAGTGTGTTCTACCAATCTGAATCAGGAGACTGCTAACTATACAAATTGAGGGGATCCTAATGATGCACCAAGCTCTTGGACACGCCAAGCTCCAAAGCGCTCTTATTTGTATATGGAATATAAAGTGTTTTCAAACTAATTACAACAATGGAATGTATACTGCTAATGTACACTGCATGGGGGCTAAATCCCCTATATAATGGTTTTTTGTTTATAGTTTAGCTTGCATTTTGGGATTGACAGACATACTTTAAGTAA
Source organism: Ranitomeya variabilis (assembly GCF_051348905.1). Classification (NCBI taxonomy): domain Eukaryota; kingdom Metazoa; phylum Chordata; class Amphibia; order Anura; family Dendrobatidae; genus Ranitomeya; species Ranitomeya variabilis. The sequence goes on along the minus strand of NC_135237.1, from coordinate 498,778,482 downwards.
AAAAAAAAAACGAAAAGAAAATTTTAAATAAAAGAAATGGTTAATCTATATAGCCTAATTTGGATCATAATAAAAGTAGTCTACTAAGTCTCACATTCCTACAGTAAGCAATGATGAAACATTATTAGAATACAAGAAGTTCTCATTTATGCGGATATATCTGGGTACATTGTGTCCGCTGCTTAATACAATTTTCTTTAAAATCTTCCCTAGTAATAAGCTTAATGCATTGTGGTTTTTGCATCTATAAACCAAATAAATTACATTATCCATAAATTAATATATTACATGCTCTTATTGTATAAATTTAAGATATGTAGACATGAAAAAGGTTTGATTTAAAGAGATATGGATAATTTTTAGAAAATAAGGTTATTTTTAGCTGCATCTCTTTTTTTCTTTTCATTTGCCTTAATAATATTGTTCATTTATTTTGGAGTACCCAATTAATTGTACAGGATTAAAACTGAGATGTTTTAATTCGAAAAATAAAGACTTTGTAAGGAGATTCCATAACATAGGGCCAGCCTAAAGGGTGCAAGCTATGCACTCGTATATGATGCCTCTTTATCACAATTGAAAGGGAGATCTCTAATTCTAAACATGGGCACCTCACACAGGAAACAGCTACATCCCAGGTTTAATGATTCAATGTGTTATTTAGGCACCTTATATGTTTTTGTATTACATTAGTAAAATTGTGTCAATTGGGCATTATAAAATACATCATGGAAAATATTATTTCAGTGTACTTAACCCAATAAGTGTTCCACCTCCACCCACACCTGCTCCTGTAACATCTGTCTCTGTTGTCAGTGACTATCGTTTTCACTCTACAGGTGGCGCTGAGATACTAATGTAACTGCAGTCTGCGACATAAGGTTTCAACCATCTTATTTGAATGGATGCATGCTATCCAGCACTTCAGCTGTGGCCAGTAAAGCCAGTAAGGCAGCGCCACACCTCACTTAACCTCCGAGTACTATGTAGGGAGTTGTCAGATATTGTTCCTTGATTATCCCCTTTCTGACCTCGGACGGGATAGTACGTCCGAGGTCAGAAGCCCCTCTTTGATGCGGGCTCCAGCGGTGAGCCCGCATCAAAGCCGGGACATGTCAGCTGTTTTGAACAGCTGACATGTGCCCGCAATAGGCGCGGGCAGAATCGCGATCTGCCCGCGCCTATTAACTAGTTAAATGTCGCTGTCAAACGCAGACAGCGGCATTTAACTACCGCATCCAGCCGGAAATGACGGCATCGCCGACCCCGTCACATGATCGGAGGTTGGCGATGCTTCAGAATGGTAACCATAGAGGTCCTTGAGACCTCTATGGTTACAGATCCCCGGCAGCTGTGAGCGCCACCCTGTGGTCGGCGCTCACAGCACACCTGATTTTCTGCTGCATAGCAGCGAACAGCAGATTGCTGCTATGTAGCAGAGGCGATCATGCTGTGCCTGCTTCTGAAGCATGGCAAAAGTAAAAAAAAAAAGTTAAAAAAAATGTGAAAAAAATAAAAAAAATCAGTTTAAATCACCCCCCTTTCACCCCAATCAAAATAAATCAATAAAAAAAATCAAACCTACACATATTTGGTATCACCGCGTTCAGAATCACCCGATCTATCAATAAAAAAAAAGCATTAAAGGGACACTGTCACCTGAATTTGGAGGGAACAATCTTTAGCCATAGGGGCGGGGTTTTCAGGTGTTTGATTCACCCTTTCCTTACCCGCTGGCTGCATGCTGGCTGCAATATGGGATTGAAGTTCATTCTCTGTCCTCCATAGTACATGCCTGTGCAAGGCAAGATTGCCTTGTGCAGGCATGTACTATGGAGGACAGAGAATGAACTTCAATCCCATATTGCAGCCAGCATGCAGCCAGCGGGTAAGGAAAGGGTGAATCAAACACCTGAAAACCCCGCCCCTATGGCTAAAGATTGTTCCCTCCAAATTCAGGTGACAGTGTCCCTTTAACCAGATTGCTAAACAGTGTAGCGAGAAAAAAATTCGAAACGCCAGAATTACGTTTTTTTGGTTGCCGCGACATTGCATTAAAATGCAATAACGGGCGATCAAAAGAACGTATCTGCACCAAAATGCTATCATTAAAAACGCCAGCTCGGCACGCAAAAAATAGGCGCAATTTATTTATTTTTTTTTTTTTTTTAAGCAAAGTTTGGAATTTTTTTTCACCACTTAGGTAAAAAATAACCTAGTCATCTTAGGTGTCTATGAACTCGTAGTGACCTGGAGAATCATAATGGCAGGTCAGTTTTAGTATTTAGTGAACCTAGCAAAAAAGCCAAACAAAAAACAAGTGTGAGATTGCACTTTTTTTGCAATTTCACCGCACTTGGAATTTTTTTTCCCGTTTTCTAGTACACGACATGCTAAAACCAATGATTTCGTTCAAAAGTACAACTCGTCCCGCAAAAAATAAGCCCTCACATGGCCAAATTAACGGAAAAATAAAAAAGTTATGGCTCTGGGAAGGAGGGGAGTGAAAAACGAACACGGAAAAACGAAAAATCCTAAGGTCATGAAGGGGTTAATCCCTCGACTCTGTTATTTTCTATCTTTTTGTGTACTCTGATCTTGACTTAATTTGTGCAGCTCTGGCAAAAATTAAGAGACCACTGCAAAATGTTCAGTTTGTCTGATTTTTCTCTTTATAGGTATTTTTTTGAGTAAAATGTACATTTTTTTTTTATTCTATAAACTTCTAACAACATGTCTCTGAAATTCCAATCAATAAATTTTGTATTTTTATTCTGACAAAGAAAAATGGTCAAAATTTAAAAAAAACAGTGCTTTCAGACCTCAAATAATGCAAAGAAAACAAGTTCATAACCATTTAGAAACAACAAAACTATTGTTTTAACTCAGGAAGAGTTCAGAAATCAATATTTTGTGGAATTACCATGATTTTTAAACACAGCTTTCATGCGTCTTGGCATGCATTCCACCAGTCTTTCAGACCGCTTCTGGTGTAAAAATTTAAACAGTTCTTCTTTGTTTGATGGCTTGTAACTGTCCGTCATCCTCTTGATTACATTCCAGAGGATTTCAATGGGGTTCAGGTCTGGAGATTGGGCTGCCCATGACAGGGTTTTGATGTGGTGGTGTCCTAATTTTTGCCAGAGCTGTGCATCTGTCTCTGTGATTCCCCACGGATTCTGATCATAGATAGTCTGACCATGCCTTGGCTGATCATCTGACCCCAGCTATTTCTCTGCAGTTTTGTATCCTGATTCTGTCCTTGGTTCAGTCCCATCCATTTCTAACCCTGGTAGTATAACAATTATTGCCTCAAGTTTGCTCCTCCAAGTAACAGCTACCCCACTGATGCAATCCAAGGGGTGACTGCAGTAAGCACAGATTCCTGTACAGGAGAAAACGGCGAGAGTTTTTTCTGGATCTGCTAGCTGGATTGGCTAAGACCAAGTGTGTCCAAGGTTGCATTTTGGAGCTGACGCCAGAGACAGATATTGATATTAGTTAGGATTTACCGTACTTACCGGCGTATAAGACGACCTCCAACTTTTCCAGTTAAAATATAGAGTTTGGGATATATTCGCCGTATAAGACTACCCCTCTCCCAACGCACATACAGTAAAATTTAAGAAACATCAGAGCTTTGATTTCAATATTATAATTTTAATTAAAATTCTTATGACATGCAGGTACTTAGCAGGAAAACTGTCATTTATAAACATAAGGCTGTTTATCAAACATGTATAATAAAACAGTGCAAGTGGATTAAACGTTTCCTAATTCACTCTAAAGTTGAAAGGAAGGATAAAACTATACACCCATGGGAGCTGCCATGCTGTTTGTTTTCTAATCTGTCAACCAAACTGGAACTGATAATGATAGGAGGAGGATAGCAAACAATAGAGAGAGAATGAGTGCCTGGCAAGTACCTGGCGAGTTAGCAACACCCATCATAACTGCAAGCTACGGTATTTTTATAGGTTTTCCTGGCGTGAGTTTCCCTTTAAAAGCCTTCAAAATCCTCCTGTTCATCATCTGATTTCATAAGTAGATCAATGACATCTTGTGATACATTTGTAAGGCAGTCATCGTATGGATCGAATTCCGAATCAGATGGTGTGGTCTCAGCGTCGGCTTCCTCTTCATCTTGCCACAAGAAGTCGTCCTCCATACCATCCAATGAATTTGATATGTCACACTTCTTGAAAGACTTGATTACTGTTTCTGCATCAATATCATTCCAGGCTTTTATGACAGACTTGCACAAAACATCCAACTGTGGAGCATGCATGTTTTCTCCTTTTGTGAATGACTTTTCGCCGCTAACCATCCATTCATTCCACTGTTCTCGAATGCAATCTTTAAATGGCATGTTTAGGCACACGTCCAGTGGCTGTACCAATGATGTCAATCCTGCAGAAATAACTGCCGCATGTGTGTTTAGTCTTGCAAGCCTTTGCTTGGTGCTGGGAGTTAAATGAGCCCTGAACATATCCCACACCAGGAGACTACATTTTTGAATAAGTCCACCTGGTCGCCTGCTCCATACATTATCAAGCCATAGCTTTACCCCTTCCTCATCCATCCAGCCTTTTTCATTCACATGTACAAAAGAACGAACAGGGAACTTGAGTTTCGGCATTGTTTTTCTTTTAAAAATAATCATTAGTCTCAGTTTGCCGCCATCAGCTGTGCATTCTAACACCACTGTAAAACTGGATTTCTCATGCCCCGTTGTTTTAATTAAAATTGTTTTTTCACCTTTTTGATGGACAGTTTTATTTCCAACCATATCAAAATTCATTGGAGTTTCATCCATATTTCCATTACTACTTAATGGATAGCCATGTTTAGTGCGCTGTTGTATTACATATCGATGGAAACTAGAGTTGAGCGACTTTTACTTTTTTGGGATTGAGTCGGGTTTCGCGAAACCCGACTTTGTGAAAAGTCGGGTCGGGTGAAATCGGCCGATTATTGCGAAAAGTCGGGGGCCGACTGAAACACGAAACCCAATGCAAGTCAATGGGGAATCAAAGTCGGCAGTGAGTGGAGGACAGGAAAACACCTACAGTGCCTATTTTAATGCCAAAAACATCAATTCTTATTACTGAAGCTTGTCAATCTTAATTTACTTTATAATAATAGTTAGGCATTGAAAACTGGGGGTCAATTGGCTAAAGTTGTGGGGGGGTAGGGCTGGCTCAAGTTTTTCGTGGGCTCAGGAAATGCAGAATACGTCACGGCGGTGGAGCAGGGAGAGGTAAGTATTTCAACTTTGCAATTGCTGTGATACTGAGCAAGCAGTGGGGGCCCACTCGTTGGCATTGGCACTGGCACAGGGCCCCTCATAGTACGGCGGTGTGTTTGACGGCAGGTGGCGCCTCCGACCGGCAGAGACACTTTTGCACACTATGAGGGGCCCTGTGCCAGTGACATCGCCAACGAGTATGCCCCCCCACCTGATGAAGGAACCTGCACTTTCATCTGCACCTTCCTCTTTGTCTCCATGTAAGGTGGTATAGTATGCGGGAAGGGGAACCTGACTTTCAGTAGGGTCAGATTCTGGCTGTGTAGAGTGCAAGGGGAATGTAATGGTCTGGGTCAATGTACCAGCAGACTCATCTAGCAGTGGCTGGGCAATGGGCAGGATGAGGAGGAAACACAGATATAGGCCCAAATAATAAAGTGGGCTAAATGCAGTAAAAAATTGGTAGCAGGACTAACCAGGCGGCATTGCTTTTGTTCAGCGGAGGACAACTGTCATGAGTGGCTGACACAGTGAGTAGGCCCAAATAAGTAAGTAGGCTAAATGCAGTTCAAAATTGGTAACAGGACTAAACTGGCGGCATTGCTTTGTTCAGCGGAGGACAACTGTAATGAGACATTGACACAGTGAGTAGACCCAAATAAGTAAGTAGGCTAAATGCAGTTCAAAATTGGTAACAGGACTAACCAGGCGGCATTGCTTTGTTCAGTGGAGGACAAATGTAATGAGAGACTGACACAGTGAGTAGGCCCAAATAAGTAAGTAGGCTAAATGCAGTTCAAAACTGGTAACAGGACTAACCAGGCGGCATAGCTTTGTTCAGCGGAGGACAACTGTAATGAGAGGCTGACACATTGAGTAGGCCCAAATAAGTAAGTAGGCTAAATGCAGTTCAAAATTGGTAACAGGACTAACCAGGCGGCATTGCTTTGTTCAGTGGAGGACAACTGTAATGAGAGGCTGACACAGTGAGTAGGCCCAAATAAGTATGTAGGCTAAATGCAGTTCAAAATTGGTAACAGGACTAACCAGGTGGCATTGCTTTGTTCAGCGGAGGACAACTGTACTGAGAGGCTGACACAGTGAGTAGGCCCAAATAGGTAAGTAGGCTAAATGCAGTTCAAAATTGGTAACAGGACTAACCAGGCGGCATAGCTTTGTTCAGCGGAGGACAACTGTAATGAGAGGCTGACACATTGAGTAGGCCCAAATAAGTAAGTAGGCTAAATGCAGTTCAAAATTGGTAACAGGACTAACCAGGCAGCATAGCTTTGTTCAGCGGAGGACAACTGTAATGAGAGGCAGACACAGTGAGTAGGCCCAAATAAGTAGGCTAAATGCAGCTCAGAATTGGTAACAGGACTAATCAGGCGGCATAGCTTTGTTCAGCGGAGGACAACTGTAGTGAGAGGCTGACACATTGAGTAGGCCCAAATAAGTAAGTAGGCTAAATGCAGCTCAAAATTGGTAACAGGACTAACCAGGCGACATTGCTTTGTTCAGCGGAGTACAACTGTAATGAGAGGCTGACACAGTGAGTAGGCCAAAATAAGTAAGTAGGCTAAATGCAGTTCAAAATTGGTAACAGGACCAACCAGGCGGCATTGCTTTGTTCAGCGGAGGACAACTGTCATGAGTGGCTGACACAGTGAGAAGGCCCAAATAAGTAAGTACGCTAAATGCAGTTCAAAAGTGGTAACAGGACCAACCAGGCGGCATTGCTTTGTTCAGCGGAGGACAACTGTACTGAGAGGCTGACACAGTGAGTAGGCCCAAATAAGTAAGTAGGCTAAATGTAGTTCAGAATTGGTAACAGGACTAAACTGGCGGCATTGCTTTGTTCAGCGGCGGACAACTGTAAGGAGTGCTGACACAGTGAGTAGGCCCAAATAAGTAAGTAGGCTAAATGCAGTTCAAAATTGGTAACAGAACTAACCAGGCGGCATTGCTTTGTTCAGTAGAGGACACCTGTAAGGAGTGGCTGACACAGTGAGTAGGCCCAAATAAGTAAGTAGGCTAAATGCAGTTCAAAATTGGTAACAGGACTAGCCAGGTGGCATTGCTTTGTTCAGCAGAGGACAACTGTAATGAGAGGCTGACACAGTGAGTAGGCCCAAATAAGTAAGTAGGCTAAATGCAGTTCAAAATTGGTAACAGGACTAAACAGGCGGCATTGCTTTGTTCAGTAGAGGACAACTGTAAGGAGTAGCTGACACAGTAAGTATGCCCAAATGAGTAAGTAGGCTAAATGCAGTTCAAAATTGGTAACAGGACTAACCAGGCGGCATTGTTTGTTCAACGGAGGACAACTGTAATGAGAGGCTGACACAGTGAGTAGGCCAAAATAAGTAAGTAGGCTAAATGCAGTTCAAAATTGGTAACAGGACTAAACTGGCGGCATTGCTTTGTTCAGCGGAGGACAACTGTAAGTAGTGGCTGACACAGTGAGTAGGCCAAAATAAGTAAGTAGGCTAAATGCAGTTCAAAATTAGTAACAGGACTAACCACGCGGCATTGCTTTGTTCAGCAGAGGACAACTGTAATGAGAGGCTGACATAGTGAGTAGGCCAAATAAGTAAGTAGGCTAAATGCAGTTCAAAATTGGTAACAGAACTAAACTGGCGGCATTGCTTTGTTCAGCGGAGGACAACTGTAATGAGAGGCTGACACAGTGAGTAGGCCAAAATAAGTAAGTAGGCTAAATGCAGTTCAAAATTGGTAACAGAACTAACCAGGCGGCATTGCTTTGTTAAGCGGAGGACAACTGTAATGAGAGGCTGACACAGTGAGTAGGCCCAAATAAGTAAGTAGGCAGGCTAAATGCAGTTCAAATTTGTAACAGGACTAACCAGGCGGCATTGCTTTGTTCAGCGGAGGACAACTGTAAGGAGTGGCTGACACAGTGAGTAGGCCCAAATAAGTAAGTAGGCTAAATGCAGTTCAAAATTGGTAACAGGACAAACCAGGCGGCATTGCTTTGTTCAGTGGAGGACAACTGTAAGGAGTGGCTGACACAGTGAGTAGGCCCTAATAATAAAGTAGGCTTAATATCTGCCAAAAAATTTTTCATAAATAAACAGGTGGCATAGCTAGGTACAGGGGTGGGCTCCTCTGCTGAGTAGCAGACAGTGGTAGTAGGCGCAAAGTATTAACTGGTCTAAATGGAGGCCAGGGCCCCTGTATCTTTTAACTTTCATCTATCATTTCAACAAATTTTTATTGGCAGTGCCATTGAAGGATTTAACAGCACAGACTACACAGTGGTGGAGCTGGGAGAGGTAAGTATTGCAAGTGGTAGAGCACTGTTTGAGCTGTCGGGGAACACTCTCTCGTGGGCGGCGGTACTGGCACAGGGCCCCTCATATTACGACGGTGTGTCTGACATTGGTTGTGCACCACCACTGTCAGAGACACTTCATTGTACTATGAGGGACCCTGTGCCAGTGCCGTCGCCCAAGAGTGGGCACAGCCACCTGTCCAGGCAAACGGCACTCGCACGGGTGCTTGCTCCAGGTGGTGACCATGGCCCTGTGGGGGGAGTCAGCCCATTTAGGGAGGTATAAAAATGGCCTATGGTGGACATTCAGCAGCTGCAAATGGAGGAATTGGAGAAGTCAGTAAGAGGAGGCCAAAAGCAAGACATTTTTCAGGCAAGCTACGTGTCAGCAGGGGAAGGGGGGCCAAATAATTTGAAATCCATGATTGGTTCATTTTAATGAAGGTTAGATCATCAACATTTCGGGTAACCAGATGTGTCCTTTTTTCGGTCAGTATTGAACCAGCAGCACTGAATACTCTTTCTGATAGCACGCTAGCAGCAGGGCATGAGAGCTCCTGTAATGCATACTGTATTCTGCCAATTCAGGCCAGGTGTCTATTTTAGATGCCCAGTAATCAAAGGGGAATGACCTGTGAGGGAGAACATCGATAAGGGAGGAAAAATAGTTTGTAACCATAATTAGTGTTGAGCGATACCGTCCTATACTTGAAAGTATCGGTATCGGATAGTATCGGCTGATACCCGAAAAGTATCGGATATCGCCGATACCGATACCCGATACCCATACAAGTCAATGGGACACCAAGTATCGGAAGGTATCCTCTATGGTTCTCCTTCAGGCCCTGGGATCCATATTAATGTGTAAAATAAAGAATAAAAATAAAAAATATTGATATACTCACCTCTCCGACGCAGCCTGGACCTTACTGATGTAACCGGCAGCTTCTGTTCCTAAGAATGAGCGCTTGAAAGACCTTAGATGACGTTGTGGCCTGTGATTGGTCGCGTGAGCGGTCACGTGACCACCACGCGACCAATCACAAGCCGTGACGTCATCTAAGGACTTTCAAGCGCTTGAAAGACCTTAGATGACGTCGCGGCTTGTGATTGGTCGCGTGGCGGTCACGTGACCGCTCACGCGACCAATCACAGGAATGGAAGCTGCCGGTTACATCGGTAAGGTCCAGGCTGCATCGGAGAGGTGAGTATATCAATATTTTTTATTTTTATTCTTTATTTTACACATTAATATCGATCCCGATACCGATTCCCGATATCACAAAAGTATCGGATCTCGGTATTGGAATTCCGGTACAGCAAATAGCGGCCGATACCCGGTACTTGCGGTATCGGAATGCTCAACACTGACCATAATGAAAAAATGCTGTCTCCTGTCACTTTGAATCGATGCAGCAGTACCTGTCGTGTCAGCGGTCATTGCGAAATCACTCCACAACTGGGTCATAAAACCCCTCTGTCCAATGCCACTTCGGATTTGTGCACCTCTAACACCTCTGCCATGTTGCCCACTACGGCTCGTGTGAGAACCATCACCGCCGATGTGTGGTGGGAATGCCTGAACCAAACGGTCTACAAGAGTTGCTTGTTTGGTAGCCAATATTTGCTCAAGGTTCTCATGTGGCATGATATTTTGTATATCTCCTTCATATCGTGGATCCAGGAGGCAGGCCAACCAGTAATCGTCATCGCCCATCGGTCATCATTTTGATAATGCGGGGGTCCCTTTTTAGGATGCGCAAGGCATACTCAGCCATGTGGGCCAATGTTCCAGGTGTCAATTCACTGCTTGTGCTGGGTTGAGGAGCACTTTCTTGCAAATCAACATCACTTGTGTCCCGCAAAAACCCTGTACCTGACCTTGCAACGCCACCAGTTTCTATTGCCCCCTGAGAAGCATCCTCCTCCCATAAATATTCATCCCCATCATCCTCCTCCTCTTCGTCCGCCACCTCGTCCAGGAGAGTTCCCTGAGCTGACAATGGCTGACTGTCATCAAGGCTTCCCTCCTCTTCAGCTGCAGACACCTGCTCCTTAATGTGCGTCAAACTTTGCATCAGCAGACGCATTAGTGGGATGCTCATGCTTATGATTGCGTCGTCTGCACTTACCAGCCGTGTGCATTCCTCAAAACACTGAAGGACTTGACAGAGGTCTTGTAATTTTGACCACTGCACACCAGACAAGTCCATGTCTGCCATCCAAGTGCCTGCCCGTGTATGTGTATCCTCCCACAAATAAATTACAGCACGCCTCTGTTCGCACAGCCTCTGAAGCATGTGCAGTGTGGAGTTCCACCTTGTTGCAACGCCGATTATTAGGCGGTGCTAGAGAAGATTCAGCAATCGCTGATGGTTCAGCATACACCTGGAGTGTACGGGAGACTGGCGGATGTGCGAGCAAAGTCTTCGCACCTTCAGGAGCAGGGCTGGTAACCCCAGATAATTTTTCAGGAAGCACTGCACCACCAGGTTCAAGGTGTGAGCCAGGCAAGGTGTGTGTTTCAGTTCTGAAAGGGCTATGGCAGCCATAAAATTCCTTCCGTTATCACTGACTACCTTGCCTGCCTCAAGATGTACACTGCCCAGCCATGACTGAGTTTGTAGCTGCAAGTACTCGGCCAGTACTTCCGCGGTGTGTCTGTTGTCGCCCAAACACTTCATTTGTAACACAGCCTGCTGACACTTACCACTAGCTGTTCGATAATGGGACACCTCGTGTGCAACACTGGCAGCTGCGGATGGAGTGGTCGTGTGACTGGGATCTTTGGACGAGCTTTCGCTTGAGGAGGAGGAGGAGGGGGGGGGTGAACGCCTACAGCCAACTGTTTCCTAGACCGTGTGCTAGGCAGAACTGTCCCACTATGGCTGTCCGCTGTGGACCCTGCATCCACCACATTAACCCAGTGTGCCGTGATGGACACATAACATCCCTGGCCATGCCTACTGGTCCATGCATCTGTTGTGAGGTGCACCTTTCCACTGACTGATTGCCTCAGTGCATGGACAATGCGGTCTTTGACATGCTGGTGGAGGGCTGGGATGGCTTTTCTCGCAAAGAAGTGCAGACTGGGTAGGTCATAGTGTGGTACTGTGTAGGCCATCAGGTCTTTGAAAGCTTCGCCTTCAACCAACCGGTAGGGCATCATCTCTAACGAGATTAGTCTAGCAATGTGGGCAATCAAACCCTGTGTACGCGGATGAGAGGATGAGTACTTTCTTTTCCTAACGAGAGTCTCTTCTAGGGTGAGCTGGACTGGAGAGCAGCATATGGTGGAACTAGCGGTGGTGGTGGTGGTGGACATGGCGGATTGAGAGAGGATTGGTGATGGTATTCTTGATGTTGGCCTACATACAGTGTTTCCTACCAAAAACCTTGTGATTCCCTGACTGCTTTGGCCTTGCGACTATACCTCCACATTTGCTGCTGGTGGTGTCCTAACCGGTGGGCTTACAGTGAGGGAAGCAATGTAGCGTTGCTGACTACCTTCATTTTCACCAGGTGCACCAACGGTACGGGACGTTTGGTAGTTAGTCTAGGCTTGCAAGTGCATGCTGGTTAAATGTCTAAGCATGCACGTTGTATTTAAATTTTGGAGATTCTTCCCTCTGCTAAAGGTCTTTGAGCATTTCTTACAGATAACTTTGCACTGATCATTTGGATCTTGGTTGAAAAATTGCCACACTACACTCTTCCTACTATGGAATACCTTTTCAGGCATTGCACGCTGTGCTACTTTCACCGGATGGCCACGCTGTCGTAAAACTGTTTTTGCTTTTGGCAAACGTTTTTGGCCAGATATGGGCCTGCCAGATGAAAGCTGTTACGATGTAGATGGCTGCTGCAGATCATCCTCCGCTTCTGAGCTACTGGCAGCGGCATCCTCTTCCCCCAATGGCTGCCTATCTGGGTCAACAACTGGGTCATCTATCACCTCCTCTTCAATGTCATGTGCACCTTCCTCTGTGTCACCGTGTAAGGTGCTATAGCATTTGAGACGGGGCACCATAGTCTCATCAGGGTCAGATTCTGGCTCAGTACACTGCGAGGGCAATGTAGTGATCTTAGTCAATGGAACAGCATAATAATCTAGCTGTGGCTGTGCATCAGTGCACTCCATGTCCGATTCATCTTGTAATGGGCTGTTAACAATTTCCCTTTCTAACCCAGGCACGGTATGCGTAAAGAGCACCATGGAGTAACCTGTAGTGTCGCCTGACGCATTCTTCACTTTTGGTTTGGGTGAAGGACACAAGGAAGCAACTTGTTCCTGACCGGGAGCATCCACTGATGACTCGTTGCTCTTATATTTGGAACTTTCTGAAGAGGAGGCGAAAGAGCTAGAGGCTGAGTCAGCAAGGAAAGCCAAAACTTTTTCCTGCTGCTCCGGCTTTAAAAGCTGTTTTCCTACTCCCAGATAAGGGAGCCTTCGAGGCCTTGTGTAGCCAGACGATGACGCTGGCTCAACACCTCCAGCCTTAGGTGCTATTTTGCTTTTCCCACTACCACCAGATGCTCCACCACCACCACCACCATCAGTACCAGCTGGCAACGACTGCCCACGGCCACTTCCACCAGACTTCCTCATTTTTTGGAAAATCTAACCAAAATAACAACCGTTATATGGTACTGTAAAACAAGGTAGAAGGTGTATATAAAATTGTTGAGAATTTAAATCTCCCTTTTTTGGGGGGGAGACTGAACCAAAACTCAGGCCCAGTGTATAACACAACACAATGTAAGTGGCAGAACGTGGCTGGCTGATATACGACAAACTAACAGAACTGATGTACATCCACTTTGTGACAATTTGAATCTCCCTTTTTTGGGGGGGAGACTGAACCAAAACTCAGGCCCAGTGTATAACACAACACAATGTAAGTGGCAGAACGTGGCAGGCTGATATACGACAAACTAACAGAACTGATGTACATCCACTTTGTGACAATTTGAATCTCCCTTTTTTGGGGGGAGACTGAACCAAAACTCAGGCCCAGTGTATAACACAGCACAATGTAAGTGGCAGAACGTGGCTGGAAGATATATGAAAAAATACAAGGACTGAAGTACAATTTCATTCTCCCTACAATGATCTCAGGACAAGTATGGCAGCAATAAAAATGACTGCTGCACACAAAAGTGTGGACAAATAAACAAGATAACTGAGCAGAAAGGAGCAACAGGATTTTTGCTTTTAAAAAAGCAGTTGGTTTGCACAGCAGCCGTGCAAACAGCAATGCAGCTATCAGGGAGCCTTATAAGGCAGCCTAATAAGCTACAGAGCTGATGCACAAAGATATAGCCTCCACTGTCCCTGCAAAAAAAGGTGGTGTTGGACAGTGGAAATCGGTACAGCACAAGCGGTTTGGGGGTTAATCTTCCCTCCCTAACTATAGCCCTTCTTCTGACGAAGCTGCAGCAACCTCTCCCTATGCTAAGATCGGCAGAAGTAAGATGGCGGTCGGCGTGCACGCCCCTTTATAGCCCCTGTGACGCCGCAGAAAGCAAGCCAATCACTGTCATGCCCTTCTCTAAGATGGTGGGGACTGAGACCTATGTCATCACCCTGCCCACACTGTGCGTCCTCCTTCATTGGCTGAGAAATGGCACTGAACGCGTCATATGAAACGCGACTTTGGCGTGAAGATCGCAGACCTCATGGCCGATCCCACACTAGGATCGGGTTGGGTTTCATGAAACCTGACTTTGCCGAAAGTCGGCGATTTTTGAATTTGTCCAATCCGTTTCGCTCAACCCTAATGGAAACTATTCACTTTGCTATCAAAATCTGCTGGTAATTTTTGGGCAATTTTCGTCTTTTGCCTCAGTACCATATTATGCCTCGCCATGAATCTAGTACAACAGGATGCAGTGGCTTTAAATCTGTTGCTGTGATCTGGGTTAGATTTGGCCCACTGAAGTGCAAAATTTGATTTCATGTCACTACATAACCGCTTTGGCGGTGCTCATTCACCATGTCTGCTACATGGTTTTCAACTTCTGGCCAATGTGGGGTGCCTCTTCTTAATGCACACTTACCCCTTGGCATACTCTTTAATGCTTTCTCATTTGCTTTCCAGTCCCGAACCATCTTTTCTGTTACTCCATATTGTCTTGCAGCAGCGCAGTTATTATGTTCCATGGCAAAGTTTACAACTTTAAGTTTGAAACTGGCTTTGTATTTCTTTCTTCTTGCTGGTGGAGCCATGGTGTGGTTTTGAGTGCTGGACATTTGTATACTGTACTGTATGTACTGGTGCTATACTGTATGAAAAGGTACTGGTCCGTATGTGGTATCCAGAATGTGACGGGGTGTGTTATGATCCGGTGGTAGGATCTCAAAACTGACCTGATACATATAACCAGAATGTTAGGACAAGTTCTGGGGATGTGGAAGCTATACTGACCACAATCCTGATCCTATCCAACACACTAAAGGCAGCCGTGGAGCGTTACCTAAAAACCTAGACGCCTCTTCACAGCCTGAGAAACTGACTGCCCCTAGAGAGAAAGCAAAGACCTCACTTGCCTCAGAGAAATAACCCCAAAGTTATAGACAGCCCCCCACAAATAATAACGGTGAGTTAAGGGGAAAATACAAACGTAGAAATGAAACAGGTTTAGCAAATGAGGCCCGCTAACACTAGATAGACAGAAAATAGATAGGAATCTGTGCGGTCAGTACAAAAACTATCAAAAATAAACCACGCAGAGAATACAAGAACCCCCACACCGACTCACGATGTGAGGGGCGCACTCTGCACCCCAGAACTAACCAGCAAGCAAAAAATCACATAAAAGCAAGCTGGACTGAACTCATCATATACTGAGAAACGTTTTCAAGGAAATAATGAGCAAAATGAACAAGCAAACTTAGCTTCTCCAGCAGGAGACTGGTCACAAGGAATCTTAGGAGAGCTCAGAATCAGGACTGAATACACCGACAGCAGGCAACAAATGAAGGTCCAGGTGAGTTAAATAGGCCCAGCATAGAAGGAAATGAAGCAGCTGAGCCAAGCCATATCGCTAAAGGCCACAAGAGGGAGCCCAAGAACAAACTCACACAGTACCACTCATGACCACAGGAGGGAGCCCGAGAACGGAATTCACAACAGGGGTGTACGGCAGAGCAAGAAGGGACAACAGGCCGAGGGATGATTCAACAGATTTATTATCAAGAACGCTGGAACAGCACATGCAGGTAGATCTACAGAGTCCACAATTAGTCCAATGGAACAGGTTCGGGGGCACCTCTCGATAATCCTTGTGCCAGCTAACAAAGCAATAGTCCACAATTAGTCCAACGGAACAGATTCGGGGGCACCTCCCAATAATCCTTGTGCCAGCTAACAAAGCAGTAGTCCACACGAGTCCAAGGGATCCCAAAACAATCTCACGAATGACGAGATATGTCCTCAGCTCAAGTCTCGCCCCGTTCGCTTCTGCAGCAACAGATGGACGTGGGGTCTTGCCTCGGCTAAGAATCCCCACTCCTTCTCCTTCAAGGGTCAACTCACATCTGATCTCAAAAATAAGAATGGATTGTCTGATCTCCTGGGATCCGCCCATGAAGGGGGTAGGGGGTCACACCTTCTATTCAATGGTTGGGTCCACCAGAAGATTCTAGACTGGTCTGCTCCACTTAGTCTATCCAGTCTGTGCATTTGACTAGCCACCTGCTGTGAGGAAGAATGGCTATTCCTTCACTAGTGGTGTTGACAAAGCTTAATTACATTATAGCTCAGGGCTGCAAGTATTGGGGGAAGGAGACAGGTTAAGATACATACATCCCATGACATTGCAAAGTGTACAGTAAATACAACCAAAGAGAAGTCGCACCACATCATGACATATTATACAAAATACAGGACAGAGAAAAAAAAATACATATCATGACACAGAATACAACAACCAGCCAATGTACCTTACTGGCAATTGGCTGGTTGTTGTATACAAGCCCTGCTTGGATTGGTCAGCTTTCCCTGTCTGGCCAGCCCTCCCTGTTTCCAAGAATGGTAGTGCATCACACCCTTGTACCTATTACTGGTACCTCCAGAGAGCGCTCTGTGCTCAGAAGAACACACCTCTTTCACCCGGCTGGCCCGCCCTCCCTTGTGTCTCTGCCTCTCCGATCAGCTCCTGAGGACTGCACAATGATGAGGTGAGGGAGCACAGTGAAGCGGCACAGGCGCACATGTGCAAGATCTGAGAGGCAGAGAGGTAATAAGATACAACGGCGAACCAGATGGGTGAAATAGGCTTGTTTTTCAGAGCACAGGGCCGCTCGCTCGCTGTTTTCCATACCCCGGGACGCCTGCAGCTTGCTTCACTTTCCCTGGTGAAGTGCCCCCTCACCTCCTCATCAGTACCCCGCCCCCCACCATAGGTAACAACCGCAGATTGCTCTGCACCCACAGTATAAGACTATATCCGGCGTATATGACGACCCCCGACTTTTGAGAACATATTATACGCCGGAAAATACGGTATACAGTCTCTGAAGAAAAAACAATTAATTTACTAATCTGGGCAAAAAAGATACATTGTGTTATGCCTAGTGAATAATTTGCAACTATCTGTGAAGTTAGTGGAATAGTGAGATATCCCAAACTCATGGCAGAGTAGGCAGCATATCCTCTGGATAAATCAAAAAGAGAAATGAACTGTGAGCTACATATTTATGCTTTAGACAGCATTTTGATGGTATTTTTTTATGTATTTGTACACAGTATATGTACTCATACTTACATACCATCTTGCACATATATACTATTTTATGTCCTAGTTCAGTTACCTTGTGTGGTGGTGATGAGGTTCAGTCAAGCTGGCATCCTAAACCTGCTGTGTATGCTGTGGATTGTGAGTTGGTAGATTTAATCTTGATTCTCCTAAAATTCCTGTTGAATCATAATGTGTTTATTTTCGATCAACACATCTATTTGCAGTTGCGGGGGACTGCGATGGGGGCCTCATGCGCCCCCTCGTATGCAAATTTATTTTTAGGATTTTGGGAGAGAAGTATCTTTTTGGGTGAAGAAATACCTGAGACTAACAAAGTACACAATTGGATCAGTTATATTGACGATGTGCTATTCCTTTGGGAGGGCACAACAAGCGAACTTCAGTCCTTTATGTGTAAATTAAATTCCAACTCCAGAAACATCAAACTTACATTTAAATCTGGCAGGAAACTTGAATTTCTGGATATCTTGATAGAAGCATCAGATGATGGCATTTTACAGACGGAGATTTATCGAAAACCTACATCTATCAATTCTCTTCTGATGGCGGATTCGGCTCATCCAAAATCTACAATACGAGGGATACCCATTGGTCAATTCCTCAGGATTAAAAGAATCTATTCTAAAGAGTCAGCCTTTCACACCCACTCAGCAGATTTAGCTTCAAGATTTGAGGAACGTGGATAAAGCAGAAGATTAATCCGTAAGGGATATCACAGGGCTATCAGAACATCAAGAAATGATTTACTATATGGACAAACATGTCGAAAACCAGTGGACGATCAATCACAAGTATGGTTCATATCAACTTTTAACAACCAATGGAAGCCATTAACAAATATTATCCGAAAAAATTCGGGCATTCTTATGACAGATCCTATTTAAAACAACTATTACCCCATTCACCACAAATGGTGGCAAAGAGATCACCAAATTTAAAAGACATACTGGTACATAGCCATTATGATTCCTCAAGAAGTAAGAACAAAAACAATGAGTGATCAAATTGTTTCTTTCCTTGTGGGATATGTAAAGCCTGCTTAAATCTTACAAAATCTATGACCTTTAACAATCATGATGGGTCAAGAAAATATAGAATACTGGAATATCTTAACTGTGCCTCAAAAGGTGTAATATATCATGCTGAGTGCCCGTATGCAAAAGTGTACATGGGTCTAACGACACGCGAGTTGAAGGTTCGAGTTAGAGAGCACGTTCGAGATATCGATAAATCTAAAACAATTGAAGATGAGACCCTTCTGAAGACTCTTCC
The DNA here is from genome assembly GCF_051348905.1 of Ranitomeya variabilis. Lineage (NCBI taxonomy): Eukaryota > Metazoa > Chordata > Amphibia > Anura > Dendrobatidae > Ranitomeya > Ranitomeya variabilis. Next base: position 498,759,904 of record NC_135237.1, on the reverse strand, counting down.
TCGCCATTTCAAAAGGTACCATCAATTAAACTCCAGAGGGTTACGAATTAAAGCCATCGACCAGGTATCCTTGGGCCCAAGGGGTGGGGATATGTTCCGGGCTCTAGCTCAGATGGAAAGTCAGTGGATATATCACCTTGGAACTCTATGTCCCCAAGGTCTAAATGAAAACATAGGCTTTTCAGCATTTCTTTAAGTTTAGCATGGTATATGTTAGGTGTCGAGTTCCCGCCGCTGCACGGGGGAAATCTTGAGCCACCTCCGCTGTGGTCTCCCATTCTTCTTCAGCCACAGTGGAGCCTGCTCAGCGGAAACGTCGGACCCAGTGTCTGGCTCAGTCAGATACTGTGCACTTGGTTGCTGCTGATCTTCCAGGCTCAGCCATTGTAACCAGCACTGTTCAGCGGCGAGCAGATGCTCCTCGGACTAAGTCCTGCTTTTCCGCTACTGAGCATGCCCAAAGGACAACCTCTCATTGGAGGTTGGGGGTCACATGCTCAAGTCCTGAAGCGGTTCCTATTGGACCACTAGGAAGGTCTTGGAGAGATTTCTCTATAAAAGGTTTGCATGGCCACACGGCCATGCTCTAGTATCAACTCATGTTTAAGAACGTATGAGCTTAGCTACTTGGTGGTCTGTGTCAGCATGTGCTCAGGGTCGGCTGTATAGCCACTAGAATTCCGCACCTCTGTAGAGGAGTTTGTGTGTGTGAATTTAGGGCTGGCATATAGCCACTAGAATTCCGGCACCTCCGGAGAGGAGTTGTTTGTGTGCTGTTGCTGACTGAACGACCACTGTATGCTGCCTGCTCCATTAGGGAGCTGTGATCCTCTGTGAGGTTAGAAGAGCAGAGCACAGCGTTACCTTTAATCACAGCAACTCTGTGAAGCAACAGGGTTCGCTCCTAAACAGACCGGGTGACGGAACCCGTGTCTATTCAGGCGTAGTACCGCCATATAGTGCTGCCATCTACTAGCAGCAGGTTCCACTCCTGCACGGTGGACCCCGGGCTGTGAACGCACCTATACCATCTCCATATTTACTCAGTGCGTTTCACTAGCCCTAACAGTATATTGGTTTGATATCTTTTTTAGGGTGGGGGGGTTAGCTGTAATCAATTTCTGTAGTTTTACATGTTTTTAATACCATTTTCTCTAGTTTTTCAGTCATTATGTCGGTGGTGAGGGGATCTCTGGATGTAGGCAAAATCTGCTGGGAAGTCTCTTTCAAGATTCTGTAATTTTGGTGGATGAGAAAATTCTAGGACTTTTGCAATGGACCGAATTAATATACTTGGACTGACTTTTCACAGAATGGTTCTTTATATGTTCTTATTGTTTACATATATATTTATCACTATTATTATGTTTACTATCAGAATTATTATATGTATATTATTTTGTGTAGAAAATCTGTTTGTAAATTTAATTGCAGTAGTTTTCCGTAGTTTTGAACACTACTTTCACAATCCTTTATTTATCCATATACAACAAATAGATTTTGGTTTTATAGGAAAATTAAGTATGTGGTCACATTAGTATAAATTAAGTTTGTTAGTAACACGAATATTATCTGCAGTCCACAATTATGGTTACTTTAGATATTATATTCCTTCACATATATATTTTTTCACATGCTGCCACTATAATCAGTACATGTATATTTTTCATATACATATAGTTTTTATATACCGGTATATATAAATTTTTTCAATTAATGGACTTTCTGCATTACGTTCAAAATTTAATGGTGGTATCACACATGACCAGGCACTATATCACCACGTCACATTTTTTCAGAAATATAATACCATTATTCACAATTAATTTATCCTTTATTTTCATAATCCTTAAGTTAACACAAATGGTCCATAGAGGTATATATTCTTTCCATATTTAACATTCTCCTAGGCAATATATGTTTCTACATCCACTACAAGCTATAGATATTCCATGCACGTAGACAGACTCCATTGCTATTCCCCAGCATGTACAGTGCGCATGCGCAGCCTTCCTCTACTCGGGTTCTTCCCACTATGCTCACATTGACAGGCTTGCGTTCCATGCTTGCGTGTCAGGAGCGATGACGGGAAGATCAGCTGAATGAGAGAGGCGGCGTAGACATGCGCCGCATACGTCATGCTGAGGCGCCTAATCCACCGATAGGCTGCAACAAATGTTAAATAGTCGGCTCCCCCTCACGCTGCATGGACCCAGGACAGCAAGGCTATTATTAATCTATATCACCAGGTATGCGATGCACGGCACTTTCTGCACAGCACTTTATCTGTATTATCTGTAACATTCCCGTGAGTGCTTAGGCACTATAAACTATATGGGAACTTACTAGAAATAAGCATCTATTAATACAGGATACCTGTTAGGCCCTTTTACTGATAGAACATTTCTAGTTTGAAATTCCTTTTAAATGGGGTTGTAAATTTTCACACTTATAATTGATTGGGCTTTGAAAAATAATAACATCTATTAAGGACAATTTATAATTAAGTCTATATTAAGACCCAGCAACTGTGAAATTTACTAGAGCATTACTATATAACACTGTGTGTAAAAAATGAAATGAATTGGATATTGGGTAACGTATCTACTATATAATTGTCTAAGGGTCACTTCCGTCTGTCTGTCCTTCTTCCTGTCTTTCTTTCTGTCATGGATATTCATTGGTCGCGGCCTCTGTCTGTCATGGAATCCAAGTCGCTGATGTCACGGGAGTACTGGGTAGACTAAGGCTGGTTACCTGGGCCCCTGCGATATCCCTCAGGCTAGGGAAACCCTGTCTGTCCCTTTCCCAGAAGTTACACTAAAGGTGTGCATGTCTGGGCCGCCAGGCCTGACCCTGTCTCCTGTTTCAGCCCTAAGCTGAAACCACCACCCACCACCCAGTGAAGAGACCACACACCAATCCCCACAGAAAGCACAGACAGGGAAAACAGAAAAACGCACCACACCGCAGACACACAGGAATGCACTATAATGTGCACAGGGCAAAACAAATACAAATATAGGAAGGAGGAATATGACAAAGGATAATACACCACCAGCAACGATATTCCTACAACAAGACCACCACTCCAGACTGGAATCACTAGGCACAAAGCACAAGCTATAATCGGCGATGCCCAAAGTCCAGCATGACTATTTAAAGGCCGTGGGCGTGACCCAGCCTCCAACCAAATTACCAGCTAGATTAACCCCGAGCAAGTTGGATAAAGTCTAGCCGACGCCACTGAGCGTGTAGTGGACGTAAGTGGAATTACCACTGTCTGTCGGACGCCCTAGTGTGAACAGCGTCCGACATGACAGTACCCCGCCTTCTACGAGGGACCCCAGGGCCCTCACGACTTATAGGACCCGGCTTGTCCGGATGGCGGCGGTGAAACATACTGACCAGCCGGTCCGCATGTATGTCCGAGGCTGGTACCCAGGACCTCTCTTCCGGCCCATAACCACGCCAATGTACCAGGTACTGTAATGTGCGGCGCACTACTCAAGAGTCAACCACCTTGGAGACTTCAAACTCCAAATTGCCATCCACCAAGACTGGAGGTGGCATAGGCGCCGTGTCCACAGAACCAACCACCTTTTTTTAATAAAGATCTGTGGAACATGTTGTGTATTTTATATACCGTAGGGAACACCAAACGGTAGGCTACCGGGTTAATGATGGCGGCAACCCTAAATGGACCAATAAACCTTGGACCCAATTTCAAGGATGGAATCTTGAGTTTTATGTTTTTTGTGGACAACCACACCCAGTCACCACACTCAGGTCCGGACCTGTCACACGTTTACTGTCAGCCACTCGTTTGTACCTTGCACCAACGCTTAGCAAGCGCTGTTTCACTCTCCTCCACACGGATGCCAGTTGTGCTCCTAACTGGTCCTCCTCTGGGACGCCAGTAGGACCCCCCTGACGCAGAGTACAAAACTGAGGATGGAGCCCGTAAACACAAAAGAATGGGGACTCCCCAGACGATTCCTGATGGTGATTATTTATAGCAAACTCAGCCAAAGGAAGGAAAGTCAACCACTCCTCCTGATTGTAAGAAACAAAGCAGCGTAAGTACTGCTCCAAATTCTGGTTCATACGCTCGGTCTGACCATTTGACTGAGGATGAAACGCAGAAGAATGCGACAACTTGATCCCCAGCCATGAGCAAAAAGCTTTCCAAAATTTTGCCACAAACTGAGTACCCCTATCAGACACGATGTCAGACGGGACCCTGTGAAGTCTGACCACCTCCTGCACAAATACCTGAGCCAGAGTCTTAGCGTTAGGCAATGAAGGCAAAGACACAAAGTGCGACATCTTTGAGAACCGATCAACAACCACCAGAATGACCGTGTTCCCAGCAGAGGAGGGCAAATCTGTGATAAAATCCATGGAAATCTCCGTCCATGGCCTACTGGGTACCCCAAGAGGATGTAGTGTGCCAGCAGGATGAGAGCGGGACGTCTTAGCCCTAGCGCACGTGGTACATGCTGATATGTACGAGACCACGTCCTGTCGGATTTTGGGCCACCAAAACCGACGCGACACCAACTCCAAGGTACCCCTAATCCCTGGATGGCCAGCCAGGACAGCATCATGATGCCCACCCAACACCTTTAGGCGAAGATGGAGTGGTACAAATGATTTATTAATGGGAAGCTCTGGTGGTACCTCCTCCTGAGCCTCAGCAATCTCAGCCTCAACTTCGGTCGTGAGAACCGAGACCACTACACCCTTTTGGAGGATGGGTACCGGATCTTCCCGAGGTTCTTCCCCTGGAAAACACCTGGACAAAGCATCCGCCTTAGTGTTTTTAGACCCAGGTCGGTACGTAACAAAAAAGTTGAACCGCGTGAAAAACAATGCCCAGCAAGCCTGCCTGGGGGACAGATGCTTGGCTGACTCCAAATACAGCAGATTTTTATGGTCGGTGATCACTGTAACCTGATGGACCTACCCCTCCAAAAAGTGTCGCCATTCCTCAAAAGCCAACTTGATAGCCAACAACTCCCTGTTGCCGATATCGTAATTACGTTCGGCGGGCGACAGCTTCTTGGAAAAGTAGGCGCATGGACGCAACTCGCCCAAGGATGAGCCTTGTGACAGCACCGCCCCCACTCCAACCTCAGACGCATCAACTTCCACGGTAAATGGTTTTGATACATCCGGTTGCACCAGAATGGGGTCCGAAGCAAAACTGTTCTTCAGAAATTCAAATGCGCGCACAGCAGCCTGAGGCCAGGCGGAGAAATTGGTACCCTTTTTCGTCATGTCAGTAAGCGGTTTAGCAATGATAGAAAAATCCTTGATAAACTTTCTATAATAGTTGGAAAACCCAAGGAACCGCTGGAGTGCTTTTAGGTTATCAGGCCGTTCCCAATGCAGCACCGCTTGCACCTTAGCGGCGTCCATTTTAAACCCTGAAGCAGACACAATATAAGCCAAGAAAGGCAACTCCTGAAACGAAGATACACATTTCTCAAGTTTAGCATAGAGCTTATTTTCCCTGAGTAGCTGTAACACCTGCCTCACATGCTCTAAATGAGTATCACGGTCACATGAATAAATGAGAATGTCATCTAGGTACACAATAACGAATTTCCCCAGAACATGCGAGAAATATACATCATTTATGAAATGTTGAAAAACTGCAGGCGCGTTTGTCAACCCAAATGGCATCACCAAGTTTTCAAAATGACACTCAGGAGTATTAAAAGCCATCTTCCACTCATCACCTTGACGGACTCTTATGAGGTTGTACGCCCCCCTGAGGTCAAGCTTGGAAAACCACTTAGCACCAGCCACCTGGTTGAACAAATCAGGTATCAGTGGCATAGGGTATGGATCACAAACCGTAATCTGGTTTAACTCCCTGAAATCCAGACACGGGCATAGTCCGCCATCTTTCTTTTTAATGAAGAAGAACCACGCTGCCACCGGCGAGGACGAAGGCCTGATGTGCCCTTTGCTCAGACTCTCAGCAATCTAGTCTTTTAACGCTTGCCTCTCAGGGCCAGAGATGTTGAACATCCTAGCTTTCGGCAATTTGGCTCCAGGTTTAAACCTAATAGTACAGTCATAGGGGCGATGTGGTGGCAATTCTGAGCAACCCTTCTGTGAGAACACATCCGCAAAATCCATCAGTGACTCAGGAATGCTTGGAGTCACAGCGGACACACATGTGGCCAGGCAATTCTCCAGGCAAAATCCACTCCACTGAATTATGTCCTGAGTTTTCCAGTCAATAACCGGGATGTGCATAGATAACTATGGAAAACCCAGAACCATTTGTGCAGGAAGATTACTGAGCACCCTGCATGTAACCTGCTCAGAATGTAGGACCCCAATGTGGAGTTTCACCTCAGCCACAAACTCAGTAATCTCCCCCTGTGGGAGAGGGGTAGCATTGATGGTGACCACCCAGATAGGATGAGGCAATTTTTCGACCGTGAACCCGGCCATGCGCGCAAATTCCTCATCAATGAGATTAGTGGCCGAACCACTATCCACAAAAACAGTGATTGGCAGCTCTCTGCCAGTGACCATAACTCTGGCGGGGAGCATACATTTAGAGACCACCATGGAGGATATGCATAAGCTCAGATTGGCCTCCTCCACACCCTCTGAGCTTAGTAGTTTTCCGCCGTTGCGCTTTTGTTAGAAAACAGAGGAGAAGCATTTACATAATGCCCCTTTTTACCACAGCAAAAACAGGCTCCCTGCTTCCTGAGCGAGGGGGCTTGCTGACGTGACACCCCTGCAATTTGCATAGGCTCCGTGGGCTCACCTGCAGCAACCTCACGTGCACTTACGACCTCCCCCATAGGCGGCGTCTCTAGCGCCCCTGACGCAAACAGTGATCAATGCGGACAACAAGACTCATGGCAGACTCTAGAGAAGCAGGAGTCTCATACATCAGAAGGGCTTGTTTAACCCTTCTCGAAACCCCATGTACAAACTGACTCCACAGCGCCGGGTCATTCCATTGTGTGCCCACCGCCCAGCGGCGAAATTCAGAACAGTAATCCTCCGCCAATCGCTCCCCATGGCGGAGAGCGAGTATTTTAGATTCTGCTAGAGCCAATCTGTCAGGATCATCATAGATGAGTCCAAGAGCAGAAAAAAAAACTCTCCACTGAGTTAAATGCAGCTGAATCAGAAGGTAATGAAAACGCCCATGCTTGGGGATCTCTGTTCAGTAATGACAAAACCAAGCCCACACGCTGAGCCTCATTACCTGAGGAAAGCGGGCGCATACGAAAATATAATTTGCAAGCTTCACGGAAAATAACAAATTTACTGCGTTCCCCAGCAAACCTCTCAGGTAAAAGGATTTTTGGCTCTGCAACTCTACCTGCAGTTTCCACTTGCACATTAGATACCACAAGACCCTGTTGCTGAACTGCCCCCTTCAATTCTGTGACCTGTAAGGACAGCGCCTCCAACTGGTGGGTTATGGAATTCATGGGATCCATGACATAAAAAAAAACCCTTTTTTTTTTCTTTTTGGGCCGATTATAATGTCACGGGAGTACTGGGTAAACTAAGGCTGGTTACCCAGGCCCCTGCGATATCCCTCAGGCTAGGGAAACCCTGTCTGTCCCTTTCCCAGAAGTTACACTAAAGGTGTGCATGTCTGGGCCACCAGGCCTGACCCTGTCTCCTGTTTCAGCCCTAAGCTGAAAACACCACCCACCACCCAGTGAAGAGACCACACACCAATCCCCACAGAAAGCACAGACAGGGAAAACAGAAAAACACACCACGCCGCAGACACACAGGAATACACTATAATGTGCACAGGGCAAAACAAATACAAATATAGGAAGGAGGAATATGACAAAGGATAATACACCATCAGCTACGATATTCCTACAACAAGACCACCACTCCAGACCGGAATCACTAGGCACAAAGCACAAGCTATAAATGGCGACGCCCAAAGTCCAGCACGACTATTTAAAGGCCGTGGGCGTGACCCAGCCTCCAACCAAATTACCAGCTAGATTAACCCCGAGCAAGCTGGATAAAGTCTAGCCGACGCCACTTAGCGTGTAGTGGACGTAAGTGGAATTACCGCTGTGTGTCGGACGCCCTAGTGTGAACAGCGTCCGACATGACACCTGATTGGTCATGGCAAAACGCCTACGACCATTGCCATGACCAATCAGCGACATGCACAGTCCGGAAGAAAATGGCTGCTCCTTACTCCCCGCACTCAGTAGCCGGCGCCCGCATACACCCCTCCGGTCACCGCTCACACAGGGTTAATGCCGGCGGTAATGGACCACGTTATGCTGCAGGTAACGCACTCCGTTACCGCCGCTATTAACCCTGTGTGACTAAGTTTTTACTATTGACGCAGCCTATGCAGGGTCAATAGTAAAAACATCTGATGTTAAAAAAAAATAAAAAAATAAGGCCAGACTTAACTAAACAGACTTGAGGATAGAAAATGTATCTTTGCGGTCAGCATAAAAAACTACCAAAAAACCACGCAGAGTGTGCAAAAGAGACCCCACACCGACTCACGGCGTGGAGGTGCCACTCTGCAGCCCAGAGCTTCCAGCTAGCAAGGCATAATCATGATAGCAAGCTGGACAAGAAAACAGTGGTAAACAAATAAGCTAGCAGGGACTTAGCTTTTGCTGGAATAGACAGGTCAACTGAAAGATCCAAGAGAGAACTGAACCAGTACTAGGACATTGACAGCTGGCATCAAGTAACGATCTAAGTGGAGTCAAACAGAGCAGCCAGCCCAGGACTAAACGAGATCAGCTGAGGAAAGAACCTCAGAACCAGCAGCTCCACTCACAGCCACCAGAGGGAGTCCATGGACAGAACTCGCCAAAGTACCATTCATAACCACAGGAGGGAGTTCGAGAACAGAATTCACAACACAACGCGCCTGCGGAAGGTGAATATATGTTTATTTTTTATTTTTTTAACCTGTGACATACGTGGCTGGGCAATATACTACATAGCTGGGCAATATACTACATGACTGCCCAATATACTACGTGGCTGGGCAATATACTACGTGGCTCTGTTCTGTATACTACGTCGCTGTGCAATATACTACGTGGCTCTGTGCTGTATACTATGTCACTTGGCAATATACTACGTCACTGGGCAATATACTACATCACTGGGCAATATGCTACGTCACTGGGCAATATACTACGTCACTGGGCAATATACTACATCACTGGGCAATATACAACGTCACTGGACAATATACTACGTAATTGGGCAATATACTACGGCTCTGAGCAATATACTACGTCGCTGGGCAATATACTACGTCGCTGGGCAATATACTACGTCGCTGGGCAATATACTACTTGACTGGGCAATATACTACGTGGCTGGGCAATATACTATGCGGCTGGGCAATATACTACGTGGACATACATAGTCTAGAATACCCGATGCGTTAGAATCGGGCCACCATCTAGTATGTATATATTTATTTCTGTGCATTGTTATAACTATTACTATAACAAATTGGCCTCCTGAATACCATTTGGTGTCTGATAGCAGTGTGCCTTACTGTGACATTTTTTGCTCTTTTTTTATTATGTCTTAGATTTAATTTAATAAATTGATATTTTAAATGTATCTCTTCGGTGTTTGACCCTTACTTGGATCATATTGTTAAAAAACTCTATGTAGAAGTGCCTTGAGTAAGATACTTTGGACTCCCCTCTTTTTGAAAATCGTGGGAGAGTAGGCAGCATATCTCCTGGATAAATCAAAAAGAGAAATGAACGGTGAGCTACATATGTATGCTTTAGACAGCAGTTTTATGGTATTTTTTAATGTATTTGTACATAGTATAATTACCCATACTTACATACCATCTTGCACGTATATACTATTTTATGCCCTAGTTCTGTTACCTTGCGTGGAGGTGACGAGGTTCAGTCAAGGTGGCATCCTAAACCTGCTGTGTATGCCTCACTTATGGTCTGCTGGGTCTGTCTGTATAACTCACTGGTTTTGAAACTCCTGGATGATGTCTACGAACTCCAGCTCCCTGCAACTCCCCTGGATCAACCGGGCTGAGTAGTATTCCATCGCTGCCATCAAGTGTGAAGATATGAGGGTCAGTGAGTGCTTTCATCCGCTGACCCGGCTTTCTTGTGAAAGACCGCATGGACCAGAGTTTATCCCACTGATCGCTCATACTCCTTTCCCTTAGGCAGACTACTACTTAGACAAAACAGGGTGAGTGTAACACACTGCGTTAATTGTTTATTTGATCACCAACAGTCAACAGCATATAGTACTATTTCAAAATATACACAAGATGGAACCAAATGATAGTCTCACCCTTCCGCTGTCTTGCCAGGGATTATAACATCTGAGACTTCAGGGCAACTAGGGCCGATTACCCCAATCAGTAGCATCCCGATTTTGTCTGGCACCCACAGAGAGGAGGTAGCAACAAGCTTAGGAAGCTGACCTGGGTTCTCCAAATGTCTTTGTGGGTTCAGTCATAAATGGTGGAATAGAACTGTATTCTAACAGCTGGGGCCGTGGGTCCTTAAACTGACGTTCTGTAGAGATACACTCTGGAAACAGTGGCAGAACTCCCTTTTATGTTCCACAGCTCTTAACTGCAGGGGCTAATACAATAGGTAATCAGCAGGCATTAGCAAACATCCATTGTTTAACTAACCTGCTTATTTGTCCTCCAAGGTTAGAATAATAAACTACACAGCTGATGCAATAAGTAATCAGTAGGCAGTCAACAAATCAACATACAAAGAGTCAAGAAACAACAAGAGTCAGCCAACCTACAGGCTCATAAGAACAATGGCTCATGTCCCTTCATCTACTGAACAATACGTCTGGCATAATTAACATAATTAACAATAAACGCTGTGACGTCACATTCCTCCCATGTTAGTGATGAACGCGCAAGCTCGTCACTACTCGTGAATCACTCGAGTATCAGTGTGCTCGGGATGCTACTTTCTCTGCAAGGTTTTTTTAATGTTCCAGCAGGAGCTCGAGTCCCCGACCTGCATGTTTGGTGCTTGTTAGACAGCCAATTAACATGTGGGATTTGCCTGCCAGTTCCTGTAATGTCGTACCCATCTTGGTTGTGGCATTTATGTGATTGTCTGGCTGCATAGCATCATCAGGTCTACATGAGACCCTCAATACTATACTCATCATACTGTACCCTGGAAACAGGTAGAGTAGGGAAAGGAGCTGGTAAAACAGGGACAGAATTGTAGTTGTGTATTAGTCATGGATTCAACCACATTAACATTTGTTTTAAGCACAACAGAACTTCTTAGGGCTAATGATAAACAACAGTAATACTGCGGTTAGCAGTAGTGTTGAGCGATACCGTCCGATGCTTGAAAATATCGGTATCGGATAGTATCGGCCGATACCCGGAAAATATCGGATATCGCCGATACCCGATACCAATACAAGTCAATGGGACACCAAGTATCGGAAGGTATCCTGATGGTTCCCAGGGTCTGAAGGAGAGGAAACTCTCCTTCAGGCCCTGGGATCCATATTACTGATGAAAAATGAAAAAGATAATAGAATGACTCCATTCAGACTAGAGGCCACCAATAAGTAACCTGTATGTAAATGTTTATTTGTGATACTGACTAACTTTCATCAATATTGTGGATCATGTGTGATCTGATGATGACTGATAACTAGTGTTGAGCATTCCGATACCGCAAGTATCGGGTATCGGCCGATATTTGCTGTATCGAAATTCCGATACCGAGATCCGATACTTTTGTGGTATCGGGAATCGGAATCGGAAGTTTCCAGTGTATGGTTCCCAGGGTCTGAAGGAGAGGAAACTCTCCTTCAGGCTCTGGGATCCATATGAATGTGTAAAATAAAGAATTAAAATAAAAAATATTGATATACTCACCTGTCCGGAGGCCCCTGGACATCACCGCTGGTAACCGGCAGCCTTCTTTGCTTAAAATGAGCGCGTTTAGGGCCTTCCATGACGTCACGGCTTCTGATTGGCTGCGTGCCGCTCATGTGACCGCCACGCGAACAATCACAAGCCGTGATGTAATTCTCAGGTCCTAAATTCCGAATTCTAGGAATTTAGGACCTGAGAATTACGTCACGGCTTGTGATTGGTCGCGTGGTGGTCACATGAGCGGCACGCGACCAATCAGAAGCCGTGACGTCATGGAAGGTGCTGAACGCGCTCATTTTAAGCAAAGCAGGCTGCCGGTTACCAGCGGTGATGTCCAGGGGTGTTGTGAATTCCGTCTGGGCTCCCTCTGGTGGCCTTTAGCTATACTGCGGGTCTGGAGCTGGGCTCAGCTGCCTCATTTCCTGCTATGCTGGTTCCTATTTAACTCCACCTGGACCTTTACTTGTTGCCTGCTGTCGTATTCAGTACTGGTTCTGACCTCTCCTGGATCTCCTTGGTGACCTGTCTCTTTCTGAGAAGCTAAATCTTGCTAGTTCTTTTTGCTCATTGTTTCCTTGAATATGTTTCTCAGTATATGATGTGTTCTGTCCAGCTTGCTTATATGTGATTTTTCGCTTGCTGGTAGCTCTGGGGTGCAGAGTGCGCCCCTCACATCGTGAGTCGGTGTGGGGGTTCTTGTACTTCCTGCGTGGATAGTTTTTGATAATTTTTGTACCGACCGCACAGATCCCTTGCTTTCTTCTGTCTATTTATTGTTAGCGGGCCTCATTTGCTTAAACCTGTTTTTCATTCCTACGTTTGTATTTTCCCCTTAACTCACCGTTATTATTTGTGGGGGGCTGTCTAAACTTTGGGGTTATTTCTCTGAGGCAAGTGAGGCTTTGCTTTCTCTCTAGGGGTAGCCAGTTTCTTAGGCTGTGAAGAGGCGTCTAGGTTTTTAGGTAACGCTCCACGGCTGCCTTTAGTGTGTGTGGATAGGATCAGGATTGCGGTCGGTATAGTTCCCACATCCCCGGAGCTTGTCCTACAATTCAGGTTTACCTATCAGGTCAGTTTTGTGATCCTACCACCGGATCATAACAGTACAGCAGGCCAGTAAAGAGTTAATGCATCGCAAAAGAGGGATAAGAGAAATCCTGAGTTCATTTTTTTTTTTCCTCTGCAGTGTGTCTAGCCTCTCTCCTCCCCTTAATCTCTGGGTGGTTCAGAATTCAGCTGCAGCTATGGACCTTCAGAGTCTGTCTTCTAGTGTGGATCATCTCACTGCTAGGGTACAAGGCATTCAGGATTATGTAGTTCACAGTCCTATGTCAGAGCCTAAGATACCTATTCCTGAGCTGTTCTCCGGAGACAGATCTAGGTTTTTGAACTTTAAAAATAATTGCAAATTGTTCCTTTCTCTGAGACCTCGTTCCTCTGGTGATCCGGTTCAGCAAGTTAAAATTATTATTTCTTTGTTGCGTGGTGACCCTCAAGATTGGGCATTCTCTTTGGCGCCAGGAGATCCTGCATTGCAAAATGTGGATGCATTTTTTCTGGCGCTTGGAGTGCTTTATGAGGAACCTAATCTGGTACACCAAGCAGAAAAGGTTTTGCTGGCTCTCTCCCAGGGTCTGGATGAAGCAGAGGTTTACTGTCAGAAGTTTAGGAAATGGTCTGTGCTCACTCAATGGAATGAGTGTGCCCTGGCAGCGATTTTCAGAAAGGGTCTTTCTGAAGCCATTAAGGATGTTATGGTGGGGTTCCCCACGCCTGCGGGTCTGAATGAGTCAATGTCTTTGGCCATTCAGATTGATCGGCGTTTGCGGGAGCGCAAACCAGTGCACCATCTGGCGGTATTTTCTGAGCAGAAGCCTGAGTCTATGCAATGTGACAGGATTCTGACCAGAATTGAACGGCAAAATCACAGACGTCAGAATGGGTTGTGCTTTTACTGTGGTGATTCTGCTCATGTTATCTCAGATTGTTCTAAACGCACAAAAAACTTCGCTAAGTCTGTCACCATTGGTACTGTACAGCCTAAATTCATTTTGTCTGTTACTTTGATTTGCTCTCTGTCATCCTTGTTGTGAAATTGGATTTTGGGCTCCCCCGGTGGCCACTGGTAGAATTGAACTGGTGTGCATCATCCTCTCTGTTCACCTGTTTCCATCAGGATGTGGGAGTCGCTATTTAGCCTTGCTCCTCTGTCACTTCCATGCCGGTCAACATTGTAATCAGAAGCCTTTCTGTGCATGTTCCTGCTGCTAGACAACTCCCAGCTAAGTTGGACTTAGTCCTTGTTTGTTTTTGCATTTTGTTCCAGTTCACAGCTGTAGTTTCGTTTCTGTGTCTGGAAAGCTCTTGTGATCTGAAATTGCCACTCTGATGTTATGAGTTAATACTAGAGTCTTAAAGTAATTTCAGGATGGTATTTTGATAGGGTTTTCAGCTGACCATGAAAGTGCCCTTTCTGTCTTCCTGCTATCTAGTAAGCGGACCTCAATTTTGCTAAACCTATTTTCATACTACGTTTGTCATTTCATCTAAAATCACCGCCAATATTTGTGGGGGCCTCTGTCTGCCTTTCGGGGAAATTTCTCTAGAGGTGAGCCAGGACTATATTTTCCTCTGCCAGGATTAGTTAGTCCTCCGGCCGGCGCTGGGCGTCTAGGGATAAAACGCAGGCTACGCTACCCGGCTACTGTTAGTTGTGCAGCAGGTTTAGTTCATGGTCAGTTTAGTTTCCATCCTTCCAAGAGCTAGTTCGTATGTTTGCTGGGCTATGTTCTCTTGCCATTGAGAACCATAACAGTTTGACCGGCCGGAAGGGTTAAATTAATTGACAGAGAAAGGAGAGAAAAGAGAAGTCTGCTGAAGATTTTTTTTTTTTTTCTCAGTTCTGAGTGTGCTTGTAATTGAATCTCTTGCAAGTCTGCCTATATTGCAGCCTTTCTCTCTCTCTCTCCTTCTAATCCTGGAATGGCTCTGTGTTCACCTGTTTAAAATGGATATTCAGAGTTTAGCTGCAGGTTTGAATAATCTCACCACGAAAGTTCAAAACTTACAAGATTTTGTTGTTCATGTTCATATATCTGAACCTAGAATTCCTTTGCCTGAATTTTTCTCGGGGAATAGATCTTGCTTTCAAAATTTCAAAAATAATTGCAAGTTGTTTTTGTCCCTGAAATCTCGCTCTGCTGGAGATCCTGCTCAGCAGGTCAGGATTGTGATTTCTTTGCTCCGGGGCGACCCTCAGGATTGGGCTTTTGCATTGGCTCCAGGGGATCCTGCGTTGCTCAATGTGGATGCGTTTTTTCTGGCCTTGGGGTTGCTTTATGAGGAACCTCAGTTAGAACTTCAGGCGGAAAAGGCCTTGATGTCCCTATCTCAGGGGCAAGACGAAGCTGAAATATACTGCCAGAAATTCCGTAAATGGGCTGTGCTTACTCAGTGGAATGAGTGCGCCCTGGCGGCGAATTTCAGAGAGGGTCTCTCTGATGCCATTAAGGATGTTATGGTGGGGTTCCCTGTGCCTGCGGGTCTGAATGAGTCCATGACAATGGCTATCCAGATCGATAGGCGTCTGCGGGAGCGCAAACCTGTGCACCATTTGGCGGTGTCTACTGAGAAGACGCCAGAGAATATGCAATGTGATAGAATTCTGTCCAGAAGTGAACGGCAGAATTTTAGACGAAAAAATGGGTTGTGCTTCTATTGCGGTGATTCAACTCTTGTTATATCAGCATGCTCTAAGCGTACTAAGAAGCTTGATAAGTCTGTTTCAATTGGCACTTTACAGTCTAAGTTTATTCTATCTGTGACCCTGATTTGTTCTTTATCATCTATTACCGCGGATGCCTATGTCGACTCTGGCGCCGCTTTGAGTCTTATGGATTGGTCCTTTGCCAAACGCTATGGGTATGATTTGGAGCCTCTTGAAACTCCTATACCCCTGAAGGGGATTGACTCCACCCCATTGGCTAGCAATAAACCACAATACTGGACACAAGTAACTATGTGGATTAATCCGGATCACCAGGAGATTATTCGCTTTCTTGTGCTGTATAACCTACATGATGTGTTGGTGCTTGGATTGCCATGGCTGCAATCTCATAACCCAGTCCTTGACTGGAAAGCTATGTCTGTGTTAAGCTGGGGATGTAAGGGGACGCATGGGGACGTACCTGTGGTTTCCATTTCATCATCTATTCCCTCTGAGATTCCTGAATTCTTGACTGAATATCGTGACGTTTTTGAAGAACCTAAGCTTGGTTCATTACCTCCGCACCGGGAGTGCGATTGTGCCATAGATTTGATTCCGGGTAGTAAATACCCTAAGGGTCGTTTATTTAATCTGTCTGTGCCTGAACATGCTGCTATGCGAGAATATATAAAGGAGTCCTTGGAAAAGGGACATATTCGTCCTTCGTCATCTCCCTTAGGAGCCGGTTTTTTCTTTGTGGCTAAGAAAGATGGCTCTTTGAGGCCGTGCATTGATTATCGGCTTTTGAATAAAATCACGGTTAAATATCAATATCCGTTGCCACTGCTGACTGATTTGTTTGCTCGCATAAAGGGGGCCAAGTGGTTCTCTAAGATAGATCTTCGTGGGGCGTATAATTTGGTGTGAATTAAGCAGGGGGATGAGTGGAAAACCGCATTTAATACGCCCGAGGGCCACTTTGAGTATTTGGTGATGCCTTTTGGTCTTTCAAATGCCCCTTCAGTCTTTCAGTCCTTTATGCATGACATTTTCCGTGATTATTTGGATAAATTTATGATTGTGTATCTGGATGATATTTTGATTTTTTCGGATGACTGGGACTCTCATGTCCAGCAGGTCAGGAGGGTTTTTCAGGTTTTGCGGTCTAATTCCTTGTGTGTGAAGGGTTCTAAGTGCGTTTTTGGGGTTCAAAAGATTTCCTTTTTGGGATATATTTTTTCCCCCTCTTCCATCGAGATGGATCCTGTCAAGGTTCAGGCTATTTGTGATTGGACGCAACCCTCTTCTCTTAAGAGTCTTCAGAAATTTTTGGGCTTTGCTAACTTTTATCGTCGATTTATTGCTGGTTTTTCTGATGTTGTTAAACCATTGACTGATTTGACTAAGAAGGGTGCTGATGTTGCTGATTGGTCCCCTGCTGCTGTGGAGGCCTTTCGGGAGCTTAAGCGCCGCTTTTCTTCCGCCCCTGTGTTGCATCAGCCTGATGTTGCTCTTCCTTTTCAGGTTGAGGTCGACGCTTCTGAAATCGGAGCTGGGGCGGTTTTGTCGCAGAGAAGTTCCGATTGCTCCGTGATGAGACCTTGTGCTTTTTTCTCGCGTAAATTTTCGCCCGCCGAGCGGAATTATGATGTTGGGAATCGGGAGCTTTTGGCCATGAAGTGGGTTTTGAGGAGTGGCGTCATTGGCTTGAGGGGGCTAGACATCAGGTGGTGGTATTGACTGACCACAAAAATCTAATTTATCTTGAGTCCGCCAGACGCCTGAATCCTAGACAGGCGCGCTGGTCGTTGTTTTTCTCTCGGTTTAATTTTGTGGTGTCCTACCTGCCGGGTTCTAAGAATGTTAAGGCGGATGCCCTTTCTAGGAGTTTTGAGCCTGACTCCCCTGGTAATTCTGAACCTACAGGTATCCTTAAGGATGGAGTGATATTGTCTGCCGTTTCTCCAGACCTGCGGCGGGCCTTGCAGGAGTTTCAGGCAGATAGACCTGATCGTTGCCCACCTGGTAGACTGTTTGTTCCTGATGATTGGACCAGTAAAGTCATTTCTGAGGTTCATTCTTCTGCGTTGGCAGGTCATCCTGGAATCTTTGGTACCAGGGATTTGGTGGCAAGGTCCTTCTGGTGGCCTTCCCTGTCTCGAGATGTGCGAGGCTTCGTGCAGTCTTGTGACGTTTGTGCTCGGGCCAAGCCTTGTTGTTCTCGGGCTAGTGGATTGTTGTTGCCCTTGCCTATCCCGAAGAGGCCCTGGACGCACATCTCGATGGATTTTATTTCGGATCTTCCTGTTTCTCAGAAGATGTCTGTCATCTGGGTGGTGTGTGATCGTTTCTCTAAGATGGTCCATTTGGTTCCCCTGCCTAAGTTGCCTTCTTCTTCCGAGTTGGTTCCTCTGTTTTTTCAAAATGTGGTCCGTTTGCATGGTATTCCGGAGAATATCGTTTCTGACAGAGGTACCCAATTCGTGTCTAGATTTTGGCGAGCATTCTGTGCTAGGATGGGCATAGATTTGTCTTTCTCGTCTGCTTTCCATCCTCAGACTAATGGCCAGACCGAGCGGACGAATCAGACCTTGGAGACATATTTGAGGTGTTTTGTGTCTGCAGATCAGGATGATTGGGTTGCTTTTTTGCCTTTAGCGGAGTTTGCCCTCAATAATCGGGCCAGTTCTGCCACCTTGGTGTCTCCCTTTTTCTGTAATTCGGGGTTTCATCCTCGATTTTCTTCTGGTCAGGTGGAATCTTCGGATTGTCCTGGAGTGGATGCTGTGGTGGAGAGGTTGCATCAGATTTGGGGGCAGGTAGTGGACAATTTGAAGTTGTCCCAGGAGAAGACTCAGCTTTTTGCCAACCGCCGGCGTCGGGTTGGTCCTCGGCTTTGTGTTGGGGACTTGGTGTGGTTGTCTTCTCGTTTTGTCCCTATGAGGGTTTCTTCTCCCAAGTTTAAGCCTCGGTTCATCGGCCCGTACAAGATATTGGAGATTCTTAACCCTGTGTCCTTCCGTTTGGACCTCCCTGCATCTTTTTCTATTCATAATGTTTTTCATCGGTCATTATTGCGCAGGTATGAGGTACCGGTTGTGCCTTCCGTTGAGCCTCCTGCTCCGGTGTTGGTTGAGGGCGAGTTGGAGTACGTTGTGGAAAAAATCTTGGACTCCCGTGTTTCCAGACGGAAACTCCAGTATCTGGTCAAATGGAAGGGATACGGTCAGGAGGATAATTCTTGGGTGACTGCCTCTGATGTTCATGCCTCCGATTTGGTCCGTGCCTTTCATAGGGCTCATCCTGATCGCCCTGGTGGTTCTGGTGAGGGTTCGGTGCCCCCTCCTTGAGGGGGGGGTACTGTTGTGAAATTGGATTTTGGGCTCCCCCGGTGGCCACTGGTGGAATTGAACTGGTGTGCATCATCCTCTCTGTTCACCTGTTTCCATCAGGATGTGGGAGTCGCTATTTAGCCTTGCTCCTCTGTCACTTCCATGCCGGTCAACATTGTAATCAGAAGCCTTTCTGTGCATGTTCCTGCTGCTAGACAACTCCCAGCTAAGTTGGACTTAGTCCTTGTTTGTTTTTGCATTTTGTTCCAGTTCACAGCTGTAGTTTCGTTTCTGTGTCTGGAAAGCTCTTGTGATCTGAAATTGCCACTCTGATGTTATGAGTTAATACTAGAGTCTTAAAGTAATTTCAGGATGGTATTTTGATAGGGTTTTCAGCTGACCATGAAAGTGCCCTTTCTGTCTTCCTGCTATCTAGTAAGCGGACCTCAATTTTGCTAAACCTATTTTCATACTACGTTTGTCATTTCATCTAAAATCACCGCCAATATTTGTGGGGGCCTCTGTCTGCCTTTCGGGGAAATTTCTCTAGAGGTGAGCCAGGACTATATTTTCCTCTGCCAGGATTAGTTAGTCCTCCGGCCGGCGCTGGGCGTCTAGGGATAAAACGCAGGCTACGCTACCCGGCTACTGTTAGTTGTGCGGCAGGTTTAGTTCATGGTCAGTTTAGTTTCCATCCTTCCAAGAGCTAGTTCGTATGTTTGCTGGGCTATGTTCTCTTGCCATTGAGAACCATAACACATCCTACTCAGTTATGGCTTTTGTTGATTCAGGTGCTGCCCTGAATTTGATGGATTTGTCTTTTGCCAGGCGCTGTGGTTTTATCTTGGAGCCTTTGCAATTCCCTATTCCACTAAAGGGAATTGATGCCACGCCATTGGCCAAGAATAAACCTCAGTATTGGGCTCAAGTGACCATGTGCATGACTCCTGCACATCAGGAGGTGATTCGCTTTCTTGTGTTACATAATTTGCATGATGTTGTCGTGTTAGGTCTGCCATGGCTGCAGGCTCATAATCCAGTCCTGGATTGGAAAGCAATGTCTGTGTCAAGTTGGGGTTGCCAGGGAATTCATGGCGATGCTCCTTTGGTGTCAATTGCTTCTTCTACTCCTTCTGAAGTCCCTGAATTTTTGTCAGACTACCAGGATCGCCCGTCCTTGTCCCCTTTGGGTGCGGGGTTCTTTTTTGTGGCCAAGAAGGATGGTTCTCTGAGACCCTGTATAGATTATCGCCTTCTAAATAACATCACGGTCAAATTTCAGTATCCTTTGCCACTGTTGTCCGATCTGTTTGCTCGGATTAGGGGGGCCAGTTGGTTCACCAAGATAGATCTTCGTGGAGCGTATAATCTTGTGCGTATAAAGCAGGGCGATGAATGGAAAACAGCATTTAATACGCCCGAAGGCCATTTTGAGTACTTGGTGATGCCTTTTGGGCTTTCTAATGCCCCTTCTGTGTTCCAGTCCTTCATGCACGACATCTTCCGAGAGTATCTGGATAGGTTTATGATTGTGTACCTGGATGATATTTTGGTCTTTTCTGATGATTGGGAATCTCATGTGAAGCAGGTCAGGATGGTATTTCAGGTCCTGCGAGCCAATGCCTTGTTTGTGAAGGGCTCTAAATGTCTCTTCGGAGTCCAGAAGGTTTCCTTTTTGGGCTTTATTTTTTCTCCTTCTACCATTGAGATGGATCCAGTCAAGGTCCAGGCTGTTTATGACTGGACTCAACCTACATCGGTAAAGAGTCTTCAGAATTTCTTGGGTTTTGCTAATTTTTACCGTCGCTTCATCACTAATTTTTCCAGTGTGGTTAAGCCTTTGACGGATTTGACCAAGAAGGGTTCTGACGTGACGAATTGGTCTCCTGCGGCCGTGGAGGCCTTTCAGGAGCTCAAACGTCGGTTCTCTTCGGCCCCTGTCTTGCGTCAGCCGGATGTCTCTCTGCCCTTCCAGGTCGAGGTTGATGCTTCTGAGATTGGAGCAGGGGCTGTCTTGTCACAGAGAAGCTCTGATGGCTCTGTGATGAGGCCATGTGCTTTCTTTTCAAGAAAGTTTTCGCCTGCCGAGCGGAATTATGATGTTGGTAATCGGGAGTTGTTGGCAATGAAGTGGGCATTTGAGGAGTGGCGACATTGGCTTGAGGGAGCCAAACATCGTGTGGTGGTCTTGACGGATCACAAGAATTTGACTTATCTCGAGTCTGCTAAGCGGCTAAATCCTAGACAGGCTCGATGGTCGCTGTTTTTCTCCCATTTCGATTTCGTGGTTTCATACCTTCCGGGTTCGAAGAACGTGAAGGCTGATGCTCTTTCTAGGAGCTTTGTGCCTGACTCTCCGGGAGTTTCTGAGCCGGCTGGTGTCCCCAAAGAAGGGGTGATTTTGTCTGCCATCTCCCCTGATTTACGACGGGTACTGCAGGAATTTCAGGCCAATAGACCTGATCGTTGTCCACCGGAGAGACTGTTTGTCCTGGATAGATGGACCAGTAGAGTCATTTCCGAGGTTCATTCTTCAGTGTTGGCGGGTCACCCTGGGATTTTTGGTACCAGGGATTTGGTGGCTAGGTCCTTTTGGTGGCCTTCCTTGTCGTGGGATGTGCGTTCCTTTGTGCAGTCCTGTGGGATTTGTGCTCGGGCCAAGCCTTGCTGTTCTCGTGCCAGTGGATTGCTTTTGCCTTTGCCTGTCCCGAAGAGGCCCTGGACGCATATTTCCATGGATTTTATTTCGGATCTTCCAGTCTCTCAGAAGATGTCTGTTATCTGGGTGGTTTGTGATCGTTTTTCTAAAATGGTCCATTTGGTGCCCTTGCCTAAGCTGCCTTCCTCCTCCGATTTGGTTCCACTGTTTTTTCAGAATGTGGTTCGTTTGCATGGTATTCCTGAGAATATTGTGTCTGACAGAGGATCCCAGTTTGTGTCCAGATTTTGGCGGTCCTTTTGTGCTAAGATGGGCATTGAATTATATTTTTCATCGGCCTTTCATCCTCAGACGAATGGCCAAACCGAACGAACTAATCAGACCTTGGAGACTTATCTGAGATGTTTTGTTTCTGCTGATCAGGATGATTGGGTGACTTTTTTGCCATTGGCTGAGTTCGCCCTCAATAATCGGGCTAGTTCTGCTACTTTGGTTTCGCCTTTTATTTTTGCAATTCTGGTTTTCATCCTCGTTTTTCCTCAGGTCAGGTTGAGCCTTCTGACTGTCCTGGGGTGGATTCTGTGGTGGATAGGTTGCAGCAGATTTGGAACCACGTGGTGGACAATTTGACGTTGTCACAAGAGAAGGCTCAGCGCTTTGCTAACCGCCGGCGCTGTGTGGGTCCCCGACTTCGTGTGGGGGTTTTGGTATGGTTGTCTTCTCGTTATGTTCCGATGAAGGTTTCCTCTCCTAAGTTCAAGCCTCGTTTCATCGGTCCTTATAAGATTTTGGAAATCCTCAACCCTGTGTCATTTCGTTTGGACCTCCCAGTATCATTTGCCATTCACAATGTGTTCCATAGGTCATTGTTGCGGAGATATGTGGTGCCTGTGGTTCCTTCTGTTGATCCTCTTGCTCCGGTCTTGGTCGAGGGAGAATTGGAGTATGTGGTGGAGAAGATCTTGGATTCTCGTGTTTCTAGACGAAAGCTTCAGTACTTGGTTAAATGGAAGGGCTTTGGTCAGGAGGATAATTCCTGGGTTATCGCCTCTGATGTCCATGCGGCCGATTTGGTTCGTGCCTTTCATTTGGCTCGTCCTGATTGGCCTGGGGGCTCTGGTGAGGGTTCGGTGACCCCTCCTCAAGGGGGGGTACTGTTGTGATTTCCGTCTGGGCTCCCTCTTTTGGCCTTTAGCTATACTGCGGGTCTGGAGCTGGGCTCAGCTGCCTCATTTCCTGCTATGCTGGTTCCTATTTAACTCCACCTAGACCTTTACTTGTTGCCTGCTGTCGTTGTATTCAGTACTGGTTCTGACCTCTCCTGGATCTCCTTGGTGACCTGTCTCTTTCTGAGAAGCTAAGTCTTGCTAATTCTTTTTGCTCATTGTTTCCTTGAATATGTTTCTCAGTATATGATGTGTTCTGTCCAGCTTGCTTATATGTGACTTTTCGCTTGCTGGTAGCTCTGGGGTGCAGAGTGCGCCCCTCACATCGTGAGTCGGTGTGGGGGTTCTTGTACTTTCTGCGTGGATAGTTTTTGATAGTTTTTGTACCGACCGCACAGATCCCTTGCTTTCTTCTGTCTATTTAGTGTTAGCGGGCCTCATTTGCTTAAACCTGTTTTTCATTCCTACGTTTGTATTTTCCCCTTAACTCACCGTTATTATTTGTGGGGGGCTGTCTAAACTTTGGGGTTATTTCTCTGAGGCAAGTGAGGCTTTGCTTTCTCTCTAGGGGTAGCCAGTTTCTTAGGCTGTGAAGAGGCGTCTAGGTTTTTAGGTAACGCTCCACGGCTGCCTTTAGTGTGTGTGGATAGGATCAGGATTGCGGTCGGTATAGTTCCCACATCCCCGGAGCTTGTCCTACAATTCAGGTTTACCTATCAGGTCAGTTTTGTGATCCTACCACCAGATCATAACACAGGGGCCTCCGGAGAGGTGAGTATATCAATATTTTTTATTTTAATTCTTTATTTTTTACATGGATATGGATCCCAGGGCCTGAAGGAGAGTTTCCTCTCCTTCAGACCCTGGGAACCATACACTGGGAACTTCCGATTCCGATTCCCGATACCACAAAAGTATCGGATCTCGGTATCGGAATTCCGATACCGCAAGTATCGGCCGGTACCCGATACTTGCGGTATCGGAATGCTCAACACTAGTTAGCAGCACTTAGGGAGAGATTGTGCTGGAGAGATAGTGTAGGACAGGATAGGGTGGATGGCATGTCCTTTATGCTGCAGCCTGCAATTCATACCAAAACCCATTTCTATATTGACACTGCAGTCTTATACGTCTATCTGAAGCGGGCAATTTTTTCTGGTATTGTAATGCTGCAATTTTTTTCAGTAGTTACATTCCATATGGCATTTATCGTACTAGAGTTTGGCCAGAAATCCACCAAAAATGTGTTTGTTAAAAAAAATCACATTGCTATATTGACACTGCAATCTTTATACATCCATCTGAAGTGGGCAAAATTTTCTGGCGTTGTAATAGTGCAATTTTTTTCAGAACTGACACATTTTATGTGCCATTTATCGTGCCAGGGTTGGGACTCAAAACGCCACCCCACAAAAATTTATTTTTTAAAATCTCATTGTTATATCTATACTGCAGTTTTATACATCCATCAGTAGTGGGCAAATTTTGCTGGCATTGTGATACTGTCTGCAACATTTTCTCAACAGGTATACATCATAATTTAAAATGGACAAGGCGCGTGGAAAAGGAGGGGAAGTGCATGGTCAGTGCAGAAGCTGAGGCCGTGTGCCAGGTGAAACTGTGCCTGCTGCGGAAACACAACAAACACACACATCATGTCAATTTAGCTTCCAGTCCCACTGTGTAGGAGGGCGGGGAACACCACTGTTGAAGCCAGACCAGTGTGAAAAGGTTGTTTCCTGGATTTACCAGTCTTCCACACAGTCCAGTCTCAGTAGCCATGATTCTGGACATCATAATCCTCACCCTGATCCACCTTCCACCCACCATGCTGAGTGCCCGGAAACAAATGATCCCACACATGGATATTCTGAAGAGCTGTTCACATTTCAATTTATATATTCTAGCCTCTCACCCTGCCTGTTTCATGAAGGACATGAGAAGATTGCATGTAGCGATGCTCAAATATTTGAGCAGCCAGGCTCACAAGAAGGCAATGGTAGGAAAATATAATTACTTTTGCAAGAGCTGGATGATGATAAGACACTATTGCCAACAAGTGATGTTGTTATGTCAGCAAGTCAGGAGGAGGACCAATGCGCGGAAGTGGAAGACGAAGTGGTGGACATAGAAGTCACTTACCCAACCTGGGAAGGTGACATGCAGAGCAATGACAGCAGTGCAGAGGGGGAGCGGTCCGCAGTGAGGTGGCCAGAGACACAAGGCCGGCAACTGCTCCCCAGAGCACCAACACAGGTGAAGTTGCCGAGCCAAGGTTTAGGTATTCTCGAGTCTGGTACTGTTTTTTAAAGACAGTCCATTTATCTCAAAAAAGGCCATTTGCTACATCTGCCATGCCAGCATAAGCAGGGGCAGCACAACTACCAACCTGACCACCACCAGCATGCTCAAGCACATGTAAACAAAGCATCTGACTACTTGGGCTGGATGCCAGGATCCATAAACAGTGTCTGCGGGTGACACCACTGCCTCTTCCTCTGTTTTATGAGCACACCAATCCCATGTCCATGACATAGGCGAAGATGCCTTCCACCCTGCACCTATTTTTGCACACTTGAAACAACATCAGAAACCATGTCCACATCCTTGCTCCAGTGTAGCATTCAGTTGTCCCTACCCAGTCCTTGAAATGCAAGCGTGAATATGCAGCCACCCACTCACAGACTACAATACTAAATGGCCACATTTCAAGACTGATTGCCCTAGAAATGTTGCAGTTTTGGCTTGTGAAGATGGAACCTTTCCACAACCTCATGGTGGCAGCTGTCCCTTGGCTTTGTGCTCGGTCCCTAGCCACCACTATTTCTCCTGGTGTGCCATCCCCACCTTACCGCCTTACACAAGCACGTGTCCCATATCATCAGCCATGCCCTGACCAACGCTGTAACTGGGAAGGTCCACTTAATCAGGTACACCTGGAAAAGTGCTTGTCGCTAGGGATGCTACACTTCCCTGATGGCACACTGGCTGAACATTGTGGAAGCAAGGACCCAGTTGGACCCTGGGAAGGAACATGTGCTACCGACACTGAGGATTGCAGGCCCTGTTTCAATAAGGGTTGCCCCCACCTTCTACAGCAGTTTCTGCACTTCTTCCTCCTCCTCAGACTCCATCTCACAAATTATAACTCAAATTAGTCCAAAATAATATTACCCATACCCTAAGGTTGGGTGTTAGTACTCCAAAAATGAATAACCATCACTAAATTTACCACAGAAAAATTACCCAGGTAAAGAAGGAAGTACATTAAATTCAAGTCAAATATAATATTTTATTGATAATAGTGTTAAAAATGTATTTAAAAGTAAATAGTAAAGAAAAGTGATGGATAAAAAGAGGGACTCTATTCACAACATGTCACGGAAACAAACATACAAGTATTGTATTCTATCGATCAAACTTGGCTGTAAACACTTGCAAGGGAGGAGATTAATAGTAAATGGGCAGACTGAACTATTCTGGGAATGTACCAAAAGGCCGCTAACACAGCATACCTTAGTGATAATATACAATTGATCTAACACTATGCCTACAAGTAATACCAAAACATAAATCAAATAACAGGCAGAATAGAGTTAATTGTGTCAGGTGCATATACAATATCAACGTAATATACCTGAGAAAAATAAAGTAGCCTAGCCAGTATATGTGAAATGGCTGCTATATAAGCATGCCTGCGTGGAAAGTTTTGTGCATCATCCTGTTAGCAAAGCTAGGGCTGAATCTCTGCTAGCCAAAAACACTAGTGCAGTGCCATGGTTTGCTGGAATGATTTAATGCAGGAGTAGGTGAGAAAGATAATATGTCCCGGTGAATGCTGTGGTGTCCCTCTGCCTCAACGCGCATTTCGTTCTGCTTCTTCTACTGAAATGGTCGCTGCTCACAATTAACCCCTTCATGACCTTGCCGTTTTTTCCAATTCTGACCAGTGTCCCTTTATGAGGTAATAACTCCGGAACGCTTCAACGGATCCTAGCGATTCTGAGATTGTTTTTTCGTGACATATTGGGCTTCATGTTAGTGGTAAATTTAGGTCGATAATTTCTGAGTTTATTTGTGAAAAAAAACGGAAATTTGGCAAAAATTTTGAAAATTTTGCAATTTTCACATTTTGAATTTTTATTCTGTTAAACCAGAGAGTTATGTGACACAAAATAGTTAATAAATAACATTTCCCACATGTCTACTTTACATCAGCACAATTTTGGAAACAATTTTTTTTTTTGCTAGGAAGTTATAAGGGTTAAAATTTGACCAGTGATTTCTCATTTTTACAACAAAATTTACAAAACCATTTTTTTTAGGGACCACCTCACATTTGAAGTCAGTTTGAGGGTTCTATATGGCTGAAAATACCTAAAAGTGACACCATTCTAAAAACTGCACCCCTCAAGGTGCTCAAAACCACATTCAAAAAGTTTATTAACCCTTCGGGTGTTTCACAGCAGCAGAAGCAACATGGAAGTAAAAAATGAACATTTAACTTTTTAGTCACAAAAATGATCTTTTAGCGAAAATTTTTTAATTTTCCCAAGGGTAAAAGGAGAAACTGGACCACGAACGTTGTTGTCCAATTTATCCTGAGTACGCTGATACCTCATATGTGGGGGTAAACCACTGTTTGGGCGCACGGCAGGGCTCGGAAGGGAAGGAGCGCCATTTGACTTTTTCAATGAAAAATTGGCTCCAATCTTTAGCGGACACCATGTCGCGTTTGGAGAGCCCCCGTGTGCCTAAACATTGGAGCTCCCCCACAAGTGACCCCATTTTGGAAACTAGACCCCCCAAGGAACTTATCTAGAAGCATAGTGAGCACTTTAAACCCCCAGGTGCTTCACAAATTGATCCGTAAAAATGAAACAGTACTTTTTTTTTCACAAAAAAATTATTTTAGCCTCAATTTTTTCATTTTCACATGGGCAACAGGATAAAATGGATCCTAAAATTTGTTGTACAATTTCTCCTGAGTACACCGATACCTCACATGTGGGGGTAAACCACTGTTTGGGCACATGGCTCGGAAGGGAAGGAGCGCCATTTGACTTTTTGAATGAAAAATTATCTCCATCGCTAGCAGACACCATGTCACGTTTGGAGAGCCCCTGTGTGCCTAAACATTGGAGCGCTCCCACAAGTGACCCCATTTTGGAAACTAGACCCCCCAAGGAACTTATCTAGAAGCAAAGTGAGCACTTTAAACTCTCAGGTGCTTCACAAATTGATCCGTAAAAATGAAAAAGTACTTTTTTTCACACAAAATTTCTTTTAGCCTCAATTTTTTCATTTTCACATGGGCAACAGGATAAAATGGATACTAAAATTTGTTGGGCAATTTCTGCTGAGTACGTTGATACCTCATATGTGGGGGTAAACCACTGTTTGGGTGCACGGCAAGGCTCGGAAGGGGAGGCGTGCCATTTGAATTTTTGAATGGGAAATTAGCTCCAATCGTTAGCGGACACCATGTCGCGTTTGGAGAGCCCCTGTGTGCCTAAACATTGGAGCTCCCCTACAAGTGACCCCATTTTGGAAACTAGACCCCCCAAGGAACTTATCTAGATGCATAGTGAGCACTTATAACCCCCAGGTGCTTCACAGAAGTTTATAACGCAGAGCCGTCAAAATAAAAAATAATTTTTCTTTCCTCAAAAATGAATTTTAGCCCAGAATTTTTTATTTTCCCAAGGGTAACAGGAGAAATTGGACCCCAAAAGTTGTTGTCCAGTTTCTCCTGAGTACGCTGATACCCCATATGTGGGGGTAAACCACTGTTTTGGCACACGTCGGGGTTCGGAAGGGAAGTAGTGACGTTTTGAAATGCAGACTTTGATGGAATGCTCTGCGGGTATCAGGTTGCGTTTGCAGAGCCCCTGATGTGCTTAAACAGTAGGAACTCCCCACAAGTGACTCCATTTTGGAAACTAGACCCCCAAGGGAACTTATCTAGATGTGTGGTGAGCACTTTGAACCCCCAAGTGCTTCACAGAAGTTTATAACGCAGAGCCATGAAAATAATAAATGTGTTTCCTTTCCTCAAAAATATTTTTTTAGCCCAGAATTTTTTATTTTTGCAAGGGTAACAGGAGAAATTGGACCGCAAAAGTTGTTGTCCAGTTTCTCCTGAGTACGCTGATACCCCATATGTTGGGGTAAACCACTGTTTGGGCACATGCCGGGGCTCGGAAGGGAAGTAGTGACGTTTTGGAATGCAGACTTTGATGGAATGGTCTGCGGGCGTCACGTTGCATTTGCAGAGCCCCTGATGTGCCTAAACAGTAGAAACACCCCACAAGTGACCCCATTTTGGAAACTAGACCCCCCAAGGAACTTATCTAGATGTGTGATGAGCACGTTCAACCCCCAAGTGCTTCACAGAAGTTTACAACGCAGAGCCGTGAAAATAAAAAATCATTTTTCTTTCCTCAAAAAAGATGTTTTAGCAAGCAATTTTTTATTTTCACAAGGGTAACAGGAGAAATTGGGCCCCAATGTTTGTTGCCCAGTTTGTTGTGAGTACAGTGATACCCCATATGTGGGGGTAAACCACTGTTTGGGCGCACGTCAGGGCTCGGAAGGGAAGTAGTGACATTTGAAATGCAGACTTTGATGGAATGGTCTGCGGGCGTCACGTTGCATTTGCAGAGCCCCTGATGTGCCTAAACAGCAGAAACACCCCACAAGTGACCCCATTTTGGAAACTAGACCCCCCAAGGAACTTATCTAGATGTGTGATGAGCACGTTCAACCCCCAAGTGCTTCACAGAAGTTTATAACGCAGAGCCGTGAAAATAAAAAATAATTGTTCTTTCCTCAAAAATTATGTCTTAGCAAGTAATTTTTTATTTTTGCAAGGGTAACAGGAGAAAATGGACCCCAAGAGTTGTTGCCCAGTTTGTCCTGAGTACGCTGGTACCCCAAATGTGGGGGTAAACCACTGTTTGGGCGCACGTCGGGGCTTGGAAGGGAGGGAGCACCATTTGACTTTTTGAATGCAAGATTGGCTGGAATCAATGGTGGCGCCATGTTGCGTTTGGAGACCCCTGATGTGCCTAAACAGTGGAAACCCCTCAATTCTAACTTCAACACTAACCCCAACACACCCCTAATCCTAATCCCAACTGTAGCCATAACCCTAATCCCAACCCTAACCCCAACCCACCCGTAACCCTAATTCCAACCCTAACCCTAATCCTAATCCCAACCCTAACCCTAATCCCAACCCTAACCACAACTGTAACCCCAACACACCCCTAACCCTATCCGTAACCCTACCCACAAGCCTAATCTTAACCCTATTTCCAACCCCAGCCCTAATTCCAACCCTAACTCTAATTCCAACCCTAACCCTAAGGGTATGTGCCCACGTTGCGGATTCGTGTGAGATTTTTCCGCACGATTTTTGAAAAATCTGCAGGTAAAAGGCACTGCGTTTTACCTGCGGATTTACAGCGGAT
Organism: Ranitomeya variabilis; assembly: GCF_051348905.1. Classification (NCBI taxonomy): domain Eukaryota; kingdom Metazoa; phylum Chordata; class Amphibia; order Anura; family Dendrobatidae; genus Ranitomeya; species Ranitomeya variabilis. The sequence goes on along the minus strand of NC_135237.1, from coordinate 498,729,637 downwards.
TTCCAGTGTTTTTTTGTGCGGATTTCACCTACGGATTCCTATTGAGGAACAGGTGTAAAACGCTGCGGAATCCGCACAAAGAATTGACATGCTGCGGAAAATACAACGCAGCGTTTCTGCACGGAATTTTCCGCACCATGGGCACAGCGGATTTGGTTTTCCATAGGTGTACACGGTACTGTAAACCTGATGGAAAACTGGTACGAATTCGCAGCGGCCAATCCGCTGCGGATCCGAGGCCAATCCGCTGCGGATCCGCGGCCAATCCGCTGCGGATCCGCAGCCAAATCCGCACATGCCATAACCCTAACCCTACCCCTAACCCTAACCCTACCTGTAACCCTAACCCTACCCCTAACCCTACCCATAACCCTAACCCTAGTTCTAACCCTAACCTTAGTTCTAACCCTAACCCTAGTGGAAAAAGAAAAAAAATATATTTTCTTTATTTTATTATTGTCTCTACCTATGGGGGTGATAAAGGGGGGGGGGTTATTTATTAATTTTTTTCATTTCATTCATTTCAGGTTTTCCAGCCATGGCCGATGATATTGCAGCATCGGCCATGGCTGGATTGTAATATTTCACCAGTTTTTTAGGTGAAATATTACAAATCGCTCTGATTGGCAGTTTCACTTTCAACAGCCAATCAGAGCGATCGTAGCCACGGGGGGGGGGGGGTGAAGCCACCCCCCCTGGGCTGAAGTACCACTCCCCCTGTCTCTGCAGATCGGGTAAAATGGGAGTTAACCCCTTCACCCGATCTGCAGGGACGCGATCATTCCATGACGCCACATAGGCGTCATGGGTCGGGAAGGGGTTAAAGAGGAGGCTTTGCAGGTGAAGCAAGTTGAGATGCAGCAAGAAACTGTACTGGCTGAGGCTACACAGCCCAGCCTCATTTCTTCTTATTGCAGATTGGGTGATAATGAGGAGAAGGAGGAGGAACAGCAGCTGGTTGCCTGTGCTACAGATGGTAGTACCCACACCACTTTCTTCCCATCTGTTCAGTGTGGATTGCATGAAGTGGAGGAGGAGAGGGAGGATAAAGAGGAGGATGAGGAGGACAAAATGGACAGTCCTATTCTAGGTGAGGACAGGGAAGTCAGCTCTTGGCAGTCTAGCACATGTGGCTGAGTTTATGTTTCACTGCCTTTCCAGTGACCCTTGCATTGCACGCATTTTGGCCCACACCAATTACTGGTTGGTCACCCTTCAAGACCCATGCTACAAGGAGAACTTTATATCTCTCCTGTTGTGAATCCGCTTTTTGGGCTCCCCTGGTGGTTGCTGTTGGTACTGGTGACTTGTGTGTGCTTTTCTGTCTCAGTTCACCTGCTCCCATCAGTGTTCGGGAGTTTCCTATTTAGCCTTGCTCTCCAGTCATTTCCTTGCCGGTCATCATTGTAACCTGAGCCTTTCGGTTGCATGTTCCTGCTGCTAGTCTGCTGATCAGCTAAGTGGACACTTAGTCCTTTTCATTTTGTATTTTTGTCCAGTTTACAGTTTTGTCATTTTCTGTTGCTGGAAGCTCTTGTGGGCTGAAATTGCCACTCCTGTGTCATGAGTTGACACAGGAGTTTTAAAGTAATTTCAGGATGGTTATTTGAAAGGGTTTTCAGTTGACCGTGAAGTCCTCTTTGGTATCCTTCTGCTATCTAGTAAGTGGACCTCTCTTTGCTAAATCTACTTTCATACTGTGTATGTCTTTTCCTCTGAACTCACCGTTATTACATGTGGGGGGCTGCTATCATCTTTGGGGAATTTCTCTAGAGGTAAGCCAGGTCTGTTCCTTCCTCTACCAGGCGTAGTTAGTTCTCCGGCTGGCGCGTGGCATCTAGGAATTCGTAGGCATGCTCCCTGGCTACTATTAGATGTGTGGTAGATTTAGCTCACGGTCAGCTCGAGGTTCCATCACCCGAGAGCTCGTTTGTTATTTTTATGTTTTTGACGTTCCCCTGCCATTAGGAACCATGACAGTATGACCGGCCAGTGTTAAAGTTATTGGCAGAAGAAATGAGAGAAAGAAGAAGTCTGTAGATTTTTTTTTTTTTTTTTTCCTATGCTTGCTCCATAGTTGGATCAGTTGTATTTCAGCTCTAATTACAGCCTTTGCCTTTCTCTCCTTCTAATCCTTGAATGGCTCTGATCTCACCTGTTTAAAGATGGACCCTCAGAGTTTGGCTGCAGGTCTAAATAATCTGGCTACTAAGGTTAAAAATTTACAAAATTTTGTTATACATACTCCTATTTCTGAACCTAAAATTCCTACACCAGAGGTGTTTTCCGGAGATAGATCTCGGTTTCTGAATTTCAAATATAATTGTAAATTATTCCTTTCTTTCAGACCTCATTCCTCTGGAGATCCTGTCCAGCAGGTTAAGATTGTAATCTCTTTGCTGCGAGGTGACCCTCAAAATTGGGCATTTTCATTGACACCAGGGGATCCTGCGTTGCTCAATGTGGATGCGTTTTTTCTGGCTTTAGGGTTGCTTTATGAGGAACCTAATTTGGAGATTCAAGCTGAAAAAGCTTTGATAGCCCTATCTCAAGGGCAAGATGAAGCTGAGATATACTGCCAAAAATTTCGTAAATGGTCTGTGCTTACTCAGTGGAATGAGTGCGCCCTGGCGGCAAATTTCAGAGAGGGCCTTTCTGATGCCGTTAAAGATGTTATGGTCGGGTTCCCTGCGCCTACAGGCCTGAATGAGTCCATGACAATGGCTATTCAGATTGATCGGCGTTTGCGGGAGCGCAAACCCGTGCACCATTTGGCGGTATCTTCTGAAAAGACGCCAGAGAAAATGCAATGTGACAGAATTCTGTCCAGAAGCGAGCGGCAGAATTATAGGCGTAAAAATGGGTTATGCTTCTATTGTGGTGATTCTGCTCATGTTATATCAGCATGCTCTAAACGTACAAGGAAGGTTGACAAGTCTATTTCAATTGGCACTTTACAGTCTAAATTTATTCTGTCTGTAACCTTGATTTGTTCATTATCAGTTATTACCGTGGATGCCTATGTGGACTCTGGCGCCGCCCTGAGTCTTATGGATTGGTCATTTGCCAGGCGCTGTGGGTTTGATTTAGAGCCTCTGGAAGTCCCTATACCTCTGAAGGGTATTGATTCTACACCTTTGGCTTGTAATAAACCACAGTTCTGGACGCAAGTGACTATGCGTATGACTCCAGACCATCAGGAGGTGATTCGCTTCCTTGTGTTGTACAATTTACATGATGTTTTGGTGCTTGGATTACCATGGTTACAATCTCATAACCCAGTCCTTGACTGGAAAACTATGTCTGTGTTAAGCTGGGGATGTCGGGGGGCTCATGGGACATACCTTTGGTTTCCATTTCGTCATCTATTCCCTCTGAGATTCCGGCATTTTTGTCTGATTATCGTGATATTTTTGAAGAGCCTAAGATTGGTTCACTCCCTCCCCACAGAGATTGTGATTGCGCCATAGATCTGATTCCTGGCAGTAAATTTCCAAAGGGTCGTTTGTTTAACCTATCTGTACCTGAACATGCTGCTATGCGAGAGTATATTAAGGAGTCCCTGGAAAAGGGACATATTCGTCCTTCTTCATCACCTTTAGGAGCCGGTTTTTTCTTTGTCTCTAAAAAGGATGGCTCTCTGAGGCCTTGTATTGATTATCGACTCCTGAATAAAATTACAGTCAAATATCAGTATCCGTTGCCTTTGCTGACTGATTTGTTTGCTCGCATAAGGGGGGCTAAGTGGTTCTCTAAGATTGATCTTCGTGGGGCGTATAATTTGGTGCGAATTAAGCAGGGGGATGAGTGGAAAACCGCATTTAATACGCCTGAGGGCCATTTTGAGTATTTAGTAATGCCTTTCGGCCTTTCTAATGCACCTTCGGTCTTTCAGTCCTTAATGCATGATATTTTCCGTGAATATTTGGATAAATTTATGATTGTGTATTTGGATGATATTTTGATTTTTTCTGATGACTGGGAGTCTCATGTTCAACAGGTCAGGAGGGTTTTTCAGGTTTTGCGGGAGAATTCTTTGTGTGTAAAGGGTTCAAAGTGTGTTTTTGGGGTTCAAAAGATTTCCTTTTTGGGGTACATTTTTTCCCCTTCTTCTATTGAGATGGACCCTGTCAAGGTTCGGGCTATTTATGACTGGACGCAGCCTACTTCTCTGAAGAGTCTTCAGAAATTCTTTGGCTTTGCTAATTTTTATCGTCGATTTATAACTGGTTTTTCTGGCATTGCTAAACCTCTGACGGATTTGACTAAAAAGGGTGCTGATGTTGCCAATTGGTCCCCTGCTGCTGTGGAGGCCTTTCGGGAGCTTAAGCGCCACTTTTTGTCTGCCCCTGTGTTGCGCCAGCCTGATGTTTCTCTTCCCTTTCAGGTTGAGGTCGATGCTTCCGAGATCGGAGCGGGGGCGGTTTTGTCGCAGAAAAGTTCCGACTGCTCAGTGATGAGACCTTGTGCGTTCTTTTCTCGAAAATTTTCGGCCGCCGAGCGAAACTATGATGTTGGTAATCGGGAGCTTTTGGCCATGAAGTGGGCATTTGAGGAGTGGCGTCATTGGCTTGAGGGTGCCAGACATCAGGTGGTAGTTTTGACTGATCACAAGAATCTGATTTATTTAGAGTCTGCCAGGCGCCTGAATCCTAGACAGGCACGATGGTCATTGTTTTTCTCTTGATTTAATTTTGTGGTCTCGTACTTACCGGGTTCTAGGAATGTGAAAGCTGATGCTCTTTCTAGGAGTTTTGAGCCTGACTCTCCTGGGGATTCTGAACCTGCTGGTGTCCTTAAGGATGGGGTGGTTTTGTCTGCTATCTCCCCAGATCTGCGACGTGCTTTGCAAGAATTTCAGGCGGATAGACCTGATCGCTGTCCGCATGGTAGACTGTTTGTTCCTGATGATTGGACCAGTAGAGTCATCTCGGAAGTTCATTCTTCTACGCTGGCAGGTCATCCTGGAATTTTTGGTACCAGAGATTTGGTGGCTAGATCCTTCTGGTGGCCTTCCCTGTCTCGAGATGTGCGTGTTTTTGTGCAGTCTTGTGATGTGTGCGCTCGGGCCAAGCCTTGTTGTTCTAGGACTAGTGGGTTGTTGTTGCCCTTGCCTATTCCGAAGAGGCCTTGGACGCACATCTCTATGGACTTTATCTCTGATCTCCCTGTTTCTCAGAAGATGTCTGTCATCTGGGTGGTGTGTGACTGTTTTTCTAAAATGGTTCATTTGGTACCATTACCTAAGTTGCCTTCCTCATCTGAGTTGGTCCCTCTATTTTTTCAAAATGTGGTTCGCTTGCATGGCATTCCGGAAAACATCGTTTCTGACAGGGGAACCCAGTTCGTGTCTAGATTTTGGCGGGCATTCTGTGCCAGGTTGGGCATTGATTTGTCTTTTTCGTCTGCATTCCATCCTCAGACTAATGGCCAGACGGAGCGAACTAATCAAACTTTGGAGACTTATTTGAGGTGTTTTGTGTCTGCGGACCAGGATGACTGGGTTGCCTTTTTGCCATTGGCAGAGTTTGCTCTTAATAATCGGGCTAGTTCTGCCACTTTGGTTTCTCCTTTCTTTTGCAATTCGGGGTTTCATCCTCGTTTTTCTTCTGGTCAGGTGGAATCTTCGGATTGTCCTGGAGTGGATGCGGTGGTGGATCGGTTGTATCAGATTTGGGGACAAGTGGTGGACAATTTGAAGTTGTCCCAGGAGAGGACTCAGCAGTTTGCTAACCGCCGTCGTCGTGTTGGTCCTCACCTTCGTGTTGGGGACTTGGTGTGGTTGTCTTCCCGTTTTGTCCCTATGAAGGTTTCTTCTCCTAAATTTAAGCCTCGGTTCATCGGTCCTTATAGGATTTTGGAGATGCTTAACCCTGTGTCCTTTCGTTTGGACCTCCCGGCATCTTTCGCTATCCATAATGTATTCCATCGGTCGTTGTTGCGGAGATATGAGGTACCGGTGGTTCCTTCTACTGAACCTCCTGCTCCTTTGCTGGTGGAGGGTGAATTGGAGTACGTTGTAGAGAAGATCTTGGACTCCCGTATTTCCAGACGTAGACTTCAGTATCTGGTTAAATGGAAGGGCTATGGTCAGGAAGATAATTCTTGGGTAACTGCCTCTGATGTTCATGCCTCGGATTTGGTTCGTGCCTTTCATAGGGCTCATCCAGATCGCCCTGGCAGTTCTTGTGAGGGTTTGGTGCCCCCTCCTTAAGGGGGGGGTACTGTTGTGAATCCGCTTTTTGGGCTCCCCTGGTGGTTGCTGTTGGTACTGGTGACTTGTGTGTGCTTTTCTGTCTCAGTTCACCTGCTCCCATCAGTGTTCGGGAGTTTCCTATTTAGCCTTGCTCTCCAGTCATTTCCTTGCCGGTCATCATTGTAACCTGAGCCTTTCAGTTGCATGTTCCTGCTACTAGTCTGCTGATCAGCTAAGTGGACACTTAGTCCTTTTCATTTTGTATTTTTGTCCAGTTTACAGTTTTGTCATTTTCTGTTGCTGGAAGCTCTTGTGGGCTGAAATTGCCACTCCTGTGTCATGAGTTGACACAGGAGTTTTAAAGTAATTTCAGGATGGTTATTTGAAAGGGTTTTCAGTTGACCGTGAAGTCCTCTTTGGTATCCTTCTGCTATCTAGTAAGTGGACCTCTCTTTGCTAAATCTACTTTCATACTGTGTATGTCTTTTCCTCTGAATTTACCGTTATTACATGTGGGGGGCTGCTATCATCTTTGGGGAATTTCTCTAGAGGTAAGCCAGGTCTGTTCCTTCCTCTACCAGGCGTAGTTAGTTCTCCGGCTGGCGCGTGGCATCTAGGAATTCGTAGGCATGCTCCCTGGCTACTATTAGTTGTGTGGTAGATTTAGCTCACGGTCAGCTCGAGGTTCCATCACCCGAGAGCTCGTTTGTTATTTTTATGTTTCTGACGTTCCCCTGCCATTGGGAACCATGACACTCTCCTTCCCATGGCAGAGAGGTCTAATAAAATGTTGCAGTACCAGAAAGACATAGTTGAAGAATTATTTAAAAAATTCCCATCTGACAATACTGGCAGCAGAAGTCACAGTTCCTTGGACAACCAAGGAGTGGAGACTAGGGAGACACACCAGATGCAGCAGAGGCAGGGAAAACTTTGGTCCGGGACAGTTTTCTGATTTGGCAAGGTTTATTTTGCAAATCATGGTGGAAAATAAGTATTTGGTCACCTAAAAACATGCAAGATTTCTGGCTCTTACAGACTTGTAACTTCTTCTTTAAGAGGCTCCTCTGTCCTCCCCTCATTACCTGTAGTAATGGCACCTGTTTGAACTTATCAGTATAAAAGACACCTGTCCACAACCTCAAACAGTCACACTCCAAACTCCACTATGGTGAAGACCAAAGAGCTGTCTAAGGACACCAGAAACAAAATTGTAATCCTGCTCCAGACCGGGAAGACTGAATCTGCAATAGGAAAGCAGCTTGGTGTGATGAAATCAACTGTGGGAGCAATAATAAGATAATGGAAGACATACAAGACCACTGATAATCTCCCTCGATCTGCAGATCCATGCAAGATCTTGCCCTGTGGGGTATAAATGATTACAAGAACGGTGAGCAAAATTCCCAGAACCACACTGGCAGATCTAGTGAATGACCTGCATAGAGCTGGGACCACCGTAACAAAGTCTACCATCAGTAACACACTACACCGCCAGGGACTGAGATCCTGCAGTGCCAGACGTGTCCCCCTGCTTAAGCCAATACATGTCTGGGCCCTTCTGAAGTTTGCTAGAGAGCATTTGGATTATCCAGAAGAGTATTGGGAGAATGTCATATGGTCTGAGGAAACCAATGTAGAACTGTTTGGTAGCAACAATATTTGTCTTGTTTGGAGGAGACAAAATGCTGAGTTGCATCCAAAGAACACCATACCTACTGTGAAGCATGGGGGTGGCAACATCATGCTTTGGGGCTGTTGCTCTGCAAAGGGACCTGGACAACTGATCATGAAACTGGTACATGAAAGAATGAATGGGGCCATGTATCGTGAGATTTTGAGTGCAAACCTGTTATGATCCTAGTGGCTTAGGATCACAAATCTAACCAGCTAAGTAGAAAATAATAGGACGAGCTCTGGGGATGTGGTAACTGGACTAACCGCAAACCTGATCCTAACCGCACACACAGGCAGCCGTGGAACGTTTCCTGAAATCCTAGATGTCTCTTCACGGCCTGAGAAACTGACTACCCCTAAAGAGAAAGCAAAGACCTCACTTGCCTCAGAGAAATCCCCCAGAGATATAGAAGCCCCCCACAAATAATAACGGTGAGTTAAGAGGAAAAGACAAACGCAGAGATGAAACAGGTTAAGCAAATGAGGCCCGCTATCGCTAGATAGCAGAAAATAGCAAGGGATCTGTGCGGTCAGTAAAAAACCCTATGCAAAAATATCCACGCAGAGAATGCGAGAACCCCCACACCAACTAACGATGTGGGGGGAGCAACTGTGCACCCCAGAGCACCAGCAAGCAGGGAAATCACATATTAGCAAGCTGGACAAAAACTCATCATATACTAGGAAACATCTTGAACACAGATGAGCAAAAATAAGCAAACAGAACTTAGCTTCTCTTGGAGAGACTGATAACGGATGTAGACAGGAGCAATCAGAATAGCACTGAATATAACGGCAACAGGCAAGGAATGAAGGACCAGGTGGATTAAATAGGAAACCTAACTAGCAGATGACGAGACAGCTGATCCTGCCAGAAACCTGCAAAATAATAAAAAGAGCCACCAGGAGGAGCCCAAAGAGAGAACTCACACAGTACCACTCATGACCACAGGAGGGAGCCCGGAAACAGAGTTCACAACAGTACTCCCCCCCTTGAGGAGGGGTCACCGAACCCTCACCAGAACCCCCAGGGCGATCAGGGTGAGCCATATGGAAGGCACGAACCAAATCGGCCGCATGAACATCAGAGGCGACAACCCAGGAATTATCCTCCTGACCATAGCCCTTCCACTTAACCAAATACTGAAGCCTCCGTCTTGAAATACGAGAATCCAAGATCTTCTCCACCACGTATTCCAATTCTCCCTCAACCAGCACCGGAGCAGGAGGCTCAACAGAAGGAACCACAGGCACCACATACCTCCGCAACAAAGACCTATGGAACACATTATGGATGGTAAACGATGCCGGGAGGTCCAAGCGAAATGACACAGGATTGAGGATTTCCAAAATTTTATAAGGACCAATAAAACGAGGTTTAAACTTAGGAGAAGAAACCTTCATAGGAACATAACGAGAAGACAACCACACCAAATCCCCCACACGAAGTCGGGGACCCACACAGCGACGACGGTTAGCAAAGCGCTGAGCCTTCTCTTGTGACAACATCAAATTGTCCACCACATGCTTCCAAATCTGCTGCAACCTATCCACCACAGAATCCACCCCAGGACAGTCAGAAGACTCAACCTGACCCGAGGAAAAACGAGGATGAAAACCAGAATTACAAAAAAAAGGCGAAACCAAAGTAGCCGAACTAGCCCGATTATTAAGGGCAAACTCGGCCAATGGCAAAAAAGTCACCCAATCATCCTGGTCAGCAGAAACAAAACATCTCAAATAAGTTTCCTAGGTCTGGTTAGTTCGCTCGGTTTGGCCATTCGTCTGAGGATGGAAGGCCGACGAAAAAGACAAATCAATGCCCATCTTAGCACAAAAGGACCGCCAAAATCTGGACACAAACTGGGATCCTCTGTCAGACACAATGTTTTCAGGGATGCCGTGCAGACGAACCACATTCTGAAAAAATAACGGAACCAAATCGGAGGAAGAAGGCAACTTAGGCAAGGGTACCAAATGGACCATTTTAGAAAAATGATCACAAACCACCCAGATGACAGACATTCTCTGAGAGACCGGAAGATCCGAAATAAAATCCATGGAAATATGCGTCCAAGGCCTCTTAGGAACCGGCAAAGGCAAAAGCAAACCATTGGCACGAGAACAGCAAGGCTTAGCCCGAGCACAAATCCCACAGGACTGCACAAAGGAACGCACATCCCGCGACAAGGAAGGCCACCAGAAGGATCTAGCCACCAAATCTCTGGTACCAAAAATCCCAGGATGACCCGCCAACACTGAAGAATGGACCTCGTAAATAACTCTGCTGGTCCATCTATCTGGGACAAACAGTCTCTCTGGTGGGCAACGGTCAGGTCTATCCGCCTGAAATTCCTGTAACACCCGTCGCAAATCTGGGGAAATGGCAGACAAAATTACCCCCTCTTTGAGGATACCAACCGGCTCAGAAACTCCAGGGGAGTCAGGCACAAAACTCCTAGAAAGAGCATCAGCCTTCACGTTCTTCGAACCAGGAAGGTACGAGACCACGAAATCGAAACGTGAGAAAAACAACGACCAACGAGCCTGTCTAGGATTCAACCGCTTGGCCGACTCAAGATAAATCAAATTTTTATGATCAGTCAAGACCACCACACGATGCTTAGCTCCCTCTAGCCAGTGTCGCCACTCCTCAAATGCCCACTTCATTGCCAACAACTCCCGATTACCAACATCATAATTTCGTTCAGCCGGCGAAAATTTTCTTGAAAAGAAGGCACATGGCTTCATCACAGAGCAATCAGAGCTTCTCTTTGACAAAACATCCCCTGCTCCAATTTCAGAAGCATCAACCTCGACCTGGAAGGGAAGAGAGACATCTGGCTGACATAAAACTGGAGCCGAAGAAAACTGGCGCTTCAGCTCCTGAAAGGCCTCAACGGCCGCAGGAGACCAGTTAGTCACATCAGAACCCTTCTTGGTCAAATCCGTCAAAGGTTTAACCACACCAGAAAAATTAGCAATGAAGCGACGGTAAAAATTAGCAAAACCCAAGAACTTCTGAAGACTCTTAACCGATGTAGGTTGAGTCCAATCATGAATAGCCTGGACCTTGACTGGGTCCATCTCAATAGAAGAAGGAGAAAAAATAAAGCCCAAAAAGGAAACCTTCTGGACTCCGAAGAGACATTTGGAACCCTTCACAAACAAGGCATTGGCACGCAGGACCTGAAATACCATCCTGACCTGCTTCACATGGGATTCCCAATCATCTGAAAATACCAAAATATCATCCAGATACACAATCATAAATTTATCCAGATATTCTCGGAAGATATCGTGCATGAAGGACTGAAACACAGAAGGGGCATTAGAAAGTCCAAAAGGCATCACCAAGTACTCAAAATGGCCTTCGGGCATATTAAATGCTGTTTTCCATTCATCGCCCTGTTTTATACGCACAAGATTATACGCACCGCGAAGATCTATCTTGGTGAACCAACTAGACCCCCTAATCCGAGCAAACAGATCAGACAACAATGGCAAGGGATACTGGAATTTGACAATGATTTTATTTAGAAGGCGATAATCTATACAGGGTCTCAACGAACCATCCTTCTTGGCCACAAAAAAGAATCCCGCACCAAGAGGGGACGAGGAGGGGCGAATATGTCCCTTCTCCAAAGACTCCTTTACATAGCTCCGCATAGCGGCATGCTCTGGTACAGACAAATTAAACAGTCGTCCCTTAGGGAACTTACTACCAGGAATCAAATTTATAGCACAATCACAATCCCTATGAGGAGGTAGGGCACTGGATTTGGGCTCATCAAATACATCCTGGTAGTCCGACAAAAACTCAGGGACTTCAGAAGGAGTAGAGGAAGCAATTGATACCAAGGGAGCATCGCCATGAATTCCCTGGCAACCCCAACTCAACACAGACATAGCTTTCCAATCCAGGACTGGATTATGAGCCTGCAACCATGGCAGACCCAACACGACAACGTCATGCAAATTATATAACACAAGAAAGCGAATCACCTCCTGATGTGCAGGAGTCATACACATGGTCACTTGAGTCCAGTATTGAGGTTTATTCTTGGCCAATGGTGTAGCATCAATTCCCTTCAATGGAATAGGGAACTGTAATGGCTCAAGGATAAAACCACAGCGCTTGGCAAATGACAAATCCATCAGATTCAGGGCGGCACCTGAATCTACAAAAGCCATAACTGAGTAGGATGACAGAGAGCAAATCAAAGTAACAGACAAAATGAATTTAGGCTGTACAGTACCAATGGTGACAGATCTAGCAAAGTTTTTTGTGCGCTTAGAGCATGCTGAGATAACATGAGCTGAATCACCACAGTAAAAGCACAACCCATTCTGATGTCTATGATTTTGCCGTTCAATTCTGGTCAGAATCCTATCACATTGCATAGACTCAGGTTTCTGTTCAGAAAACACCGCCAGATGGTGCGCAGGTTTGCGCTCCCGCAAACGCCGATCAATCTGAATGGCCAAAGCCATTGACTCATTCAGACTCGCATAACATTCTTAATGGCTTCAGAAAGACCTTCTCTGAAATTTGCAGCCAGGGCACACTCATTCCATTGAGTAAGCACCGACCATTTCCGAAATTTTTGACAATACACCTCAGCTTCATCCTGACCCTGAGAGAGAGCCAGCAAGGCCTTTTCTGCCTGGTTCTCCAGATTAGGTTCCTCATAAAGCAATCCAAGCGCCAGAAAAAACGCATCCACATTCAGCAATGCAGGATCTCCTGGCGCCAGGGAGAAGGCCCAATCTTGAGGGTCGCCGCGTAACAGAGAGATAACAATTCTAACTTGCTGAGCGGAATCACCAGAGGAACGAGGTCTCAAAGAAAGAAATAATTTACAATTATTCTTAAAATTCAGAAACCTAGATCTATCTCCAGAAAAAAACTCAGGAATAGGTACTTTTGGCTCAGACATAGGACTGTGAACAACAAAATCCTGAATGCTTTGCACCCTTGCAGCAAGATGATCCACACTAGAAGTCAGACTCTGAATATCCATGTCTGCAGCAGAACTCAAAGCCACCCAGAGATTAAGGGGAGGAGAGAAGCAGGACAGACTGCAGAGCAGAAAAAAAAAATTGAACTCAGGATTTCTCTTATCCCACTTTTGCGATGCATTTAACACTTTTGGCCTGTTGCACTGTTATGATCCTAGTGGCTTAGGATCACAAATCTAACCAGCTAAGTAGAAAATAATAGGACGAGCTCTGGGGATGTGGTAACTGGACTAACCGCAAACCTGATCCTAACCGCACACACTATAGGCAGCCGTGGAACGTTTCCTGAAATCCTAGACGTCTCTTCACGGCCTGAGAAACTGACTACCCCTAAAGAGAAAGCAAAGACCTCACTTGCCTCAGAGAAATCCCCCAGAGATATAGAAGCCCCCCACAAATAATAACGGTGAGTTAAGAGGAAAAGACAAACGCAGAGATGAAACAGGTTAAGCAAATGAGGCCCGCTAACGCTAGATAGCAGAAAATAGCAAGGGATCTGTGCGGTCAGTAAAAAACCCTATGCAAAAATATCCACGCAGAGAATGCGAGAACCCCCACACCAACTAACGATGTGGGGGGAGCAACTCAGCACCCCAGAGCACCAGCAAGCAGGGAAACCACATATTAGCAAGCTGGACAAAAACTCATCATATACTAGGAAACATCTTGAACACAGATGAGCAAAAATAAGCAAACAGAACTTAGCTTCTCTTGGAGAGACTGATAACGGATGTAGACAGGAGCAATCAGAATAGCACTGAATACAACGGCAACAGGCAAGGAATGAAGGACCAGGTGGATTAAATAGGAAACCTAACTAGCAGATGATGAGACAGCTGATCCTGCCAGAAACCTGCAAAATAACAAAAAGAGCCACCAGGAGGAGCCCAAAGAGAATTTTTTGGTATCATATTGCTCACCCATAGGATATTACATATTCATGGGTACATTTGGTTAGTATATAACCCTCAAAAACTTGTTCGAAATGTATTGGTATTATATTGCTCATCCATAGGTTATTACATATTCTTGGGTACATTTTATTGGTATATAACCCACAAAAAAAGTGCCTTCCTCTAGTGTTAGGGTCGTGACCGACCCGTTTTAGGTTTTAAATGCATATAAATTCTACATACATTTGTTTATTGCATCAAGACTTTTTGACTTTTTCAGGAACTTATTTTTAAACAAAATACAATAAAATAAAACTATTTCACTAAATTGTAAAATGCTCTTATTAAAATTATAACATTTGTGTTGTTGGGGTCAATTTCGACCCAGGTCTAATATAAGAGTAAAAAAACAATAATAAGTCCCAAAATTGAACTCATAAACACAATATAAACCAACAGCCCACAGCCAGCTCTACCTCCAACAACTTGAGTTGTTGAGTTGTCCAGGCATGTATGGCCAAATCAGCTAAGAGTTGGTACTTTGCAGAGTATACATCTCCAGTTTACACATGCAACAATGAGGAGAAGATTTGATGTAAGCCAAATTCTGGATTACATCTTAGATGATAATGAATCAGAGGACACACAGCAGCAAACTGATACAGATGAACAGGTTTCTGAGGAGGAAGATGATGTGGAGTATCAACCGGAAGACACAGACAGTTCTGATCAGTCTGATGAGGAGGTCACTGGTGCTGAAGCTGAAAGATTCAAATCCAAAAGTGGCAAGATCAGTTGGAGCTCAGTACCTCCAGATGTACATTGCAGGGCAGATGCTGCAAATGTCATAAAAATTACCCCTGGGATCACAAGGTTTGCTGTGACAAGAGTAAGTGACATCAAGACATGTTTTGATCTGTTTATGCCATTGTCAATAAAAAAAAGTCATTATTGCTATGACAAACCTTGAAGGAAAAAAGTCCACGGCAACATGTGGAATGACCTTCATGATGATGTCCTGGATGCCTACATTGGTGTTCTTCTCCTTGCTGGAGTGTACAAATCCTGCAATGAGGCCACATCGACAGGCAGGAATATTTTCCGGGCAACAATGTCACTTCAAAAGTTTCAAATGATATCAAGAGTGCTCAGATTTGACAACAGAGACACCAGAACAAAATCTGACAAACGTGCTCCCATCAGGGATGTTTGGGAGAAATGGGTGCAGCTCCTTCCACAGATGTTCAACCCAGGGCCAGAGGTGACAGTAGATGAACGTTTTCTTCCGGCAATACATGCCAAGTAAGCCAGGCAAATACGGCATAAAAATCTGGGCAGCCTGTGATGCAAAAACTAGCTATGCATGGAATCTACAGATTTACACAGGCAAGTCTGCAAGCGGCATCCCTGAAAAAAACCAAGGAAAACGTGTAGTCCTCAATATGACTACTGGACTGCAGGGTCACAACATTACTTGTGACAATTTTTTTACCAGCTATGACCTTGGACAAGAACTTCTCAGGAGGAAATCACCATGGTGGGCGCAGTGAAAAAAAACAAACCTGAGCTGCCCGCTGAATTGTTGCAGATGAAGGACAGGGCTCCACTTTCCTCAAAGTGTTTTTACAGACACCACCACTGCTGTTTCATACTGCCCCAAAAAACGACGGAATGTGGTACTGATGTCCACACTTCACAAAGATGCAGCTGTGTCATCAGGAAGTGACAAAAAGCCCAGAATCATCCTGGACTATAACAAAAACAAAGGAGGCGTGGACAACCTGGACAAGCTGACTGCCACCTACACTTGCCAGCGAATGACTAGGAGATGGTCAATCGTTGTATTTTACAACATCCTTGATGTGTCAGCATGCAATTCATTTGTGTTGTGGACCCACATTCACCAAGGATGGAATTCAAAGAAAAAAAAACAAGCGGAGGATGTTTCTTGAGGAACTAGAAAGATCCCTTGTCAAGGTGCACATTGACCAAAGGGAACGAGTGCCCCGAGACCCAGCCGCTGCAGCCTTGGTCCGACAACTCCAGAGCTCAACAATTGCTTTGTCCACACCCACAGCAACACAAAGAGCATCATCACCAGCATCCTCCTCAACCAGGCCTGCCTCAACATCAACCACAACAGCCACAACCCCAGTGAGACCACCTGATTCTAAAAGAAAGAGGTGTCAGGTCTGTCCTAGCAATAAGGACAGAAAGACAAACACATCATGCTTCGCCTGCTAAAAATATGTCTGCAAAGAACACACAATAAGTGCCACACATGCATCTAAATACTAATGCATCTAAAAACTAGTACTTGATTTCTGTTGATTTGATTTGCTTGATTGTTGTTTGTTTGTTTGACCTAGAAAAGCTACTTTTTATTATTATTGCTATTAATGTTAATATATATATAATTTTCATCTTTTATTTGTATAAAGTTCTATAAAAAAAAATCTGTTTTTTGCCTTTTTCATAAAGTAGTTAGATATGGGTCAAAATTGACCCGTAACACCATAGATGTTACTAGAGTTAATAATATAAAATATATATATGTATATTTTTTTTTACATTTAAGAAATGTGTTCTAAAACCCTTCAGTAACAGTCAGGTAATATAACAAACTTTTTTAAGTTTATATTATTCTCTTGAGGTTCATTTCACAATATTTTTATATTGAAAATGAAGGGTATGCTCTCAAATGAAAGACCCAGGGTGCCACAACAAAAATATTAAAATAAATCCTTCCATGGATGAGAAACCCTAACAAGGTAACTAAGAGGTAAGAAACAAATTGGATCATAAATAACTGTTTTTAGGGTATCCTAGGGGTGATTTAAGACACGGGTCAAAACCGACCCGTTAACATAAGAAAGAGTAACAGAAAGCTAACACTAGAGGAAGGTTAAAAAAATGTAGGCTGTGTGCACACATTGCAGGTTTGGTGAGTTTTTGTCTCGTTTTTTCTGAGCAGATTTCTCACAAAACCTGATGCTGGCAAAATAAATGAGAAACCTCAAGTCTCATGCACACGTTGAGTGTTTTTGACTTGCAGATTTCGTGCAGAAAATAATCTGCAGTATGTCAATTCTCTTGTGCATTTCTGCCCTAGGTTTTTCACCATTCACTTCAATCAGATCAATAAAAAACACAAGCAAAAATGCAGGTGAAAATACAGTAAAAATGCAGCAAAATTGCACGTTTTTGCAGTTGTGTTTGTCCTGCCAAGAGATGCAGAAATGGTACAGAAATTTTAGTCAACGCATGCGCATACCCTTATCAGTATTTTATTGATCACCCATAGTCTATTCCATGGTCTGGAGTACATTTAGTTGGTATATAACATTCACAAAACTTGTTCAAAAATGTATCTGTATTATATTGCTTATCCAAAGGGTATTACATCTTCTTGGGTACAGTTTGCTGCTAAATAACCCTCATAAACTTGTTAAAAAATTGATTTGTATAATATGTTGCTCATCCATTGAGTAATACATATTCTAGGGTAGAGTTCATTGCTATTTAAGCCTTAAAAAACTTGCTCAAACATGTATCGGTATTAAATTGCTCACCCATAATCTATTCTGTGGTCTGGAGTACATTTCCTTGGTATATAACCCTCAAAAGTGCATAGCCTTTATGTGTTTAGGAGTATGAGACCCTCCTTTATGTCTAATACGGGGTGTATCTGAGTCCCTTATTTTTGGCAGTTCTTGCTTCCTTCATAAATGAAATGAAAATTTCCTATTTTTTAAAAGAAAAATTCTATTTTGATTTACTAAAATTATATATATATTTACATGCTTTTTAAAATTTGGCTTATAAACAAGTCATTATACAGGAAAAAATTTTTCTTAACATTTGTTTTCCTGTTAAATACAAATTCTCGTTGGTTATGAATGCTTTATTGTCACTCCTTAACCCCTTCCCGACCTGTGACGCCATGTAGGTGTCATGAAAGTTGGTGCCAATCTGATCTGTGACTCCTATGTGGCGTCATGGTAGGATCGCGTTCCTGCAGATCGGGTGAAAGGGTTAACTAAAATTTCACCCGACCTGCAGGGACAGGGGTAGTGGTACTTCAGCCCAGGGGGTGGCGCTGCCCCCATGTGGCTACGATCGCCCTGATTGGCTGTTGAAAGTGAAACAGCCAATCAGAGCAATTTGTAATATTTCACCTATGAAACTTGGTGAAATATTACAATCCAGCCATGGCCGATGCTGCAATATCATCGGCCATGGCTGGAGACTGCGATCTGCCCCCACCACCAACTGATAGCGGTGATCTGCGCCACCATCAGTCTTTCCTCTCCTCTGCTGCACTCCTCTCCTCCCGCCCCCCGTCCTCCCCTCCGCTCCCTTCGCTGTCTGATCCCACCCCCCATACTTACCGAGTCCCGTTGTCCCTCCCGGTGTCCGTCAGTCTTCAGCGATGGGCGCCGCCATCTTCCAAAATGGCAGGCGCATGCACAGTGCGCCCGCCGACTCTGCTGGCCAGCAGATTCATTCTAGGTACATTTTGAACATTGTGATAGAACCTACCACAGTGATCAAAAAAAAAATAGTAAATAAATCCCCTCCTTTATCATCCCCATAGGTAGGGGTTAAATAATGAAAATATTTTTATTTTTCCACTAGGGATAGAATTAGGGTTAGGGTTTGGGTTGCAATTAGGGTTAGGGTTAGAATTAGGGTTAGGGTTGCAATTAGGGTTAGAATTATGGTTAGGGTTGCAATTAGGGTTAGGTTTAGAATTAGGGTTAGAATTAGGGTTTGAATAAGGCTATATGCACATGGTGCGGATTGGCAGTTGCAGATTCGTGGCAGTTTTCCATGACGTTTACAGTACCATGTAAACCTATGGAAAACCAAATCCGCTGTGCCCATGGTGCGGAAAATACCATGTGGAAATGCTGCGTTGTATTTTCCGCAGCATGTCAATTGTTTAGGCGGATTCCGCAGCGTTTTACACCTGTTCCTCAATAGGAATACGCAGGTGAAATCCGCACAAAAAACACTGGAAATCCGAGGTAAATCCGCAAGTAAAATGCAGTGCGTTTTACCTGCAGATTTTTCAAAAATGGTGGGCACATAGCCTTAGGGTTAGTGTTGGAACTAGAGTTATGGTTTGAATTAGGGCTAGGGTTGGAATTAGGGTTAAGATTAGGGTTAGGGGTGTGTTGGAGTTATGGTTAGGGTTGGGATTAGGGTTGGGGGTGTGTTGGGGTTAGAGTTGTGGTTAGGGGTGTGTTGGGGTTAGGGTTGTGATTACGGTTATGGTTAGAGTTGGGATTAGGGTTAGGGGTGTGTTGGGGTTAGTGTTGGAGTTAGAATTGAGGGGTTTCCACTGTTTAGGCACACTAGGGGGCGACATGGCGCCACCATTGATTCCAGCCAATCTTGCATTCAAAAAGACAAATTGTGCTCTCTCCCTTCCGAGCCCTGACGTGCGCCCAAACAGTGGTTTACCCAAACATATGGGGCATAAGCGTACTCAGGAAAAATTGCACAACAACTTTGGAGATCTAATTTCTCCTGTTACCCTTGGAAAAATAAAAAAATGGGGGCTAAAATATTATTTTTTGGGGAAAAAAATTATTTTATATTTTCACAACTCTGCGTTATAAAATTATGTGAAGCACTTGGGGGTTCAAAGTGCTCACCACACATCTAGATAAGTTCCTTGGGGGGTCTAGTTTCCAAAAT
Organism: Ranitomeya variabilis; assembly: GCF_051348905.1. Classification (NCBI taxonomy): domain Eukaryota; kingdom Metazoa; phylum Chordata; class Amphibia; order Anura; family Dendrobatidae; genus Ranitomeya; species Ranitomeya variabilis. The sequence goes on along the minus strand of NC_135237.1, from coordinate 498,710,143 downwards.
GGAGTCACTTGTAGTGGGTTTCTACTGTTTAGGTATATCAGGGGCTCTGCAAATGCAACGTGATGCCAGCAGACCATGCCATCTAAGTCTGCATTTCAAAACATCACTACTTCCCTTCCGAGCCCCGATTTGTCCTAACAAATGTCCTCCTGTAGTATTCTTTAAATGTTGTGCTTGTTTCTTATTAATCTATTTGTAATCTTACCTGAAGAAGGAGCCACTGTGCTCTGAAAGCTTGCAAACATATTATTTTCTAGTTAGCCAATAAAGGTATCACTCCTAGAATACTTCTGTCATCATTGGGCAGAAAAGTATTCACATCGTTGTAAAAATGAGAAATTGCTGGTCAAATCTTAACCCTTATAACTTCCTAGCAGAAAAAAAATTGGTTTCCAAAATTGTTATGTAAAGTAGACATGTGGGAAATGTTATTTATTAACTATTTTATGTCACATAACTCTCTGGTTTAACAGAATAAAAATTCAAAATTTGAAAATTGCAAAATTTTCCAAATTTTCACCAAATTTCGGTTTTTTTCACAAATAAACACAAAAATGATCGACCTAAATTTACCACTAACATGAAGCTCAATATAAAAATTAATGTAACCTCTGGCACTCCAAAAAATACAACTTGCTTTATTTCAAAGTAATAATAATAATAATAATAATAATAATCTTTATTTATATAGCGCCAACATATTCCGCAGCGCTTTACAGTTTAACAGTTTCAAACACAACAGTCATAGGTAACAATGTTAAACAATACAGCAATAAAGCAAAATAAGACGACCCTGCTCGTGAGAGCTTACAATCTACAATGAGGTGGGGAGATACAAAGTACAGGTGTGTATTTACAATGATGGTCCAGCCATCTTCAGGGGGTGGGGGGTAGATGAGATAGTGAATGGGCTACACACACACACACAAACATAAAATGACTGATTAGGGAACGTGATAGGCCGCTCTGAACAAATGAGTTTTGAGTGAGCGCCTAAAGCTATGCAAGTTGTGGATGGTCCTAATATCTTGGGGTAGAGCATTCCAGAGGATTGGCGCAGCACGGGAGAAGTCTTGGAGTCGGGAGTGGGAGGTACGGATTAGTGCAGAGGTTAGTCGAAAGTCGTTTGCAGAGCGCAGCGGTCGGCTAGGCCGATAGACAGAAATGAGGGAGGAGATGTAAGGGGGTGTCGCACTGTGGAGAGCTTTGTGGGTGAGAACAAGTACTTTGAATTGTATCCTGTAATGAATGGGCAGCCAGTGTAATGACTGGCGAAGAGCGGACGCGTCCGAGTAACGATTAGCCAGATGGACGACCCTGGCTGCTGCATTAAGGATAGACTGGAGAGGGGAAAGTCGCGTGAGGGGGAGGCCAATTAAAAGAGAGTTACAGTAGTCCAGGCGGGAGTGGATTAGGGCGACAGTGAGAGTTTTTGTTGTCTCCATGGTGAGAAAAGGGCGGATTCTAGAGATGTTCTTTAGGTGTAAGCGGCACGAGCGGGCAAGAGATTGTATGTGGGAGGTGAAGGAGAGATCGGAGGGTTTAAGTAAAGTAAAGTAAAAGGGTTTATTCACTACCGGTCATGTTAACATCAGACAATCTCCAACGTTTCGGCTTTTTTTTAGCCTTTTTCAAGGAAGTCTACAACAATAAACAATATAATATCGTATGCAGAGCACTTAGTGACTTATAGAAGTACCATATAGTACCAAATGGTAGTGAAAGATCCCAGCAAAAAATCACCACAAATAAGTGGATCAATATGTCAGAAATGCTAATCAGGTACGTGGAAAAAGGTAAACGAAGTGAAAACAATACCATATAAAACCATGAGGAGGCCTCAAGAAACCAAACAAAAGAAAGAACAAGCAACACCGTGCCGCCATTAATGGCTATAAGAGATAAGGAAAACCACTATGTACCATAGGCTAAAGCGCAACTAGTACCTGTATCCAGACTGCATCTGTGACTAACTAAAGGGGAATCTGCCAATCCTGTTATGAAAAATAAGAGGAATCCCTCTGATGAAAAACCGATGTATATATAATAATAAGTAAGCAGTAAGCAGCCTGACGAGCAAATACCTTAGTCCGTGTGCATCCTAGGGAGACCGGTGTGTGTGCTGGCCTGCAGTGTTGGATGATACTGTAAAGTGGATATAAATGCGGCAAAGGCCGTTACGTCATATCCGGTCACCGCCAAGTACTATGGTGAGTATAGAAAACGAAAGAAGGCGCATGCGCAGAGTGAATAAGCAAACTGAAGTGAAAATAGAAGCTAATATGTGACGTCCAATCACTATGGCCGGACATATACAGAAGGAACGCTAAACGAATACTCAAAACTGAAATGATGTAAGGATCTTACAGGCGAAAATCCACGCCAGATGTAGATATGGCACTATAAAAATAATAAGGGCTCTAAACGCATGTTAATAGTGACCCACCTGAGCTAAGAACGCAGGGATAAAAAGGAAAAAGCACCCGTGCCGGAATATGACAGGAGACATAGACTAAGGAAAAAGAAAAAAAGAAGAAAAAGAAAGAAAATCAAAGACATGGTATAAAGACATGGATTAATATAGATCATTTGCTTAAGATTATAATGAATTACACATTCCCGTCAATATGTAAATTAGAGGACGTGTCCCCTAGTAAGAAGACAGATTAAAATAGCAGATTTATTCAAATCATGTAGGCATCTGAAAAAAAACAAGAAACATACAGTTATATTATAATATATGGTAAGACAATATGTCCATAATGATAAACCTCAATGGGGAATTACCTCATACTCCCTATTCATGCCCAAGGGATGCAATGTTTGGAGTGTAAAAATCCAAAAGGATTCCCTCTCCTTTAATTTCAAAACTCTATTTCCACCCCGTCTCAGTGGGGGAATACTCTCTAACACCTGGAATCTCAACTGAGATATAGAGTGTCCCGCTGATATAAAATGTGCGGGGACCGGCAACAGAGTACGCCCACGGCCTTTGCCGCATTTATATCCACTTTACGGTATCATCCAACACTGCAGGCCAGCACACACACCGGTCTCCCTAGGATGCACACGGACTAAGGTATTTGCTCGTCAGGCTGCTTACTGCTTACTTATTATTATTATATATACATCGGTTTTTCATCAGAGGGATTCCTCTTATTTTTCATAACAGGATTGGCAGATTCCCTTTTAGTTAGTCACAGATGCAGTCTGGATACAGGTACTAGTTGCGCTTTAGCCTATGGTACATAGTGGTTTTCCTTATCTCTTATAGCCATTAATGGCGGTACGGGGTTGCTTGTTCTTTCTTTTGTTTGGTTTCTTGAGGCCTCCTCATGGTTTTATATGGTATTGTTTTCACTTCATTTACCTTTTTCCACGTACCTGATTAGCATTTCTGACATATTGATCCACTTACTTGTGGTGATTTTTTGCTGGGATCTTTCACTACCATTTGGTACTATATGGTACTTCTATAAGTCACTAAGTGCTCTGCATACGATATTATTTGACAAATTATTGTTTATTGTTGTAGACTTCCTTGAAAAAGGCTAAAAAAAGCCGAAACGTTGGAGATTGTCTGATGTTAACATGACCGGTAGTGAATAAACCCTTTTACTTTGAAATAAAGCAAGTTGTATTTTTTGGAGTGCCAGAGGTTACATTAATTTTTATATTAGATTTTTTCCTCTGAGCACCATTTGACATTTCATTATAGAGTGCGCCTCTCCTGTCGTTTACTATGAAGCTCAATATGTCATGAAAAAACAATCTCAGAATCGCTAGGAAGCGATCTTGAGTTATTACCTCATAAAGGGACACTGGTCAGAATTGCAAAAAATGGCCAGGTCATTAACCCCTTCACCCCCAAGGGTGGTTTGCACGTTAATGACCGGGCCAATTTTTACAATTCTGACCAGTGTCCCTTTATGAGGTTATAACTCTGGAACGCTTCAACGGATCTTGGCGATTCTGACATTGTTTTCTCATGACATATTGTACTTCATGTTAGTGGTAAAATTTCTTCGATATAACTTGCGTTTATTTGTGAAAAAAACGAATATTTGGCGAAAATTTTGAAAATTTCGCAATTTTCCAACTTTGAATTTTTATGCCCTTAAATCACAGACATATGTCACACAAAATACTTAATAAATAACATTTCCCACATGTCTACTTTACATCAGCACAATTTTGGAACCAAAATTTTTTTTTGTGACGGAGTTATAAGGGTTAAAAGTTGACCAGCAATTTCTCATTTTTACAACACCATTTTTTTTTAGGGACCACATCTCATTTGAAGTCATTTTGACGGGTCTATATGATAGAAAATACCCAAGTGTGACACCATTCTAAAAACTGCACCCCTCAAGGTACTCAAAACCACTTTCAAGAAGTTTATTAACCCTTCAGGTGTTTCACAGGAATTTTTGGAATGTTTAAATAAAAATGAACATTTAACTTTTTTTCACACAAAATTTATTTCAGCTCCAATTTGTTTTATTTTACCAAGGGTAACAGGAGAAAATAGACCCCAAAAGTTGTTGTACAATTTGTCCTGAGTACGCTGATACCCCATATGTGGGGGTAAACCACAGTTTGGGCGCATGGCAGAGCTTGGAAGCAAAGGAGCGCCATTTGACTTTTCAATGCAAAATTGACTGGAATTGAGATGGGACGCCATGTTGCATTTGGAGAGCCCCTGATGTGCCTAAACATTGAAACCCCTAACAAGTGACACCATTTTGGAAAGTAGACCCCCTAAGGAACTTATCTAGATGTGTGGTGAGCACTTTGACCCAACAAGTGCTTTACAGAAGTTTATAATGCAGAGCCGTAAAAATAAAAAATCATATTTTTTCACAAAAATGATCTTTTCACCCCCAATTTTTTAATTTTCCCAAGGGTGAGAGAAGAAATTGGACCCCAAAAATTGTTGTGCAATTTGTCCTGAGTACGCTGATACCCCATATGTGGGTGTAAACCATTGTTTGGGCGCAGGGCAGAGCTCGGAAGGGAAGGAGCGCCATTTGACTTTTCAATGCAAAATTGACTGGAATTGAGATGGGACGCCATGTTGCATTTAGAGAGCCCTTGATGTGCCTAAACATTGAAACCCCTAACAAGTGACACCATTTTGGAAAGTAGACCCCCTAAGGAACTTATCTAGATGTGTGGTGAGCACTTTGACCCACCAAGTGCTTCACAGAAGTTTATAATGCAGAGCCGTAAAAATAAAAAATCATATTTTTTCACAAAAATGATCTTTTCACCCCCAATTTTTTATTTTCCCAAGGGTAAGAGAAGAAATTGGACCCCAAAAATTGTTGTGCAATTTGTCCTGAGTACACTGATACCCCATATGTGGGTGTAAACCATTGTTTGGGCGCATGGCAGAGCTCAGAAGGGAAGGAGCGCCATTTGACTTTTCAATGCAAAATTGACTGGAATTGAGATGGGACGCCATGTTGCGTTTGGAGAGCCCCTAATGTGCCTAAACATTGAAACCCCCCACAAGTGACACCATTTTGGAAAGTAGACCCCTTAAGGAACTTATCTACATGTGTGTTGAGCACTTTGACCCAACAAGTGCTTCACAGAAGTTTATAATGCAGAGCCGTAAAAATAAAAAATCATATTTTTTCACAAAAATGATCTTTTAACCCCCATTTTTTTATTTCCCCAAGGGTAAGAGAAGAAATTAGACCACAAAAGTTGTTGTGCAATTTGTCCTGAGTACGACGATACCCCATATGTGGGTGTAAACCATTGTTTGGGCGCATAGCAGAGCTCAGAAGGGAAGAAGCGCTATTTTACTTTTCAATGCAAAATTGACTGGAATTAAGATGGGATGCCATGTTGCGTTTGGAGAGCCCCTGATGTGCCTAAACATTAAACCCCCCCACAAGTGACACCATTTTGGAAAGTAGACCCCCTAAGGAACTTATCTAGATGTGTTTTGAGAGCTTTGAACCCCCAAGTGTTTCACTACAGTTTATAACGCAGAGCCGTGAAAATAAAAATTATTTTTTTTTTTCACAAAAATGATTTTTTAGCCCCCAGTTTTGTATTTTCACAAGGGTATCAGGATAAATTGGACCTCAAAAGTTGTTGTCCAATTAGTCTGGAGTACGCTGATACCCCATTTGTGGGGGGGACCACTGTTTGGGCGCATGACAGAGCTCGGAAGGGAAGGAGCGCCATTTGGAATGCAGACTTAAATGGATTGGTCTGCAGGCGTCACGTTGCATTTGCAGAGCCCCTGATGTACCCAAACAGTACAAACCCCCCACAAGTGACCCCATATTGGAAACTAGACCCCCCAAGGAACTTATCTAGATGTGTTGTGAGAACTTTGAACCCCCAAGTGTTTCACTACAGTTTACAACGCAGAGCCGTGAAAATAAAACATATTTTTTTTCCCACAAAAATGATTTTTAGCCCCCCAAATTTTTATTTTCCCAAGGATAACAAGAGAACTTGGACCCCAGAAGTTGTTGTTCAATTTGTCCCTAGTACGCTGATACCCCATATGTTGGGGTAAACCCCTTTTTGGACGCACGGGAGAGCTCGGAAGGGAAGGAGCACTGTTTTACTTTTTCAACGCAGAATTGGCTGGAATTGAGATTGGACGCCATGTCGCGTTTGGAGAGCCCCTGATGTGCCTGAACAGTGGAATCTCCCCAATTCTACCTGAAACCCTACCCCTAACCTCACCCCTAACCGTTTACTGAACATTTTCTGACAGTCATAAGTGCCACGTATATAAGTGCCACGTATATAAGTGCCACGTATTTAAGAGCCACGTATTTCAGTGCCACGTATTTCAGTGCCACGATATTTCAGTGCCACGATATTTCAGTGCCACGTATTTCAGTGCCACGTATTTCAGGCACTGAAAAATACGTGGCACGTAAATACTTCAGTGCCACGATATTTCAGTGCCACGATATTTCAGTGCCACGTATTTCAGTGCCACGTATTTCAGGCACTGAAAAATACGTGGCACGTAAATACGTGGCACGTAAATACGTGGCACGTAAATACGTGGCACTTAAATACGTGGCACTTAAATACGTGGCCACTGAAATATCGTGGCACTTATATACGTATATACGTATATAAACGTATATTTCAGTGCCACGTATTTCAGTGCCACGTATTTCAGGTTAGGGGTAGGGTTAGGGGTAGGGTTAGGGTTTTTTGTTTTTTTCTTGTTTTCTTGTGTTTTTCTATAAAAACGCATGCGTTTTACCGTGTTTACATGCATTTTTTCACACATGTGGTTTTTTTAAAAAACGCATGCAGATAAAAACGCAAGTGTGAAACCAGACTAAAAGACGCTTTTTATAGCAAAAAAGTTTTTGCGTCTCCACATTTTGAGACCTATAATTTTTCCACATTTTGGTCCACAGAGTCATGTGAGGTTTTTTTTTTTTTGCGGGACGAGTTGACGTTTTTATTGGTAACATTTTCGGACACGTGACCATTTTTTATCACTTTTTATTCCGATTTTTGTGAGGCAGAATAACCAAAAACCAGCTATTCATGAATTTCTTTTGGGAGAGGCGTTTATACCGTTCTGCGCTTGGTAAAATTGATAAAGCAGTTTTATTCGTCGGGTCAGTACGATTACAGCGATATCTCATTTATATCATTTTTTTATGTTTTGACGCTTTTATACGATAAAAACTATTTTATAGAAAAACTAATTATTTTGGCATCGCTTTATTCTGAGGACTATAACTTTTTTATTTTTTTGCTGATGATGCTGTATGGCGGCTCGTTTTTTGCGGGACAAGATGACGTTTTCAGCGGTAACATGGTTATTTATATCCGTCTTTTTGATTGCGTGTTATTCCACTTTTTGTTCGGCGGTATGGTAATAAAGCGTTGTTTTTTGCCTCGTTTTTTTTTTTTTTTTCTTACGGTGTTTACTGAAGGGGTTAACTAGTGGGCCAGTTTTATAGGTTGGGTCGTTACGGACGCGGCGATACTAAATATGTGTACTTTTATTGTTTTTTTTAGATAAAGAAATGTATTTATGGGAATAATATTTTTTTTTTTATTATTATTTATTTAGGAATTATTATTTTTTTTTTTTACACATGTGGAAATTTTTTTTTTTACTTTTTTACTTTGTCCCAGGGGGGGACATCACAGATCGCAGATCTGATAGTGTGTACAGCACTCTATCAGATCCGCGATCATACTTTCATCGGAGCAGGCTGCAGCTTTCATCTGCAGCCTGCTCCGACCCGGAAGTGCTCCCTGCAGGACCCGGATACAGCCCCTCGGCCATTTTGGATCCGGGGCCTGCAGGGAGAAGACGTTCGGTACGAGGTGAGTACATCACCTTGTACCGATCGTCTCAGGGAAGCCCGCAGGGAGCCCCCTCCCTGCGCGATGCTTCCCTGTACCGCCGGTACACCGCGATCATGTTTGATCGCGGTGTGCCGGGGGTTAATGTGCCGGGGGCGGTCCGTGACCGCTCCTGGCACATAGTGCCGGATGTCAGCTGCGATATGCAGCCGACACCCGGCCGCGATCGGCCGCGCTCCCCCCGTGAGCGCGGCCGATCGCGTATGACGTACTATCCCGTCGGCGGTCATGGGGGCCCACCCCACCTCGACGGGATAGTACGTCAAATGTCGGGAAGGGGTTAAGGTCAAAATAGGCTGGGTCATGAAGGGGTTAAAGTGGAGTAAAAGTGTGACACTGTTGTTTTCAGCAGGGATCTGGGAGTCAGGGAATCTTTCAGCAGTCTTTCCCATGCTGTTCTTCTCTCATTCAGCATTTTTCCAATCCATTTGATCATTTTCACTGCCCCCCAGACCTCTTTGTAGGGTCTGCTGGAAAAAAGCTTGGTTTTCCCATTTACTCCCATTATACTCTTTACTCGAAATGAGCATGTGACTATTAGGAATTGCTTGGTTTGAGCACCCAAGCATTTTAGTGCTCGCTCATCCCTAGTTGCAATATCTCTTGTTTTTATATTAAAATTATGTCTTCACTAGAGATGAGTGGATCTTTTGAAATTCAAATTCAGCAACTTCACTGAATCTTCTCAAAAAAATTGATTTGCAGTGAATACATTTGTGCAAATCTCAATGCTGGAAAGCTTTCAATTGCACAGAAAATGCATGTGGGAGAGAGAAGAGAGAGATGACCTCAATGACCATAAGAGCTTACACTTCAGAGACAGGATTCCGCTGATCTTAAGATCTCATACTCTACAGAAGAAAGAGGACCCTGCTGACCATAAGAGCTTACACTCTACAGAAGAGAAAGGCTTACCCAGTGACTCTGGACATGGAAAATGAGTCTTCTGTACTCCACTGGGAACTGCTGATTGGTACTGTACCAGTTACTGCCCATTGTATAAGCTGTGATAATCAGCTAGATGTCATAGCTGCAGGGTATTATGGGGAGGCCCACACGGCAATGGAAATTATGTTCTCCCTCTCTCTAATGCTTCAGCAGTGTGGCAAATGGCGCCAAGTAAGTTTTGTTTTTCCTGCAAACCACAAATTGAAGCTCAACATGTTTGAATTTCCATGAAACTGCAAATTTCTTAAAATTTGACTCAAACAGATTGATCTCTTAGAATGTTTTTATTTTAATTGATGATGGTAGGTGTCGAGTTCTCACCGCTGCACAGGGGGAATCTCAAACCATGTCTGCTGCGGTCTCCCATTCTCCTGCAGCCACAGTAGAGCCTGCTCAGCGGAAAAATCGGTCCCAGCGTCTGGCTCAGAATGATACTGGATGACTGGTTACTAATGCCCTTCCAGGCTCTGTCATTGTAGCCAGCAATGTTCAGCAGTGAGCAGGTCTTTCTGGGACTAAGTCCCGCTTTTCCTATACTGAGCATGCCAACAGGATGACCTCAGATTGGAGGTCTGGAGGTCACATGCTCAGGTCCTATAGCAGCTCCTATTGGACCACCAGGAAGGTCCTTGACTGCTACAGCTATAAAAGGTTCGCATGGCCGCACGGCCATGCGCTAGTATCAACCTATGTTTTGAGCCTTGCTACTGTGTGGTCATGTTTGCATGAGGTCAGGGATGGCTGAAATAAGCCCCTAGAATACCGGCACCTCCGGTGAGGAGTTTTGTGTGTTTGGATTCAGGTCTTGGCTGAAATAAGCCCCTAGAATACCGGCACCTCCGGTGAGGAGTTGTTTGTGTGCTATGCTGACTGCATGACCACAGTTTTGCTCTGTTTGGTAGCTGTGTTCCTCTGTGAGGTTAACAGGGCACAGAGTTTCCCTATCCTAGCGATTCTGTGAAGTAACAGAGTTTGCTAATACCACCATATAGCGCCACCAATTTCTAGAAGCAGGTTCCTCTCCTGCACGGTGGACCCCGGGTTGCGAACGCACCTATTATTACATATATTTATACTTGGTGCGTTCCGCCAACCCTAACAGATGATTACCCAGCCTGGTCAAACAGAAACATACCAACAGGAGGAGATAATAAAAAAATCCTATAGAGAAACAGCACCACAAGGACCAAAGTAAAAAATCAAACACTTTATTAAATAGCCAGTTAAATCACAATATATAGAAAAGGGATGACATAGATGACAACAATTCACCAAGAAGGTGGCAAGGCAGTGCCCTTCCGGCATAAGGCACTGCACCGAAATGCGCGTTGGGGCGAGTGGCAGCCTGGTCCCCACAGGTAACTCCATCGGATAGTTCACATTAGCTCTATGTACTAATTTATCTCCTCTTACTAGCATGACAACTCTGTTTGAGCGATGTTTGCACTTTAGCACTTTACTCTTGCTCTTATGATGATTCACTGCTGGTATCTAATTATGTGACCACTTACCTGTATACAACTGTGTAATTTTTTGTACCTGTTGGGCACTGCGTCGCCACCTTCTTGGTGAATTGTTGTCATCTATGTCATCCCTTTTCTATACGTTGTGATTAGTGTTGAGCGATACCGTCCGATACTTGAAAGTATCGGTATCGGAAAGTATCGGCCGATACCGGCAAAGTATCGGATCTAATCCGATACCGATACCCGATACCAATACAAGTCAATGGGACACCAAGTATCGGACGGTATCCTGTATGGTTCCCAGGGTCTGAAGGAGAGGAAACTCTCCTTCAGGCCCTGGGATCCATATCAATGTGTAAAAGAAAGAATTAAAATAAAAAATAGGGATATACTCACCCTCCGACGCAGCCTGGACTTTACCGCCGTAACCGGGAGCCATTGTACCTAAGAATGCGCGCTTGAAGGGCCTTAAATGAGGTCACTGCGCTCTGATTGGTCCGTAGCGGTCGCGTGACCGCTACGCGACCAATCACAAAGCAGTGACGTCTTCTAAGGTATTTCAAGCGCTTGAAAGACCTTAGGTGACGTCACTGCTTTGTGATTGGTCGCGTAGCGGTCACGCGACCGCTATGGACCAATCAGAGCGCAGTGACCTCATCTAAGGCCCTTCAAGCGCGCATTCTTAGGTACAACGGCTCCCGGTTACGGCGGTAAAGTCCAGGAGCCGCCGGAGAGGTGAGTATATCCCTATTTTTAATTTTAATTCTTTATTTTACACATTGATATTAATCCCGATACCACAAAAGTATCGGATCTCGGTATTGGAATTCCGATACCCGCAAGTATCGGCCGATACCCAATACTTGCGGTATCGGAATGCTCAACACTAGTTGTGATTTTACTGGCTATTTAATAAAGTGTTTGATTTTTTACTTTGGTTCTTGTGGTGCTGTTTCTCTATAGGATTTTTTGTTATCTCTTTGTGCACTGAACTAACGTCACATATCCTAGCACCCCTGGTACACTGTTTTGTGGTGCATATATGGTCTGATACATATGCTTGCCAACAGGAGGAGATAGACTACTGCTATACTGCTACCAAGGGAAAACAGAAATTCCTTGCCATCACATAAAATCGTTGAGTCCATATATATTGTAATTATTTTAAAATCCCAACTATTACATGAATTTCTTACAGGGGATAAATAAAGAATTCATAAAATATTCATTGTCTCAAATAGTGTCGCTCTGTGACATGCATCTTCCATTCACGGCTCGCTTTGACAAAGGCAGATGACAGAATCCTTTGCTGTAAAAATGCGATGCCCGAATACAAAACTCCCATGTGGAAAGTAATTACATGATGATGCACAGAGCTTTACACACATTCATTACTGATGAAATTACATGTTATATTCTCAATGTACAGCTGTGTGTGCTCAGCCGACTTTCCCATCAATATCTCTTTGTGAAAATCTCATCCTAAATTTATGGGATCCCACTAGGTTTTTTTTATTATGACACTCAGTATTACAACTTATAGACACCAGTATATTAGTTTGGAAAATGAAAATTTGGTATTTTGAGACCTCGCTTACCATTGGCATTATCTACATTACTAACAGTTTTCTTTGTTTTGACGTCAGTAGATGGTGAAGACGAGTCAAGACTTTCCATTACAGCAGAACCTCAGCAAACTAATTTTTTTTAGGAAACTTTATTTGCTGGTTCCCAGTCACTAGTGCATAGAAGAGTACTTCAATTGTTGTTGCTAATTTGAGCATGTTCCTAACCAGTACTTAAATGTAATGTCAAAATAATACATCCATTTCTACATGAAATTATGTGGGCCATACATTACCAATTATATAGATGACGATGCCAATCATACTTAAGCAAGCCTTAAGGTAATGTGGGCATGACCTATTTTACACTGAGTATTTTAGACTGAGTTTTACTTGTGGAATACACCTCAAGACACAAAGTACATTGAAAGGCACAGGTAGGTCTAAGCTGTTCAATTAATAGTTTCTAAAAATTATATAAACAGGGCTGGTACTTTCAGCGAGGCTATATTCACATGTTGCTTTTTTGCTGTGTGTTTTCTGTATCCAAAACCTGACCTCTTGCAGTAAAAAAAGCTGCTGTCAAAACAAAAGTTTTGTGACATTTATGCTGCTTTTCTTCCATTTTTTGCTGCGTTTTTTAGGTGAAACCATAAAAGGGCAATTTAATCAAATTATTCATGGAAAAAAGTTTTTCATGTTTGAAAAAATAGTAACTATTCTGAATAAAAAAGCTGGATCCATGTATGAAGTGCAGCCGTATACTAAGGTTATTTGAGTTCATGAGAAAATACACAAATGTACAAACAGCAAGGGGACATTGAATTGGTAGGGCACGGTTTACTTAACACATTGGTAGGGCATTGAGTTGGTCAAGCAATGCTTACTTTCACACATTGTTAGGGCATTGAGTTGATAGGGCAGTGTTTACTTTCACACATTGGTGGGGCATTAAATTGGCAGGGTACTGTTGACTTAGCACATTAGTAGGGCATTAAATTGGCAGGGCACTGTTCACTTAGCACATTGGCAAGGCATTGAGTTGGTTGGACATTGTTTACTTTCACGCATTGGTAAGGCATTTGGTTACTCTATAGCTACGGGGTCTGTTCTACAGGACTGGCGCATAGCAAATGTGGTACCAATATTCAAAAAGGGCTCTAAAAGTGAACCTGGAAATTATAGGCCAGTAGGTCTAATCTCTGTTGTTGGTAAAATATTTGAAGGGTTTCTGAGGGATATTATTCTAGATTATCTCAATGAGAATAAATGTTTAACTCCATATCAGCATGGGTTTATGAGGAATAGCTCCTGTTAAACCAATCTAATCAGTTTTTATGAAGAGGTAAGCTATAAACTGGACCAAAGTGAGTCATTGGATGTGGTATATCTTGATTTTTCCAAAGTGTTTGATACTGTGTCACACAGGAGGTTGGTACACAGAATGAGAATGCTGGGTCTGGGGAAAATGTGTGTAAATTGGTAAGTAACTGGCTTAGTGATAGAAAGCAGAGGGTGGTTATAAATGGTATAGTCTCTAACTGGGTCACTGTGACCAGTGGGGTACCGCAGGGGTCGGTGTTGGGACTAATTCTCTACAACATATTTATTAACAATCTGGCACAAGGTTTACACAGTAAAATATCGATATTTGCAGATGATACAAAACTAAAGTATGTAAAGCAGTCAATACAAGAGAAGATTGTATTCTGCTACAGATGGATCTGGATAAGTTGGAAACTTGGGCTGAAAGGTGGCAGATGCGGTTTAACAATGATAAATGTAAGGTTATACACATGGGAAGAAGGAATCAATATCACCATTAAGCACTGAACGGGAAACCACTGGGTAAATCTGACATGGAAAAGGACTTGGGGATCCTAGTTAATGATAAACTTATCTGGAGTAGCCAGTGCCAGGCTGCGGCTGCCAAGGCAAACAGGATCATGGGGTGCATTAAAAGAGGTCTGGATACACATGATGAGAGCATTATACTGCCTCTACAAATCCCTGGTTAGACCGCACATGGAGTAATGTCTACAGTTTTGGGCACTGGTGCTCAGGAAGGATATAAAGTAACTAGAGTACAAAGGATGGAAACAAAATTAATAAAGGGGATGCGGGAACTACAATACCCAGAGAGATTAGCAAAATTAGGATTACTAAAGGTACCTTCACATTAAGCGAAGCTGCAGCGATAGCGACAACGATGCCGATCGCTGCAGCGTCGCTGTTTGATAGCTGGAGAGCTGTCACACAGACTGCTCTCCAGCGACCAACGATGCCGAGGTCCCCGGGTAACCAGGGTAAACATCGGGTTACTAAGCGCAGGGCCGCGCTTAGTAACCCGATGTTTACCCTGGTTACCAGTGTAAAATGTAAAAAAACAAACAGTACATACTCACATTCGTGTCCCCCGGCGTCCGCTTCCTGCACTGACTGAGCGCCGGCCCTAACAGCAGAGCGGTTACGTCACCGCTGTGCTGTACTTTCACTTTCACTTTACGGCGCTCAGTCAGTGTGGGAAGCGGACGCCGGGGGACGCGAAGGTGAGCATGTACTGTTTGCTTTTTTTACATTTTACACTGGTAACCAGGGTAAACATCGGGTTACTAAGCGCGGCCCTGCGCTTAGTAACCCGATGTTTACCCTGGTTAACAGTGTAAAACATCGCTGGTATCGTTGCTTTTGGTGTCAAACACGACGATACATGCCGGTCTGACGACCAAATAAAGTTCTGAACTTTGTTCAACGACCAGCGATATCACAGCAGGATCCTGATCGCTGCTGCGTGTCAAACACAACGATATCGCTAGTCAGGACGCTGCAACGTCACGGATCGCTGGCGATATCGTTTAGTGTGAAGGTACCTTTAGTCTACAACAAAAGACGACTGAGGGGCGATCTAATAACCATGTATAAGTATATAAGGGGACAATACAAATATCTCTCCGAGGATCTGTTTATACTAAGGAAGGTGGTGGTCACAAGGGGCATTCTCTGCATCTTGAGGAGAGAAGGTTTTTCCACCAACATAGAAGAGAATTCTTTACTGTTAGGGCAGTGAGACTCTGGAATTCCTGGCCTGAGGAGGTGGTGATGGCGAACTCAGTCGAGGGGTTCAAGAGAGGCCTGGGTGTCTTCCTGGAGCAGAACAATATTGTATTTTCTAGTTATTAGGTTCTTTAGAAGGACGTAGATTTGGGGATTTATTCTGACGGAATATAGGCTGAACTAGATGGACAAATGTCTTTTTTCGGCCTTGCTAACTATGTTACTATGAGTTGGTAAGGCATTGTTTACTGTTTACTGTTTAATGTTTTACACATTGGTAGGGCATTGAATTGGTAGGGCACTGTTTACTTAACACTTAATAAGTTAGGTAGGGCATTGTTTGCTTTCACACATTGGTAGGGCATTGAACTGGCAGGAGGTTTTCACTTTAAGGGTACCGTCACACAGTGAAATTTCCATCGCTACGACGGTACGATTCGTGACGTTCTAGCGATATCGTTACGATATCGCAGTGTCTGACACGCAGCAGCGATCAGGGACCCTGCTGAGAATCGTACGTCGTAGCACATCGTTTGGAACTTTCTTTCGTCGCTTGATCACCCACTGACATCGCTGGATCATTGTGTGTGACAGCGATCCAGCGATGTGTTCGCTTGTAACCATGGTAAACATCGGGTAACTAAGCGCAGGGCCGCGCTTAGTAACCCGATGTTTACCCTGGTTACAAGCGTAAACGTAAAAAAAACAAACAGTACATACTTACATTCCGGTGTCAGTCCTCCGGCGTCTCTGCTTCTCTCCACTGTGTGAGCGCCTGCCGGCCGGAAAGCGAGCACAGCGGTGACGCGGTGACGTCACCGCTCTGCTTTCCGGCTATGGCGCTTACACAGTGGAGAGAAGCAGAATGCCGGGGACAGACACCGGAATGTGAGTATGTACTGTTTGTTTTTTTTACGTTAACGCTGGTAACCAGGGTAAACATCGGGTTACTAAGCGCGGCCCTGCGCTTAGTAACCCGATGTTTACCCTGGTTACCCGGGGACTTCGGCATCGCTCCAGCGCCGTGATTGCAAAGTGTGACCGCAGTCTACGACGCTGGAGCGATATTCATACGACGCTGCGACGTCACGAATCATGCCGTCACAGCGATGGAAATTTCACTGTGTGACGGTACCCTAACACATGATGTACAATAACAAATTGTATTGCGGTACCGTGTTAGCCAGAAAAATCTATGTGAATACTTTTCTGCCCAATGATGACAGAAGTATTCTAGGAGTGATACCTTTATTGGCTAACCAGAAAATAATATGTTTGCAAACTTTCAGAGCACAGTGGCTCCTTCTTCAGGCAAGATTACAAATAGATTAACCCCTTCATGACCCAGCCTATTTTGGCCTTAATGACCTTGCCGTTTTTTGAAATTCTGACCAGTGTCCCTTTATGAGGTAATAACTCAGGAACGCTTCAACGGATCCTAGCGATTCTGAGATTGTTTTTTCGTGACATATTGGGCTTCATGTTAGTGGTAAATTTAGGTCGATAATTTTTTAGTTTATTTGTGAAAAAAATGGAAATTTGGCGAAAATTTTGAAAATTTCGCAATTTTCACATTTTGAATTTTTATTCTGTTAAACCAGAGAGTTATGTGACACAAAATAGTTAATAAATAACATTTCCCACATGTCTACTTTACATCAGCACAATTTTGGAAACAAATTTTTTTTTTGCTAGGAAGTTATAAGGGTTAAAATTTGACCAGTGATTTCTCATTTTTACAACAAAATTTACAAAACCATTTTTTTTAGGGACCACCTCACATTTGAAGTCAGTTTGAGGGTTCTATATGGCTGAAAATACCCAAAAGTGACACCATTCTAAAAACTGCACCCCTCAAGGTGCTCAAAACCACATTCAAGAAGTTTATTAACCCTTCAGGTGTTTCACAGCAGCAGAAGCAACATGGAAGGAAAAAATGAACATTTAACTTTTTAGTCACAAAAATGATCTTTTAGCGATTTTTTTTTTATTTTCCCAAGGGTAAAAGGAGAAACTGGACCACGAACGTTGTTGTCAATTTGTCCTGAGTACGCTGATACCTCATATGTGGGGGTAAACCACTGTTTGGGCGCACGGCAGGGCTCGGAAGGGAAGGAGCGCCATTTGACTTTTTCAATGAAATATTGGCTCCAATCTTTAGCGGACACCATGTCGCGTTTGGAGAGCCCCCGTGTGCCTAAACATTGGAGCTCCCCCACAAGTGACCCCATTTTGGAAACTAGACCCCCCAAGGAACTTATCTATAAGCATAGTGAGCACTTTAAACCCTCAGGTGCTTCACAAATTGATCCGTAAAAATGAAAAAGTACTTTTTTTTCACACAAAATTTTTTTAGCCTCAATTTTTTCATTTTCACATGGGCAACAGGATAAAATGGATCCTAAAATTTGTTGCACAATTTCTCCTGAGTACACCGATACCTTACATGTGGGGGTAAACCACTGTTTGGGCACATGGTAAGGCTCGGAAGGGACGGAGCGCCATTTGACTTTTTGAATGAAAAATTATCTCCATCGCTAGCGGACACCATGTCATGTTTGGAGAGCCCCTGTGTGCCTAAACATTGGAGCTCCCCCACAAGTGACCCCATTTTGGAAACTAGACCCCCCAAGGAACTTATCTAGAAGCATAGTGAGCACTTTAAACCCTCAGGTGCTTCACAAATTGATCCGTAAAAATGAAAAAGTACTTTTTTTTCACACAAAATTTCTTTTAGCCTCAATTTTTTCTTTTTCACATGGGCAACAGGATAAAATGGATCCTAAAATTTGTTGGGTAATTTCTCCTGAGTACGCCGATACCTCATATGTGGGGGTAAACCACTGTTTGGGTGCACGGCAAGGCTCAGAATGGGAGGCGTGCCATTTGACTTTTTGAATGGAAAGTTAGCTCCAATCATTAGCGGACACCATGTCGCGTTTGGAGAGCCCCTGTGTGCCTAAACATTGGAGCTCCCGCACAAGTGACCCCATTTTGGAAACTAGACCACCCAAGAAACTTATCTAGATGTGTGGTGAGCACTTTGAACCCGCAAGTGCTTCACAGAAGTTTATAACGCAGAGCCATGAAAATAAAAAATAATTTTTCTTTTCTCAAAAATGATTTTTTAGCCCACAATTTTCTATTTTCCCAAGGGTAACAGGAGAAATTGGACCACAAAAGTTGTTGTCCAGTTTCTTCTGAGTACGCTGATACCCCATATGTGGGGGTAAACCACTGTTTTGGCACACGTCGGGGTTAGGAAGGGAAGTAGTGATGTTTTGAAATGCAGACTTTGATGGAATGCTCTGCGGGTGTCAGGTTGCGTTTGCAGAGCCCCTGATGTGCCTAAACAGTAGGAACTCCCCACAAGTGACTCCATTTTGGAAACTAGACCCCCAAGGGAACTTATCTAGATGTGTGGTGAGCACTTTGAACCCCCAAGTGCTTCACAGAAGTTTATAACGCAGAGCCGTGAAAATAATAAATGTGTTTCCTTTCCTCAAAAATATTTTTTTAGCCCAGAATTTTTTATTTTTGCAAGGGTAACAGGAGAAATTTGACCCCAAAAGTTGTTGTCCAGTTTCTCCTGAGTACGCTGATACCCCATATGTTGGGGTAAACCACTGTTTGGGCACATGCCGGGGCTCGGAAGGGAAGTAGTGACGTTTTGGAATGCAGACTTTGATGGAATGGTCTGCGGGCATCATGTTACGTTTGCAGAGCCCCTGATATGCCTAAACAGTAGAAACCCCCCATAAGTGACCACATTTTGGAAACTAGACCCCCCAAGGAACTTATCTAGATGTGTGGTGAGCACGTTCAACCCCCAAGTGCTTCACAGAAGTTTACAACGCAGAGCCGTGAAAATAAAAAATCATTTTTCTTTCCTCAAAAAAGATGTTTTAGCAAGCAATTTTTTATTTTCACAAGGGTAACAGGAGAAATTGGACCCCAATATTTGTTGCCCAGTTTGTTGTGAGTACGCTGATACCCCATATGTGGGGGTAAACCACTGTTTGGGCACACGTCAGGGCTCGGAAGGGAAGTAGTGACATTTGAAATGCAGACTTTGATGGAATGGTCTGCGGGCGTCACATTGCATTTGCAGAGCCCCTGATGGTCCTAAACAGTAGAAACACCCCACAAGTGACCCTATTTTGGAAACTAGACCCCCCAAGGAACTTATCTAGATGTGTGGTGAGCACGTTCAACCCCCAAGTGCTTCACAGAAGTTTAAAACGCAGAGCCGTGAAAATAAAAAATAATTGTTCTTTCCTCAAAAATTATGTTTTAGCAAGTAATTTTTTATTTTTGCAAGGGTAACAGGAGAAATTGGACCCCAACAGTTGTTGCCCAGTTTGTCCTGAGTATGCTGGTACCCCATATGTGGGGGTAAACCACTGTTTGGGCGCACGTCGGGGCTTGGAAGGGAGGGAGCACCATTTGACTTTTTGAACGCAAGATTGGCTGGAATCAATGGTGGCGCCATGTTGCGTTTGGAGACCCCTGATGTGCCTAAACAGTGGAAACCCCTCAATTCTAACTTCAACACTAACCCCAACACACCCCTAATCCTAATCCCAACTGTAGCCATAACCCTAATCACAACCCTAACCCCAACACACCCCTAACCACAACCCTAACCCCAACACACCCGTAACCCTAATTCCAACCCTAACCCTAATCCTAACCCTAATCCCAACCCTAACCCTAATCCCAACCCTAACCACAACTGTAACGCCAACACACCCCTAACCCTATCCATAACCCTAACCACAAGCCTAATCTTAACCCTATTTCCAACCCTAGCCCTAATTCCAACCCTAACTCTTATTCCAACCCTAACCCTAGTTCTATGTGCCCACGTTGCGGATTCGTGTGAGATTTTTCGACACGATTTTTGAAAAATCTGCAGGTAAAAGGCACTGCGTTTTACCTGCGGATTTACAGCGGATTTCCAGTGTTTTCTGTGCGGATTTCACCTGCGGATTCCTATTGAGGAACAGGTGTAAAACGCTGCGGAATCCGCACAAAGAATTGACATGCTGCGGAAAATACAACGCAGCGTTTCTGCACGGAATTTTCCGCACCATGGGCACAGCGGATTTGGTTTTCCATAGGTGTACATGGTACTGTAAACCTGATGGAAAACTGGTACGAATTCGCAGCGGCCAATCCGCTGCGGATCCGCGGCCAATCCACTGCGGATCCGCGGCCAATCCGCTGCAGATCCGCGGCCAATCCGCTGCGGATCCGCTGCGGATCCGCAGCCAAATCTGCACTGTGTGCACATGCCATAACCCTAACCCTAACCCTACCCGTAACCCTAACCCTACCCCTAACCCTAACCCTAGTTCTAACCCTAACCCTAGTTCTAACCCTAACCCTAGTGGAAAAAGAAAAAAAAATATTTTCTTTATTTTATTATTGTCCCTACCTATGGGGGTGATAAAGGGGGGGGTTAATTTATTATTTTTTTTATTTTGATCGCTGTGATAGAACCTATCACAGCGATCAAAATGTACTTTTAACGAATCTGCCGACTGGCAGATTCGGCGGGCGCACTGAGCATGCGCCCGCCATTTTGGAAGATGGTGGCGCCCAGCGAGGAGGCGGACGGACACCGGGAGCCTCGGTGAGTATAAGGGGGGGGAGATCGGGGCACAGGGGGGGCGTCGGAGCACAGGGGGGTGGCATAGCAGCACGGGGGGAGCGGGCAGGAGCACGGGGCAGCGGAGCACAGGACCAAGGGGAGCGGAGCACAGATCGGTCGCTTGGGGGGGCGATCGGTGGGGTGGGGGGGGTCACATTAGTGTTTCCAGCCATGGCCGATGATATTGCAGCATCGGCCATGGCTGGATTGTAATATTTCACCAGTTTTTCAGGTGAAATATTACAAATCACTCTGATTGGCAGTTTCACTTTCAACAGCCAATCAGAGCGATCGTAGCCACGGGGGGGTGAAGCCACCCCCCCTGGGCTGAAGCACCACTCCCCCTGTCTCTGCAGATTGGGTGAAATCGGAGTTAACCCCTTCACCCGATCTGCAGGGATGCGATCATTCCATGACGCCACATAGGCGTCATGGGTCGGATTGGCACGGGTTTTCATGACGCCTACGTGGCGTCAAAGGTCGGGAAGGGGTTAATAAGAGACAAGCACAACATTTAAGGTACCTTCACACTAAACGATATCGCTAGCGATCTGTGACGTTGCAGCATCCTGGCTAGCGATATCGTTGAGTTTGACAGGCAGCAGCGATCTGGATCCTGCTGTGATATCGCTGGTCGTTGGTTAAAGTTCAGAACTTTATTTGGTCGTCAGATCGCCGTGTATCGTTGTGTTTGACAGCAAAAGCAACGATGCCAGCGATGTTTTACAGTGGTAACCAGGGTAAATATCGGGCTACTAAACGCAGGGCCGCGCTTAGTAAACCGATGTTTACCCTGGTTACCAGTGTAAAATGTAAAAAAACAAACAGTACATACTCACCTTCGCGTCCCCCGCCGTCCGCTTCCTGCACTGACTGAGCGCCGGCCGTAAAGTGAAAGCACAGCACAGCGGTGACGTCACCGCTCAGCTGTTAGGGCTGGCGCTCACAGTCAGTGCAGGAAGCGGATGCCGGGGGATGCGAAGGTGAGTATGTACTGTTTGTTTTTTTACATTTTAAACTGGTAACCAGGGTAAACATCGGGTTACTAAGCGTGGCCCTGCGCTTAGCAACCCGATGTTTACCCTGGTTACCCGGGACCTCGGCATCGTTCGTCGCTGGAGAACTGTCTGTGTGAAAGCTCTCCAGCGACCAAACAGAGATGCTGCAGCGATCGGCATCGTTGTCGCTATCGCTGCAGCGTCGCTTAGGGTACCGACTCACAGTGGCACTTTGGTCGCTACGACGGCACGATCCGTGATGCTCCAGCGATATACTTACGATCTCGCTGTGTCTGACACGCTACTGCGATCAGGGACCCTGCTGAGAATCGTACGTCGTAGCAGATCGTTTGAAACTTTCTTTCGTCGTCAAGTGTCCCGCTGTGGCGGCATGATCGCATCGTGTAACAAAGGTTGTATACGATGTGCGCACAGTAACCAATGGCTTCTACATCGCAAATACGTCATGAAATTATCGCTCCAGCGTCGTGCATTGAGAAGTGTGACCGCTGTCTACGACGCTGGAGCGATATTGGAGCGACGCTGGAGCGTCACGGATCGTGCCGTCGTAGCGACCAAAGTGCCACTGTGAGACGGTACCCTTAGTGTGAAGGTACCTTTAAAGAATACTACAGGAGGACATTTGTTAGGGGGTGGGAAGTGTGATGAGTCCATAGATAAGCCATGGTAATCCAATTAGGCATTTTCTTACAAATGGAGAGGCAGTGGGAAAAATGTTCTTAGTTATCTGGAGTCTGTCTGGTGGAGGTGTGAATTGTAGCCATGTAGTGACTCATAAATCCAGGTGTTAAATTGAGTCCTAGTGTCAACGAATTAAACATATTCATTAGTTTGTATTCCCAAATTTTTCTTTCCCTGTGGTCCTTAAAATTACCTTTTAGTATTAAGACTTTTAAGTCTGTCATACTGTGTCCAGGTCCAGAGAAATGTGTTCCCACAGGTGTGTCCATTTCATTCCTGAAATTGAATTCCTGAAAAAATTCCTGAAGTTATTGTGGAAGGTGAGTAGATCATCTTTTCTGCTAATAATATGGACAGGCTCAAAAGATGATCTACTCACCTTCCACAATAACTTCAACAAGTTCCACCCAACCATCAAGCTCACCCTCAACGTTTCAAAGACCCAAATACATTTTCTGGACATGACCATACACATCAAGGACAGTGCCATACAGACATCCATTTACCACAAGCCCACCGGATGTCCAGCTAAAGGCCCCGTCTCACATAGCGAGATCGCTAGCGAGATCGCTGCTGAGTCACAAGTTTTGTGACGCAACAGCGACCTCCATAGCGATCTCGCTATGTGTGACACGTACCAGCGATCAGGCCCCTGCTGCGAGATCGCTGGTCGTGTCGGAATGGCCTGGACCTTTTTTTGGTCGTTGAGGCCCCGCTGACATCGCTGAATCGGTGTGTGTGACACCGATCCAGCGATGTCTTCACTGGTAACCAGGGTAAACATCGGGTTACTAAGCGCAGGGCCGCGCTTAGTAACCCGATGTTTACCCTGGTTACCAAAAAAAACAAACAGTACATACTCGCCTTTCGGTGTCCCTTGCCGTCTGCTTCCTGCTCTCACTGACTGCCGGCCGTACAGTGAGAAGTGAGAGCACAGCAGTGACGTCACCGCTGCGCTCTGCTCTCGCTGTACGGCGGCTCAGTCAGAGCAGGAAGCAGACGGCAAGGGACACCGAAAGGCGAGTATGTACTGTTTGTTTTTTTTTACATTCACGCTGGTAACCAGGGTAAACATCGGGTTACTGAGCGCGGCCCTGCGCTTAGTAACCCGATGTTTACCCTGGTTACCCGGGTGCTGCAGGGGGACTTCGGCATCGTTGAAGACAGTTTCAACGATGCCGAAGTCGTTCCCCTGATCGTTGGTCGCTGGGGAGAGCGGTCTGTGTGACAGCTCCCCAGCGACCACACAGCGACTTACCAACGATCACGGCCAGGTCATATCGCTGGTCGTGAT
This sequence comes from Ranitomeya variabilis, assembly GCF_051348905.1. Classification (NCBI taxonomy): domain Eukaryota; kingdom Metazoa; phylum Chordata; class Amphibia; order Anura; family Dendrobatidae; genus Ranitomeya; species Ranitomeya variabilis. Next base: position 498,686,078 of record NC_135237.1, on the reverse strand, counting down.
CGTTGGTAAATCGCTTAGTGAGACGGGGCCTTTATCTTAGATGGAACAGCTTTCATCCAAGACACACAAAAAAATCCATCATCTACAGTCAAGCTCTGAGATATATTCGGATCTGTTCAGACAGCAAAGACAGGGAACTACAGCTGCGATCACTGAGGAATACATTCCTACAACAAGGATACCATCCACTGGTAATAGATGAGCAGATTCACAGGGCTACAAGGATCCCAAGAAACAGCCTCCTGGATTACAAACTGAGAGAGGATAACAACAGGGTACCCCTTGTGGTCACATACAACCCCCACATGAGCATCCTAAGGAAAATTGGTGCTGATCTCCAACCCATATTCCACAGAGACCACAAATTGAAAGACATATTCCCAGAACTACCACTTCTCTCCTATAAACAGCCCCCTAACTTAAGGAATCTGCTTGTCAGAAGTGTCCTCTCATCACCATCAGTGACTGGCACATTCCCCTGTAACAATAAAAAATGCAAAACGTGTACCCACATATTACCAACAAATACAGTCCGTGTACCAAACACAAATCAGGACTATAAGGTCACGGGTTCCTTTTCTTGTACATCCTCCAACGTGGTGTACATGATACAATGTACGAGCTGCCCTGGAAGTATCTATATTGGGGAAACCATGCAAAAACTACAAACTAGAATGAATCTACACAGACACACAATCAGGAATGAAATGGACACACCTGTGGGAAAACATTTCTCTGGACCTGGACACAGTATGACAGATGTAAAAGTCTTAATTCTAAAAGCTCATTTTAAGGACCACAGGGAAAGAAACATTTGGGAATTCAAACTAATGAAGATGTTTAATTCATTGACACTAGGACTCAATTTAACACCTGGATTTATGAGTCACTACATGGCTACAATTCACACCTCCACCAGACAGACTCCAGATAACTAAGGGTACTGTCACACAGTGCAATTACGATCGCTACGACGGTACGATTCGTGACGTTCTAGCGATATCGTTACGATATCGCAGTGTCTGACACGCAGCAGCGATCAGGGACCCTGCTGAGAATCGTACGTCGTAGCAGATCGTTTGGAACTTTCTTTCGTCGCTGGATCTCCCGCTGTCATCGCTGGATCGTTGTGTGTGACAGCGATCCAGCGATGCGTTCGCTGGTAACCAGGGTAAACATCGGGTTACTAAGCGCAGGTACTAAACCCGATGTTTACTGTGGTTACCAGCGTAAAAGTAAAAAAAAACAAACCGTACATACTCACCATCTGATGTCCGTCAGGTCCCTTGCAGTCTGCTTCCCGCTCTGACGTGAGCGCCGGCCGGAAAGTGAGAGCAGATCACAGCGGTGACGTCACCGCTGCGCTCTGCTCTCACTGTACGGCTGCACTCAGTCAGAGCGGGAAGCAGACTGCAAGGGACCTGACGGACATCAGATGGTGAGTATGTACGTTTTTTTTTTTTTTACTTTTACGCTGGTAACCACGGTAAACATCGGGTTACTAAGCGCGGCCCTGCGCTTAGTAACCCGATGTTTACCCTGGTTACCAGCGAACCTCGGCATCGCTCCAGCGCCGTGATTGCAAAGTGTGACCGCAGTCTACGACGCTGGAGCGATACTCATACGTCACGGATCGTGCCGTCGTAGCGACGAAAATTGCACGGTGTGACGGTACCCTAAGAATATTTTTCCCACTGCCTTTCCATTTGTAAGAAAATGCCTAATTGAATTACCATGGCTTATGTATGGACTCATCACACTTCCCACCCCTTAACAAATGTCTTCTTGTAGTATTCTTTAAATGTTGTGCTTGTTTCTTATTAATCTATTTGTAATCTTGCCTGAAGAAGGAGCCACTGTGCTCTGAAAGCTTGCAAACATATTATTTTCTGGTTAGCCAATAAAGGTATCACTCCTAGAATACTTCTGTCATCATTGGGCAGAAAAGTATTCACATACACTTTAACACATAACACTTATTTAATTAAACTGTACTAATATTAACATCCATGCTCATGTGAGGATACCAAGACATTATGAATTAAAATTATAAATATAAAAAAAATTAAATGGGTTTCAGATCATGCTGTACTTGCATTTTTTGTTTGTAAAAACTGATGACAGCATCTTTGCTGCATTTTTTCACTTACTCATTGCTTTCTGTGGGTTAAAAAATGCTAAAAGAATTGACATGCTGCAGTTTAAAACAAAACACAGCAGTTTTCCAATTCAGTCAGCAAAAAGAACAAGTGTGTGCATAAAATATCTGAAATCGCATAGCTTTTGCTGGTACTGTAAAAAGCAGCTTTTAAATTGCATAAAAAATGCAGCAAAATGCAATGTGTGAGCATAGCCTAACAGCACGACCCTGACCATGTGTTGTGCATAGGTTTGCATTTCAGCTCTATTCACTTTAATGGGCCTGAGTTGCAATACCAGGCAAAAAATCATGGGTGGATCTGTTTTTTAGCTAAAGTAGCCATGTTGTTCTAATACTGAACAAACCCATTAAGTAGTAAAAGAACGATAGTACTCACCACAACTTTAGTTTGTTGATCAAAACAACAAAAGGGATTGTACAGATTAATTGTTTACCATTAATTAATGAAGCACAGGATATCCGATAGATGAGGATCTCGCAAAAGGCATTCTGTCTGATTATAACTACTATCTCTGATTGGAGCGGAATGTGTAGAGACCGCTGCTGAATACTATGCATCAGCTCTCCTGCTCTAAATCAGGGGTGGGGAATGACCTTTTATTTAGCCCCTGGCAGATTCCCGCAGCCATCAAAAAGCAGCTGCCGGCCCGTTAATTTCTTCTTACTCACTACTGAATGCTGCAGGGCATACAATGACAAATTATGTCCTCACGCTGGTCAGTGCTAGGATGTAGTTTGTGGGAGTAGTTAGCACAAAATAGGCTCCTGTGGCACAGAAGACCGCAGCAGCAACTTCTTCTGTGATACCGCAGTCCCATGTCTCCTGTGAAATCCATGTCCCAGCGCCAATGTGTCTCCAGTGATATCTATGCCACAAACCCATACTGTCTGCTGTGATGCCTATGGCACGCCCCTATGTCTCTTGTGTTCTGTATACTGCAGCCTTATATTTCCTGTGAAGTCAATGGAGCAGCCCCATGTTGTCCATGATGTCTATGCCCCCGCTCCATTTCCCCTGTGATGTATATAGTGCAGTCATGGTGTCTCTCTTATGTGATGTATATGGCAACCTCAGTGTCTCCTATGTAATATATACAGCAGTCTCATTGTCTCCTTTATGATGTATATACTGCAAACCTTTCACTGCTTGAGTTTTATATCTGTAAAGTGAGAAGTGATAAATTTCACACTGTGAGGAGACCTGCAGTGTAATATACATCTGTGTTCAGGACTTACTGCTGCAAATTCCTTACATCCTCAAAGGATTGTAGAAAATATCCAAATTGCCCCTGACAGAACAAAATTTCTCAACTCCTGCTCTAGATTAACAACCACTTTAAGGCAAGATGGTCCTGAAAAAAGGACCTAATAATCATCTATAGGATTAGAATTCTTGTATATGATGTGAAACATATGTCATAATAAATATTAGTTGCTCTACAGTTGCTAACTTTAGAGGGAAACATGAAGAAAAAACAAATAGAAGATCTGAAGGAAAGTGTCAACGCTACATCTGTCTACTGCGCCAGCCTGGAAATCTTGAGCTAATGAAGTACACAAGGCAGTAATTTAGTCACAGACACTTGACTTTGCCCAGCTTATTTACATTCGTCTTTATAAGACTCGGAGTAACACAAGTTGATAATTTTACAGAGGTTACCATAACTTGCATGAGCCATAGAAAAAATGATACAGGCAGATAGCCCAAATACGTGATCATGGCAGAAAGGAGATTCACCGGCTCCAATATTATATGATACTAGACTGTGGCCCGATTCTAACGCATCGGGTATTCTAGAATATGCATGTCCCCGTAGTATATGGACAATGATGATTCCAGAATTCACGGCAGACTGTGCCCGTCGCTGATTGGTCGAGGCAACCTTTATGACATCATCGTCGCCATGGCAACCATTATGACATCTACGTCGATACTGTGCCCGTCGCTGATTGGTCGAGGCAAATTCACGGCAGACTGTGCCCGTCACTGATTGGTCGAGGCAACCTTTATGACATCATCGTCGCCATGCTGTGCCCGTCTCTGATTGGTCGAGGCCTGGCGGCCTTGACCAATCAGAGACGCGGGATTTCCAGGACAGACAGACAGAAAGACAGACAGACAGACAGACAGACGGAAAAACTCTCTGAATGCTCAGCACTGTATAACCTCGTCCACACTCCTGATAATCAGTGCTGGTAGCGTGGTTGGACCAGGAGGCATGAGAGCATCTTGTCCTTTAGTGACAATCTCTTGCTGATAAAACACTGATTGAATTGAAACAGCAAAACACAACCCAGGAAGTGACACGTCACTGGAATCAGGTTTTTTCCCCTAAACCATGATGCTTTAAGATTACATAGCAAAAACCTGTTGAAATGAACATTGCTGACAAAACTGATATACATAACTAAGTCCTTTACAGGCATCCTTCTGTTTTGGCTCCCTACAGGCCATGTGTCCATGGTGTAAGGTGGCTGCCAGACACATGATGGGAGATATGTATCACAGACATACCGCCCCCCGAAGAAGCCGACGCGAAACGCGCGTTGGGGCAGCGGTGCGGTCCAGGTCTGGTGCTAGTGTGCGGGTAAGGATCCAGGGAGGGGGGAGTTTTTGATGCTATCACCGTAATATGAGTCAGTGTACAGGGCTCAGAAGATTGATCTATACCGCTCCTCTTATTCCCTGTGTCCATTTCCTTAACATAATTGGCACTATGCGGGTATTTTCTATTTAAATTGCACCTAACCTGTGTGCTGCACCGGTTCATGACTGTGCTACCTCCTATCTTTTGATTACCCTGATTTTTATCTTGTGATATATGTTATATGTTCGCTGGTAATTTATTGGTAAATGAATTTTTTGTAAAATAAATAAAGTATAATGTGATTTATCTTGGACATGGACTCCGTTTCTTCTCGCTGTATAATATAAGTCCTTTACAGGCATCCTTCTGTTTTGGCTCCCTACAGGCCATGTGTCCATGGTGTAAGGTGGCTGCCAGACACATGATGGGAGATATGTATCACAGACATACATGTCCTCTGTGCTATAAAACCTAGAGTAGTGCTCTAGTACACATAGTACTAAGTGGGATTAATCAGCCATGTTAGGGTAAGCTCTAATTTTGACCAGCTAAAGAGTTAGGGAGGGTAGACTGCTCACCATATCTCCAACCCTGGGCGTGGTTCACATTGTAAAATGGTACCTGTTTATCTGACATATGGCTTTGTGTATGGAGGTGGGATGACCTCCTGGATTGTGTGGCTTTGCAAAAGGACTAAGAAGCTGGACTCTAAGCAAAGCAGGCAAAATAGCACTATTGAATGGACTATTTACTTTTTGCTTCATTTTGTGTTTTATGAGGACTGAAATAATCAACAGTTCCTGTGATACCTCAGATTGCTCCCAAGTGAGTAGCATTGTTACATTTTGTGTTAGAAGTGCAGGCAGTGCTCCCAGGGAACACGTGTGACTGGTACAAAAATACTGCATGTCTTGGGTGAAGGCGGCTATAAGCCAGGGAGCAACATCAGACTGGTGAAAGTCCAGCAGCAGCAAAACCAGCAACAGCTGCAGCAGCAACAACAGCTGGTACAACAGGAGACAAATAAGCTGTTTATGCAACAGCTCCAGCAGCACCAGCAGTAGTTCCTGCAGCAACAGATCCAGCAACAGCACAGACAACATCAGCAGCAGCTGATTGAATTACAGAGGTGGTTCATGGCACGGTGCAGCTCTGACTCCAAGGTCAGCTGATGATTTCTCTGTCCAGAAGGTGGTGAGGAGAGCCTTGCAGACCACCGGTGACAAAATAGAGGCCTTTTTAACCATTTTTCAAAGAGTCACAAATAAGGAAAAACTCCAGCCAGAGCAGTGGGCTGAAGTCCTGGCACCATACTTAACTGTGGAGCCACAAAAAGCCTACTATGATTTAGCCTTACAGGACTCTAAAGAATATGCAAAATTGAAAATGGAAATTTTTGCACACTTGGAGTTGGCAATGAATGACAAGGCACAAAAGGTTCATTGCTGGGCATATTACTGAGACAAACTCCCTCACTCCCAAATGATTGATCTGCTGCAACTTGTCGAATAGTGGATGCAGCCAGAGTCCTCTACCCTGGCGCAGATGGCGGAGCGAGTTGTAATGGACTAGTTCTGGCACTCCCTTCCGAGGCTGATTCAGACTTGGGTTGCCAAGGGAGATCCCTAGAATGCCGATGACTTGGTTGGACTGTTCGAAAGGTATGATGGGATCGAGGGTTTTTTGGAGAGGTAACCTACCCATTCCATACTGGGGGTCCCATCAGAGTGCAGATGCTCAAAAGAGGGTTGGTGTAATAATTATAGGGGATAACTCAGGAGACTCTTTGCGTGGAACAAGACAATTACAGGACACAGTTTTATAAGTGGTAAAGTCTATATTATCACACGGTGATTCAAACAGGTGCAGAGAGAAACTCAAGTCCACAACACTTGGTGCAAATATCAAATGCAGCTCAGCAGTCTATAGGAAACTTCAGAGGAAAATGCAATCACGCAGAAAGTCTATGAAGCACAATTAATCTTGAGGATACTTGACACGAATAAGTCCTTGCATAGTCCAAAACACAGATAGATATGCTTATAAGGCAGTTCAAATAATATCTTAGCTCAACCAGGGAGGTCTGGGTAATAGTCTCAGGTTCTTGAAGAGCAGCAACAGCTTACATGTCCAGCAAATGCAGATGGAAGTAAACATGCAGCAGATGAAGGAGGATTACTGGAACTGGTGTATGCAGCAGGAACTCAGAGCAGAGTAGCAGGATAACCCCACAGGTTCACAGGAGCAGGTATATAGCCAGGGAGTCACTAGAGGTCAGGAGCTGGATGCAAGGCAGAATACTCTAGCACAGACTGAAGGCTGGGGTGGAGTTTTATAGCAGGAAGACACAGTGCACATGAGACCAAAGACGCCATCTTGGAAAAGGGCAGTAATGCACAAAAAGGTAATAAAAAATGTTCAAAGTCCTGACATTACTCCCTCCTTAGAAGCGACCTCAGGACGATCCTGGACCTGGTTTCTCAGGGAACCTCTGATGAAAATGAGAAATCTTCTGTTGGGCATTGATGTTTTCCACCGGTTCCCAAGAGTCTTCCTCAGGGAGATATCCCTGCCATCTTATCAGATATTGGAGCCGATTCCTGCGAATTCTGGATTCAACATTTTCCTTCACCACAAATTGTTCTTGCCCATCAATCACCACAGGCTGCGGAGGTGGCAAAACATGTCCCTGGAAGGTATTAGGAGATACAGGCTTTAGTAAAGATACATGAAAAACTGGGTGTACCTTCTTAGTCCTAGGCAGCTTCAGCCGGCAGGCCACAGAGCTCACAATACCGTTGATCTTGAAAGGGCCAATGAATTTCTGTCTAAGGTTTTGTGAAGGAACGTTTAACTTCAGATTCTTAGTTGCTAACCACACGGAATCTCCTACCTTGAACATAGGTGCAGGTTTACGGAATCTATCAGCCGATCTCTTATAATGTTCTTGAGCTGTGGTCAGGGATTCCTTCAGAACCTCCAGATTTTGCCTCATCACAGTCAGCCTTTCCTCCACTGCTGGAACCGGAGAATTAATTGGAGACCTAGGTAAGATACATGGATGATAACCCAGATTGGCAAAGAAAGGTGTAAATTTAGTGGAGGCGCTCTGAGAATTGTTATATGAAAATTCGGCTAACGGCAGCAACTCCAACCAATCATCCTGGAGATGGCTGACATAGCATCTTAGATATTGTTCCAGCGTCTGGTTGGTACGCTCAGTCTGACCATTTGTCTGGGGATGGTAAGCGGAAGAGAGACAGACATTAATATTGAGTGCAGAGCAAAACTGTTATGACCCCAATGGCGAGGGTCTCAGAGGAACGTGGAAGTCTGCAGAATACAAAAATCCAGCTCATAGGGCAGTGGTAACTGGGTTGACCATATATCTACTCCTAACGCCAACACTAGAAGTAGCCGGGGATCATTCCTACGTTGATTCTAGATGACACGCGCCAGCCGGAGAATCTAGCTACCCCTAGTAGAGGAAAACAAAGACCTTTCTTGCCTCCAGAGAAGGGGACCCCAAAGCTGGATAGAAGCCCCCCACAAATAATGACGGTGAGGTAAGAGGAAATGACAAACACAGAAATGAACCAGGTTTAGCACAGAGAGGCCCGCTTACTGATAGCAGAATAAAGAAAGGTAACTTATATGGTCAACAAAAACCCTATCAAAATCCACACTGGAAATTCAAGAACCCCCGAACCGTCTAACGGTCCGGGGGGAGAACACCAGCCCCCTAGAGCTTCCAGCAAAGGTCAGGATATAGATTTGGAACAAGCTGGACAAAAATACAAAACCAAAACAAATAGCAAAAAGCAAAAGGCAGACTTAGCTGATATAACTGGAACCAGGATCAGTAGACAAGAGCACAGCAGACTAGCTCTGATAACTACGTTGCCAGGCATTGAACTGAAGGTCCAGGGAGCTTATATAGCAACACCCCTAACTAACGACCCAGGTGCGGATAAAAGGAATGACAGAAAAACCAGAGTCAAAAAACTAGTAACCACTAGAGGGAGCAAAAAGCAAATTCACAACAGTACCCCCCCCTTAGTGAGGGGTCACCGAACCCTCACCACGACCACCAGGGCGATCAGGATGAGCGGCATGAAAGGCACGAACTAAATCGGCCGCATGAACATCAGAGGCGACCACCCAGGAATTATCCTCCTGACCATAGCCCTTCCACTTGACCAGGTACTGAAGCCTCCGCCTGGAGAGGCGAGAATCCAAGATCTTCTCCACCACGTACTCCAACTCGCCCTCAACCAACACCGGAGCAGGAGGCTCAGCAGAAGGAACTACAGGCACAATGTACCGCCGCAACAAGGACCTATGAAATACATTGTGAATAGCAAACGACACAGGAAGATCCAGACGAAAAGATACAGGATTAAGGATTTCCAATATCTTGTAAGGCCCAATAAAACGAGGTTTAAATTTGGGAGAGGAGACCTTCATAGGAACAAAGCGGGAAGAAAGCCACACCAAATCCCCAACGCGTAGTCGGGGACCCACACCGCGGCGGCGGTTGGCAAAGCGCTGAGCCTTCTCCTGTGACAACTTCAAGTTGTCCACCACATGATTCCAGATCTGCTGCAACCTATCCACCACAGAATCCACCCCAGGACAGTCAGAAGGCTCCACATGACCCGAAGAAAAGCGAGGATGGAAACCAGAGTTGCAGAAAAAAGGCGAAACCAAGGTGGCGGAACTAGCCCGATTATTAAGGGCAAACTCAGCCAACGGCAAGAATGTCACCCAATCGTCCTGATCAGCAGAGACAAAACACCTCAAATAAGCCTCCAAAGTCTGATTGGTTCGCTCCGTCTGTCCATTAGTCTGAGGATGGAAAGCAGACGAAAACGACAAATCAATGCCCATCCTACTACAAAAGGATCGCCAGAACCTGGAAACGAACTGGGATCCTCTGTCTGACACAATATTCTCAGGGATGCCGTGCAAACGAACCACGTTCTGGAAAAACACAGGAACCAGATCGGAAGAGGAAGGCAGCTTAGGCAAAGGAACCAAATGGACCATCTTGGAGAAGCGATCACATATCACCCAGATAACGGACATGCCCTGAGATAGCGGAAGATCAGAAATGAAATCCATGGAGATATGTGTCCAAGGTCTCTTCGGGACAGGCAAGGGCAAGAGCAAACCGCTGGCACGAGAACAGCAAGGCTTAGCTCGAGCACAAGTCCCACAGGACTGCACAAATGACCGCACATCCCTTGACAAGGAAGGCCACCAAAAGGACCTGGCCACCAGATCTCTGGTGCCAAAAATTCCCGGGTGACCTGCCAACACCGAGGAATGAACCTCGGAAATGACTCTGCTGGTCCACTTATCCGGGACAAACAGTCTGTCAGGTGGACAAGACTCAGGCCTATCAGCCTGAAATCTCTGCAACACACGTCGCAGATCCGGAGAAATAGCTGACAAGATAACTCCATCTTTAAGAATACCAACAGGATCAGCGACTCCAGGAGCATCAGGCACAAAGCTCCTAGAAAGAGCATCGGCCTTCACATTCTTTGAACCTGGTAAATACGAGACAACAAAATCAAAGCGGGAGAAAAACAATGACCAGCGGGCCTGTCTCGGATTAAGGCGTTTAGCAGACTCGAGATACATCAGATTTTTGTGATCAGTCAAGACCACCACACGATGCTTAGCACCCTCGAGCCAATGACGCCACTCCTCAAATGCCCATTTCATGGTCAACAACTCCCGATTGCCCACATCATAATTTCGCTCGGCAGGCGAAAATTTCCTAGAGAAAAAGGCACAAGGCTTCATAACAGAGCAACCAGGGCCTCTCTGCAACAAAACGGCCCCTGCCCCAATCTCCGAAGCATCCACCTCAACCTGAAAGGGAAGTGAGACGTCAGGCTGGCACAAAACAGGCGCCGAAGTAAACCGGCGTTTCAACTCCTGGAAAGCCTCCACGGCAGCAGGAGCCCAGTTAGCTACATCGGAGCCCTTCTTGGTCATATCCGTCAAAGGTTTCACAATGCTAGAAAAATTAGCGATAAAACGACGGTAGAAGTTAGCGAAGCCCAAGAACTTCTGAAGACTCTTAACTGACGAGGGCTGAGTCCAATCAAGAATAGCTCGGACCTTGACTGGGTCCATCTCCACAGCAGAAGGGGAAAAAAATGAACCCCAAAAAGGGAACCTTCTGTACACCAAAGAGACACTTTGAGCCCTTGACAAACAAAGAATTTTCACGCAAAATTTTAAAGACCAACCTGACCTGCTCCACATGCGAATCCCAATTATCAGAAAAAAACAAAATATCATCCAGATAAACAATCAAAAATTTATCCAGATACTTCCGGAAAATGTCATGCATAAAGGACTGAAAAACTGAAGGCGCATTGGAGAGCCCAAAAGGCATCACCAAGTACTCAAAATGACCTTCGGGCGTATTGAATGCGGTTTTCCATTCATCACCTTGCTTAATGCGCACAAGGTTGTACGCACCACGAAGGTCTATCTTGGTGAACCACTTGGCACCCTTAATCCGGGCAAACAAGTCAGACAACAGCGGTAAAGGATACTGAAATTTGACAGTGATCTTATTTAAAAGCCGATAATCAATACAAGGTCTCAAAGATCCGTCCTTTTTTGCCACAAAAAAGAATCCCGCACCAAGAGGGGAAGAAGACGGACGAATATGTCCTTTTTCCAGAGACTCCTTGATATATGAACGCATAGCGGTATGTTCAGGTACCGACAGATTAAACAGTCTTCCCTTAGGAAATTTACTGCCTGGGATCAAATCTATAGCACAGTCACAGTCCCTATGAGGAGGCAGTGCACTGGACTCAGACTCACTGAAGACATCCTGATAATCAGACAAATACTCCGGAACTTCCGAAGGCGTAGGAGAAGCAATAGACACAGGCAGGGAATCCTCATGAATACCACGACAGCCCCAACTTGAGACTGACATAGCCTTCCAGTCCAGGACTGGATTATGGGTCTGTAACCATGGCAGCCCTAAAACGACCAAATCATGCATTTTATGTAAAACCAGGAAACGTATCACCTCGCGGTGTTCAGGAGTCATGCACATGGTAACCTGAGTCCAATACTGCGGTTTATTTGCTGCCAATGGTGTAGCATCAATACCCCTAAGAGGAATAGGATTTTCTAATGGTTCAAGAGTAAATCCACAGCGCTTAGCAAATGAGAGATCCATGAGACTCAGGGCAGCACCTGAATCTACAAACGCCATGACAGGATAAGATGACAGTGAGCAAATCAAAGTTACAGACAGAATAAATTTAGGTTGCAAATTACCAACGGTGACAGGACTAACAACCTTAGCTATACGTTTAGAGCATGCTGAGATAACATGTGTAGAATTACCACAGTAGTAGCACAAGCCATTCCGGCGTCTATGAATTTTCCGCTCATTTCTAGTCAGGATTCTATCACATTGCATTAAATCAGGTGTCTGTTCAGACAACACCATGAGGGAATTTGCGGTTTTTCTATCACATTGCACCGAATTAGGTGTCTGTTCAGACAACACCATGAGGGAATTTGCGGTTTTGCGCTCCCGCAACCGCCGGTCAATTTGAATAGCCAGTGCCATAGTATCATTCAGACCTGTGGGAATGGGAAAACCCACCATAACATTCTTAATGGCTTCAGAAAGGCCATTTCTAAAATTAGCGGCCAGTGCACACTCGTTCCAATGTGTCAGCACGGACCATTTCCGAAATTTTTGGCAATACACTTCAGCCTCGTCCTGCCCCTGAGACATAGACAGCAAGGCCTTTTCTGCCTGAATCTCAAGATTGGGTTCCTCATAAAGTAAACCGAGCGCCAGAAAAAACGCATCAAGATCAGCCAATGCCGGATCTCCTGGCGCCAGCGAAAAAGCCCAATCCTGAGGGTCGCCCCGTAAGAACGAAATAACAATTTTTACTTGCTGAGCAGAATCTCCTGATGAACAGGGTCTCAGGGACAAAAACAATTTACAATTATTCACGAAATTCCTAAACTTAAACCTGTCTCCGGAAAACAGTTCAGGAATCGGTATTTTAGGTTCTGACCCAGGATTTCTGATAACATAGTCTTGTATGCCCTGCACACGAGTAGCCAGCTGGTCCACACTTGTAATCAAGGTCTGGACATTCATGTCTGCAGCAAGCATAGCCACTCTGAGGTAAAGGGGAAGGAGAAAAAAAAAACTCAGAATCTTCTTTCTTATAATCCCTCTTCTGCAATGCATTAAACATTTAATACTGGCCTGGCAAACTGTTATGACCCCAATGGCGAGGGTCTCAGAGGAACGTGGAAGTCTGCAGAATACAAAAATCCAGCTCATAGGGCAGTGGTAACTGGGTTGACCATATATCTACTCCTAACGCCAACACTAGAAGTAGCCGGGGATCATTCCTACGTTGATTCTAGATGACACGCGCCAGCCGGAGAATCTAGCTACCCCTAGTAGAGGAAAACAAAGACCTTTCTTGCCTCCAGAGAAGGGGACCCCAAAGCTGGATAGAAGCCCCCCACAAATAATGACGGTGAGGTAAGAGGAAATGACAAACACAGAAATGAACCAGGTTTAGCACAGAGAGGCCCGCTTACTGATAGCAGAATAAAGAAAGGTAACTTATATGGTCAACAAAAACCCTATCAAAATCCACACTGGAAATTCAAGAACCCCCGGGGAGAACACCAGCCCCCTAGAGCTTCCAGCAAAGGTCAGGATATAGATTTGGAACAAGCTGGACAAAAATACAAAACCAAAACAAATAGCAAAAAGCAAAAGGCAGACTTAGCTGATATAACTGGAACCAGGATCAGTAGACAAGAGCACAGCAGACTAGCTCTGATAACTACGTTGCCAGGCATTGAACTGAAGGTCCAGGGAGCTTATATAGCAACACCCCTAACTAACGACCCAGGTGCGGATAAAAGGAATGACAGAAAAACCAGAGTCAAAAAACTAGTAACCACTAGAGGGAGCAAAAAGCAAATTCACAACACAAAACCCTTTCCAGAATCTTGAAGTGAACTGCACTCCACGGTCAGAGATGATCTCATCCGGAACCCCATACAACCGAAAGGCATTCTGTATAACCAAGTTCACTGTATCTTTAGCTGAGGGGAGGCCGGTGCACGGGACAAAATGAACAGCTTTAGTCAGGCGATCAACTACCACCATGATTGTATTCATGCCCCCCGATGTAGGCAACTCCACAATAAAGTCCATTGATATAGACCCCCAAGGGCGGGACGGAACAGGTAATGGTTGTAGAAGACCCGTAGGTGCCACATGAGGAGTCTTGTAATGAGCACATACCTCGCAAGAGAGAACATAGTCCTTGGTATCCTTCAGGCAAGTTGGCCACCAGAAGAATCGGCTCAGGAACTCTTGTGTCTTCTGTACCCCCCTGTAACCAGCCAACTTGGAGTCATGTACCAACTTGAGGATCTGCAGACGGACGACCTCAGGGACATAGATACATCGATCTCTGAACCACATGCCACCCTTAAAGACAAGATTAATATCCAGAGGTGGGTTGGCCAGAAATACATCACCGTCATAGGCCTCCCTGCACTCCTTCCAAAAGTCGTGATCGTGGATAACTCAGATGAAATTGGCATCAGATAGAATGGTCTTGGACGGGGCTCCAGGTACGGAATCCGCAGCATGGATTCGGGATAAAGCATCAGCCTTCCCATTACGAGAACCTGGACGGTACGAGATAACAAAGTTGAATTGATTTAAAAATAAGTTCCAATGAGCCTGACAAGGAGAAAGACATCTAGCGGATCTAGGGAACTCTAAATTGCGATGGTCAGTTAGCACTATGATCTGTTCTGCAGCTCCTTGCAGATGATGCCTCCATTCTTTGAAAGCCGCAATAATAGCCAGCAATTCCTTGTCTCCCATATCGTAATTCTTCTCTGCTGAGGTTAGTCTACAGGAAAAGAAAGCACAAGGATGTAGCAGACCTTTCTCTCCAATTCTTTGGGATAGAATAGCCCCCAAAGCATTATCAGAAGCATCCACCTCCACAATGAAAGAAAGTGTTGGATCTGGGTGTATCAACAATGGTGCTGATGTGAAACAGATCTTAAGCCGATCAAAAGCTTCTTGAGCCTGTGAAGACCACTTAAAGGGCTTTTCCTTCTTTGCCAAGGAAGTAATGGGACGGACAATATCAGAAAAATTTTGAATGAAGCGTCTGTATAAATTTGCAAAACCAATAAAACGTTGGACCTCCTTAATGTTCTTGGGTACCGGACAGTCAAGGATAGCCTGAATCTTACCAGATTCCATGTTCAGCCCCTGGAGAGAGATGATATAACCTAAGAACTGTATCTCAGAATGATGGAACTCGCATTTCTCCAGCTTAATATACAGATGGTTCTCTTTCAGACGTCTTAAAACAGTTTTGACATGTTCTTCATGTTCCTGTAGAGAGTCAGAAAAGATTAGTATATCGTCCAAATAGATCACTACAAACTGGTGCAACAAATCTCTGAAAATGTCATTAGCAAGGTGTTGAAACGTTGCAGGGGCATAACAAAGACCGAAGGGCATCATAAGAGATTCAAAGTGTCCATACCGGCATCTGAATACTGTCTTCCACTCATCCCCTGGACGAATACGCACCAAATTATAAACCCCACAAAGATCCAGTTTAGAGAACACCTTAGCATGGTGGACTCTTTCCAGTAATTCGGGAATCAGAGGCAAAGGATAACGGTTTCGTACGGTTACCTTATTGAGTTCCCAATAGTCAACACAGGGTCTCAGGGTCCCATCCTTCTTCTTTACAAAAAAGATAGGTGCCCCTGCTGGTGAGGAAGAAGGACGTATGAAGCCTTTGGCCAGATTTTCATCAATATACTCCTTTAAGGCTTGAAGCTCAGGTGCCGCCAAAGGGTATACGTTACCAAAAGGAATAGCTGCTCCAGGAAGCAACTCAATGGGACAGTCATAATGCCTGTGTGGAGGAAGCTGATCTGCATTCTTCTTGCCACAGATGTCAGAGAACTCTTTATATGCTGGAGGTAAAGAAAATACCTGTACATGTGGTTCCGTAGCCATGGACTCAGGGACAGCTTCTGTTAACACTCAGTTGCTCCTTGTTGGAAAGATAATCTCCTTGGTCTCCCAGTTGATAATTGGGTTCTGAGAACGCAACCAAGGAATGCCTAAAATCACAGGAAAATGAGGAGAAGAAATTAGCAAGAACGAAAGTTGCTCCTGATGATTAGGCTCCAACAAAATTTCAAGGGGTACGGTCTCCTGATCCACAGGCCCAGAGATTAAAGGTGACCCATCCACTGTATCCATGGTAATTGGAGATGCTCTTTGCTGAATTTCAATACCATGTTCCTTGGCAAATGCGATATCCATGAAATTGCCACCTGCACCAGAGTCAATCATAGCTGCACTGGAAATCCACTGTCCTGAACACAGGATTAGGGTTGAGCGACTTTTATTTTTATAGGATCGGGTCGGGTTTCACGAAACCGAAATCGGCCGATCCTATAAAAAAGTCGGGGTCGGCCGAAACATGAAACCCATTGCAGTGCAATGGGATACTATGGTTGCCAGGGTCTGAAGGAGAGGAAACTCTCCTTCAGGCCCTGGGACCCATATTTAAGTGTAAAATAAAGAATTAAAATAAAAAATATTGATATACTCACCTCTCCGACGCAGCCTGGACATCGCCGCTGGTAACCGGCATCTAACGTTCCTAAGAATGGCGCTTGAAAGACCTTTCGATGACGTCACGGCTTGTGATTGGTCGCGGCCGCCCACGTGACCGCTCAGCGACCAATCAAAAGCCGTGACGTAATTCTCATATCCTAAATTCCTAGAATGAGGAATTTAGGACCTGAAAATTACGTCATGGCTTTGTGATTGGTCGCTGAGCGGTCACGTGGGCGGCCGCGACCAATCACAAGCCGTGACATCATCGAAAGGTCTTTCAAGCGCCATTCTTAGGAACGGAAGATGCCGGTTACCAGCGGCGATGTCCAGGCTGCGTCGGAGAGGTGAGTATATCAATATTTTTTATTTTAATTCTTTATTTTACACTTAAATGTGGATTCCGATACCGATTTCCGATATCGCAAACATATCGGAACTCGGTATCGGAATTCCGATACCAGATTCAGAAGATCGCCGACCTCATGGCCGACCCCACACAGGGGTCGGGTCGGGTTTCATGAAACCCGACTTTGCCAAAAGTCAGCGACTTCTGAAAATGGCCGACCCGTTTCGCTCAACCCTACACAGGATATTAATAGGGAGAGAACAGTGAGAGTTCTTTTCCTTAAGCTCCTTGGGGGGTGAAGTAATAGAAAGTGAATGGAATACAGCGTTTAAAGGCAGGCTACATTCAGAGATGTCAGATTCATCATCACAGTTGTCATACTCTCCTACTGCTGCTAGCACCTTGTTAGGCCATCTAGGACACTTAGGACTAGGGTTGAGCGACTTTCATTTTTTTAAGATCGAGTAGGGTTTTGGGAAACCCGATTTTGTCCAGAGTCGAGTCGAGTGCAGTCGGCCGATTATCGCTAAAAGTCGGGGATCGACCGAAACACGAAACCCAATGCAAGTCAATGGGGAAGCATAGTCGGCAGTGAGTGGAGGCCAGGAAAACACCTACAGTGCCCATTTTAATGCCAAAAACATCCATTCTTGTTTCTGAAGCTTGCCAATCTTAATTAACTGTATAATAATAGTTGGGCATAGGGAATTGGGTGAAAGTTGTGGGGGGAGTAGGGCTGGCTCAAGTTTTTCGTGGGCCCAGGAAATGCGGACTACGTCACGGCGGTGTTGCAGGGAAAGGTAAGTATTTAAAAGTTGCAAGTGCTGTGATCCTGAGCAAGCAGGGGGGGGGCCCACTCGTTCGCATTGCCACTGGCACAGGGCCCCTCAAAGTACGGCGGTGTGTTTGCATGGCGGGGGCGCCTCCCACCAGCAGCGACACTTTTGCGTACTCTGAGGGGCCCTGTGCCAGTGACGTCGCCAACGAGTATGCCCCCCCACCTGATGAAGGAACCTGCACTTTCATCTGCACCTTCCTCTTTGTCCCTGTGTAAGGTGGTATAACATGCGGGAAGGGGAACCTTACTTTCAGCAGGGACAGATTCTGGCTGTGTAGAGTACAAGGGGAATGTAGTGGTCTAGGTCAATGTACCAGCAGACTCATTTAGCAGTGGCTGGGCAATGGGCAGGATGAGGAGGAAACAGATATAGGGCCAAAGAATAAAGTAGGCTACATGCAGTTCAAAATTGGTAACAGGACTAAACAGGCGGCATTGCTTTGTTCAGTGGAGTAGCAAACCCAAGAGCAGCAGACACTGTTTCAAGGGCCTAACCACACTAGTAGGCCAAATGCAGTTTAATATCTGATAGTATAGGGCGAAAGCCAGAATGTGGAAGCTCAGCTTTGTTCAGTTGAGGACAACACCAGGGAGGGGCAGACACCTTTAGTAGGCCGGAAAAGCCTATTGCATTTTTTAAAATGGTAATTTGGAGCAGAAGGTTGAAGCTCAGCTTTATTTACTTGAGGGCAACACCAGGGAGGGGCAGAAGCCGTTAGTAGGCCCTAACCACCATTTTTTTTTTTTAAACCACATAATGAGAGCCGGAAGGTTGAAGCTCAGCTTTATTTAGTTGAGGACAACACCAGGGAGGGGCACACAGACAGACACCTTTAGTAGGCCTGAAAAGCCTATTGCATTTTTCAAAATGGTAATTTGGAGCAGAAGGTTGAAGCTCAGCTTTATTTAGTTGAGGGCAACACCAGGGAGGGGCAGAAGCCGTTAGTAGGCCCTAACCACCATTTTTTTTTTAAAACCACATAATGAGAGCCGGAAGGTTGAAGCTCAGCTTTATTTAGTTGAGGACAACACCAGGGAGGGGCAGAAGCCGTTAGTAGGCCCTAACCACCATTTTTTTTTTTTAAACCACATAATGAGAGCCGGAAGGTTGAAGCTCAGCTTTATTTAGTTGAGGACAACACCAGGGAGGGGCACACAGACAGACACCTTTAGTAGGCCTGAAAAGCCTATTGCATTTTTCAAAATGGTAATTTGGAGCAGAAGGTTGAAGCTCAGCTTTATTTAGTTGAGGGCAACACCAGGGAGGGGCAGAAGCCGTTAGTAGGCCCTAACCACCATTTTTTTTTTTAAAACCACATAATGAGAGCCGGAAGGTTGAAGCTCAGCTTTATTTAGTTGAGGACAACACCAGGGAGGGGCAGAAGCCGTTAGTAGGCCCTAACCACCATTTTTTTTTTTAAAACCACATAATGAGAGCCGGAAGGTTGAAGCTCAGCTTTATTTAGTTGAGGACAACACCAGGGAGGGGCAGAAGCCGTTAGTAGGCCCTAACCACCATTTTTTTTTTTAAAACCACATAATGAGAGCCGGAAGGTTGAAGCTCAGCTTTATTTAGTTGAGGACAACACCAGGGAGGGGCACACAGACAGACACCTTTTGTAGGCCTGAAAAGCCTATTGCATTTTTCAAAATGGTAATTTGGAGCAGAAGGTTGAAGCTCAGCTTTATTTAGTTGAGGGCAACACCAGGGAGGGGCAGAAGCCGTTAGTAGGCCCTAACCACCATTTTTTTTTTAAAACCACATAATGAGAGCCGGAAGGTTGAAGCTCAGCTTTATTTAGTTGAGGACAACACCAGGGAGGGGCAGAAGCCGTTAGTAGGCCCTAACCACCATTTTTTTTTTTAAAACCACATAATGAGAGCCGGAAGGTTGAAGCTCAGCTTTATTTAGTTGAGGACAACACCAGGGAGGGGCAGAAGCCGTTAGTAGGCCCTAACCACCATTTTTTTTTTTAAAACCACATAATGAGAGCCGGAAGGTTGAAGCTCAGCTTTATTTAGTTGAGGACAACACCAGGGAGGGGCACACAGACAGACACCTTTAGTAGGCCTGAAAAGCCTATTGCATTTTTTAAAATGGTAATTTGGAGCAGAAGGTTGAAGCTCAGCTTTATTTAGTTGAGGGCAACACCAGGGAGGGGCAGAAGCCGTTAGTAGGCCCTAACCACCATTTTTTTTTTTTAAACCACATAATGAGAGCCGGAAGGTTGAAGCTCAGCTTTATTTAGTTGAGGGCAACACCAGGGAGGGGCAGAAGCCGTTAGTAGGCCCTAACCAAAGTTGAAGGCCAAATGCAGTTTAATTTCTGATACTATAGGTCGAAAGCCAGAAGGTGGAAGTTCCGATTTAGACAGTGGAGGACAATTTGAATTAGGGACTGCAGACAGACTTAGTAGGCTGTCCCCTGTGGACCATGCATCCACCACATTAACCCATTGCGCCGTAATGGACACGTAATCTTCCGTGGCCATGCCTACAGGTCCATGCGTCTGTTGTCAGGTGCACCTTTGTACTCACAGATTGCCAGAGTGCATGGACAATGCGGTCTTCTACATGCTGGTGGAGGGTTGGGATGGCTTTTCTCGCAAAAGAAGTGTCGACTGGTTAGCTTGTAGCGTGGTACAGCGTAGTCCATCATGGCCTTATTAATAGTAAATAAAATATATAACTAGGCTCTATGAACTTTTAAATAGGTTCCAGGGGTACACGGGCAGCATTGGTGTGGTCAGTGGAGGAGTATTGCAAGTAGGGGCTGCAGACAGGCTATCAAAGGCCTAAAATAACAAACAGTAGGCAGTCATGGCAGTTTTACATCGGTTACATGGATACACAGGCAGGCACTCCAGGCAGCATTGTGGTCAGTGGAGGAGTATTGCAAGTAGGGGCCGCAGACAGGCTATCAAAGGCCTAAAATAACAAACAATAGGCTCATGGCAGTTTTACAGCGGTTACATGGATACACGGGCAGGCAGCTTGGTGGTCAGTGGAGGAGTATTTAAAGTAGGGACCGCAGACAGGCTTCAAAGGCCTAACATAAGAAAATGGGCTGGCTGTAGGCACTTTATAATTGGTTCCAGGGGTACACGGGCAGCAGTGGTCTGGTCAGTGGAGGAGTATTTAAAGTAGGGACCGCAGACAGGCTATCAAAGGCCTAACATAACAAACAATAGGCTCATGGCAGTTTCACAGCGGTTACATGGATACACGGGCAGGCAGCTTGGTGGTCAGTGGAGGAGTATTGCAAGTAGGGGCTGCAGACAGGCTATCAAAGGCCTAAAATAACAAACAGTAGGCAGTCATGGCAGTTTTACATCGGTTACATGGATACACAGGCAGGCACTCCAGGCAGCATTGTGGTCAGTGGAGGAGTATTGCAAGTAGGGGCCGCAGACAGGCTATCAAAGGCCTAAAATAACAAACAATAGGCTCATGGCAGTTTTACAGCGGTTACATGGATACACGGGCAGGCAGCTTGGTGGTCAGTGGAGGAGTATTTAAAGTAGGGACCGCAGACAGGCTTCAAAGGCCTAACATAAGAAAATGGGCTGGCTGTAGGCACTTTATAATTGGTTCCAGGGGTACACGGGCAGCAGTGGTCTGGTCAGTGGAGGAGTATTTAAAGTAGGGACCGCAGACAGGCTATCAAAGGCCTAACATAACAAACAATAGGCTCATGGCAGTTTCACAGCGGTTACATGGATACACGGGCAGGCAGCTTGGTGGTCAGTGGAGGAGTATTGCAAGTAGGGGCTGCAGACAGGCTATCAAAGGCCTAAAATAACAAACAGTAGGCAGTCATGGCAGTTTTACATCGGTTACATGGATACACAGGCAGGCACTCCAGGCAGCATTGTGGTCAGTGGAGGAGTATTGCAAGTAGGGACCGCAGACAGGCTTCAAAGGCCTAACATAAAAAAATGGGCTGGCTGTAGGCACTTTATAATTGGTTCCAGGGGTACACGGGCAGCAGTGGTCTGGTCAGTGGAGGAGTATTTAAAGTAGGGACCGCAGACAGGCTATCAAAGGCCTAAAATAACAAACAATAGGCTCATGGCAGTTTCACAGCGGTTACATGGATACACGGGCAGGCAGCTTGGTGGTCAGTGGAGGAGTATTGCAAGTAGGGGCCGCAGACAGGCTATCAAAGGCCTAAAATAACAAACAATAGGCTCATGGCAGTTTTACAGCGGTTACATGGATACACAGGCAGCTTGGTGGTGAGTGGAGGAGTAGTGCAAGGAGTGTCTGTCCCAGTACTCCCAAAATATAAATAGATGTTAATGTCTCGCAAAACAACCAAAACAAAAAAAAAAGGTGGCATACTTAGGTACAGGGGTGGGCTCATCTACTGAGTTTCTGACATAGTAATTTGGCAGTAACTATTTAATGGTGCCAATATAGGACACAGACACAGACTACTTTAAGTTGCATCATAGATGTCTACAAATTTGTATTGTCAGTGCCAGACATTGAATGATGTCAGCGAATAGACTAAAGATTGGTGGAGCTGTGCGACATAATTTTGCACGTGGTAGAGCACATTTTGAGCTGGGGTAGGGGGGAACTCTCTTGAGGCCGGCGGGACCGCCCCAGGGCCCCTCATGTTACAACGGTGTGTCTGACGTTGGGTGCGCACCACCACCGCCAGAGACACTACATTGTACTATGAGGGACCCAGTAGCAATGCCGTCAACCAAAAGCGAGCACACCCACCTCTTCAGACAAACAGCAGTCTCACGGGTGCTTGCGCCAAGTCGCGATACCACGGCCCCGTGTGGGGAGTTTTGCCATTTAGGGAGGTGTAAACATGTCGTATGCTGTACAATCAGCTGCAGCAAATTAGACATTAGAAAAGTAATTCACAGGCAAGAGCTTTTCATAGGAAAGCTAGGTGTCGGCCGGGCAAGGTGGGGCAAAAGATTTCGAAATCCAGTTGTGGTTCATTTTAATGAATGTTAGATCGTCAACATTTTGGGTAGCCAGACGAGTCCTTTTTTCGGTTAATATTGAACCTGCAGCACTGAATACTCTTTCTGATAGGACACTTGCTGCCGGGCAAGCAAGCTCCTGCAATGCATATTCTGCCAATTCTGGCCAGGTGTCTAATTTGGAGGCCCAGTAATCAAATGGGAATGACGGTTGAGGGAGAACATCGATAAGGGATGAAAAATAGTTAGTAACCATACTGGACAAATGTTGTCTCCTGTCACTTTCAATTGATGCAGCAGTACCTGTCCTGTCTGCGGTCATAGCAAAATCACTCCACAACCTGGTCAGAAAACCCCTCTGTCCAATGCCACTTCTGATGTGTGCACCCCTAACACTCCTAGTCTGCTGCCCCCTGGAGCTCGTGTGAGAACGATCACGTGCGCTGTGTGCTGGGAATGCCTGAAGCAAACGGTCAACAAGAGTTGATTGTTTGGTTGCTAATATTAGTTCCAAGTTCTCATGTGGCATAATATTTTGCAATTTGCCTTTATAGCGTGGATCAAGGAGGCAGGCCAACCAGTAATCGTCATCGTTCATCATTTTCGTAATGCGTGTGTCCCTTTTTAGGATACGTAAGGCATAATCCGCCATGTGGGCCAAAGTTCCAGTTGTCAAATCTCCGGTTGTAATTGGTTGAGGGGCAGTTGCAGGCAAATCTACGTCACTTGTGTCCCTCAAAAAACCAGAACCCGGCCGTGACACGCAACCAAATTCCTGTGCCCCCGGGAAAGGTTCGGCATTAAAAATATACTCATCCCCATCATCCTCCTCGTCCTCCACCTCCTCTTCGCCCGCTACCTCGTCCTGTACACTGCCCTGACCAGACAATGGCTGACTGTCATCAAGGCTTTCCTCTTCCTCTGGTGCAGACGCCTGCTCCTTTATGTGCGTCAAACTTTGCATCAGCAGACGCATTAGGGGGATGCTCATGCTTATTACGGCGTTGTCTGCACTAACCAGCCGTGTGCATTCCTCAAAGCACTGAAGGACTTGACACATGTCTTGTATCTTAGACCACTGCACACCTGACAACTCCATGTCTGCCATCCTACTGCCTGCCCGTGTATCCTCCCACAAATAAATAACAGCACGCCTCTGTTCGCACAGTCTCTGAAGCATGTGCAGTGTTGAGTTCCACCTTGTTGCAACGTCTATGATTAGGCGATGCTGGGGAAGGTTCAAAGACCGCTGATAGGTCTGCATACGGCTGGCGTGTACAGGCGAACGTCGGATATGTGAGCAAAGTGCACGCACTTTGAGGAGCAGGTCGGAGAACCCAGGATAAGTTTTCAATAAGCACTGCACCACCAGGTTTAAGGTGTGAGCCAGGCAAGGAATGTGTTTCAGTTGGGAAAGGGAGATGGCAGCCATGAAATTCCTTCCGTTATCACTCACTACCTTGCCTGCCTCAAGATCTACTGTGCCCAGCCACGACTGCGTTTCTTGTTGCAAGAACTCGGACAGAACTTCCGCGGTGTGTCTATTGTCGCCCAAGCACTTCATAGCCAATACAGCCTGCTGACGCTTGGCAGTAGCTGGCCCATAATGGGACAACTGGTGTGCAACAGTGTCATCTGCCGATGGAGTGGTTGGCAGACTGCGTTCTGTGGAAGAGCTGTAGCTTCTGCAGGAGGACGAGGAGGAGGAGGAGGAGGGGGTGCGAACGCCTACAGCCAACTGTTTCCTAGACCGTGGGCTAGGCACAACTGTCCCTAAATTGATGTCGCCTGTGGACCCTGCATCCACCACATTCACCCAGTGTGCCGTGATGGACACATAACGTCCCTGGCCATGCCTACTGGTCCATGCATCTGTAGTCAGGTGCACCTTTGTACTCACAGATTGCCTGAGTGCATGGACGATGCGCTGTTTAACATGCTGGTGCAGGGCTGGGATGGCTTTTCTGGAAAAAAAGTGTCGACTGGGTAGCTCGTATCGTGGTTCAGCGTACTCCATCAGGGCTTTGAAAGCTTCGCTTTCAACTAACCGGTAGGGCATCATCTCTAACGAGATTAGTCTAGCTATGTGGGCGTTAAAACCCTGTGTACGCGGATGCGAGGATAAGTACTTCCTTTTTCTAACCAGAGTCTCATGTAGGGTGAGCTGGACTGGAGAGCTGGAGATCGTGGAACTTTCGGGTGTGCCGGTGTACATGGCAGACTGAGAGACGGTTGGAGACGGTATTGTTTCCGCCGGTGCCCTAGATGCAATATTTCCTCCTACAAAACTGGTGATTCCCTGACCCTGACTGCTTTTGGCTGGCAAAGAAACCTGCACAGATACTGCCTGTGGTGCGGAAAATGGTGGCCTTACAGTGACGGAAGGGATGTTGCGTTGCTGACTAGCTTCATTGGCCGAGGGTGCTACAACCTTGAGGGACGTTTGGTAGTTAGTCCAGGCTTGAAAATGCATGGTGGTTAAGTGTCTATGCATGCAACTAGTATTTAGACTTTTCAGATTCTGACCTCTGCTTAAGCTAGTTGAACATTTTTGACAGATGACTTTGCGCTGATCAGTTGGATGTTGTTTAAAAAAATGCCAGACTGCACTCTTCCTAGACTCGGATCCCTTTTCAGGGATTGCAGACTGAGCTTTAACCGGATGGCAACGCTGTGCTCCAACAGGTTTTGGCTTTGACACGCGTTTTGGGCCAGATACGGGCCCGGCAGATGTAACCTGTTGCGATGTTGATGCCTGCTGCGGCCCCTCCTCCACCTCCGCTTCTGAACTACTGCCGCCTGCACCCTGTTCCCCCAATGGCTGCCAATCGGGGTCAATAACTGGGTCATCTATTACCTCCTCTTCGAGCTCGTGTGCAACTTCGTCTGTGTCACTGTGTCGGTCGGTGGTATAGCGTTCGTGGCGGGGCAACATAGTCTCATCAGGGTCTGATTGTGGATCTGTACCCTGAGAGGGCAATGTGGTGGTCTGAGTCAAAGGAGCAGCATAGTACTCTGGCTGTGGCTGTGCATCAGTGCACTCCATGTCAGAATATACTTGTAATGGGCATGGCCTGTTAAATGTTTCACTTTCTAAGCCAGGGACGGTATGTGTAAAGAGCTCCATGGAGTGACCCGTTGTGTCGCCTGCTGCATCCTTCTCTCTTGTTGTAGTTTTTGCTGAGGAGGACAAGGAAGCGACTTGTCCCTGACCGTGAACATCCACAAGCGACGCGCTGCTTTTACATTTACCAGTTTCGGAAGAGGAGGCAAAAGAGCTAGAGGCTGAGTCTGCAATGTAAGCCAAAACTTGCTGTTGCTGCTCCGCCTTTAAAAGCGGTTTTCCTACTCCCAGAAAAGAGAGCGTTCGAGGCCTTGTGTAGCCTGACGACGAAACTGGCTCCACAGCTCCAGACTTAGGTGGAATATTTTTATCCCCACGACCACCTGATGCTCCTCTACCACTACCATCATTACCAGCTGACAATGAACGCCCACGACGACCTCTTGCACCAGACTTCCTCATTGTTTTAAAATCTTAACCAAAGTAACTTTATTTGTTGCTGTCAAACAACTTACACGGTGAGCTATAACTTCAGTATGATTTCAATATCCCTTAACAGGTTGGTGAGACCACAAGGAAAATCAGGCACAATGTTACACACTCTGTTTTCTGTGGCACAAAATCACAGAGATGACACACACGCAGGACTGTCACTCAAGCACTAATGTCAATATTAATCTCCCACCTAATTTATTTATTTTTTTTTCTCAGGGAGACTTTAGAAACCAAATAATATTAAAAAAAAAAAAAAAAAAGGCTTTCTATGGCCCACAATTAGAGAGAGAGAGGTGGCACACCCAGGAGTCAAGACTGGCACACAAGCTGAGAGGGCAATATTACTCTCCCACTGTTTTTTTATGTATTTTTTGTTTTTTCAGGGAGACTTTAGAAACCCAATAATATTTTAAAAAAAAAATAAATAGGCTTTCTATGGCCCACTGAATGAGAGGGAGAGAGGTGGCACACCCAGGAGTCAAGACTGGCACACAAGCTGAAAGGGCAATATTACTCTCCCACTGTTTTTTTAGGTTTTTTTTTTTTTTTCAGGGAGACTTTAGAAACCCAATAATATTTTAAAAAAAAAAAAAATAGGCTTTCTATGGCCCACTGAATGAAAGGGAGAGAGGTGGCACACCCAGGAGTCAAGACTGGCACACAAGCTGAAAGGGCAATATTACTCTCCCACTGTTTTTTTATGTATTTTTTGTTTTTTCAGGGAGACTTTAGAAACCCAATAATATTAAAAAAAAAAAATAAATAGGCTTTCTATGGCCCACTGAATGAGAGGGAGAGAGGTGGCACACCCAGGAGTCAAGACTGGCACACAAGCTGAAAGGGCAATATTACTCTCCCACTGTTTTTTTAGGTTTTTTTTTTTTTTTCAGGGAGACTTTAGAAACCAAATAATATTAAAAAAAAAAAAAAAAAAAAAAAAAATAGGCTTGCTATAGCCCACTGAATGAGAGATAGCACACACAGCAGTGGCACACAAGCCCTGACTGAGGCCAATATTTTTCTCCCACTGATTGATGTAGTGTTTTTGTGTTGAGGTAGAATTTAGAACACAAATCACGGAAAAAATAAATAGGCTTTCTATGGCCCACTGAATGAAAGGGAGAGAGGTGGCACACCCAGGAGTCAAGACTGGCACACAAGCTGAAAGGGCAATATTACTCTCCCACTGTTTTTTTATGTATTTTTTGTTTTTTCAGGGAGACTTTAGAAACCCAATAATATTTTTAAAAAAAAATAAATAGGCTTTCTATGGCCCACTGAATGAGAGGGAGAGAGGTGGCACACCCAGGAGTCAAGACTGGCACACAAGCTGAAAGGGCAATATTACTCTCCCACTGTTTTTTTAGGTTTTTTTTTTTTTTCAGGGAGACTTTAGAAACCAAATAATATTAAAAAAAAAAAAAAAAAATAGGCTTGCTATAGCCCACTGAATGAGAGATAGCACACACAGCAGTGGCACACAAGCCCTGACTGAGGCCAATATTTTTCTCCCACTGATTGATGTAGTGTTTTTGTGTTGAGGTAGATTTTAGAACACAAATCACGGAAAAAATAAATAGGCTTTCTATGGCCCACTCAGTGAGAGATGGCACACACAGGGATGGCACTGTAGCAGAAATGCCAATCTTAATCTCCCACAAAAAAAAAAAAAAAAAAAAAAAAAAACTGTCCTACAATTACTATCTCCCTGCAGTAATGTAAGCCAGGTATGGCAGGCAGCAATAGGAGTGGACTGATGCACAAATTAAATAAAAAGTGTGGACAAACAAAAAAGATAGCTGTGCAGAAAGGAAGGAACAAGAGGATATGTGCTTTGAAAAAAGCAGTTGGTTTCCACAGTGGCGTACACACAGCAATACAGCTATCACGGAGCCTTCTAGGGCAGCCCAATGAGCTACAGCGCTGAGGGGAAAAAAAAAAAAAAATAGCTTCCACAGTCCCTGCACACCGAAGGTGGTGTTGGACAGTGGAAATCGCTGCAGCACAAGCGGTTTGGTGGTTAGTGGACCCTGCCTAACGCTCTCCCTGCTTCTGACGAAGCGGCAGCAACCTCTCCCTAAGCTCAGATCAGCAGCAGTAAGATGGCGGTCGGCGGGAACGCCCCTTTATAGCCCCTGTGACGCCGCAGACAGCAAGCCAATCACTGCAATGCCCTTCTCTAAGATGGTGGGGACCAGGATCTATGTCATCACGCTGCCCACACTCTGCGTTCACCTTCATTGGCTGAGAAATGGCGCTTTTCGCGTCATTGAAACGCGACTTTGGCGCGAAAGTCGCGTACCGCATGGCCGACAAGCACAGGGGTCGGATCGGGTTTCATGAGACGCCGACTTAGCCAAAAGTCGGCGACTTTTGAAAATGATCGACCCGTTTCGCTCAACCCTACTTAGGACAATTGATCAAGAAATGGTCAGACTGGCCGCAGTAGAAACATAGACTTTCACGAAGGCGATGCTCCCGGCTCTCATTGATCTCGCGCCTCTGAACGGAATCAATTTGCATGGGCACCTCCTCCACCTCCCGAGATGTTTTACCTGCAGGCTCTTTGGAAGGAAGGGAGAAGTTAGAAATCTGGTTATATGCAGCAAACTTCTCCGGCCTTCGCTCAGTAAGGCGAATGTCAATGCGCACACAATGCTGTATAAATGTCTCTAGCTCTTGTGGTGACTCAGAGCGAGCTAGTTCATCTTTTACAATACTAGACAGACCCCTTTTAAAAATAGGCAATTGTGCATCAGTCCCAATTGGTATCTACCGCTAATCTCCTGAATTCAGTAGCATACTCAATAACAGAACGTTTTGCCTGGCGTAACGACAATAAAGCAGATTCAGCAGTTGCACGGTGATTAGGATCATCAAACTTTAATGCCATAGCGGCCAAGAAATCATCTAAGTTATTTAACAGTGGGTCACGAGACTCAATCATCGGATTTGCCCAGGCGAGCGCTCGTTCGGTCAGCAGCATTATTACACACAATACTTTGGATCTATCATTAGGAAAACGGTCAGCATGCACATCAAAATATAGCATCCATTCATTCACAAAGCCACGAAATTTGTCGCGATCACCATTAAATCTGAATGGGGCAACTTAAGTGGGCTAGCTGGTGGCGGTTGCCCAGAGGGAAAAGACGCTTGTGCAGCTATTTGCGTGCTTATGTCCTGAAAAGCCCATCCATACTGGGACTCTGTGCCAGCAAGTTTGTTTTCCTGGGCTGCCATGCGGGTGTTTAAGTCCTGCAAAGTCTGTCCAAACACTTGATGATTGTGTTCAAAGCTTCCAAACTTCTTTTGCAGACCTTCCACATCTTTCTGCAGTGATCTAATTATGGAAAACACCTGCTCTAGTCTGCTTTCTGCAGTCATTGTTCCAGCAGTCTCCTTTTTTTTTTTAGGCTAGAGTAAACTGTAGTAATTATAGGGGATAACTCAGGAGACTTTGCGTGGAACAAGACAACTACAGGACACAGTTTTATAAGTGGTAAAGTCTATATTATCACACGGTGATTCAAACAGGTGCAGAGAGAAACTCAAGTCCACAACACTTGGTTCAAATATCAAATGCAGCTCAGCAGTCTATAGGAAACTTCAGAGGAAAATGCAATCACGCAGAAAGTCTATGAAGCACAATTATTCTTGAGGATACTTGACACGAATAAGTCCTTGCATAGTCCAAAACACAGATAGATATGCTTATAAGGCAATTCAAATAATATCTTATCTCAACCAGGGAGGTCTGGGTAATAGTCTCAGGTTCTTGCAGAGCAGCAACAGCTTACATGTCCAGCAAATGCAGATGGAAGTAAACACGAGCAGCAGATGAAGGAGGATTACTGGAACTGGTGTATGCAGCAGGAACTCAGAGCAGAGTAGCAGGATAACCCCACAGGTTCACAGAAGCAGGAATATAGCCAGGGAGTCACCAGAGGTCAGGAGCTGGATGCAAGGCAGAATACTCTAGCACAGACTGAAGGCTGGGGTGGAGTTTTATAGCAGGAAGACACAGTGCACATGAGACCAAAGACACCATCTTGGAAAAGGGCAGTAGTGCACAAAAAGGTAATAAAAAATGTTCAGAGTCCTGACAGTTGGTCGTCCAAAGTCTAAAGGGGTGGCGGAGGTCATGCCGAAATCCAAAGACAGACGGCCTTGTGGAAAGGTTCAATAAAACCGTAATGAGTAAACTTAAAGGGAATCTGTCACTCCATTTTAGGCCTATAAGCTAAAGCCACTGCCATCACTGGCTTATCTACAGCATTCTGTAATGCTATAGATAAGTCCCCAATGTAACCTGAAAGATAAGAAAAACAAGTTAAGGTACCGTCACATTAAGCGACGCTGCAGCGATAGCGACAACGATGCCGATCGCTGCAGCGTCGCTGTTTGATCGCTGGAGAGCTGTCACACAGACCGCTCTCCAGCGACCAACGATGCCGAGGTCCCCGGGTAACCAGGGTAAACATCGGGTTGCTAAGCGCAGGGCCGCGCTTAGTAACCCGATGTTTACCCTGGTTACCAGCGTAAAAGTAAAAAAAACAAACAGTACATGCTCACCTGCGCGTCTCCCAGCGTCTGCTTCCTGACACTGACTGAGCGCCGGCCCTAACAGCACAGCGGTGACGTCACCGCTGTGCTTTCACTTTCACTTTAGGGCCGGATCTCAGTCAGAGCAGGAAGCAGACGCTGGGAGACGCGCAGGTGAGCATGTACTGTTTGTTTTTTTTACTTTTACGCTGGTAACCAGGGTAAACATCGGGTTACTAAGCGCGGCCCTGCGCTTAGTAACCCGATGTTTACCCTGGTTACCAGTGTAAAACATCGCTGGTATCGTTGCTTTTGGTGTCAAACACAACGATACACGGCGATCGGACGACCAAATAAAGTTCTGGACTTTATTCAGCGACCAGCGACATCACAGCAGGATCCTGATCGCTGCTGCGTGTCAAACTAAACGATATCGCTAGCGAGGACGCTGCAACGTCACGGATCGCTAGCGATATCGTTTAGTGTGACGGTACCTTTAGATTATGCCCACCCAGGGGTGGTCCCGATGCGGTCCGGTCTGATGAGCATCACAGTCAGGGTCCGGCGCCTCCCATCTTCACGATGACGTCCTCTTCTTTGCTTCCTGTCGCAGCTCCTGCACAGGTGTACTTTGTCTGCCCTGTTGAGAGCAGAGCATAGTACTGCAGTGCGTAGGTGCCGGAAAAGATCAGAGAGGCCCAGTGCCTGTGCACTGCAGTACTTTGCTCTGCCCTCAACAGGGCAGACAAAGTACGCCTGTGCAGGAGCCGCGACAGGAAGCAAAGAAGAGGACGTCATCATATGAAGATGGGAGGCACGGACCCGGACCGTGACGCCCATCAGACCAGACTGTGCCGGAACCGCCCCTGGGTGAGTATAATCTAACTTGTTTTTCTTCTCTTTCAGGCTACATTGGGGGCTTAACTACAGCATTACAGAATGCTGTAGATAAGCCCCTGATGGCGGTGGCCTTAGCTTATAGGCCTAAAATGGGGTGACAGATTCCCTTTAAGAAGGTCATAGAAAAGGACAGGTGAGACTGGGACTGTGTCCTCTAATATCTGTTATTCCCTGTGCAGGAGGTTCCATAAGCTTCCACCGGATTCTCTCCATTTGAATTTCTGTATGGCCAACATCTGTGGGGTCTCTTTGATAAAGCAAAAGAAACCTTGGAAGCCAAGGTCATATCCCATCGGATCATCATCGAACACATCACCCAGATGCAGGAGAGATTTCCGAAAGTAAAGCCCATAGTAAAGAAACATCTCTTAAAGACCTAAGAGGCTCAATTCCAGGTCTACTGTCGGTCAGCCAGGGTGAAACAGATCAGCGCCGAGGGCCAAGTCCTCATGCTAATCCCATGGGTGAAAGTACGTTTTTGGCCAAGTGGCAAGGCCCTTATAAGGCGGTGGAGAAGATAGGTGAAGTGAACTACAAGGTTCATCAACCGGTAAGATGAAAACCGTTCCAGGTCTACAGCATCAATCTTATCAAGGCTTTGCCAGACAGGGACCTCGTTGAAACTCCATGTTTGCTTGTTAAGCCAGAAGGGGACACTGAAGCTGTCACAGTAACCAAAGCCCGAAAACAGCAGTGTCGGGAATTGTTGCAGCAGAACTGAGACCTGTTGTCAGATTTGCTGGGGTGTACAGATGTCATAGAAGATTGGACTAATTTTACTCATTTAATCCAATTAAGGATTCATTCTCTGAGCTTACTTTGTTTATTTAAATGTTAATTTATTATACCATGCCTCTCCTTTTTTGTTTGTTTGTTTGCTTGTGCATATATTTGTGTTTCTCCATAAACTCTGCTATACCATGCCTGAGAAAGGAAATTCTGAAATCTTTCTTTGTAACATCATGTTAGGGTTGGCAGATTGCACTGAATAAAATATAGAATAAAGTGCAATCACAATCTGGGGACCACCGAGCAGAAATGAACCTGCTGCTAGCATGAACAATGACGAAGCAAAACAGCGAGCGATACGTTAAACATACTGTGTTAACGCCACACAGTGTGATCGGTGCACTGAGTACACACAAAAATGTGCAGACAGAGTGGTAGAGTAACCACCAACTCACACCAAAACATAAATGACGCTAGTGTGCCTGCGTGCACCGCTGAGAGCTAGGGTTGAGCGAAACGGGTCGATCATTTTCAAAAGTCGCCGACTTTTGGCTAAGTCGGCGTCTCATGAAACCCGATCCGACCCCTGTGCTTGTCGGCCATGCGGTACGCGACTTTCGCGCCAAAGTCGCGTTTCAATGACGCGAAAAGCGCCATTTCTCAGCCAATGAAGGTGAACGCAGAGTGTGGGCAGCGTGATGACATAGATCCTGGTCCCCACCATCTTAGAGAAGGGCATTGCAGTGATTGGCTTGCTGTCTGCGGCGTCACAGGGGCTATAAAGGGGCATTCCCGCCGACCGCCATCTTACTGCTGCTGATCTGAGCTTAGGGAGAGGTTGCTGCCGCTTCGTCAGAAGCAGGGAGAGCGTTAGGCAGGGTCCACTAACCACCAAACCGCTTGTGCTGTAGCGATTTCCACTGTCCAACACCACCTTCGGTGTGCAGGAACAGTGGAAGCTATTTTTTTTTTTTTTTCCTCAGCGCTGTAGCTCATTGGGCTGCCCTAGAAGGCTCCGTGATAGCTGTATTGCTGTGTGTACGCCATTGTGCAAACCAACTGCTTTTTTCAAAGCACATATCCTCTTGTTCCTTCCTTTCTGCACAGCTATCTTTTTTGTTTGTCCACACTTTTTATTTAATTTGTGCATCAGTCCACTCCTATTGCTGCCTGCCATACCTGGCTTAGATTACTGCAGGGAGATAGTAATTGTAGGACAGTCCCTGTTTTTTTTGTTTTTGTTTTTTTTTTGTGGGAGATTAAGATTGGCATTTCTGCTACAGTGCCATCCCTGTGTGTGCCATCTCTCACTGAGTGGGCCATAGAAAGCCTATTTATTTTTTCCGTGATTTGTGTTCTAAATTCTACCTCAACACAAAAACACTACATCAATCAGTGGTAGAAAAATATCGGCCTCAGTCAGGGCTTGTGTGCCACTGCTGTGTGTGCTATCTCTTATTCAGTGGGCTATAGAAAGCCTATTTATTTATTTTTTTTTTTTCTTATTATTTGGTTTCTAAAGGCCCCGTCTCACATAGCGAGATCGCTAGCGAGATCGCTGCTGAGTCACAAGTTTTGTGACGCAACAGCGACCTCCATAGCGATCTCGCTATGTGTGACACGTACCAGCGATCAGGCCCCTGCTGCGAGATCGCTGGTCATGTCGGAATGGCCTGGACCTTTTTTTGGTCGTTGAGGCCCCGCTGACATTGCTGAATCGGTGTGTGTGACACCGATCCAGCGATGTCTTCACTGGTAACCAGGGTAAACATCGGGTTACTAAGCGCAGGGCCGCGCTTAGTAACCCGATGTTTACCCTGGTTACCAGCGTAAATGTAAAAAAAAACAAACAGTACATACTCGCCTTCTGATGTCCGTCAGGTCCCTTGCCGTCTGCTTCCTGCTCTCACTGACTCCCGGCCGTACAGTGAGAAGTGAGAGCACAGCAGTGACGTCACCGCTGCGCTCTGCTCTCAGTGTACGGCGGCTCAGTCAGAGCAGGAAGCAGACGGCAAGGGACCTGGACACCGAAAGGCGAGTATGTAGTGTTTGTTTTTTTTGGTAACCAGGGTAAACATCGGGTTACTAAGCGCGGCCCTGCGCTTAGTAACCCGATGTTTACCCTGGTTACCCGGGTGCTGCAGGGGTACTTCGGCATCGTTGAAGACAGTTTCAACGATGCCGAAGTCGTTCCCCTGATCGTTGGTCGATGGGGAGAGCTGTCTGTGTGACAGCTCCCCAGCGACCACACAGCGACTTACCAAAGATCACGGCCAGGTCATATCGCTGGTCGTGATCGTTGGTAAATCGCTTAGTGAGACGGGGCCTTAAAGTCTCCCTGAAAAAAAATAAATAAATAAAAAAACAGTGGGAGAGTAATATTGCCCTTTCAGCTTGTGTGCCAGTCTTGACTCCTGGGTGTGCCACCTCTCTCTCTCATTCAGTGGGCCATAGAAAGCCTTTTTTTTTTTTTTTTTTTTAAATATTATTTGGTTTCTAAAGTCTCCCTTAAAAAACAAAAAATACATAAAAAAACAGTGGGAGAGTAATATTGCCCTTTCAGCTTGTGTGCCAGTCTTGACTCCTGGGTGTGCCACCTCTCTCTCTCATTCAGTGGGCCATAGAAAGGCTATTTATTTTTTTGGTTTTTTTAATATTATTTGGTTTCTAAAGTCTCCCTGAAAATAAAAAAAAAAAAACTTAAAAAAACAGTGGGAGAGTAATATTGCCCTTTCAGCTTGTGCGCCAGTCTTGACTCCTGGGTGTGCCACCTCTCTCTCTCTAATTGTGGGCCATAGAAAGCCTTTTTTTTTTTTGTTTTTTTTTTAATATTATTTGGTTTCTAAAGTCTCCCTTAAAAAACAAAAAATACATAAAAAAACAGTGGGAGAGTAATATTGCCCTTTCAGCTTGTGTGCCAGTCTTGACTCCTGGGTGTGCCACCTCTCTCTCTCATTCAGTGGGCCATAGAAAGGCTATTTATTTTTTTGGTTTTTTTAATATTATTTGGTTTCTAAAGTCTCCCTGAAAATAAAAAAAAACTTAAAAAAACAGTGGGAGAGTAATATTGCCCTTTCAGCTTGTGCGCCAGTCTTGACTCCTGGGTGTGCCACCTCTCTCTCTCTAATTGTGGGCCATAGAAAGGCTATTTATTTTTTTGGTTTTTTTAATATTATTTGGTTTCTAAAGTCTCCCTGAAAATAAAAAAAAAAAAACTTAAAAAAACAGTGGGAGAGTAATATTGCCCTTTCAGCTTGTGCGCCAGTCTTGACTCCTGGGTGTGCCACCTCTCTCTCTCTAATTGTGGGCCATAGAAAGCCTTTTTTTTTTTTTTTTTAAATATTATTTGGTTTCTAAAGTCTCCCTTAAAAAACAAAAAATACATAAAAAAACAGTGGGAGAGTAATATTGCCCTTTCAGCTTGTGTGCCAGTCTTGACTCCTGGGTGTGCCACCTCTCTCTCTCATTCAGTGGGCCATAGAAAGGCTATTTATTTTTTTGGTTTTTTTAATATTATTTGGTTTCTAAAGTCTCCCTGAAAATAAAAAAAAAAAAACTTAAAAAAACAGTGGGAGAGTAATATTGCCCTTTCAGCTTGTGCGCCAGTCTTGACTCCTGGGTGTGCCACCTCTCTCTCTCTAATTGTGGGCCATAGAAAGCCTTTTTTTGTTTGTTTTTTTTTAAATATTATTTGGTTTCTAAAGTCTCCCTTAAAAAACAAAAAATACATAAAAAAACAGTGGGAGAGTAATATTGCCCTTTCAGCTTGTGTGCCAGTCTTGACTCCTGGGTGTGCCACCTCTCTCTCTCATTCAGTGGGCCATAGAAAGGCTATTTATTTTTTTGGTTTTTTTAATATTATTTGGTTTCTAAAGTCTCCCTGAAAATAAAAAAAAACTTAAAAAAACAGTGGGAGAGTAATATTGCCCTTTCAGCTTGTGCGCCAGTCTTGACTCCTGGGTGTGCCACCTCTCTCTCTCTAATTGTGGGCCATAGAAAGGCTATTTATTTTTTTGGTTTTTTTAATATTATTTGGTTTCTAAAGTCTCCCTGAAAATAATAAAAAAAAAACTTAAAAAAACAGTGGGAGAGTAATATTGCCCTTTCAGCTTGTGCGCCAGTCTTGACTCCTGGGTGTGCCACCTCTCTCTCTCTAATTGTGGGCCATAGAAAGGCTATTTATTTTTTTGGTTTTTTTAATATTATTTGGTTTCTAAAGTCTCCCTTAAAAAACAAAAAATACATAAAAAAACAGTGGGAGAGTAATATTGCCCTTTCAGCTTGTGTGCCAGTCTTGACTCCTGGGTGTGCCACCTCTCTCTCTCATTCAGTGGGCCATAGAAAGGCTATTTATTTTTTTGGTTTTTTTAATATTATTTGGTTTCTAAAGTCTCCCTGAAAATAAAAAAAAAAAAACTTAAAAAAACAGTGGGAGAGTAATATTGCCCTTTCAGCTTGTGCGCCAGTCTTGACTCCTGGGTGTGCCACCTCTCTCTCTCTAATTGTGGGCCATAGAAAGCCTTTTTTTGTTTGTTTTTTTTTAAATATTATTTGGTTTCTAAAGTCTCCCTTAAAAAACAAAAAATACATAAAAAAACAGTGGGAGAGTAATATTGCCCTTTCAGCTTGTGTGCCAGTCTTGACTCCTGGGTGTGCCACCTCTCTCTCTCATTCAGTGGGCCATAGAAAGGCTATTTATTTTTTTGGTTTTTTTAATATTATTTGGTTTCTAAAGTCTCCCTGAAAATAAAAAAAAACTTAAAAAAACAGTGGGAGAGTAATATTGCCCTTTCAGCTTGTGCGCCAGTCTTGACTCCTGGGTGTGCCACCTCTCTCTCTCTAATTGTGGGCCATAGAAAGGCTATTTATTTTTTTGGTTTTTTTAATATTATTTGGTTTCTAAAGTCTCCCTGAAAATAATTAAAAAAAAACTTAAAAAAACAGTGGGAGAGTAATATTGCCCTTTCAGCTTGTGCGCCAGTCTTGACTCCTGGGTGTGCCACCTCTCTCTCTCTAATTGTGGGCCATAGAAAGGCTATTTATTTTTTTGGTTTTTTTAATATTATTTGGTTTCTAAAGTCTCCCTGAAAATAAAAAAAAACTTAAAAAAACAGTGGGAGAGTAATATTGCCCTTTCAGCTTGTGCGCCAGTCTTGACTCCTGGGTGTGCCACCTCTCTCTCTCTAATTGTGGGCCATAGAAAGCCTTTTTTTTTTTGTTTTTTTTAATATTATTTGGTTTCTAAAGTCTCCCTTAAAAAACAAAAAATACATAAAAAAACAGTGGGAGAGTAATATTGCCCTTTCAGCTTGTGTGCCAGTCTTGACTCCTGGGTGTGCCACCTCTCTCTCTCATTCAGTGGGCCATAGAAAGGCTATTTATTTTTTTGGTTTTTTTAATATTATTTGGTTTCTAAAGTCTCCCTGAAAATAAAAAAAAAAAAACTTAAAAAAACAGTGGGAGAGTAATATTGCCCTTTCAGCTTGTGCGCCAGTCTTGACTCCTGGGTGTGCCACCTCTCTCTCTCTAATTGTGGGCCATAGAAAGCCTTTTTTTTTTTTTTTTTTAAATATTATTGGGTTTCTAAAGTCTCCCTTAAAAAACAAAAAATACATAAAAAAACAGTGGGAGAGTAATATTGCCCTTTCAGCTTGTGTGCCAGTCTTGACTCCTGGGTGTGCCACCTCTCTCTCTCTCATTCAGTGGGCCATAGAAAGGCTATTTATTTTTTTGGTTTTTTAATATTATTTGGTTTCTAAAGTCTCCCTGAAAATAAAAAAAAAACTTAAAAAAAAGTGGGAGAGTAATATTGCCCTTTCAGCTTGTGCGCCAGTCTTGACTCCTGGGTGTGCCACCTCTCTCTCTCTCTAATTGTGGGCCATAGAAAGCCTTTTTTTTTTTAATATTATTTGGTTTCTAAAGTCTCCCTTAAAAAACAAAAAATACATAAAAAAACAGTGGGAGAGTAATATTGCCCTTTCAGCTTGTGTGCCAGTCTTGACTCCTGGGTGTGCCACCTCTCTCTCTCATTCAGTGGGCCATAGAAAGGCTATTTATTTTTTTGGTTTTTTTAATATTATTTGGTTTCTAAAGTCTCCCTGAAAATAAAAAAAAACTTAAAAAAACAGTGGGAGAGTAATATTGCCCTTTCAGCTTGTGCGCCAGTCTTGACTCCTGGGTGTGCCACCTCTCTCTCTCTAATTGTGGGCCATAGAAAGCCTTTTTTTTTTTGTTTTTTTTTAATATTATTTGGTTTCTAAAGTCTCCCTTAAAAAACAAAAAATACATAAAAAAACAGTGGGAGAGTAATATTGCCCTTTCAGCTTGTGTGCCAGTCTTGACTCCTGGGTGTGCCACCTCTCTCTCTCATTCAGTGGGCCATAGAAAGGCTATTTATTTTTTTGGTTTTTTTAATATTATTTGGTTTCTAAAGTCTCCCTGAAAATAAAAAAAAAAAAACTTAAAAAAACAGTGGGAGAGTAATATTGCCCTTTCAGCTTGTGCGCCAGTCTTGACTCCTGGGTGTGCCACCTCTCTCTCTCTAATTGTGGGCCATAGAAAGCCTTTTTTTGTTTGTTTTTTTTTAATATTATTTGGTTTCTAAAGTCTCCCTGAGAAAAAAAAAAAAATAAATTAGGTGGGAGATTAATATTGACATTAGTGCTTGAGTGACAGTCCTGCGTGTGTGTCATCTCTGTGATTTTGTGCCACAGAAAACAGAGTGTGTAACATTGTGCCTGATTTTCCTTGTGGTCTCACCAACCTGTTAAGGGATATTGAAATCATACTGAAGTTATAGCTCACCGTGTAAGTTGTTTGACAGCAACAAATAAAGTTACTTTGGTTAAGATTTTAAAACAATGAGGACGTCTGGTGCAAGAGGTCGTCGTGGGCGTTCATTGTCAGCTGGTAATGATGGTAGTGGTAGTGGAGCATCAGGTGGTCGTGGGGATAAAAATATTCCACCTAAGTCTGGAGCTGTGGAGCCAGTTTCGTCGTCAGGCTACACAAGGCCTCGAACGCTCTCTTTTCTGGGAGTAGGAAAACCGCTTTTAAAGGCGGAGCAGCAACAGCAAGTTTTGGCTTACATTGCAGACTCAGCCTCTAGCTCTTTTGCCTCCTCTTCCGAAACTGGTAAATGTAAAAGCAGCGCGTCGCTTGTGGATGTTCACGGTCAGGGACAAGTCGCTTCCTTGTCCTCCTCAGCAAAAACTACAACAAGAAAGAAGGATGCAGCAGGCGACACAACGGGTCACTCCATGGAGCTCTTTACACATACCGTCCCTGGCTTAGAAAGTGAAACATTTAACAGGCCATGCCCATTACAAGTAGATTCTGACATGGAGTGCACTGATGCACAGCCACAGCCAGAGTACTATGCTGCTCCTTTGACTCAGACCACCACATTGCCCTCTCAGGGTACAGATCCACAATCAGACCCTGATGAGACTGTGTTGCCCCGCCACGAACGCTATACCACCGACCGACACAGTGACACAGACGAAGTTGCACACGAGCTCGAAGAGGAGGTAATAGATGACCCAGTTATTGACCCCGATTGGCAGCCATTGGGGGAACAGGGTGCAGGCGGCAGTAGTTCAGAAGCGGAGGTGGAGGAGGGGCCGCAGCAGGCATCAACATCGCAACAGGTTCCATCTGCCGGGCCCGTATCTGGCCCAAAACGCGTGTCAAAGCCAAAACCTGTTGGAGGACAGCGTGGCCATCCGGTTAAAGCTCAGTCTGCAATCCCTGAAAAGGGATCCGAGTCTAGGAAGAGTGCAGTCTGGCATTTTTTTAAACAACATCCAACTGATCAGCGCAAAGTCATCTGTCAAAAATGTTCAACTAGCTTAAGCAGAGGTCAGAATCTGAAAAGTCTAAATACTAGTTGCATGCATAGACACTTAACCACCATGCATTTTCAAGCCTGGACTAACTACCAAACGTCCCTTAAGGTTGTAGCACCCTCGGCCAATGAAGCTAGTCAGCAACGCAACATCCCTTCCGTCACTGTAAGGCCACCATTTTCCGCACCACCGGCAGTATCTGTGCAGGTTTCTTTGCCAGCCAAAAGCAGTCAGGGTCAGGGAACCACCAGTTTTGTAGGAGGAAATATTGCATCTAGGGCACCGGCGGAAACAATACCGTCTCCAACCGTCTCTCAGTCTGCCATGTACACCGGCACACCCGAAAGTTCCACGATCTCCAGCTCTCCAGTCCAGCTCACCCTACATGAGACTCTGGTTAGAAAAAGGAAGTACTTATCCTCGCATCCGCGTACACAGGGTTTTAACGCTCATATAGCTAGACTAATCTCGTTAGAGATGATGCCCTACCGGTTAGTTGAAAGCGAAGCTTTCAAAGCCCTGATGGAGTACGCTGAACCACGATACGAGCTACCCAGTCGACACTTTTTTTCCAGAAAAGCCATCCCAGCCCTGCACCAGCATGTTAAACAGCGCATCGTCCATGCACTCAGGCAATCTGTGAGTACAAAGGTGCACC
The DNA here is from genome assembly GCF_051348905.1 of Ranitomeya variabilis. Lineage (NCBI taxonomy): Eukaryota > Metazoa > Chordata > Amphibia > Anura > Dendrobatidae > Ranitomeya > Ranitomeya variabilis. The sequence goes on along the minus strand of NC_135237.1, from coordinate 498,645,245 downwards.
TGACTACAGATGCATGGACCAGTAGGCATGGCCAGGGACGTTATGTGTCCATCACGGCACACTGGGTGAATGTGGTGAATGCAGGGTCCACAGGCGACATCAATTTAGGGACAGTTGTGCCTAGCCCACGGTCTAGGAAACAGTTGGCTGTAGGCGTTCGCACCCCCTCCTCCTCCTCCTCCTCGTCCTCCTGCAGAAGCTACAGCTCTTCCACAGAACGCAGTCTGCCAACCACTCCATCGGCAGATGACACTGTTGCACACCAGTTGTCCCATTATGGGCCAGCTACTGCCAAGCGTCAGCAGGCTGTATTGGCTATGAAGTGTTTGGGCGACAACAGACACACCGCGGAAGTTCTGTCCGAGTTCTTGCAACAAGAAACGCAGTCGTGGCTGGGCACAGTAGATCTTGAGGCAGGCAAGGTAGTGAGTGATAACGGAAGGAATTTCATGGCTGCCATCTCCCTTTCCCAACTGAAACACATTCCTTGCCTGGCTCACACCTTAAACCTGGTGGTGCAGTGCTTATTGAAAACTTATCCTGGGTTCTCCGACCTGCTCCTCAAAGTGCGTGCACTTTGCTCACATATCCGACGTTCGCCTGTACACGCCAGCCGTATGCAGACCTATCAGCGGTCTTTGAACCTTCCCCAGCATCGCCTCATCATAGACGTTGCAACAAGGTGGAACTCAACACTGCACATGCTTCAGAGACTGTGCGAACAGAGGCGTGCTGTTATTTATTTGTGGGAGGATACACGGGCAGGCAGTAGGATGGCAGACATGGAGTTGTCAGGTGTGCAGTGGTCTAAGATACAAGACATGTGTCAAGTCCTTCAGTGTTTTGAGGAATGCACACGGCTGGTTAGTGCAGACAACGCCGTAATAAGCATGAGCATCCCCCTAATGCGTCTGCTGATGCAAAGTTTGACGCACATAAAGGAGCAGGCGTCTGCACCAGAGGAAGAGGAAAGCCTTGATGACAGTCAGCCATTGTCTGGTCAGGGCAGTGTACAGGACGAGGTAGCGGGCGAAGAGGAGGTGGAGGACGAGGAGGATGATGGGGATGAGTATATTTTTAATGCCGAACCTTTCCCGGGGGCACAGGAAATTGGTTGCGTGTCACGGCCGGGTTCTGGTTTTTTGAGGGACACAAGTGACGTAGATTTGCCTGCAACTGCCCCTCAACCAATCACAACCGGAGATTTGACAACTGGAACTTTGGCCCACATGGCGGATTATGCCTTACGTATCCTAAAAAGGGACACACGCATTACGAAAATGATGAACGATGACGATTACTGGTTGGCCTGCCTCCTTGATCCACGCTATAAAGGCAAATTGCAAAATATTATGCCACATGAGAACTTGGAACTAATATTAGCAACCAAACAATCAACTCTTGTTGACCGTTTGCTTCAGGCATTCCCAGCACACAGCGCACGTGATCGTTCTCACACGAGCTCCAGGGGGCAGCAGACTAGGAGTGTTAGGGGTGCACACATCAGAAGTGGCGTTGGACAGAGGGGTTTTCTGACCAGGTTGTGGAGTGATTTTGCTATGACCGCAGACAGGACAGGTACTGCTGCATCAATTGAAAGTGACAGGAGACAACATTTGTCCAGTATGGTTACTAACTATTTTTCATCCCTTATCGATGTTCTCCCTCAACCGTCATTCCCATTTGATTACTGGGCCTCCAAATTAGACACCTGGCCAGAATTGGCAGAATATGCATTGCAGGAGCTTGCTTGCCCGGCAGCAAGTGTCCTATCAGAAAGAGTATTCAGTGCTGCAGGTTCAATATTAACCGAAAAAAGGACTCGTCTGGCTACCCAAAATGTTGACGATCTAACATTCATTAAAATGAACCACAACTGGATTTCGAAATCTTTTGCCCCACCTTGCCCGGCCGACACCTAGCTTTCCTATGAAAAGCTCTTGCCTGTGAATTACTTTTCTAATGTCTAATTTGCTGCAGCTGATTGTACAGCATACGACATGTTTACACCTCCCTAAATGGCAAAACTCCCCACACGGGGCCGTGGTATCGCGACTTGGCGCAAGCACCCGTGAGACTGCTGTTTGTCTGAAGAGGTGGGTGTGCTCGCTTTTGGTTGACGGCATTGCTACTGGGTCCCTCATAGTACAATGTAGTGTCTCTGGCGGTGGCGGTGCGCACCCAACGTCAGACACACCGTTGTAACATGAGGGGCCCTGGGGCGGTCCCGCCGGCCTCAAGAGAGTTCCCCCCTACCCCAGCTCAAAATGTGCTCTACCACGTGCAAAATTATGTCGCACAGCTCCACCAATCTTTAGTCTATTCGCTGACATCATTCAATGTCTGGCACTGACAATACAAATTTGTAGACATCTATGATGCAACTTAAAGTAGTCTGTGTCTGTGTCCTATATTGGCACCATTAAATAGTTACTGCCAAATTACTATGTCAGAAACTCAGTAGATGAGCCCACCCCTGTACCTAAGTATGCCACCTTTTTTTTTGTTTTGGTTGTTTTGCGAGACATTAACATCTATTTATATTTTGGGAGTACTGGGACAGACACTCCTTGCACTACTCCTCCACTCACCACCAAGCTGCCTGTGTATCCATGTAACCGCTGTAAAACTGCCATGAGCCTATTGTTTGTTATTTTAGGCCTTTGATAGCCTGTCTGCGGTCCCTACTTTAAATACTCCTCCACTCATCACCAGCTGCCTGCCCGTGTATCCATGTAACCGCTGTAAAACTGCCATGAGCCTATTGTTTGTTATTTTAGGCCTTTGATAGCCTGTCTGCGGTCCCTACTTTAAATACTCCTCCACTCATCACCAGCTGCCTGCCCGTGTATCCATGTAACCGCTGTAAAACTGCCATGAGCCTATTGTTTGTTATTTTAGGCCTTTGATAGCCTGTCTGCGGTCCCTACTTTAAATACTCCTCCACTCACCACCAAGCTGCCTGCCCGTGTATCCATGTAACCGCTGTAAAACTGCCATGAGCCTATTGTTTGTTATTTTAGGCCTTCGAAGCCTGTCTGCGGTCCCTCCTTCCACTAGGCCTCCACTGACCAGACCACTGCTGCCCGTGTACCCCTGGAACCAATTTTAAAGTGCCTACAGCCAGCCCATTTTATTGTGTTAGGCCTTCGAAGCCTGTCTGCGGTCCCTCCTTCCACTAGGCCTCCACTGACCAGACCACTGCTGCCCGTGTACCCCTGGAACCAATTTTAAAGTGCCTACAGCCAGCCCATTTTATTGTGTTAGGCCTTCGAAGCCTGTCTGCGGTCCCTCCTTCCAATAGGCCTACACTGACAAAGGTACACCTGACAACAGACACATGGACCTGTAGGCATGGCCACGGAAGGTTACGTGTCCTTTGTGGCTCAATGGGTTAATGTATTGGATGCATGGTCCACACAGGGGACAGCCTGCTAAGTCTGTATGCAGTCCCTAATTCAAGTTGTCCTCAACTGAATAAAGCTGAGCTTCTACCTTCTGGCTCTCATTAAGTGTTTTTTTAAAAACAAAATGGTGGTTCCGGCCTACTAACAGTGTCTGCCCCTGCCTGGTGTTGCCCTCAACTGAATAAAGCTGAGCTTCAACCTTCTGGCTCTCATTAAGTGTTTTTTAAAAAACAAAATGGTGGTTCCGGCCTACTAACGGCTTCTGCCCCTCCCTGGTGTTGCCCTCAACTGAATAAAGCTGAGCTTCTACCTTCCGGCTCTGATTAACTGCTGTTTTTAAACACATTGCTGGTTCCGGCCTACTAACGGCTTCTGCCCCTCCCTGGTGTTGCCCTCAACTGAATAAAGCTGAGCTTCTACCTTCCGGCTCTGATTAACTGCTGTTTTTAAACACATTGCTGGTTCCGGCCTACTAACGGCTTCTGCCCCTCCCTGGTGTTGCCCTCAACTGAATAAAGCTGAGCTTCAACCTTCTGGCTCTCATTAAGTGTTTTTTAAAAAACAAAATGGTGGTTAGGGCCTACTAACGGCTTCTGCCCCTCCCTGGTGTTGCCCTCAACTGAATAAAGCTGAGCTTCTACCTTCCGGCTCTGATTAACTGCTGTTTTTAAACACATTGCTGGTTCCGGCCTACTAACGGTGTCTGCCCCTGCCTGGTGTTGCCCTCAACTGAATAAAGCTGAGCTTCAACCTTCTGGCTCTCATTAAGTGTTTTTTAAAAAACAAAATGGTGGTTCCGGCCTACTAACGGTGTCTGCCCCTGCCTGGTGTTGCCCTCAACTGAATAAAGCTGAGCTTCAACCTTCTGGCTCTCATTAAGTGTTTTTTAAAAAACAAAATGGTGGTTAGGGCCTACTAACGGCTTCTGCCCCTCCCTGGTGTTGCCCTCAACTGAATAAAGCTGAGCTTCTACCTTCCGGCTCTGATTAACTGCTGTTTTTAAACACATTGCTGGTTCCGGCCTACTAACGGTGTCCGCCCCTGCCTGGTGTTGCCCTCAACTGAATAAAGCTGAGCTTCAACCTTCTGGCTCTCATTAAGTGTTTTTTAAAAAACAAAATGGTGGTTCCGGCCTACTAACGGTGTCTGCCCCTGCCTGGTGTTGCCCTCAACTGAATAAAGCTGAGCTTCAACCTTCTGGCTCTCATTAAGTGTTTTTTAAAAAACAAAATGGTGTTTAGGGCCTACTAACGGTGTCTGCCCCTCCCTGGTGTTGCCCTCAACTGAATAAAGCTGAGCTTCAACCTTCTGGCTCTCATTAAGTGTTTTTTAAAAAACAAAATGGTGGTTAGGGCCTACTAACGGTGTCTGCCCCTCCCTGGTGTTGCCCTTAACTGAATAAAGCTGAGCTTCAACCTTCTGGCTCTCATTAAGTGTTTTTTAAAAAACAAAATGGTGGTTAGGGCCTACTAACGGCTTCTGCCCCTCCCTGGTGTTGCCCTCAACTGAATAAAGCTGAGCTTCTACCTTCCGGCTCTGATTAACTGCTGTTTTTAAACACATTGCTGGTTCCGGCCTACTAACGGTGTCTGCCCCTGCCTGTTGTTGCCCTCAACTGAATAAAGCTGAGCTTCAACCTTCTGGCTCTCATTAAGTGTTTTTTAAAAAACAAAATGGTGGTTCCGGCCTACTAACGGTGTCTGCCCCTGCCTGGTGTTGCCCTCAACTGAATAAAGCTGAGCTTCAACCTTCTGGCTCTCATTAAGTGTTTTTTAAAAAACAAAATGGTGTTTAGGGCCTACTAACGGTGTCTGCCCCTCCCTGGTGTTGCCCTCAACTGAATAAAGCTGAGCTTCAACCTTCTGGCTCTCATTAAGTGTTTTTTAAAAAACAAAATGGTGGTTAGGGCCTACTAACGGTGTCTGCCCCTCCCTGGTGTTGTCCTCAACTGAACAAAGCTGAGCTTCCACATTCTGGCTTTCGGCCTATACTATCAGATATTAAACTGCATTTGGCCTACTAGTGTGGTTAGGCCCTTGAAACAGTGTCTGCTGCTCTTGGGTTTGCTACTCCACTGAACAAAGCAATGCCGCCTGTTTAGTCCTGTTACCAATTTTGATCTGCATTTAGCCTACTTTATTCTTTGGCCCTATATCTGTTTCCTCATCATCCTGCCCATTGCCCAGCCACTGCTAGATGAGTCTGCTGGTACATTGACCTAGACCACTACATTCCCCTTGTACTCTACACAGCCAGAATCTGACCCTGCTGAAAGTAAGGTTCCCCTTCCCGCATATTATACCACCTTACACAGGGACAAAGAGGAAGGTGCAGATGAAAGTGCAGGTCCCTTCATCAGGTGGGGGGGCATACTCGTTGGCGACGTCACTGGCACAGGGCCACTCAGAGTACGCAAAAGTGTCGCTGCTGGTGGGAGGCGCCCCCGCCATGCAAACACACCGCCGTACTTTGAGGGGCCCTGTGCCAGTGCCAATGCGAACGAGTGGGCCCCCCCTGCTTGCTCAGGATCACAGCACTTGCAACGTTGAAATACTTACCTCTCCCTGCTCCACCGCCATGACGTAGTCCATGTTTCCTGGGCCCACTAAAACCTTGAACCAGCCCTACCCCCACAACTTTTGCCAAATGACCCCCAATTTCCAGTGCCCAACTATTATTATAAAGTTAATTAAGATTGACAAGCTTCAGAAAACAAGAATGGATGTTTTTGGCAGTAAAATATGCACTGTAGGTGTTTTCCTGGCCTCCACTCACTGCCGGCTATGCTTCCCCATTGACTTGCATTGGGTTTCGTGTTTCGGTCGATCCCCGACTTTTAGCGATAATCGGCCGACTTCACTCGACTCGACTCTGGACTAAATCGGGTTTCACAAAACCAGACTCGATCTTAAAAAAATGAAAGTCGCTCAACCCTACTGAGAGCCTTTTATACTCTAGGCTCCATCCCAAACACTCATGCCCACTCGATCGAGACATCTCCCGCTGGTCAATCCGATGCTACCACATCACCAGGGCAGCTAACGTTCAACCAATAAGAAGACGCCACATCAGGGACATGTTCGTTAAGATGTGCTTAATGCCATGCATTCTGTACATTGTGCATAACTCACCTGTATGTATTCCTAAATACTGGTTTAGGAAAATGTACAACATCTTTAGAGATTTGAGGTGGAAAAGAGGAACCCCCAGAACAAGACTGGAAAAACTGCGATTACCAAAATATCAGGGATGGTTAGCTTTGCCTCATATATGGGGGTACTACTTAGCTTCCCAGTTTCAGCACTTCCAAGGCTGGGCATTGGATTAGGCCCAGGAAGCAGGATTGATGGTATTAAAATACTTGGGAGAGGGAGAGAATTTACTGGAGATACTGGAATCACACAAATTTGCAGGTACTCCCAGTATATACACTACCCGGTCACTAGTATATAATAATACTGTTTGGGATGACAGACTTCTGAAATTACACACCTGTCTGGAATACCTTTAATCTAGAGGAGTTCCAAAGATTGGAGGGATTTAAAGTATGGAAGAATATATGGGCATACTCGGAAAACCATATCAAGTCGTTTGAACAGCTGAAAAAGGAGTTTAATTCTTGCAAAACTGAAATCTTATTATACTTGCTATATATATTTGATACTCCTTGAGAAAAACATTAGGTGAAACGTACATTGAAGTCACAAGAGCCACGGGGTACGGACCACTGGTATACTTTACTTTTCCACGCTACAGAGTTCAATTGAGTTCATGCCACCAGGGGGTGCAGCTTCGATGAGGTCACCACTAGTCACCGAAGCTCCGCCCCCTGCATTTAATTAATTCCCCAGTCTTTTAAAGCCAGGAGCGGTCGCATTAGCAGCGCTTCCGGTTGTAAAATGTAAATGCCCCTAGATATGGATTACTGCTTGGGACTTGACTGTACGGCGGACAGGTATGGGATATTGTTGTTTTTTTTATTTTGGAATTTTTACAGAGGAACGAGGGCTTCACTTGGATTGAGCGTGCAATAAAGATATTAAAAACCTGTGTGTTTCATTATTTCACTAAAATACTTTTTTCTTAGTGTGTGTGTGTTTTATTAACTCTTTCACAACTGTGGGATTAGTAATGGATAGGTGTCTTATTGACACCTCTCCATTACTAAGCCTGCTTAATGTCACCTTACAATAGCAAGGTGACATTAACCCCTTATTACCCTATATGCCAATGCCACAGGGCAGTGGGAAGAACCAAGCAAAGCTCCAGAATTGGCGCATCTAATAGATGCATCTTTTCTGGGCAGCTGCGGGCTGCATTTTTAAGGCTGGGGGACCCATAGCCATGACCCCTTACCAGCCAGAGAATAGCAGCCTGCACCTGTGAGTTTTGCCGGGTTGGTTGGAAAATATAGGGGGGACCGCACATCCGGTTTTCTTTCATCCCTTCTCCCCTGCTCGCACTGTTTTTGGCCGAGCAGGGGAGAGCGGATGACAGCCAGCTTCAGCACCACACGCAGGGGAACAGTGCTTACAGTAGCGCTGTTTGTCCCGTGGCCGGCCGTGCGCATGGAGGAGAGTGTACATGGTAAAAAATGGACATGTCTACGTGTTTTGCACACGGACATACAGTATGGTCCGTGAAAACACGCTCATATGTGCATAGACCCATTCATTTGAATGGGTCTACGTGCGTCAGTGTCTCCGGTACGTGAGAAAACTATCACTACACGTACTGGAGGCACTGATGTGGGAAACTGCCCTTAACTGTTAGATGAACCAACCAGGGGAGGTAATCTGCTGGATCTGGCGCTGTCAAACAGACCAGATACAATTTCTGATCTACAGGTCTGGGAGCATTTGGGAAGCAGTGACTATAATATAGTAAGTAATGTAATTTTTAATCAAACATTCAGAGGGGAAAATGTGAAAACCTGGAATTTTGGAAAGCTAATTTCAACTAATTAAAAAAAGAGCTTAATTGAGTAGACTGGCACCATGTCATGGTAACTGGGGATACCGAACATGATTATGGCATGTTTAAGGAAATGCTAATAGAATCCCATAGAAAACTTATACCCTTTGGCAATAAAATGTCAAGAAATAAAAATAAACCATTGTGGATAAATGAGACAGTACAAGGTTTAATAAGACAAAACCAAAGGGCATTGAGAATCCTGAAGGCTGAGAATACAGAATTAGCATTTCAGGAGTATAAAAATCTCACTAAAAAATGTGAAAAAGAAATCAAGCTAGCAAAGTTATCTACAGAGAAACAAATCACCAGCAATTAAAATAGATCTCCCAAAATTTTATAAATACATAAGTGCCAGAAAGAGAAAAACAGATGGTATATCGGCCCCTTAAAACATGATATCAAAATAATTATAGAGGACAAAGAAAAGGCAGAGATATTAAACAGGCACTTTACATCCATGTTCACCAATGATCTGTCTGTTCCAGTGATCATTCATCAAGGCAAAAATCAAACTTCACCACCTACTATAAATAGTTTAACAAAAAAAGAAGTATACCTGCATCTGAGGTAATAAAACTTTGACAACTCTCCTGGCCCAGATAACATTCATCCACGGATACTACGGGAATTGAGCTTAATAATTAACAGACCACTGTATCTCATATTCTTCATATTCTTTGACTCTCTTGTAACAGGGGTGGTTCCACAGGCTTGAAGGATGGCTGTTGTGGTACCGATATTTAAGAAAAGTAAGAAGGTGGATCCAGGCAACTACCATGTCTAACATAAATAGTGTGCAAAGAGATGACCTGCAGAGATATATTGCAGAGAATAATATAATAAATGAAAAACAGCATGGATTCATGAAAGATAGGTTGTGTTTAACCAACATGTTGGGTTTGTGTGAGGATGTAAGTGCAAATCTGCATGTTGATAATGTGGTTAATGTGATTTATCTGGACTTTGCAAAGGCATTTGATTCTGTACTACTTAACAGCCTTATACTGAAGCAACAGAAGCAAGGATGGGGTGTGATGCAGTGACCCCTGTAACAGGTAGGGGGCGCTGCATAGTCTCCCCGGTATGTGCACGGAGTTGTATTGAGGCCGTGAGAATAGACCTGCAGTGATGTCAGGATCACGTGACCAGCCATGTGATCTATTACTGTGGGTGTGGTTACAGGTACATAACGTGACCAGGGTGTGGGTCACATGTTCCTGTGTGGTTCCAGTGAGTGGACCTGAGTGGTGAAGGTCCTGAGGGCCCTGTGTATTGTCCTGTGTATGGTTCCTGTGGGCCTGTGTGTGGGCCGTGTGTGCTCCTGTGTTGGAAGACCTGGGTGGAGACTTCCTGGAGAGCACCTGCTAGCGTGGGAGGTCCTGGGAGGAGGACCGGATCCCTGAGCAGGACACAGTGGAACCTGGGGAAGCTACCGGCCTTCGGTGGCTCTGGACTGACTGATGTGTGCCGGCCAGGCAAGTTGGTGAACCCTGTAAGGCAGTTTCCCCAGGAGGAGTGGACTGACAAGGAGTCAGCAGGTGGAGCAGGAGCTCCCGTCAGGTACTATACAGACTGTTAGTGCTTGTGAAGTTCTATGAACTGTGTGGTCACCCATGGCAACTGAACGGAGTGAGGTTCAGCGTGTGTAGAGACCACGACCCGGAGTCACATGTGCTGTTTGTGACTTGGGACATTGGTGAACTGTTCGGCGTACGGACACCCATGATAACTGGACGAAGTGAGAGATCCAGCAGGTTTGGTGTCCGTGAGTCAAAGCCGTAAATGAAGTGTTTAAAGCTGCAAGTTAATAGCACCAGTTGGTGCCTGTTGTGTTTCATGAAATGTACATAAGGAACTGTGCATAGCCCGGTTTATGACACCGTAATAAACCGCATGGACTGTTTTATTTTTAAAACCCGTGCCCGTGTGCTGAATATCACGGCCAAGTGAGTGTCCCCCAACACACTCAGTAAGAATAGTCTTACAGGGGGTAAACTATATGCAGATGGGTAAAGAATTGGCTAAATGGCAGGAAGCAAAGATTTGCATTAAATGGTAAGTTCTCTAAGTGGGATATAGTCAGTAGTGGAGTCTTGCAGGGATCTGTGCTAGGACTAGTGTTGAGCAATCCGATACTGCAAATATCGAGTATCGGCCGATATTTGCTGTATCGGAATTCCGATACCCAGTTCCGATATTTTTGCGATATCGGAAATCGGAATCGGAAGTGTGCTGTGCGTATGGTTCCCAGGGTCTGGAGGAGAGGAGACTCTCCTTCAGGCCCTGGGATCCATATTCATGTAAAAAATAAATAATAAAAATAAAAAATATTGATATACTCACCCCTCCGGCGGACCCTGGCGCTTAGCGGTGCCTCCGTTCCTAAGAATGCAGGGAGTGAATGACCTTCGATGACGTTGCGGCTTGTGATTGGTCGCGTGAGCGGTCACATGAGCGGTCACATGAGCGGTCACGCGACCAATCACAAGCCGCGACGTCATCGAAGGTCCTTCACTCTGCATTCTTAGGAACGGAGGCAGACGCTTGGACCGGTGAGAGCCGGGGCCGTCAGAGGGGTGAGTATATCAATATTTTTAATTTTTATTCTTTATTTTATACATGAATATGGATCCCAGGGCCTGAAGGAGAGTTTCCTTTCCTTCAGACCCTGGGAACCTTTCTGATATTTTGTGTCCCATTGATATGCATTGGTATCGGGTATCGGTATCGGCGATATCCAATATTTTTTGGATATCGGCCGATCCAATCCGATACCGATACCTTTGCATATCGGAAGGTATCGTTCAACACTAGCTAGGACCAATTCTTTTTAACCTCTTTATTATTGACCTAGTGGATGGGATAGAGAGTAGTGTCAGTCTTTTCTGTTGACGCCAAACTATGTAGGATACTAAAATCTTACCTTGACTTTACAATACTGAAAAATGATCTGGATAAGATGACTGAATGGGCAAACACTTGGCAAATGAGGATTAATGTAGATAAATGAAGAGAAATGCCCACAGGACAGAGTAATCCTATTTTATGCATATACATTAAATGGGACCATACTCAGGACTATAGAACAGGAGAAGGATTTGGGTATTCTGGTTACAAGTAAGCTGAGCAGCAGTACTCAATGTCAAGCAGCATCCGCAAAAGCAAACAATATTTTAGGATATATAAAACAGAGATAAAATCTTGTGATCACAACATATTGTTACCCTTATATAAATCACTGGTGAGGCAATATCTAGAATATGGGACACAGTTTTAATAAGGATATTCAGAAGTTAGAGTCAGTTCAAAGGCGGGCAGCTAGATTATTACAAGGGATGGAAGGCCTCTAATATGATTAAAGGTTGGAAAAGTTGGGCTTGTTTAGCTTAGAAAAAGACACCTCATAGGATATCAATATATGTGTGGTCAGTACAAAGGACTTGTACATGACTTATTCCTTCCAAAGGCCAAACTAAGGACCAGAGGACATTCATTATAGGTGAAGGAAAGGTGATTTTGGCAGCTAAATAGGAAAGGGTTCTTTACACTTAGAGCAGTGAGACTGTGGGATGTCCTACCATAAGAGTTAGTAATGGCAGACACTATGGCAGCTATTAGAAAAAGGCTGGATGATTTCCATAACACACATACTTGTAACATTGTGGGTTATAGTTAATTTAGTGACAAAATGCACAATTGGTAAAGAAAGGTTGAACTTGGTGGACCTAGGTCTTTTTTCAACCTATGTAACTATGTAACATAATGCTGTGCTCTTTTATGTGAATGTGCAATCTCATAAGCACAGTCCTGCTCACCGATATTGGCACCCCTTAATTTTTTTCTTAGACTGTGCAATACCTTCAGAAATAAACCAAAGTTATAGCCTCAGGATTTTTAATTAGTGGTCCAAAGTAATGCAACGATGAAACATTACTTTTCAACTGACATGTTGCAATTTCAAAGAAGAAACAGAATAAACAGAATGTGCAGCAATAAAGGCACCTCTAATTAATACTTGATTGCACACACTTTGGCATTGATGACAGCCTCCAAATGTTTCTGGTAGACATCAAACAGCTTCTTGCATTTCTCAACTAATATTTTCTCCCACTCTTACTTTGTAGTTTGTTCAAGCTCTTGAATGTTTGCAGGGTTCTTTTTCCCCAATAGCAGATTTCAGCTCACCCCAAAGATTTTCTATAGGATTGAGGTCAGGACTAATTTCTGGTGATTCAAAACAGTCCGGTTTTCTTTTTCAACCATCCTTGTGTACTTTGGGATGTGTGCTTTGGGTCATTGTCTTGCTGGAGAAACCATGATCTTCAACTCAATCCAAGTTTTCTTATAATGAGTAGGACATTTCTCTCTAAAATCTCTTGATAATTATCTGATTTCATGATTCTTGTGATATGGTGAAGGCCTCCAGTACCAGACGCAGCAAAGCAACTTCAAAGGATTATCGATCCTCTACCATGGTTTTCTGTTGGGCATGTGTTCTTTTTCTTAAAAGCTTTATTGCGCCATCTGTAAACAAACTGTTGCTTTGCATTGCTGAAAAGCTCTATTTTTGTTTCATCTGTCCACAGAACATTTTCCCAGAAGGATTGCGGTTTGTCTTGGTATTCTTTGGCTAAGATCAGTCGGTTTTATGTCTTTTCTTCAGTAATGGTTTCTTCATTGGTCTTCGCCCTTAAAACTCTGCTTGGTTTAGTGTGCGGCATATGGTACTTGTTGAAACCTTGACCCAGACTGTTCCAGGTTGGCCTTCAGGTCTTTTGATGTTTGACGTGGTGTTTTTTTCCACCATTCACTCCAACCTTCGAAGACATCTCTTGTCAATTTTCCTCCTTTCCTCAAGTACAGGGAGGTTCTTGATGGTTCCTGGCCTGGCAAACTTCTTAATAACATTGCACTGTTGAAACTGGGTTACCAGGGTCTTTGTAGATGGCCTTATACCCATTGAAAGTCTTGTGTTTGCTAATAGCAGTTCTTAATGTCCTCAGACAGCTCCTTTGCCTTTACCATTGTAATATAGGAACAAGGCCTACCATGTGGCTTCTTAAAACACTGAAGTTATCATTCATTGGCTAATTCATGTCACATGGACACCAACAATTAATCACAGGCGATTCTCATTTGTGATTTACCTCAGGCGAGTCAAAATGTGTTTCCATACTAATTTAATGTAATGGGTGCCAATACCAGTGTCAAAGCATGCTTTAGGTTTTTTGTTGTTCCCTCCCATTGTTTTTTGTTTTAAATTATTGTTTATCATTTGCTCTATTTCATTTAACACGAGAAGCTCTATACAAAAAAACTTTCACTTGATTACTTTTTCCAGGAGATATTCCATCTACCACATACGGTACCTTCCGTGGAGCCCCTAGTCCATATATTGATAAAGTCAAGAATATATGGGCCTCAACGCTGTCCGGGTCCAACGTAGACCGATGGACATACACGGGGAATCAGGGTGCAGCTTACAGTTTCACACTGAGTCTCTCTTAGGTGGAACATGCGCGGTACTCACGGACTTGGAGAGTTTGGCACCCTGCTTTGTGGTTACCAACAGGCATACTGTGCGTCTCTCCTCCCGGACTCAGCTAGTGGCATTGGGAATGCTCGGGCGCAGGCCTGCTCAGCACCAGTTCTCGAGGGACAGAGCACTCACTTCTCTCTGCTGCACGCTGTCTTCTCCCGTCAAGACTGACTGCTTCTGCACGCGCTGTGGCTGCAGCTACTTAGCCACATCCCCTGCTTACGAATGCAAAGGTTTGTCCGGTCGCTTAAGTTTTTTCTCGGACAACAGAGGATACAGCCTAACAGTTCCGGACCCAGCACAGAACAGGTCCCCACGGCCCGGTCCTTCTTCTTACACTCCCCTTTCCTTTTGCTTGCCATTCCACAGGCAAGAGTTCCTGCAGTGAACATTGACACTCCTCCATCTCTTGGATGATTCTCTGCCAAATTAATTGGTCTTGTTCATATCAGTTGGGTGATATTCCAGCCGTTGTCCGTTTGGTGTGGCATAAGCTAGGTTGAGTAGTCAAGTCAGGTTGAGTAGCTTTAGGCTCCTGTTCCTCTTCTGTGCCAATAAGTAGCAGGTCGGAGAAATCTTCCTCATCATAGTCGAAAGCTGCAGAAAGGAGTGTTTCAGGAACAACTTGTGCTCTCTCTGGTTGGTCGGGGTCTCGTGACAAGCAAGGACATAGCATCTTCCGATGAACTACTCTGGTGAGGGCACCTGCTTTCCCTTCTGGTTGACTCTCATAAACAGGTCCTTCAGTTCTGAACCGGCATTCCACCTGATACGGGGTCTTTTCCCACAGATACTCCAACTTGCCTTGAGAGTGTTTGTCTCAGACCAAAACGTGGTTACCAGCCTTAGGAGCTGTCCCTCACAGGGGAGCTGTCTCAGGATGTTCAAGCTCCTGAAACTTGGTTTGCACAAGTCGATGTAGAGTCTGAAAACGGTGTTGATGTTCACGGACCCAAGTGGACACCCCCATCCATGGGTAGTCCTCCTCCGGATCCAATTCCAGCTCAGTGATTTCTTGCCCTTTTTGGACAAACAGCAGGGTGTATGGTGTGTATCCAGTTGTGCTGTGCACCTAGTTGTTGCACACCCAGACTAATTCAGCTCAAACTCAGGCCAGCAAACTTTCCTGTCCTCCTCCAATGTCCTCAGCATCTGAATCAGCGTCTGATTGAAACACTCGCAGGCACTATTTCTGTGGGGATGGTAGGGCGTCATCCAGGATTTCTCAATCTGCTACAGGTGATGCAGTTCTTCCATCACTTGTCCTTGGAAACAGGCACCTTGGTCAGAGTGAATTCTCTTCTGACAACCATTCACTCGGATGAAGTTTCTGAAAATGGCCGTCTGGTCCCAGGTCGGAGTCACCACAGCAAATTTGGTAAAGTGATTTGTCCTAACCAGACAGTGTTCATATCCAAGGTGAGCCGGACCTAGAGTCACGTAGTCAATCATCAACACCTCTAGAGGAGCAGAAGTCATGATGGTCTGTGTAGGAGCCCTCTGTTCAGGAGGCTTAGCTAGCCTCACAGTTTCTGCATTGTTGACAGGCTTCATCTACTGCAGCTTTCAGCTGAGGATGGTAGACCAAGTTCTGCAGCCACTGTAATGTCTTCTCTGGGCCAAAGTGGGCCCCTCCTTCATGAGCTTCTGTGGACGCCTCACGAAGCAACTGTTCTGGGAGCAACATTTGGCAGGTGACTCCCAACTCTCGTGTCAGCTGTACTTTCCGGTACAGGAGGCCATCTTAAAATAAAGTGCACTTTGCTTGACAAGTATATATTTATGATTCTATGATATAAGTTGCTCCTGCCCTATAGTTGTGCATTGTCACAACATTATTAAACCCACTTGATTTTGGTACTGTGCGATACGTGCAATATTATAAAGACAGTGACCTCAAAACCTCTGTCTATTCCTGAATGTGTCTTCTATACTGTAAGTGTTTATATTGCTTGATATGGATAAGTAAATTTATGAATTTTTATGCACCTATGTACTCTGTGTCCTCCTACCTACTGGCCATCTTCCAGTTGCAGCTTCTCTTACTGTCAAAGGATCTGTAGAGTTCCCGGGGACAGGGTGTCCCTCTCTCTTTGGCTCAGGAGTTGTTGCAGAGCCACCTATTGCCTCATCTGAGTGAGTTCCCCATCTTCCTGCTGAAGCTGTACCCAGTTGTCATAGGGTCGTCCCGGTGTGGGTTCTCTGGATGCCTCCCTGATCTGTCTCTGCATTGCCACCAACATCCTAGAGGGATTACGAAGCTCAGGGATCTCTTCAGTCTCCAGCTCTTTTTCCCAGTTAGGTCCAGGTCGCACGTGAGTTGCTCTGGATAGAGCATCGGCATGTGTGTTCTCAGCTCCTCTCCGATAGGCAATCTTGTATCGGTACTTGGCCAAGCGGGCCACCAATCTCAGCTCCAGGCCCGTAGTTTCACATTTTCCAGATGAGATAGAGGATTGTTGTCTGTGCACAACAAGCCTTCGGACCCTGACAGGTACTCAGTGAACTTCTCGGTCATTGCCCATACCAACATAAGCAGTTCCAGCTTGAAAGAACTGTAGTTATCTGGGTTTCATTCGGAGTCATGGAGGAACCGACTCGCTCTTTTCCGCCCTGCATTTGTGACAATACGGTTCCTAGTCCATGTAGACTTCCATCGGTGTGAAGGATGAAGAGTTGAGAGAAGTCTGCATAGGCCAGTGCGGGTGCTTCAGTCAGAGCCATCTTTATATTTGAAAAAACTGACCGTCACATCCATACATAGACTAAGTGTGAACAGGTGCTGAACCTAGAGTAACCAACTCATATATAGTCAAGTAAAAAAGGCAGCACACTGCAGCGCTAAGACATGCAAACATGAAACATGAAAACTGAACTGCAATACTGCACTAGAAATATGAAAAATGAGAGCGTTTAGCGCATAAAAATGGCCAATTTTATGTGTACCTGATAGCCCCTTTATGGCATCTCTCGTATATCAGGTCCTACGCTTGCCTACCTCGCTGAGAATAAACGTCTCCATGTGAATGGGTACCTGTGAAAACCTCTTCCTAGACTCATATTCTCTCTCTCTGTGGAGGGGTACTGGACCCGCTGCGATTAAAACACCTGGGCTAGGAGGCGGAGTGCTCAGTCAGAAGGCTAAATAATATATTTGAAAAAACTGACCGTCACATCCATACATAGACTAAGTGTGAACAGGTGCTGAACCTAGAGTAACCAACTCATATATAGTCAAGTAAAAAAGGCAGCACACTGCAGCGCTAAGACATGCAAACATGAAACATGAAAACTGAACTGCAATACTGCACTAGAAATATGAAAAATGAGAGCGTTTAGCGCATAAAAATGGCCAATTTTATGTGTACCTGATAGCCCCTTTACGGCATCTCTCGTATATCAGGTCCTACGCTTGCCTTCCTCGCTGAGAATAAACGTCTCCATGTGAATGGGTACCTGTGAAAACCTCTTCCTAGACTCATATTCTCTCTCTCTGTGGAGGGGTACTGGACCTGCTGCGATTAAAACACCTGGGCTAGGAGGCGGAGTGCTCAGTCAGAAGGCTAAATAATATATTTGAAAAAACTGACCGTCACATCCATACATAGACTAAGTGTGAACAGGTGCTGAACCTAGAGTAACCAACTCATATATAGTCAAGTAAAAAAGGCAGCACACTGCAGCGCTAAGACATGCAAACATGAAACATGAAAACTGAACTGCAATACTGCACTAGAAATATGAAAAATGAGAGCGTTTAGCGCATAAAAATGGCCAATTTTATGTGTACCTGATAGCCCCTTTAAGGCTACGGCTTTACGGCTAAAACAATGTTTTATTGTCCTGATTGGGGTCTCTGTTGTGATGACCCCTTATAGTCTGAGGGGCAAGTTCCTTAGTTAATGTAAAAAGACATAAATCCATGCGACACATTCATTCCACCACTAAGACAGTCAAAGGTCGTCATCAGTTTATATTCCCAGACTCTTCTGTCTCTTTGAGTTTTAAAGTTACCCTTTAACACAAGTAATTTCATGTCCATAATGCTATGATTTGGGAGACAAAAATGTATTGCCACCACCTTACACCTTAGTGGTGGAATGAATGTGTCGCATGGATTTATGTCTTTTTACATTAACTAAGGAACTTGCCCCTCAGACTATAAGGGGTCATCACAACAGAGACACTATAAAAGGACAATAAAACATTCCTTATCTAAGAACTGGCCCAACATTTATGGACATAACTGTTTATCACTCATGGTAATTCTGCTTCATGCCACCTGTCTTATCCATGTTTTTTTTCTTTTTTGTTCTGTGCTATGTTGTGCATAAATATGTAATTCTTCAGAATTTGTATTAGTCTATGCCTGATGAAGAGACCTGAGTAGTCTCGAAAGCTTGCAATTTGTTACCATCTTAACAGTTAGCCATTAAAAGGTATCAACCACTGAGGACTCTCAATTCTAAACATTTTTCTATCTACTGGCTAACACGGTACCAAGATATATATCTTTCCTGTGATATTCTATGCACTTGAATTACATTTTTAATACACAAAAGCGCATTTATTTTATTAGAGAGGAGAAAGATCATGATTGTCCCTGACACACTCTTACAGCCACATATTGAGTGTCATCAACGCACTGAACTTAAGGACAGAGGGGCCATTAATGGCTTATTGCTGTGTCCAAGATTTTCCTATGCAACGAGCGGCTCTTCCTGACACAGGTTTTTTGCAGGGAACTTCAGCACAAGTAAAATCATGTGAATAGCGCAGTGCTGCAAGTCACTACCCAGCCTGCAGTCAGGAGTGCTGCTGAAAATGTTTTGGGGTACAGAGCACTGATCCAGCATTGAAGTCTATTTATTCTCAAGATCAGTGGGTGATCTGGCTGTTGGGTACCCCACAATCAGAAAGTAATTGTATATCCTACTAATAAGTCATCCCTTTGTGTGATGGGAATGACCCTTACCTCACTGATCCCTCTAGAGTGGAACATATTTTCCTACATTCACCATTTCCACCTTCAGCTATAGTAAAATGCTATTTGATGACCCTTTTCTGATTCATTGTGCTCTATTATAATCAGTGTTGATTGCACATGCCGGGCTGATTTACCTTACCGTTCAATGTACTAAGCATCTCCTATTTATCAGTAAATGGACTGCCTGGCTACTTTTAACAAAAAGAAATTGTGGCTCCCATTTTTGTAAAGACTTCCATCACTCTGCACCTTTATACATCTTTTATTTTCACTGAATATAGGATCTCTTTTGAATATTCATTTAGAGTTCTAGGCTTTTTTTTGTATTGCAGCCCTGCCCTATTTAATGGATCAGCTTCTATATAAATAAAAAATCCACAGATAACATTTTTTCTAGTCATATTAATTCGCATTTAGGGCAAGAACAACAATTCTCGACAAATTATGTTTTGTTTTTTCTCCGTTATAGAAATTGATTTGTCAAATGACAGCCAACACAATGGCAACATACAAGAGTGTTTAGTTTCCATTAGGGCATTCATTTTTCCGGAAACATAAAACAACATACCGCCCTTTTTTTTTTTTTTAAATGACGGAACTCATGACTAAGCTTCAAAACAGAAGCTTAAATACAACTGAGCTTCTTATTTTCTTTTATTTGTTGCTTACCAAATGTACAATATAATATAAATGCATAATAATCACTGTTAAATAAATAGATGCCTACAATTGCAAACAAAGCCCTCGCCCCATTGCACTGACCATAAGTAGGACGTGTCATATGCTAAAATAACTGTCACACGGTGCCAAAAATAAAATATTTTAGGAATTCTATTCACCCTCATTAAAAAAAAATTGAACACAAAAAAGTCCCTGTATCTAAATTACATAATAAAAGTTAAATATTGCAAAAAAAAGTTCAAATAAAAAGCAGCTGCTATATCACTAAACATTGTAAAATAACTATTCCCTATTTGTCATAAAAAGGCATGAAAATCACTTTAAACTAAAAAAGTAATAATAAAAAAGATAAAAATAATAATAATTATTATTATAGTCAGTTCAACAGTAAATGCAAAGAAAATGTGAAATATTGGACTAGTAATTAGAGCCCAGAATATTTAAAGATTGAAATGAGTTAAAATTGTTTGTTATTTGCTTTCTATGGCTGTGTATACTTTAGCAATTGCAATGTGTGCCTGCACTCTGGCTCGTTTTAATATGTGATCATTGAATCTGCAGTATAATTTGATATTTTCCATTACTTGACTCATGTTCACTCTGAATAATATATAGGAAACTTGGCATCAAAAAACAAGCGATTGTGTTATGTAATCCTAACACATTTCCTTCACCTCCAATGAATGTGATCAAATGAATCGGCAAAGTCAAATTTGTATGTAACTGACACAAAGGCATATGTTTTATTCCACACATTTCATCATCAAAGAATTCTCACACGCGCGCTCTTCTACATCAAATTCTATAATCAAATTAGTTTCTGCACATTCTCCATTGTAAAAAAAAAATTCTCCTAAATACAAGAATCTCCATGTGCGCAGGAAAAGAGATATGAAACTATTCTATAGGGGCTCGTACTTAGAAACTAATGGCCAAACAGTGAACAAGAATTGATGATACACTGTGTGTGATACTACTGAGGAAGCCTGGCTTATTCTAAAAGCAATAATACTCAAAACGAGAGAGGAGCAGAATGTTCTTACACACTTTTAGCTCCTACGATATAAGTTTAATTACGTTTTGATGAATTTTCTGAATTTTTTTCTTTTCATTTTTGTTTTAAATATTTTTGAACAATGCTGCCTAAAAAGGCGCATGAAAACAATTAATATTATTTTTTTCTCTAAATAATAGCTGTTAACCCATTATCTACCAATGTCCTTTTTTTGGGATGCCTAATCTTTAGCTTCTAGCAACTAAGATTTTTTAATTTTTTTAATTAGGTCCAATTTTTTTGTGTTGTGTTTGTAAAATGAATGTTTTCAAAATAGGGAATCATGTCATTGTCATTTTTAATTGAATATTGGGACGCCCTTTTCTGAAAAATCCGTACTTTTGCAAATTATGTTTCTGATTCATTAGGACCCAAATCATTAAAAATCTGTCAGTAAAAAAAAAAAAATGAAAATTGCTAATTAGGCGAGTAATGGGTTAACTATAAGTTAATGCATTAATGTACTAACATTTATGTGTGTTTATATATACTAGTACAAATTAATTATGTCCCCCATCAGATGTCACTTTTGAAGTCTAAATAAATGTAATTCTTTTATTCTTTCCTCATAAATAGTGTTGAGCGATACCGTCCGATACTTGAAAGTATCGGTATCGGATAGTATCGGCTGATACCCGAAAAGTATCGGATATCGCCGATACCGATACCTGATACCAATACAAGTCAATGGGACACCAAGTATCGGAAGGTATCCTGATGGTTCCCAGGGTCTGAAGGAGAGGAAACTCTCCTTCAGGCCCTGGGATCCATATTACTGTGTAAAATAAAGAATTAAAATAAAAAATATTGATATACTCACCTCTCCGGAGGCCCCTGGACATCACCGCTGGTAACCGGCAGCCTTCTTTGCTTAAAATGAGCGCGTTTAGGGCCTTCCATGACGTCACGGCTTCTGATTGGTCGCGTGCCGCTCATGTGACCGCCCCGCGACCAATCACAAGCTGCGACGTCATTCTCAGGTCCTAAATTCCTAGAATGAGGAGTTTAGGGCCTGAGAATGACGTCACGGCTTGTGATTGGTTGCGTGGCGGTCACATGAGCGGCACGCGACCAATCAGAAGCCGTGACATCATGGAAGGCCCTAAATGCGCTCATTTTAAGCAAAGAAGGCTGCCGGTTACCAGCGGTGATGTCCAGGGGCCTCCGGAGAGGTGAGTATATCAATATTTTTTATTTTAATTCTTTATTTTACACAGTAATATGGATCCGATACCGATTCCCGATACCACAAAAGTATCGGATCTAGGTATTGGAATTCCAATACCGCAAGTATCGGCCGACACCCGATACTTGCGGTATCGGAATGCTCAACACTACTCATAAATAAGATCCATAATGCCCTTTATCAGTTTTTTTGCTCTTCTTTATACGTTTTCTTACTCCAGGATAATTTCTCTGTTTCCTAGAAGTAAACTACATATTCCAGATGGGTTCACAATAACGTTTTGTAAAGTGGTAGTAATACCAAAGCAAGGAAATGTAAACTTATAAAATAATTATTATATTTTATTAGGCAAAATATACAAATAATCATATGCATCATAATATATAACAAAAATGGGTAGAAAAAGATAAAAAAGTACGTATGTAATGTTTTTCTATTCTTTACAGCGACATCTTAATATATACTTACCTTGTGATGTCTTCACATCCTGTTCCATCCAAATGTGTCCTGATCCCAGAATTCCAAGCAGCGGAAGTTCACCGACCTCCATATTGGGACACCCAAGTGATGGGTGTCTCAATATGGAAACTGCTGGTGGTACCATCTTTTTGTGCAGTACCACCAGTTTAATGCCATCACATCACACACACACACACACTGAGCACATGAGGGGAGAACACAGCAAAGGAAGGAGAAAGACAGCAGACAAGGGGTTAGACATGGGTTAGACAGGTAAAAAAGAGAGCACAGACGGGAGAAGTCACCACATGGGGAAAGAGAGAGTGGATAGGTGGGTGAGCACATGGGAGGAGAGATTCTCAACACTGCAAAGCCCCATCGTGACATTACCGCCCTCCCGATGCGATAGCATCGGGCCTCCATCTAGTTATGAATAAAACCCTTGCAGGGTTAAAACATTAAATTACTTATGTCGCATATTCCTGCACCTTTATATGTCTGTGCTAATGTTTGAGTTTCTACACATGAAATTTAATTTTGGTTGTATTATTTACTGTTTTCTATTGGTCATTCTTCTCTTCTGCAGCTCTTTTTTATATCAATTGATTGTCTGGCTATATATAATTTAATTTGAAAGACACCTTCTATTGGCAATGGAAGCCTTCATGTGATCTGGCGACATGTGGATTCTCAATCGCAATGTGTATTGCACTTATCACTTTATGTTCACAACAATGTGTTTGTTTTATGTTTATATCATTATTGTTCTTTTGTCACTGTTTTATGATGCTTTTATTTTTAACAGGTCTTATGTATGGACATTTGCATCATTCTTCATGGTGTTATTGATCCTCTTACATTGTATTTATGCATTGTCGCTTTATGATGCAACCACATGTCAGCCATTACTGTGTTTTCATTTATGCCTCTCATTACCTACACAGTCCGATGTGCACATACTCTTGCATGCCTTGCCACTATGTGCCCACACACTGCCCTCGGCATCTGCATGGTGTCTGCTACACTCAGTTGCCATGATCACGTGTTCCGGCAATTCTAAAGGCCCCGTCTCACTAAGCGATTTACCAACGATCACGACCAGCGATACGACCTGGCCGTGATCGTTGGTAAGTCGCTGTGTGGTCGCTGGGGAGCTGTCACACAGACCGCTCTCCCCAGCGACCAACGATCAGGGGAACGACTTCGGCATCGTTGAAACTGTCTTCAACGATGCCGAAGTCCCCCTGCAGCACCCGGGTAACCAGGGTAAACATCGGGTTACTAAGCGCAGGGCCGCGCTTAGTAACCCGATGTTTACCCTGGTTACCAAAAAAAACAAACAGTACATACTCGCCTTTCGGTGTCCAGGTCCCTGGCCGTCTGCTTCCTGCTCTGACTGAGCCGCCGTACACTGAGAGCAGAGCGCAGCGGTGACGTCACTGCTGTGCTCTCACTTCTCACTGTACGGCCGGGAGTCAGTCAGAGCAGGAAGCGGACGGCAAGGGACCTGACGGACATCAGAAGGCGAGTATGTATTGTTTTGTTTTTTTTACATTTACGCTGGTAACCAGGGTAAACATCGGGTTACTAAGCGCGGCCCTGCGCTTAGTAACCCGATGTTTACCCTGGTTACCAGTGAAGACATCGCTGGATCGGTGTCACACACACCGATTCAGCGATGTCAGCGGGGCCTCAACGACCAAAAAAAGGTCCAGGCCATTCCCACACGACCAGCGATCTCGCAGCAGGGGCCTGATCGCTGATACGTGTCACACATAGCGAGATCGCTATGGAGGTCGCTGTTGCGTCACAAAACTTGTGACTCAGCAGCGATCTCGCTAGCGATCTCGCTATGTGAGACGGGGCCTTAACTGTGCACATGTAAGGAGGTCAACGAGATCATGGGTACCTGCATGCTGGGTCTGTAACAAGAGAGGCTGCATCCACTGTTCCCGGGAGGGGGAAGCCTGAGTGAGGCAGACCTCCCCCTGTGCCTGGGAGAAGCTCTAGAGAGGAGGGGCTTCATGCTGTCGGAGGGGCACAGAAAAGAAAAAAGAGAAAGCACATGAAGGAAGGCAGTCGGGCACCAGGGCAGAACAGCTTGCCTTCAGGAGAGCTGGGTGCTCCGCTCCCCATCCCGACACAGAGTACCGGCACTGTGACAGGATGGACTGTAGTCGATCAGAAGGGCAGAGACTGCTGTGCTGAGGGAAGCAGTGTGCCCAGAAGTTGTGCAGAGCAGAGCCTTACAGAGCAGAGCCATGCAAAGCAGAGCCATGTAGAGTCGTACATACAGAGCAGAGCCAAGCCGGGTGGTGCAGAAGCAACAGAAAGTAGTGCTCCGGCTGGGAGCACCAGCGCCAAGCAGATCAGCATAGCCCGCAGCCAACAGCGGGGACCAGGGAGAGTGGAACATGCAGTGTATTTCCAGTGACCGCTAGAGAGCACCAGGTACCGTACACTACACAACTGTGAGTATCGCACACGTGCTGCCCAAGAGAGATGACACACAGGACTGACATTCGCACCCTGACGTGGACACACAATAGTTGTCCTGACCCTTGTGACCTTACTACGTCAGTTATGACCATTTACGGAGCCACTTTGGACTCAGTACCATGCCAGACACAAGTGGGAACGGGAAAGCTACTCTCTCCTCAAAGACTACATCAAGACGTCACGCGCCGCTGTTGTCGGCGCTATCATTGGGTCCCCATCTGTCACAGACTTCATCGAGACATCACGTGCCGCTGTTGTCAGTGCCACCGTTGGAACCCTGAGACACCGCACACAAGAAGACTACAGTCTGATAAGTTTCACCTCTTTAATTACTGAACTATCGTTCGTCCATGTCCTAGCCTGCCACTCTGTCAGTTCTGTCCCATTCCCTATCACTACCCTGCAACCTGCATGGAGTGCACTTATTGTTAAATAAACTTTTAACTCTTGATCTGCCTCCTGCACTTGATGACATCCCGCGTTCCTCCAATTTTTACATACAGACTACCTTGATGGCTACGGGTGGTATGGTTTGTGCCAGCAGTAAGGTGTGCATGGGCCGCTCTCCAAGACTTTATTTGTAGAATTGCAGTCATGTGACCTACACCTACCCATACATTATTGAGGGAACTGTGGTCATGTGACTGCTGTTTGTAGAATATTTAAGGACCTGCGGTCTAGTAGTTTGCACCATACCCCTGAAGAAGCAGGAACACAAATAAGCGAAATAGAGTTTGGGGCTCTTTTCATGTGTGGCAACTAGATTGGGTATACGTCATGATGGATAAGATAGATTTTCAATCTTATCTTTATAAACTGACAATTTGAGAAAGAAATTGCTTTGACCACGATGATGATTATTTAAAAGAGTGGTGTTCTCCCTTTAATTTATATCTTGTCACTTTTATATTGAAAGTCTGGTATTTTTTCTTATGACTATTCAGTATATTACATGGGGACCTTACTATATACACCTTATAATTATACCTTATACGCCTTATAATTTTGTTATCTGGTAGCCAGTGTGCTTGTCTTTGTCATCCTACATACTTCCGATTTTTAAATGTTTACTTTGTATGTACATCAATAAAATATTTACTGTTTTTAGCCATTTAACTGCTTGGGTTTTTTGGGGGGATCTATTCATTTTGGAGTGGCTCATGGGTCTTTATCAGCATTGTTCTGATTTATATATGGCCTTCTAATTTACCAATTTGTACCCATTGGATTTATTGTAACTTATAGTACTGACCTGTAGGAGTTAATTACCCCATCATTATTTAAAGCGACAAAAAATGGATGGGTGACCCAAGAGTAAAGTTGCCCCATTTGCATGCATTTCTGCTTACTACTCTTTTGCATGCATTCCTCGTGTGCTGCAAATAAATGTATTCTTAAATCTCGAAACCTTTACTCTTTATGTATTGATATCCTGTCAGACGAGGAAACTACAGTGTTATCTCTGTGTGGCCGCATATTCAGCACTTAGGCATCCAACAAAAAGTAAGCAGGTAAATTGCTGTGATACTGCCATACTTGATCCTTTTTGCAATCAGCTAATACAAATCCTATCGAACACTGATCAGGATGAATAGCAGCTTTGACGTTTGAAGAAAAACTGCTAGATATCTGGATGGTTTCCAACAAGTAGGAAAGCAACTTATTTGCTAACGGACTGAGATCTGATTGTATCTGGCATCAGTCTTAGATGTGTTATTCATCTAAAGCTTTTCCACTTCACAATCAATTATATCATGAGGCTGCTTGAAGCCTTGCAGTCTGACCTTCATTTCAACCAATATCATAATACCGACCTTCATTGTTCTCATCCAGGGTATATTTTTTTGCCCAAATAACAGTACTTTTGAGAAATACATATAAACCACAAATCTACGGCTCCTCTGTCATTCAGTTTGTCATTTTTACACTGCATGGAACGTGTCATTTCTTTTTCAAGAGCTCCTTCATGCCTAGAGAAGAAACATTTTCCGGTTCATGATCACCATCTCACGAATGAATCACCAACCGTTGTTACAAAAAAAAAACTTTAAAAAAAAAGCAAAAGATATAGGAAATAAGTTTGTCAGAATGATATTTTTATTTTTTACTTTTTACCTTTTTTGGCACTTTATGAAAGATCAGAGATGTAGGAAAACCCAAAGAGACTTATATATCAAACAAAAACTGTGTGATGTCAGAAAATATCATCCTGGAAATATATGAAATGTATTCGAGGGATTTTTTCATGAAAGACAGTAATGGTATTCAGAGGAGACGCTATGCATATGTAATAGGTGAGATGCTTACCTCTAAGTTTCCACCTATTAATGAAGCCCTCCTCCTATCAAAGTTTTTATATTCTTAATATATTGCAATCATCATAATATACAGCACTGTGTACTTACAATTGCACATTTTGCCTTTCTACCCAGCTACTTCTCTTTTTTCACTGCTCTATACAGAAACAGAAAGTTTATTTTCCCTGAATAAATCATTCTTCTCTTCAGCTCCTGACCCAGTTGCTCCCACCTCCTACCTGCCAGTGACTTTTGCAGTAACTCATGACTTCTGCAGAGAAAATTGACCTCCTGTTTATACATGGAGCTTCCACGATTCAGCTAGTCTGTTTTTAATAACGTGATGTCATAGGCTTAATGGAAAAGAGAAGACTTAACTGGGTAGAAAGGCAAAATGAGCAATTGTAAGTACACAGTGCTATATAATATGATGACTGCAATATATTAAGAGGATACAAATTTTGATGGGCATGGTTCTTTAAGTGTTCACTTGAGTTCCTTTGCATTAAATTAACACTATTATCTTAATGGACCTTGCTTTTTGTACAGACATGCTGGAACTGGAAAGGGACATCCCCAAATTCCTCAATATTGGAAGTATAGTAGTGTTGAAAATCAAAAATATTACAAACTGAAAAGTGGCCATGGTTGCATCCTCTGATACTGCTTTGCATAAAGTCACTGTGCTCTTGAGTATGGCCCATACTACTGCCAATTATGAATCTTGCTTGGCAGAGTGCTTGATTTTATGCACCTATTTACAATAGCTATGACTGAAACATCTTAACTTGTAAAAGAGTTTGTCCATGACTCAGACAACCACTTCTCAATCATCATGTCTCCTCCTTATAAAATAAAAACAGCTATGCTCGCTTCTGGTGCAGTCACTATTCCAGCAGTCTCCACCGGCCGCTCTCACTTCCTCCAGATGTTTGATTTGTCTGAAGGAAGGAGAGGAGAGTGAAATGGTCGCTGACAGACTACAGGGATTGCATGATAATGAGTCCCGAGAGAGCAAGAAGGGGTTGTCCGAGTAGTGGACAATCCCTGTAATTTAGAGGACTATCCATATACTTTTGGTTTTGTAGTTTATATCTTCACCGGTATGTTTACTTTTTCAAACCTCTTAATCCGATTATTTGTATTAAACTCTCCTCAATGTTGAAATTGCAGTACTAAGATGGAAAAGTCATGGAGTTACAGAAATCACAGGAGGGATAGACATTTGACTGAAATGCACAATGTGAAAAAATGGAAACAAAATTCTGAAAACATCTCAATTTTTTCAATGTGGATTATAGGCATGCACAGATATCCTGACATTTCTACCTCTTGACAGGTATTAATGAAGTTATTAATGGTTGTCCCAGGACTGTTCATTCCAGGTACACTAACAGATCGCCATTACATTGATTTGGTAGTGAACAAAATGGTATGGTCAACTCTCCAAAATGTCCCAAGAGACATTTTTTGACACAGAAACTCAAGGCGGCATGTTGCTTGTGCTACTGTGAGCAGCTGGCATGGCTGAAACAACTAGAGGAACTTCGGACTTGTCTCCTATAGAGACAACTGAGACATCATTAATCAGCAATAGCAAAGAGTACGGCCGGTAGCGGATCTTGATGATTTGTCCAAGTGTATTCAGTGAAACAGAACATTCCTCAAACAACCATTAACAGCCTTACTGATAGCAGCCAACTTGTGTAAGTGCGGAGATTTCTGCAGGTGGAGCTCATGCTCAATACTGAACAACTCAAGATGTTTTTAAAATTTTGTTTCTATTTTTGGATCATTTTCCATTTTTGGATGATCAATATCATTAACACATCTATGATTTCTATAACCGCATGGCTTTTCCTTCTTGGTGTTGCAATTTCAATGTTGAGGAGTGGATATTACCTCTTTTTATTCAAACTCCCCTCAATAGATTTTTAAGTGTGGGCTCAGTATAAGAGAATGTAGCAAAACAGAACAAGGGGAAAAATGGAATGACTTAGGAAGGATATGTTTTTGAATTAGCAAGGACGGGAGAATCCCATGTTTAAATTCCTCTTTAGCAGGCCATAAAACTTATCTTTTAAAACTACATCTACAATGCATTCAGGTTATTGCTGAAAGAATGTCCCTAATCATCCTACAACTTATTGACTTTAAGGATAAGTTCCTATATTTGTTCATTTAGTGGCACCCTGGAGTGTCATCACAAAGTAGCAGAACAGGACATACAATTAAAGCAAATGTCCCCCCAACATGTTTCACCCCATGTGCAGTGTCATCAGGGGATTTGACAATGTCATGAATGGCGAAAAGCCAGAAACGCCTCCTATATATAGCCTTTGTATGTATAATCATCACAACCAATGTGAATGTTTTTATCTAAAGTACAGGAAATAACCACATAACTAATGCTACCAATCTACTAGAGACAACAGGCTTTTTAATTGGATGTGTGTTCTCACGGCAACAACCAGGTATGACTCTTACTGCTGCGGCATATCATAACTCCTTTTATATTATACATTAATGAAATGTGATTGGCTAACCCTCTCATCAGCTATGATTGGTCACATTAGGTATGTGGTCATTTCCCTACCTTTGGATACGAGCATTCACATTGGTTGTGACTACACATACAAAGGCTCTATATAGGAGGCGTGTCTGGCTGGTCGCCATTCATGCCATTGTCCCATCCCCTGATGAAACCACACATGCGGTGAAACATGTTGGGGCGACTTGTGCTTTAATTGTAACTGCTACGTACTATTCTGCTAGTTAGTGATGACATCCTGGGGTGCCATCAATTGAATAAATATAGGAAGTTATCCTTAAACTCAGTATAAAAACCACACTGATTAAATAATTATAAAGATCTTCCTTTATAAAATAAAGGGCCTAAATAGAAACAGCCCTGCAGCTAAAATCCATGTTACTTGTAAGTTTTATGTCTTCACCAATAAAGATTTTTTGGAATATTTGTGAACTGGACATTTGTGAACTCATAACCTTTAAAGCATTGTGGGCTCAAATAACAAGTGTCTTGTTTGGTTTATTTCATGAGACTTTATACCTACGTAATTTCTTCAAATGTCCTTTTGTCAATGTTATGTCCATGCAAAAGGTTATTTGTAAGCTGGAAAACAAGTTTCCTGATGGATGAGTAGGTATTGTCAAGACCATTAAATAGAAGAAAGAAGATAAGAGCAAAACGCACAAGCAAAAGAATCACAATCAATCAAAGTAAACATTAAAGAAACTTAAATATTCCAGCAGATGGGCTTGGATTTATCACTCATAGTTTGTGATATTTTCAAGGACCTGGTTTTAGTTTTTCTATTCAGAAAGAAACACCCCAAAAATAAAACCACACAAAACAAATCCTCATAAATTCATAAAGTAAACTTTGGTAAAATAATCATTGGCTGGTCTCCTCATCCCGACAGAAACATTACAGATATTAGAGATACAGTAAATGTCAAAAGTTTGATGGTCACAGTAAAACTAATACTCCTATTAGAAAATTCATGAGAGGTCACCCACCATTACGGCCTCCATAAACTTAGATACCTTAAGAAAAAATCAGCATGTGCTAATGCATTAGTAAAACCTTAAGCTCTCTGTGAGTGCTGCCACAACTTGACAGCAAGGATGAGTAAATCAATTCTAAGTAGATCGATGTATGTTCAAAATTTATGAAAATTTGTGGATTCTAAAGAATCTGAATTTTTGTCATTCAAATTGTGAAAATCTAGCAAAATGGTGGCCAGGTGTTTGCATTTTGCTGTGTTCATATGGACGGAATTGGTGAGACTGTTCCATTTTTTACCCTTTTCTATTATGAACAGCCTTACATTTTTTGCTATGGTTGAAGGTAGCCAACCTATTGTTCTCATATGCGGCTATGTGTGCATATAAATTGATGCTGTTTTACTTGTGTACTTTGTTTACAGCATCTGTATAAATATTACACCATAGTTCTTTTGATTCCGTAAACAGTGACGCATTCGGAATCTTTTAATCCTATAAAAGGTTACTGGTCTCTGTTACCATCTGCTATTTGGCTGAGACATTACCTTTATTTGTGTTTTCACTTGGGTGACTATTTTTTATGTTTCTTTATATTTATTAAAAGTTACGTTTTATTACATCCACTTTATGCTTTATAATGACTAACTGTTAGTGGTATCCACTGTGTTTTTTACATCCTTAACACAGAGATTGCTTTGCTCTATTTATGTACAGGGATATGGCTGGCTTCTTATCTGTGGGCCTTAACACAGAGGGTTGGCTTTCGGAGGCAAAGGAGGTGTTCTCAGATCAGGCATTTGTACAAAAAAAGTACCTCCCCACATATAGTGCAGCCTTCAAAGAGCTCCAGCAGATCTATCGTGACCAAATCACCTCTTGGTGGGAGGTCCAAAGTCTAGAGAGCTACTTGAAGGCAAAAATTGTCCCACGAGGGTTGCGCATTAACCTTTCAGCGGGTAATCGTCATAAGAGTCCTTCTTTCACACAAAAGTGGGAAAGGGAGGCTACGGAGAGTTCCCTTCGCTTCATGCAGTTGTTGCTTGAGGAAGAGAGAACTTCTCTAACTACTTTGAATGACAAACTTAAGGAACAGATTGAAATCACAAAAAAATTTTCTACAGAAACTGATTTTGGGCTAAAGGAAACTAAATTGCAGACCCATATTGAGCGGTTTCAATATCACCTCAAAGAGAGGAAACACCGCCAATATTTGCGGGACATACAAGATTTCAAAGACAACAAGGCTTACCTTGTTCTTACCCCCCGACCAACGGCCCCTGATCGTGACACAGAATTGTCCTCTACGGATACGGATTTTTCTGAATCTGAAAGTAGGAGTAAAACCAATAGAGGAAGAAACCGGGGGAGGGGAAAGGGTCGTGGGGGACGAGGTCCTTCTGACAGATTGGATAACACTTCAGGTGGGGGTTTTTTGGACCAGGTTTAGGCTCTAAGAAACAGACCTCCTCAAACGAGAAAACAATGAGAAAGGAGCACTCCCTGACAAATCCAATAATGAACCACCCTGGGGTGGTAGTGTTAAATCCCATTGCCAATCCTTCTAGACAAACAACAAAACAAGGTATTCAGGTCATCAATCTCTCGGCTAGAGACATCGATTGTGATGAAATGTTAGTTCTGAAGAAGGGACTCTCCTTTGTCCCTAACAGTGACTTTGATCTGTTCAGAACAGTGAAGGATCTTAATCTTTTTTTACGTAAGATAAGATGGAAGAAACACTTTCACAAACAAGAATCTCGCACTTGTGCCGAACTTGGTATTCCGACTGATATGCTAGATGATGTCAGATTGCTGCATAGTATTGGAGAGATGGACCCTAACCTACTTGGTGTGGGTCCCTTTACCCAATTAAAACATAAGAGCCACAGGATGCCGCCACCTACTGGTGACCTTTCAGCTATCGATGTTTTTTCCAATCTTGTAACATCTGATCTTATCAGCCTCTCCCAATCTCATATACCTTGTAAATACAATTGTTCTAAAAGGGAAATGGAAGCGATTATCCATCTTGAACGTGATGACTCTATCGTCATTAAGCCCTCCGATAAGGGGGGCAATGTTGTCATCCTTGATGTGTCACACTATCAGGATTTATGTGAATCAATACTTGCGGATAGGGACTCTTACGAGATTCTCACAGGTGATCCACATAAAGAATATTGTGATGAACTCCGTTCCATAGTACAGGATGGTCTCGATAGTGGCGTGATTAATAAAACTGAGTTTGATTTTATTTTTCCTTGCCATCCCATCACAGCCACATTTTACTGCCTCCCCAAAGTACACAAGGGCCTTAACCCTCTTAAAGGTAGGCCGATTGTCTCCGGGGTAGGCAGTCTTTGCCAGAATGCAGGCATCTATCTCGATAATGTATTGAGTCCTTTTGTTTCCTCATTACAATCATTTGTCAAGGACACACCAGATCTTCTACGACGCCTTGAGGGCCTTACCATTGATTCAGATGCATATCTTGCTAGTATCGATGTGGAAGCCCTTTATTCCTCCATTCCCCATGACAAGGGTTTGGAGGCTGTCAATTTTTTCCTTCGGATGAGAGGTCAGCAATTCCAGGAACATAATTTTTTCATCCTGAAGCTCCTCCGATTTTGTCTCACTCACAATGTTTTTACCTTCGGCAGCAGACTCTACCAGCAGCTGAGGGGGACGGCCATGGGGAGCCCCTGTGCCCCGGCCTACGCCAACCTCTTCCTCGGCTGGTGGGAGGAGACTGTGGTCTGGAGGGATGATTCCGAGGGTTGTGACTTTTCTATGTATCGTGTTTCAGAATTTTGGACACGATACATAGATGACGTTTTCTTGATTTGGAATGGTGCTATCAGCGAGTTTGTTAACTTTGTGGACAAGCTCAATCACAACGATTTTGGACTCTTCTTTACGTTTGTGATTGAGTTCTCCTCATTACCCTTTCTGGATATACTGATTGCTAAAGGATCCAATGGTAGCTTGGTCACATCGAATTACAAAAAACCTACAGCCACTAATGCCCTCCTACATTGGAGTAGTCATCATCCAGAGCATTTAAAAAGGGGGATCCCCAAGGGCCAATACCTCAGAATTCGGAGGAATTGTTCTGACGATGTGACCTTCGAATCCCATGCAAAAGAATTGAGAAATATTTTTTTGGCCAGAGGATATCCACCCAGGATCTTGACAAAGGCTTACAAAGAGGCTAAAAGCAGGGATAGAACAACCTTATTGAATCCCTCTGTTAAGACACATGATAATGATGTGGTTCGCTTTATAACCACCTTCGATAATGGTGCCACCTTTGTAAGGCGAATTATTGAGAAACACTGGCCAGTCTTGCAGATGGACTCAGATGTATCAGGCTACCTCGGTGATATCCCTGCAATCACTTACAGAAAGGCCCGTTCACTCAATGACAGACTGGTGCATAGCCACTTTGCCAGTCCTGCCAGGGAAACGTGGCTCAGGAGTAACATCACTGGGTGCTACAAATGCGGACACTACACTGTATGTCAATACATCGATACAGGCAGTAACTTTGTGAGTAATGTTACAGGGAAAAACTACAACATTAAACAATTTATGAATTGTAGCACCAGGGGAGTCATCTACAAGGTGTAGTGTTCCTGTGGTATTGAATACGTCGGAAAAACCATACGGGAATTTAAACGAAGGGTCGGAGAACACGTTGGTGATGCTGAACATGGCAGGGACACCTCCAATTCTCGGCATGTTAATAATATACATAATGGCCAACCCAAACATCTTAAATTTATGGCCATTGAGAAAGTGACAAAACCTATACGGGGGGGCAATTGGGATCAATTGCTTCTCCAGCGGGAGGCCAAGTGGACCTTCTATCTAAACACCGTGAGTCCACATGGACTTAATGATCAAATTAACTATAGTTGCTTCATTTGAGGGATCCCCCTCTGCCTCCTTTTATTTAACCGTCCTTTGTTAATGCACAGTTATTATTTATGTCTAAATCCCTTCTTTTCGTCACCCATTAATTATGGGATTCACAATTACAATAAGCATATGACATATGCTAGTTTAGCAAACGTTGTCTTCATATGACTAGTTTATTCAGAGTGGTAGTTGTCTCCGCCGCGTGTATTATCTTTATTAGAGTCCAGATGCTTACTGATGATATTCTATAAATATTAGCGTTATTGCTGTTGCTAGAATTTGTCCATGACATCTACTACAGGACTCGTTATAATCAATTTGTGTTCCATGTTATGTATTCACATTATTGAATATATTATTTGCTAGGGGG
Organism: Ranitomeya variabilis; assembly: GCF_051348905.1. Classification (NCBI taxonomy): domain Eukaryota; kingdom Metazoa; phylum Chordata; class Amphibia; order Anura; family Dendrobatidae; genus Ranitomeya; species Ranitomeya variabilis. The sequence goes on along the minus strand of NC_135237.1, from coordinate 498,610,340 downwards.
TACTTCCGGCCTGTTGGCGCATTACATGTGCCTCTTTTAGCGTCTCGGTATCCTAGTTACGCGCACTTCCGGTTTGCGTCTTATTGACATGTGAGTGGTATCCATATATCTTTCTTATTTTCATGTGGGGATAAGTCTCTTTGTCCTTTCCTGACGATAACCGCTCTTACCGCTGGTACCGATCTGCGATACACTGTCACATCTCTGGTTCACAACCTGATGTTTAGTTGCTAGGCAGCGGTACCTTCCGGCAGGAGTGCGCATGTCCGGAAGCACTATTGCCGCTTGGCTTTCGGCGTTCAACATACTGACACGTGAGTTCTACCCTGTTATCTCCTTTTAATACACTTACAGGATTATGCTTTGTTTATAGTATACATGGCGCGGTGCTGCGTTTGTTGCCACATAGGTCATGTGATTGCTAATTACTAATGGTACGCGGGTGTGTTTTCTCACACCCTGCATCCTATTTTACACCAGCCTCATGCCTTCACCACTCTCTGCAGGACAGCATAGAGAGTGGCCGGACTTTGTGTCCCTCCTTTATTTAGCACTTAGCACTTTAGCACCTTTCTCCTAACACAAGCAAGTCCCCTGATGAAATAGCTTGGAGGAAACGCGTCGGGACGACATTATAGGGAGAGTGCAGGGCATGTGTGTGCAGGGGTAGTTGTGGACTGCCCTTGTAAGGGCAGGAGCTCTGGGGATAGCCTAACGGTAGCCCTATAGGGACTGGCATAGGGACTGTCATCCCTCCCTCCATCCGGACCTTCGCCTGATCAGGGAACATCCGGTGCTCCGTGGCCCACGGAATTGGTGAGACTGTTCCATTTTTTACCCTTTTCTATTATGAACAGCCTTACATTTTTTGCTATGGTTGAAGGTAGCCAACCTATTGTTCTCATATGCGGCTATGTGTGCATATAAATTGATGCTGTTTTACTTGTGTACTTTGTTTACAGCATCTGTATAAATATTACACCATAGTTCTTTTGATTCCGTAAACAGTGACGCATTCGGAATCTTTTAATCCTATAAAAGGTTACTGGTCTCTGTTACCATCTGCTATTTGGCTGAGACATTACCTTTATTTGTGTTTTCACTTGGGTGACTATTTTTTATGTTTCTTTATATTTATTAAAAGTTACGTTTTATTACATCCACTTTATGCTTTATAATGTTCATATGGACTGGTAAAAAATTAAAAAGCACTAAAATATCATATTTCTTTTGTGTTGCTCATCATATTCTGTAGCGCTTTACATACATCTCTGGCAAAAATTAAGAGACCATCGCATCAAAACCCTGTCATGGGCAGCCCAATCTCCAGACCTGAACCCCATTGAAAACCTCTGGAATGTAATCAAGAGGATGATGGATAGTCACAAGACATCAAACAAAGAAGAACTGCTTACATTTTTGCTCCAGGAGCAGTGAGATAGACTGGTGGAAAGCATGCCAAGACGCATGAAAGCTGGGATTAATAATCATGGTTATTCCACAAAATATTGATTTCGGAACTCTTCCTGAGTTAAAACATTAGTATTGTTGTTTCTAAATTATTATGAACTTGTTTTCTTTGCATTATTTTAGGTCTGAAAGCACTTTGTCTTTTCTTATTTTGACCATTTTTCTTGGTAAAAAAAAATATATATATTGCTTGGAAATTCAGAGACATGTTGTCAGAAGTTTATAGACTAAAAGAACAATTTACATTTTACTCAAAAATATACCTATTTAAGAGAAAAATCAGACAAACTGAACATTTTGCAGTGGTCTCTTAATTTTTGCCAGAGCTGTATGTTATCATCGCTGTCCCCATTGGAACCCACAATCTTAAGTTCCTATCAGTATGTCTTTGAAGTGTGTGCGGAAACCAGAGAACCTGTAGGAAACCCAGACAAAAACGGGGAGAACATACAAAATCCTTGCTGATGTTGCCTTTGGTGGAATTTGAACCCAGGACCTCAGCGCTGCAAAGCAACAGGGTTAACCACTGAACCACCATGCATATCTGACTAGTCTTTCACTCATCTTCTGCTGGCTTTCTAAGATACACATTCCACTCTAGCATGTCTCTTCTTCCCCTTCACCTCTTTTTTTAATCAGATTTTTAGTAAATAAAGACATTATTAATCTGAAAAGACATTTAGTAAACAAAACCACTTTACAGAAAGTTTTTCATTTTCTTTTTCCAAACAGAAGGAGGAAACAATGTCATAATATATTGACAAAGTTACGGATTTGTTCAAGGCAATCATAGTATTTGTATATATAGATGTAAATTAATCAAAAATAACAATAAAGCAACAGGAATTTGTATTAACAGTCCTTTGCATAGAGACAAAATCCATCCATCTAACCAGGAGCTGATTCAAGTCATAAACTGTTCTGTTCTAATTTTCATTATTCCTTCCTTTCTCCTTTCTTAAAGCCTAAGTATAAAAGGATGGAGAATAGAAAGGATCGTTCTATGGCTTATTAGTATGTAGGAAGGTAAACCGGGAGTGTCTAACCATGGTCCCCATAATGACTCATATTTACACATAGCGTTTCTCTTCTGACACACTCCTCTCTCCATAAATATAGTATTATTCATGTTATTCTTTAGTCCTTCACTAATCGCTTCTGGCACTGACTAGACCTAGACATGTTCTGATGACATGGTGTCATTGCATGCATCTCTACAACGTGATCAAGTGGGGCTCGCAAGTCAGGACATAATGTATGTTGAGGTCACTCTGAAGAATGAAGTGGAGACCAGCACCGGAGAGGAGTGGGTGCCTTGAGAAGGCAATGGAGAACTAGAGGGAGAGAAAGCAGACATGGGCAGATGAGGGGCTAGGTGAGCATATTTTATTAATTTTTTATTCCCTTCCATCACATCTGTTTATTATACTTTGGAGTCAGAGACTTCAGAGTATAATAAACAGAAATGTTTTTAAAGGCAATAAAGACTCATTTGATTCTAATTGAATAAATTTGATGCCAGTAGAATTTCTCTGATTAAATAGAGCAAAGCTGACAAACTCAAATGTTGGCAGATTTTCTCATCTCTATTTGGCAGGTATGATCATTTAGTGCTCCATTTGACCGATTGATCTGGAACAACTTACTGAATGTACGTCATGCTGGCTTACCCCTGAAGCAGTTGCCGCTGGTTCTCATTGTCCCACAATCTCCAACTTCCCTCTCTTCCTCCATTCTCCTGTTGTTATCATGTGGCAGTTGAGATCCTCCTCTGGCTTTGATTTCTGGTGCTGCCACCAGCCCATGTTCTCTGATTCTCAGTGTCTTAAAGTACCAGTGAGCACTCTAAGTCTATCTTCCCAACTAATGTTCATCTTACCCAGTAGATTTAATAGGAACTTGCCAACATGAAAATGCGTCCCATCTGAGGCACCATAATGTAGAAGAGAAGGAAAAGATTAATATATAGTTTTGTGATAAAAAGTTTCAGTATATCCTATTGTTTAAGCATTTAAACCTCTGCTCTTCCTGGAATATTCGGTCAATTGGGCAGTCCTATCAGTGATTGACAGCTTCTCTGTATTCACGCTTAGGCAACATTCACGTTTGGTCAGTATTTTACCTCAATATTTGTAAGCCCAAATCAGGAGTGTTCAATCAGAGAAAATGTTCAATAGAAACACGTCACCACTTCTATATTTATCACCCACTCTTGATTTTGGCTTACCAATACTGAGGCAAAAAAGCTCACCAAATACTGAATGTGTGAACGTAATCTTACATAAAGGAAGCTGTCAGTCACTGATAAGGACCACCCACTGGATTGAAAATCACAGAAAGAGCAGAGGTTAAAATGTATAAAACACAGGTTGTATAAAATATTTATCACAAAACTATATATCAATCTACTCCTTTACACCTGCTCTATAACATGGTGAAAAAAAAAACTAAAGAGATGAGTTAATGTGGATGCAGCATGTAAGTGCCTGTTCACACTGGCCACTAAACAGACAAAACCCAAGATAAAAACATAATAAGCAAATACCCTGCAGTAAATAAATAAAAATCAATAGGGCATGAAAGTAATATAGGGGGTTTAGTTAACATAATTTTGATCTAAAAACATTCCTAACCTCTAATATTAAAACCTTACCATTTGTCAAGTGATGTACATGTGGGTAAGGGCTGAGAAGGACTGACCCGGCTAGTGGACACGCAGCCATGGGGAACCTCATGAATGGCCAGTGTGAACGTGCGCTTACATGCTGCATGCACACAAACTCAAACTCTAATTCGTCTCTTTAGGCCTCGTTCACAGTTTGCAGCGTGCTCTGCGGGTTCTCCCGCAGCGGAATTGATAAATCTGCAGGGCAAAACCGCTGCGGTTATCCCTGCAGATTTATCACAGTTTGTTTTGCGATTTCCGCCGCGGGATTACTCCTATACTATTGATGCTGCATATGCAGCAATATGCAGCATCAATAGTAATGATAAAAATAATAAAAATTGGTTATACTCACCCTCTGACTTTGTGATCTCCTCGGCGCTGCACGCGGCGATCCGGTTCCACAGATGCTGTGCCGAGAAGGACCTTCGTGACGTCACGGTCATGTGACCGCGGCGTCATCACGGTCATGTGACCGCGATGTCACCACAGGTCCTGCTCGCACAGCAACTAAGACCGGACAGCCGCGTGCAGCGCTGAGAGGTGAGTATAGGATCATTTTTTATTTTATTTCTTTTTTTTACACTATTTAGGCTTCCCAGGGCCTGGAGGAGAGTCTCCTCTCCTCCACCCCGGGTAGCAACCGCACATTATCCACTTACTTCCCGCATCGTGGGCACAGCCCCATGCAGGACGTAAGCGGATCAATGCATTTCTATGGGTGCAGAATCGCTGCGATTCTGCACAAAGAAGTGACATGCTGCGGGTTGTAAACCGCTACGTTTCTGCGCGGTTTTTCCCACAGCATGTGCACTGCGGTTTGCGGTTTCCATAGGGTTTACATGTTAATGTAAACGCAATGGAAACTGCTGCGGACCCGCAGCATCAAAATCGCCGCGGATCCGTGGTAAAAACCGCAAAGTGTGAACATGGCCTAAAGGTACCTTCACACTAAACGATATCGCTAGCGATCCATGACGTTGCAGTGTCCTGGATAGCGATATCGTTGTGTTTGACACGCAGCAGCGATCAGAATCCTGCTGTGATATCGCTGGTCGTTGATTAAAGTTCAGAACTTCATTTGGTCGTCAGATCGGCGTGTATTGTTGTGTTTGACAGCAAAAGCAACGATGCCAGCGATGTTTTACAATGGTAACCAGGGTAAATATCGGGTTACTAAGCGCAGGGCCGCGCTTAGTAACCCGATGTTTACCCTGGTTACCAGTGTAAAATGTAAAAAAACAAACAGTACATACTCACCTTCGCGTCCCCCGCCGTCCGCTTCCTGCACTGACTGAGCGCTGGCCGTAAAATGAAAGCACAGCACAGCGGTGACGTCACCGCTCTGCTGTAAGGGCCGGCACTCAGTCAGTGCAGGAAGCGGACGCCAGGGGACGCGAAGGTGAGTATGTACTGTTTGTTTTTTTACATTTTACACTGGTAACCAGGGTAAACATCGGGTTACTAAGCGCGGCCCTGTGCTTAGCAACCCGATGTTTACCCTGGTTACCCAGGGACCTCGGCATCGTTGGTCGCTGGAGAGCGGTCTGTGTGACAGCTCTCCAGCGACCAAACAGCGACGCTTCAGCGATCGGCATCGTTGTCTGTATCGCTGCAGCGTCGCTAAGTGTGACGGTACCTTTAGGCTTTTTTCACGTTGCTTGCACCCTGTGCATATAAAGGTGTGACCTGCCTTTTGTTTGAGCTGGAAATTACATTCATGTGGTTCCCCATTGCTTGGTGTCCACTAGTCTGGTCTATCCTTCCCAGCCTTTATCCTCATGCACATTACTTTATAAATGGTAAAGGTTTTAATATTAGAGGTTAGGTTTTAATATTAGAGGTTAGGTCCATCCCGAATAGGCTCACCATTGGGTGGGTTTTACATTTTTTTCATCAAAATTATGTTAACTAAGCCCTCCATATTATGTTCAACCACTATTGCTGTTTATTTACTGCAGAGTATTTGCTTATTCCGTTTTTATATTGGCTTTTGTCTATAACATGATGCCTGGAAATTGGATTGCATTTTCACAGTGACAGGTTCCCTTTAAGGGACTCTACCCCAACACTCCTTTCTTATGCAATAAGGTTCTACAGTTTCTGGCTGTCTTCCAGTTACCAGCTAGGTCTGTATAGCAATTGTCTCCCTGCTACCAACTAGGTTTAATCCCTGATTTACATTTGTTTCTGCAGCCGGCCCTGACAATGAGGTAGATTTTTGTATTAAGTAAACTACGTCTGCCCTGACCTCCTGTTAGACCACAATTTTAATATAATTTTGCCTGCTCTCACCGCCTACTAGACCATCATATTAATATAACTCTTTTTTTTTTTCTTTTTTTTTTTTTTTTTTTTCTTTTTGCACATAGCATTAATATAACTCTGCCTCTACTAACCTTATCTGACTGCACTTCACCAATGTTATCTTGGTCTTACCTGTTGGATTCCACTATTTGCCAGCTGTCGCTAACTTTGACTACAAACTTCAAATAGAAAGTCCAGTTTCTCGTTTATGGGTTAAAGGGTGAGTACCAGGGTATTTTAGGGTTTCTCTTTTCTCATTTTAGTCTATGTCACGTTTGATACCACCCAAATCAACCACTTCTTCCATACAGGGCTCATGTCACTGCAGCCAGAACACTTTAGTATGTAAGGCTTAGTATATAAAGTAATGTGCTACATATGGACCCCCTCCAGTACATCCACACATCCTGAGAGTTTCCACACTGATCAGCAAATCAGCTGATTTAAATGGATGTGTCCTGAGTAGAGATGAGCAGATCGATTTGTGGGACTCCTGTTCAGCTTCCAGATCAGTGGTACCTTGCTTGTGGTTACCTTGAGTCCCACAATCCCTTACCTTCTAGTATCCTGTATGTGGCTTTTGATTAGGTGGTGTAGGTGTGACGTGTCATCTTTGCATCACATTGCACAGATGACATTGAGCCAGCCCCTACTGATCAAATGGGGGTCTTCTGACGAGCGGCCACGTACCACTGACTTGGATGCTGGACTGGAGTCTCACATATCGAGCCATTCATCTCTAGTCCTGATTCACCCACCAGCGTACCCATACACTTTGATATAGTATATGGCCACACTTTGTCCTAACAGATTTCAGAGTATATATTATAGATAAATAAATTGTTTCAAAATGAATCAATTTAGAATTTAAACCTTGATTAGCTAAAATCTGATTTTTTTTTTGTGATTCACATCTTCTGAATCCAGCAAAATAGGTTAAAAATAAATAATTAGAATACTCTTCTCGCCACTCACTTATACCACCTTAGCTGGCATTCGCCGTCTCCAGTCACTTCTGGTCTTCATTTCATGTGACATCCTCTCCCACATCTTACTTTATTCTGTACAGGAAATTCTTGCATTGTGTAGACTTTAGGTAAAGTTCAACAAATTTGCCAAATTCAAATTTCGGCAGATTTTTTCATCACTCTGCATATACTTGGAGTTTTCGATAATTGCTTTTAGTAGATGCATTGTTTTTGTTGCAGATGCTACGAGAAACTTCGAAGTTGATCTTTAGTGTGTTTGTTTACTTAGTTTTTCTAGAATAAGAACTACATTGGTTTATAAACTATCATTTCATGTATCTCTTGCTGTTTGCTTGCAAGTCTAGCACCTGCTCACATAAATATACCAAGCAGTAATTGCTTCCGCTGTTTTTTCGAGAAGGTTTAGATTAGGATATTTTTTATTGCCTGAAAATCATGTAAATAAAAGACAACATTTACATGTTAAACACCAACAGGAAATATAAACATTTTATGGAAAAATTTACAAGGTCAAAGTCGAAATTAAAACGAGTTGTTTGCTAAATTGTACTTGTAGAAATCTGCCGATCTTGGGCTACACAATCATTATTACATGATTACAAAATAGATGAAAGCGTTTCTTTTCGGATAGCTGCAATTTTAGCCTTTGGTACATTTTATCTTTAAAGTGAAGGGCAGACCTTGAAACGCGATGCTCATCAAGATAATGTCTGCTATCAGAGGGAAAGTGATTTTAAGCTGTCTGAAAGCAGTTTCACTTACTGATGCAATTAGCATTTCACTTTCGAAGATGACTTCTTAAATGATAAATCCCGATGGGTAGGCTGCTTTTTGTCAAACAGAATAACGGAATCAATTTGATCAAGATATTACAGAAGGAAGAATCCAAACACGAAAATACAATACAACATATAGAACAGCAGTAAATGTGTAGGAGAAAAAAAGCAACGAGCTGCAAATTATGATAAGATCTGACTTCCAGAAGAGCAAAGTTGGCTTTATGCTGAATGATCTACGGTGTTAAATTACCACCGATCAGCTACCTATGTGCCAATCGGCGGTCGTTTAATAGGCTGCTTGCTGTGCATTGACTGTCATTGTTTGCAGCAGCATATCTCCTGTTTACACAAGTTAATATGCTGTCAAGTAACATGATTTTTTTTAAGCAAGTTAAAAGATCAATCCATTTCATCCAACAAAGTAGACTTTTTATCATTCGTCAGATGACTGATAGTCCGTTTACTTTGGACAATTATTGGAGAATGCACATTTCCTGAAATTGAGCACTGTAAGTGTATAGACGGCTCAGAAGATGAAGTCTCGCTTGAGCCTTAGGGTACCGTCACACAGTGCAATTTTGATCGCTACGACGGCACGATTCGTGACGTTCTAGCGATATCGTTACGATATCGCTGTGTCTGACACGCAGCAGCGATCAGGGACCCTGCTGAGAATCGTACGTCGTAGCAGATCGTTTGAAACTTTCTTTCGTCGCTGGATCTCCCGCTGTCATCGCTGGATCGTTGTGTGTGACAGCGATCCAGCGATGCGTTCGCTGGTAACCAGGGACCTGACGGACATCAGATGGTGAGTATGTACGTTTTTTTTTTTTTTACTTTTACGCTGGTAACCACGGTAAACATCGGGTTACTAAGCGCGGCCCTGCGCTTAGTAACCCGATGTTTACCCTGGTTACCCGGGGACTTCGGCATCGCTCCAGCGCCGTGATTGCAAAGTGTGACCGCAGTCTACGACGCTGGAGCGATAATCATACGACGCTGCGACGTCACGAATCGTGCCGTCGTAGCGATCAAAATTGCACTGTGTGACGGTACCCTTAGTGCTCAAAGTGGCCTCTCTGCATAAGAAGAAACCAGTATTACAAATTTTTTATAATAAATTTCCTCTTTTATAGAGGGATGCCTAATGGTACCGTCACATTTAGCGACGCTGCAGTGATCTAGACAACGATGCCGATCGCTGCAGCGTCGCTGTTTCGTCGCTGTGTGGTCGCTGGAGAGCTGTCACACAGACAGCTCTCCAGCGACCAACGATGCCGAAGTCCCCGGGTAACCAGGGTAAACATCGGATTACTAAGCGCAGGGCAGCGCTTAGTAACCCGATGTTTACCCTGGTTACCAGTGTAAATGTAAAAAAAACCAAACACTACATACTTACATTCCGTGTCTGTCGGGTCCCCCGGCGTCCGCTTCCCTGCACTGTAAGCGCCGGCCATAAAGCAGAGCGGTGACATCACCGCTGTTCCCTGCTTTACGGCCAGCCGGCGCTGACACAGTGCAGGGAAGCAGAACGCCGGGGGGATGCGACAGACATCGGAATGTAAGTATGTAGTGTTTGGTTTTTTTTACATTTACACTGGTAACCAGGGTAAATATCGGGTTACTAAGCGCGGCCCTGCGCTTAGTAACCCGATGTTTACCCTGGTTACCAGTGAAGACATCGCTGAATCGGCATCACACACGCCGACTCAGCGATGTCTGCGGGAGATCCAGCGATTAAATAAGGTGCTGGCCTTCTAGCTCCGACCAACGATGTCACAGCAGGATCCTGATCGCTGCTGCGTGTCAAACACAACGATATCGCTATCCAGGACGCTGCAACGTCACGGATCGCTAGCGATATCGTTGTTAAGTTGTTCAGTGTGAAGGTACCTTAAGGCTATGTTCACACATTTTGTTTTTACACCATTCTTTGGTTGTATTTTTATGCAAATTGCCGCAAAAAGCTAAAAATGCAGTAAGAAAGGCAGAAAAAAATGTAGCAAAACCTGTGGTTGTTTGCAAATTTTTCAGTGCTAAGAGATCAGGTTTTGGCTGCAGAAAAAATGCAGCAAAAACACAACTTGTGAACAATGCTTAATAGAGATTTTGTATTGGTGTCCAAGATCTTCATCTTACACCTTTTAAATGTATAGGATATCATGGCTCTTGGTGGTAGAACAGTTATCCACTCAGGGATTACAGGAGAAATGCAAGCATTTTCATTACAAAGAAGCATTGAGCTTGCTGGTTGCAAACAATCTAACACGAGACATTGGATTGATAAGAAGAGCTGAACTTTACCACAAGTAGACTGGCACTTTATAATACCCTCTGACAATCACTTCAGCAGCTTCAACTATGTTCTTAGACACTGTGTCACCCTCATTCCAGCACTCACTCAGTGTAAACTTGCGCACTCGTGCAACCTTCTTCAAAAGGCTCATTCAGATGTCCGTTTTATTATGCCTATCAGTGTTATCCATGTTTTTCATGAATAACACTCGCACCAATAATAGTGAATGGGTTAATTCAAATGTCAAGGAGATATGTCCAATTTTGATGAGTAACAAATTAAAATCTGCAATTTAAGTCTGTGGGTCCTTTAAAAAATCGAGTTTGATCCAATTTTCACGGACTGTTAAATAGGTGAAGGTAGAGAAACCTTTTTTCCCCATATACGAGGAAAAGTGGTGAAACCAGGACTTTACACTGATAAAGCTTGGATGAAAGTCTTACTGGAAACACTGGTGAAACTCAGTCAGTTTTTCTCTAAAGGGAAAAAACACGTGTGCATTGGCCATTAGTGCATATTAGTGATGAGCAAGCACTAAAATGCTCACGTTTTCGTTACTTGAAGCTAGCAAATCATAATGCTCGGGTACTCTGCCCAAATAAAGAGTATAATGGAAGTCAATGGGAAATTGGAGAATTTTTCAGGCAGCTCCTCATCCACAGGTCTGGAAGAGGTCTAAAAATTGCTGAAAACAATGGAAACAGCGCTGAATTGGCATGGCAGCAGCATGGGGAACACCTCTGAAAGCATCTCTGAATCCCAGATCGCTGCTGGGAACCATATTGTCAGAGTATTACACCACTTTTAAGGATGGACAATAACACAAACAAAACCGCAGTTAAAATGGATTTGACTGGAAAAAAAGGTTATGAAATATTCTTTCCAGAATAATGACTTGTATATAAGACAAAATAAATAAGAGAAAAAAATTCTCCTCCACACCTTGGGTTATGTTCACACATAGTGGTTTTGCATGTTCGCATTGCTTTCAATGGTGAAAAAAAACATTCAAAAGGAAATGCAATTTTATCATTTTAATATCTTATCTTATCTGGCCATGTCGTGTGTGGGACATGATCAGACACATACTGTTTAATTTATGAACAAGGGACTCTGAAAGTCACTTTTTTTTCAGGGCCATTAGGTGGCCATTTCTATTTATAGAGGGCCATCAGGCGGCCCTTACTATTGTTGGAAGGCCAGCAGGCGGCCCTCACTATTGTCAGAGGTCCACCAGGCAGCCATCAGTCTAATTTTAGAGAATAAGCAACCAACCCTTACTAAGCATTTTTGGAGGACCAGCAGATGGCTATGCAAAGCATATTGCCACTGCAATATAATTTATCCATCTGAAATGGCCGTCGTTCAGTGCATCTCCACTGAGAACTCTCCTGCCTCTGGATTTTGAATGTAAATCCAAATAAAAGGACAATTTTATGGGACTGTGAGTGCCACCTTCTCTTTTTCATCTTCTAGAATGATAAATGCTGCATAAACTTTCACTGCTGAACAAAAATTGTAGTATTACAATGCAAGCAAAATGTGCCTACTTCAGATTGACATAAAAGACTGCAGTATGAAAATAGCAATTCTATTTGTAACCAAACAGGGTTTTTTTCATGTTTTGGGGCCCAACTTTAGCATGATAAATGTGGTATAAAATTTCACTGCTGAACAATAATTGCAGTATTACAATGCCAGCAAAATTTGACCACTTCATATGTACATATAAGTCTGCAGTATCAATATAGCAATTCTATTTGTAACCAAACAATTTTGGGGAGTGTTTTGAGGCCCAAATTTAGCACAATAAATGCCGTATAAAATTTCACTGCTAAAAAAAATTGCAGTATTACAATAAGGGCGAAATGTGCCCACTTCAAATGTACATATAAGACTGCAGTCTCAATATCGCAATTCTATTTGTAACCAAACAATTTTTGGGGGGTGTTTTGAGGGCCATTTTTACACACCTCAGTTGCACCTATAAGACTCCAGTCTTGAGATCCAACCAGGTCTAGCTGTGTGAGTTTGATGCACAACTGTTGCAGTAAAAACTGTGTATAATATTTCCCTGCTCAGAATAATTTGCAGGATAAAGATCAAAAGCAATATTATTAGCCCTAAGAAGGGATTTTGGTATCAGTTGCAGGCTGCAGCACTAAGGACATGCAATTTAACCTATCCTGTCCTACATGAGTCTTTCCCTAAGTGCTGCTAACAGCAGTATTACTATTTATTATCATTAGCCCTAAGAAAGGCTGTTGTTGTATTTAAAAGAAATGTTAATGTGGTTGTGGTTCACCAGCACATCTCCCTGTTTTTCTTATTTCCGGGGTACAGTGTTACGAGCATAGAATCACGGGTCTTAGAAAGACCTGATGACTCTATGCAGCCAGCCAATCACAGTAATGCCACAACCACAACTCGCCACTCTACTCTCAAGATCGCATCTCACCACCTGTGCACTTGACCAGCTCCCATCCCACCTCATCCCAAACCTCACCACAATCTTCATCCCAACCCTAACCCATCTCTTCAACCTATCACTAACAACTGGTGTTTTCCCCTCAAGCTTTAAACATGCCTCCATCACACCTATCCTCAAAAAAGCCCTCTCTTGACCCATCCTCTGTATCTAGCTATCGCCCTATATCACTTCTCCCCTATGCCTCAAAACTACTGGAACAACACGTCTACCTTGAACTGTCCTCCCATCTCTCTTCTTGCTCCCTCTTTGACCGCTTACAATCTGGCTTCCGGTCACACCATTCCACTGAAACTGCCCTAACTAAGGTCACCAATGACCTCTTAACCGCCAAGAGCAAGCGACACTACTCTGTTCTCCTGCTCCTCGACCTGTCGGCTGCCTTTGACACAGTGGACCATTCCCTATTATTACAGACCCTCTCATCCCTTGGCATCACAGACTTGGCCCTATCCTGGATCTCATCATACCTCATAGACCGGACATTCAGCGTCTCCCACTCACACACCACCTCCTCACCTCGCCCCCTATCTGTCGGAGTCCCTCAAGGTTCAGTCCTCTGCTCTTCTCCATTTACACCTTTGGCCTGGGACAGCTCATAGAATCTCATGGCTTTCAGTATCACCTCTATGCTGATGACACACAGATCTACATCTCTGGACCAGATATCACCTCCCTACTAACCAGAATCCCTCAATGTCTGTCCACTATTTCATCCTTCTTCTCCGCTAGATTTCTGAAACTTAACATGGACAAAACAGAATTCATCATCTTTCCCCCATCTCACGCGACCCCCCCAACGAACCTATCCATTACAGTAAATGGCTGCCCACTCTCCCCAGTCCCACAAGCTCACTGCCTCGGGGTTATCCTTGATGCTGATCTCTCCTTCAAACCACATATCCAAGCCCTTTCCACTTCCTGCCGACTTCAACTCAAAAATATTGCACGAATCCGTTCATTCCTCAACCAAGAATCTGCAAAAACCCTAGTCCATGCCCTCATCATCTCTCGCCTTGACTACTGCAACCTCCTGCTCTGTGGCCTCCCCTCAAACACTCTCGCACCCCTCCAATCTATTCTAAACTCTGCTGCCCGACTAATCCACCTGTCCCCCCGCTATTCTCCGGCCTCTCCCCTCTGTCAATCCCTTCACTGGCTCCCCATTGCCCAGAGACTCCAGTACAAAACCCTAACCATGACGTACAAAGCCATCCACAACCTGTCTCCTCCTTACATCTGTGACCTCATCTCCCGGTACTTTCCTACACGCAACCTCCGATCCTCACAAGATCTCCTTCTCTACTCCCCTCTTATCTCCTCTTCCCACAATCATATACAAGATTTCTCTTGCGTATCACCCCTACTCTGGAACCCTCTACCACAACACATCAGACTCTCGCCCACCATCGAAACCTTCAAAAAGAATCTGAAGACCCACCTCTTCCGACAAGCCTACAACCTGCAGTAACCACCGATCAACCAACCGCTGCATGACCAGCTCTATCCTCGCCTACTGTATTCTCACCCATCCCTTGTAGATTGTGAGCCTTCGCGGGCAGGGTCCTCACTCCTCCTGTACCAGTTATGACTTGTATTGTGTAAGATTATTGTACTTGTTTTTATTATGTTTACCCCTCCTCACTTGTAAAGCGCCATGGAATAAATGGCGCTATAACAATAAATAATAATAATAATAATAATAACCAAGATGGTGTTACAGTGACTGGCAGGCAATCTCCACATGTTCATTGGCTGTTTAAAATGCACCAAATATGCGGGGCGGGGAGTCGAGCTCCTGCTCAAACATTGAAAAAATACTGGCCAAGTAAGGAGCATCCCGATCACACCGATGCTCAAGCGAGTAACATTCATCACTAGCATGGATCAGTCCCTCATAGTCATGCACAATTCATCTTGCAGTCTCTTTATCACCAACTTATTGACTCACAGATATCACTCTAGTGATGGCAGAAATTTGTCACCAATGAGAAAAAAATCCAAACCACAGAACTGTGGGTTTTTTGGCCACCACACCTCTCTAAAAAAAAGTGTAATAAAATGTGATGAAAATGTCAAATGTACCTTAAATTGGTAACAATAAAACTGTCAGCTCAACACAAAAAAATAAGCCTTCACATAGCTCCTTATATAGAAAAATAAAAACGATATGGATCTCTTTAAATGTTTTCACAAGCAAAAATATTTTTTTTACAAACTTTTTTTATAAACAGCAAATTGGTATTGCTGTAATTAGTCTGAGCTGGAAAGTCATTTTTCCATGTAATTCTTTACCACAGACTCAGACCTCCTTAATCTGTCCTGGTGATTCCTGTACAGGAAAAACCAGTACTGGTGAGATCCGTGGTCCGTGTCCATGTGCCCTCTGTATATATGTCTGTGACATCCATGTGACATCCAAGTGTCCGTTTGATGTCCATGTCTGTGTGTCCATGTTTTACATCTGTCTGGCATCTGTGTGCAGTCCATGTGACACATACCGCCACCTGAGAAAAGCAGCACAGTTCGCGCTGATCCCAGGTGTTGGCTGCTGACGGAAGCTCTCATCATTGTTGCTTGGTCTCATTCAAATCAGCACGACCAGGCGACAATGATGAAAGTTGTATTCAGCACATGCTGTGTCCATCCTGTGTAAGATGAAGAATTAAATAAATAAAATGGTGTGGACTTCTATGTTGTTTTCATAAACAGTAGAGAGACTGCCCACGGTTGGGGAGTGATGTTAAGAACCTGCAAAAAGGGACAATATCCCAAAAGCATCCCTGTCTATTAATAAAAGCTCATAGCTGTTTGCTCAGCCCTTCCTAGTGAATTTACGAGGGACCCCAGAAAAAAAATGACATAGAGTCCCTCTATAAATTTAAGCCAGCAAAGGTTAAACAGACAGTTGTGGGTTGATATTAATAGTCTGAGAAGGGGCAAGAGATATTACCCCCCCCACCCCCCGGCTACCAACATCAGCCCTCACCCGCCCCAGAAATGACACATCCAGAAGATGCCCCCTCCCATTTGCCCTGTGTTAGTGGCAAGTGGGGTAATAAGGTTGGGTTGATGTTGTAAGGGGGTGGCACGCCTCTACCGCCTTAAAGATGTATATTTGTCATGCCATATATATATGCCATTTTGTCTGTTATAGTTGTGATAGGGCAAGTGTAGAACCTGTTATCGGACACTAGATAGGGCTCCACATTATACATAGTTATATAGGATGGGCTGTCTCTGTTAAGTGCAAGAGCCTTCCTGTTTGTAACTAGTAGGGCTTAGTGCTCGTGCAGGGCAGACAACTCCGTACTGGGGCAAAACGAAGGAATACTCAGATGCAGCAAGCTCGTACAGGGAGGACGCTGAGCTATCGCAAGAAGCGACACATCCCCGTAATGTACTGCAGGATGTAGGAGAAAGCGTAGGAAGAGTGGAGGACGTGAACTGTGTGGAACCGAATGCTGATGATGTAACTGACAAAAATGTGCTGCGACAAACAAAGAGAAAAGTTCTTTGCTTGAAAAGGACTCTGTCTCTTATTGTACTATGGAAGCAGCAGAACTTCAGCCAGCCCGATGGGACCCAGATGGTGCAGTGGGTGAAGCAAAAGGTATGCTGCAGAAGGGACATTGTTTGCATGTAATTGGGCTCTGCATTTTACAATGTCACCTGTGTATTGTCAGGTGACATCAAGCCAAGGGGTTAGTAATGGAGAGGTGTATATAAGACTAAGCCCATAGTAAGTATTGAAATAAACACACAGCAAGAATAAAATCCTTTACTGTATTTGAAATAAAACAAAAGAACCTGTTTTACACATTTATTTAAAAATAAAAAACACAGTTTTGCTCACCTTTATGCTTAATCCATTGAAGCCCATGTCCCCTGCAAAAACAAAAATAATAGCCAATCATATCCCTCACCTGTCAGATGTGAAGATAATCCTCCAATGTCCATGTCCCCTGTAAAAAACAAAAATAATAAACAATCATATACCTCACCTATCCGACATGAAGATAGTCCATACTGTCCAATGCCTCAATCTACCTTTGCGACCTTTGATTTTCAAAGTGAACAGTGACAAGATGTGAGTATTCACACTGAAAAGCAGGACGTAATGAGCTGCTGCAAGCTCAAATTCAGTGACGAGCAGTTACATCATAGAGGTTGCAGCCGGTCACTGAAACTGCATTCCCATGAGCAGCTCACTGTGACCTGATTAACTGCGGTGACTTCAATGAGATCACCGCTAGCACCATTTCTTGGGCAGCTGAGGCTGATGTTGGCATCCCTTGGAGGAGGTAATATCTCTGGCCTCTTCCCAGGCTAGTATTATTAACCCACAGCTGTCTGTTTAGACTTTGCTGGTTTGAATTTATAGGGGAACCCAAAATCATTTTTTTTCTGGAGTCCCCTGTAAATTCACCAGGAAGGTCTAAGCAAACAGCTGTGAGTTGTTATTAGTAGCCTGGGAACCTTTTGGAATATTGTCTTATCCCAGATTATTAGCATTAGTCCCAGCTGTGGGCTTCCCTCTGCTGGTTATGAAAATTGTGCGGAAGCCCACCAAATTTTATTAATTTAATTATTTATTTTACACAGGAGGGGAACAGTGGGTGCTGAATATAACTTCCATTATTGTCATCTGGTCGTGCTGATCTTAGGGAGACCAAGCGACAACGATGAGAGCTGCCTTCAGCAGTCGGCGCCTGTGAACAGAGCAAACTGTACCGCTTCTTCCCAGGTGCTGATACGTGTCACACTGATGACACACAGATGTCATCCATGTGTCATCAGTGTGCACGTGTGCACGTGTGCGGCATGCATTTTTTCTGTGCTGGTGATAAAAACTGACATGTCTGTGTGTTCTTTATATGGACACACGGTCCATGTGAAAAACCTGACATGTGCACACCACTATTGAATACAGTGGGTGTGCGTGTGTACATATTTGCGGCCATTAAAAAATGGATCTCATATGGACACAAAAAATGGACGTGTGAAGGGGGCCTAAACATCGTGGAAAAAAAGACATGGTGGAATTGCATTTTTTTATCATTTCATCCTATTTAGAAGTTTTCTCCTTTTCTCATTACATTGTATGAGAAAATGAATGATGTCATTAAAAACAATAATTTGACCCACTAAAAACAAAGCCTAGTACAATTATGCCGATAGGAAAAAAAATGTTAAGGTTCTTGGTAGAAGGGGAGGCTAAAATTCAAGTGTAGAAATGAAAGTTGTCTAAGGTGTTAACGGCTTATAATGGCTGCAAACTAATGATTTGGATGTGTTGCATTGCACATACTAATGTTAGGTCCAACCCAACTAAGCAATCAATTGTTAAATGAAAGTATTATCACTGGTCATAGAAAAGTCATTGCAGTGAAAGTGAAGCCAAAGAAGAGAATGTTCTTTGGGTTTTGCAAATGTGCCAGAATACAACATGTTTAGCTGCAAGCTGCAGCACGATTCATTTCAATTATTTCTCTAATGATTCTTGTCTTACAGTCCGTTGTGCACCATCCATTTCACTTACATGTATTTTGACTATAATAATACAGTTAGCCCTAAAGAGTTTTGTTATTTTATTCTTTAATGCATATTAATGTATTTTAATAACCTGTAATAGTGTAATCACGTTAAAGAAAATCTATCATCAGGTCAAAAAGTTATTCCTGCTGCTTTCCTGAGTGTTCTGTTTTATTTTTCTTTTAAATCTATTATACGGTTCCAGAGATACGAGCCTTTATATTTGTTGCTAATTTTTATGTTTTTTAACAAGGGGGCATTGCTCACAGGGTAATAATGCAGGGCAGCCTAAAGACAAACCCCCCAACCCCCCCCCCCCCGAGGAATCTTGTGAGTCACACCCCCTTGGAATCATAAATGTGTAATAAAAAAGTCCATATATCTGGAACCAAATGTCAAATTTAAAAAATAAAACAAATTAAAAAAAATACTCAGAGGAACAGTGAGAATGAAATAAGAGCAAAACCTGGCTGTTTTCACCTAATTACAGGTCCCAGTTAAACTTCATACAATCAGATAGAATTCCATGCTGTACTGTAAAATTGGCAATCAGCATCCTTGTTGCACTCATAAATACCCTTTGTAAATTTACATTTAAAATAGGTGACAAGGAATACAGGAAGGTTATGTAATCTCCCATTCTTTACCAGAGGTAGATTGGGTATTTGGGGTAAATAGATAAGCCGTAGTAATAACCTATCGATGATAAAGGTAGGAGAATGGCTGTCGGCTTTCGCAGAGCTGATTAAATATAATATGGGGCACCCTACACCATTTTTTCTTTTATTCTATCTATATCTCATCTATTGTATTCTGATAGTTCGTGGTGTGAATTTACTGTACTTGGCTAATGAAATGTCAAATTTCATTTGAGATAAGTATGCACAAATTGCATGGCATACGTATGGTCTATGTGCCATGCAATTTTTTTTCACGCACCCATTGACTTTTATTGGCGAGTCTTAGCCAATTCATAAGCCCATACGCAACATCGCAACATGGTGAAAAATTTTTCTCACCCCAATTCCAGGGGAGAAAAAATGTGCTGATGAGCACTGCTTCATGGACTCACATTGCAGCAATTTCGATGCAAGGTTTCCTCATGGTTTCAATGCTGAGTTTAAACGCAGAGGTGAGAGCACCCTAATGATAAGCCTCTCACATGATTTGTTAGTGGGTATTTAAAATCATTTTTCAGTCTTTGATAAATTAAACGATTTAACAGAAAATATATATAAAAATTATATTCTTGGTTAAATTAATGATAACGTGGAAAAGAATTTCTAGATCCCCTCTATTTACTTCAGCTTAAATTGGATTACAAAGCTTAATGTTATTGAAATTATGGTTTAAAGTTTATGAAACAATTGTATGTAAAGATGAAGAACTGAGATAGAAATGTGACTATGCAATGGACCTTTGGAATACTATTGTTTTTGTATCGGAAAAGGAAAGTTGATATTATAGTTTTTTGTTCCTTTCTTCTCTCTCCACGCCCGCCACCTTCATTGCATCCCCTTCTCAAAAGGGGGGAAGGGTTTTAAATTGTGAGTGAGGAGACAATAAATGATAAAAGTGGATAATAAACATTATTGGAGTTTTATTGAATAGGAGAACCACAAGTCAAAAATAGCCAAAGGGTTAACAAACTCATGTAATTTATTGAAAATTCAAATAATCTAATTTTCACATCATGTGTATAAAAATGTTACCATATAATAGAAAATTCCCAAAACATTTTTTGTGACTACATCCATGGATACAAGAAGTGACCCAAGATCACAGACCGGGACAGTAATAAACATGAACAAGAAGTGCAAGTGCGCATGCGTGAAACGCAAGCGAGCTTCATCCCTGCATCTCAGCCCTCAACCCCGATCAGCAGTTTGGGACATGTGCACTTGCACTTCTTAGTGTTATCACATGATCGGAAGCGACCACTATTTAAACCGGACTGAGATCTCAATTAAGCCACGCCCCCTTAGGAAGCGGTAATAATTGTACGTGAAACACACGTTGGGGTAGCTGACCAGGATCCGGACGGGACCTTTTGGATATATGGGTAATTAATCCCCCTATTTAACCTTAGTTGGTATACCTTTAGTGCATAGGCGTGCGGCGATCTTATTAGCATTACTGATAAGCTTACATTATTGAATTGAATTGCCATATACCTGTGACATTTATATTAAATGTGTTGGCAGCATGCTTGCTGTCTATTTGATAATACTTGTTAACACTTGCTATGTTTATTACTGTCCCGGTCTGTGATCTTGGGTCACTTCTTGTATCCATGGATGTTGTCACAAAAATTTTGGGGGGAATTGACTGTTATATGGTAACATTTTTATACATACGATGTGAAAATTAGATTATTTGAATTTTCAATAAATTACATGAGTTTGTTAACCCTTTAGCTATTTTTGACTTGTGGTTCTCCTGTTCAATAATATCATTATTGGAGTCGCCATTTTTTATGGTATAATTTGTAACTGATGTTTATTTATGTATATGATTATTGGAGTTTTGTGTATAATTTTTGTACTGTGATATGAGATTTGAATCAGATGGAATGTGTATATAGATAAGTAATATTATAATGTGATAAGCAGTGACGAGTGGATTGCTTTGGATTTAAACTCACCGGCTTTGCCGATTTTCCCCAGAAATTTGATTTGCAGCAAATAAATTTACCATAAATTGAATGACTCTCCAGAATCAAAATCATAATAAATGTAAGATGTAAGAAACAACCAAAAATAATTCTCACATTTCCACTCACTTCTTAGGCAGCCCTATTGCTCGCTGTCAGCAGCTCTAGTCTCTTCACTAGGCCAAGACTTCCAACCTGGTTACTGCAGATTACAAGATTATGGTGAACATCATGATGTCACAACATGTCATGATACTGCAATCTTAAGATGTTCTCGAGCCCTCAAGTCTGGTCGCAGCCAAAACTCCTGGCCTATAGTGAAGAGAACAAAGATGAGGAGAGTGATCATGGAAAGGACAAAACCAGAAAGCGGCTAGGGGAAAGTGGAGTGGAAGAAGAGGTGATTGGTCAGGTATTAATTTTTACCCTTTGGCAGTTGTATACAGTGCACCAAGAAGATGATTGGGCATTTTTTTCCGTTTTTTTGCGACCTATTCTATAGTGTTGAAATTTGCATGGAACCATAAAATATTGGAAAGTCGACTTTAACTCAATTCTCTGCAAATTGATTTGCTCATCTCTAGTAATAACTATAATAAATATGAGAAAAAAAAGAGCCATGACTTGCTCCAAGCTGAGAAAATCCATTTCATACAGGGCGTATTTCATATGTCATTGGCTACCGAGATGTCACTCTTTAAGGACGTATATAATAAGTCCTTGGCAGGGAAATCGCTAAGAGAAATGTTAGATCTTTACATAGTTTTAGTTGTTAAAGTTAGCAGAGTTAAGGCCCCGTCTCAGCGATTTACCAACGATCACGACCAGCGATATGACCTGGCCGTGATCGTTGGTAAGTCGCTGTGTGGTCGCTGGGGAGCTGTCACACAGACCGCTCTCCCCAGCGACCAACGATCAGGGGAACGACTTCGGCATCATTGAAACTGTCTTCAACGATGCCGAAGTCCCCCTGCAGCACCCGGGTAACCAGGGTAAACATCGGGTTACTAAGCGCAGGGCCGCGCTTAGTAACCCGATGTTTACCCTGGTTACCAAAAAAAACAAACAGTACATACTCGCCTTTCGGTGTCCAGGTCCCTGGCCGTCTGCTTCCTGCTCTGACTGAGTGCCGCCGTACACTGAGAGCAGAGCGCAGCGGTGACGTCACTGCTGTGCTCTCACTTCTCACTGTACGGCCGGGAGTCAGTGAGAGCAGGAAGCAGACGGCAAGGGACCTGGACACCGAAAGGCGAGTATGTACTGTTTTTTTTTTTTTACATTTACGCTGGTAACCAGGGTAAACATCGGGTTACTAAGCGCGGCCCTGCGCTTAGTAACCCGATGTTTACCCTGGTTACCAGTGAAGACATCGCTGGATCGGTGTCACACACACCGATTCAGCAATGTCAGCGGGGCCTCAACGACCAAAAAAAGGTCCAGGCCATTCCGACACGACCAGCGATCTCGCAGCAGGGGCCTGATCGCTGGTACGTGTCACACATAGCGAGATCGCTATGGAGGTCGCTGTTGCGTCACAAAACTTGTGACTCAGCAGCGATCTCGCTAGCGATCTCGCTATGTGAGACGGGGCCTTTAGTTGTTATCATGAGCTGATAAATAGGTTGGGCAAAAAAAGGTGTTTGCATTGTGATAAATCAAGGAGAAAACCATTAAAGTCAGATAAATAGACCCTTGAAGCCCTAAATTATCTATACTAACAACTGGCTAATAGTGGGTCTGAGGCAGACAGGGTTCACATGCATGTTTCTATTGGGAAGGAAAGAGGAACAGAATATTCAGTCATTGAGAGTCCAAGGTTGGGGAGAAGTAAAACATTGTTGCCTTCCAACCGATCATAATTTACATGCTACATTCTCGATCAATGAAATACATTTCATTTTCTTCCAAAACCATCTTCTATTTCTATCTATTTTCAGTGTTCCAGACTAGACTCATTGTGTATTCCCGTCAATGTAAACTGCCCTTTATCATGTAGAAATAAATTCAGTTGTCTTATCTTGTTTGGCAAAAATCCTGAGTTGCTTCTGTATTAAATGTAGCTGGAGTGAAAAATGATTTCCTGTGAAATAAAGAACACAAAATGATTTATGGAAACCTGGGCACTTTCAAAACAGGGTTTTTTATTGTGACTGGAAAAGTTATTTTGATTGGACCACTACACAGTAATTAATCACTTACAGGTTTTTTTAATGGCTTTAAATATACAATATATACAATCTATTTTAATAAGCTTGTTCTGAAAAGTATTTTTAAAAATAAAGATTATTATGATCAATGGTGGCCTGGGATAATTGACTCTTGAGACCCACTATTCAGCTACATGCAAATATTATATTTCTCTCATTCGAAAATTTACCATATTCTATATTATATTATTAACACTAAGTAGTTTGTTGAATGCATGATGAGATACTGCCTTTGCCTGCACATAGTAAGTCAAGCATATTGAGCTAACTTCACTCCAGAAGTTCATTGTGGATCTCTGAATGATCCAATGTTGTCCTAAATGCCTAAAGATGATAAATATAATCCACCTGTGTGTAATCAAGTCTCCGTATAAATGCACCTGCTCTTTGATAGTCTCAGGGTTCTGTTTGAAGCACAGAGAGCATCATGAAGACCAGGGAACACAACCGGCAGGTCCATGATAATGTTGTGGAGAAGTTTAAAGCCGGATTTGGATACATAATTATCTCCAAAATGTTAAACATTCCAAGGAGCACTGTGCAAGCGATCATATTGAAATGGAAGGAGTATCATACCACTGCAAATCTACCAAGACCCGGCCGTCCCTCTAAGCTTTCATCTCAAACAAGGAGAAGACTGATCAGAGATGCAGCCAAGAGGCCCATGATCACTCTGGATGAACTGCAGAGATCTACAGCTGAGGTGGGACAGTCTGTCCATAGGACAACAATCAGTCGTACACTGCAGAAATCTGGCCTATATGGAAGAGTGGCAAGAAGAAAGCCATTTCTCAAAGATACCCATAAAAAGTGAAGTTTAAAGTTTGCAACAAGCCACCTGGGAGACACACCAAACATGTGGAAGAAGGTGCTCTGGTCAGATGAAACCAAAATCAAACTTTTTGGCAACAATGCCAAACGATATGTTTGGCGTAAAGGCAACACAGCTCATCACACTGAACACACCATCCCCACTGTCAAACATGGTGGTGGCAGCATCATCGTTTGGGCCTGCTTTTCTTCAGCAGGGACAGGGAAGATGGTTAAAATTGATGGGAAGATGGATGGAGCCAAATACAGGACCATTCTTGAAGAAAACCTGTTGGAGTCTGCACAAGACCTGAGACTGGAACGGAGATTTGTCTTCCAACAAGACAATGATCCCAAACATAAAGTAAAATCTACAATGGAATGGTTCACAAATAAACATATCCAGGTGTTTGAATGACCAAGTCAAAGTCCAGACGTCAATCCAATCAAGAATCTGTGGAAAGAGCTGAAAACTGCTGTTCACAAACGATCTCCATCAAACCTCACTGAGCTTGAGCTGTTTGCCAAGGAAGAATGGGCAAGAATTTCAGTCTCTCGATGTTCAAAACAGATAGAGACTAGTGTTGAGCATTCCGATACCGTAAGTATCGGGTATCGGCCGATATTTGCTGTATCGGAATTCCGATACCGAGATCCGATACTTTTGTGGTATCGGGTATCGGTATCGAAACAACATTAATGTGTAAAAGAAAGAATTAAAATAAAAAATATTGCTATACTCACCTCTCCGACGCAGCCTGGACTTCAGCGAGGGAACCGGCAGCGTTGTTTGCTTAAAATTCGCGCTTTAACTTCCTTACTTGAAGTCCCGGCTTGTGATTGGTCGCGCGCCGCCCATGTGACCGCGACGCGACCAATCACAGCAAGCCGTGACGTAATTTTAGGTCCTTCAGGATTTTAAAATTACGTTCCGGCGTTGTGATTGGTTGCGTCGCGGTCACATGGGCGACGCGACCAATCACAAGCCGTGACGTCACGGGAGGCAGGACACGCACGCATTTTAAAATGCGCGCGTCTCCTGCCTCCCGTGACGTCACGGCTTGTGATTGGTCGCGTCGCCCATGTGACCGCGACGCAACCAATCACAACGCCGGAACGTAATTTTAAAATCCTGAAGGACCTAAAATTACGTCACGGCTTGCTGTGATTGGTCGCGTCGTGGTCACATGGGCGGCGCGCGACCAATCACAAGCCGGGACTTCAAGTAAGGAAGTTAAAGCGCGAATTTTAAGCAAACAACGCTGCCGGTTCCCTCGCTGAAGTCCAGGCTGCGTCGGAGAGGTGAGTATAGCAATATTTTTTATTTTAATTCTTTCTTTTACACATTAATATGGTTCCCAGGGCCTGAAGGAGAGTTTCCTCTCCTTCAGACCCTGGGAACCATCAGGAATACCGTCCGATACATGAGTCCCATTGACTTGTATTGGTATCGGGTATCGGTATCGGATTAGATCCGATACTTTGCCGGTATCGGCCGATACTTTCCGATACCGATACTTTCAAGTATCGGACGGTATCGCTCAACACTAATAGAGACATACCCCAAGCGACTTGCAGCTGTAATTGCAGCAAAAGGTGGCGCAACAAAGTATTAAGTTAAAGGGACTGAATAATATTGCACGCCCCACTTTTCAGTTTTTGAATTTCCACCAAAATTTAAAATAACCAATAAATTTTGTTCAACTTCACAATTGTGTTACACTTGTTGTTGATTCTTCACCAAAAATTTACATTTGGTATCTTTATGTTTGAAGCATGATATGTGGGAAAAGGTTGAAAAGTTCCAGGGGGCCGAATACTTTCGCAAGGCACTGTATATAACCCAAAAGGAGTATTCAAAGAAAGAACATGCAAAATAATACTATATATATATATATATATATATATATATATATATATATATATATATATATATATACATACATATACAGTACAGACCAAAAGTTTGGACACACCTTCTTATTTAAAGATTTTTCTGTATTTTCCTATGAAAATTGTACATTCACACTGAAGGCATCACAACTATGAATTAACACATGTGGAATTATATACTTAACAAAAAAGTGTGAAACAACTGAAATTATGTCTTATATTCTAGGTTCTTCAAAGTAGCTACCTTTTGCTTTGATGACTGCTTTGCACACTCTTGGCATTCTCTTGATGAGCTTCAAGAGGTAGTCACCGGGAATGGTTTTCAATTCACAGGTGTGCCCAGTCAGGTTTAATAAGTGGGATTTCTTGCCTTAAAAATGGGGTTGGGATCATCAATTGTGTTGTGCAGAAGTCTGGTGGATACACAGCTGATAGTCCTACTGAATAGACTGTTAGAATTTGTATTATGGCAAGAAAAAAGCAGCTAAGTAAAGAAAAACGAATGGCCATCATTACTTTAAGAAATGAAGGTCAGTCAGTCAGAAAAATTGTACTCATAAAGTCCCATGGCTTCCAGAACCATCTGTATGCGGACAACACTCAGATCTACCTCTATGGCCCAAATGTCACCTTTCTGCTGTCCAGAATCCTGGAGTGTCTATCAGCATTCTTCACCTCTCGCTTCCTAAAACTCACTGTAGACAATACCGAACTCATCATCTTTTCTCCATCTCGCATATCTCTCCTACTTTACCTATCTATTATAGTAAATAGCATCACGCGCTCTCCCGCACCTGAAATCTGCTGCCTCGGAGTAACTCTCGACTCTGCCCTGTCCTTCAAACCGCACGTCCAAACTCTTGCCACCTCGTGTCACCTCCAACTCAAAAATATTTCCAGAATCCATCCCTTCCTAAGCCCTCAATCTACTAAAACGCTTGTGCATGCCCTCATCATCTGCCGCCTTGATTACTGCAACACCCTCCTCTGTGGCCTCCCCTCTAACTTTCTTACATCACTCCAGTGTGTCTTCAACTCTGCTGCCCGAGTAATCCACCTCTCTCTTTGCTACTCCTCTGTTTCTCCCCTCTGCAAATCCCTCAACTGGCTCCCAATTCCCCAACGAATCCAGTTCAAACTACTATCACTGACCTACAAAGCCATCCACAACCTGTCCCCTCCCTATTTCTCTGAATTAATCTCCCAATATCTTCCCTCATGTAATCTTCGACCCTCCAAGACCTCCTACTCTCCTCCATACTTATTTGTTCCTCACACAACCGCCTCCAAGATTTCTCCCGAATATCCACCATCCTCTGGAATTCCATGCCTCAACATCTCCGATTATCCACCACCCTCGAATCCTCCAGACGGAACCTGAAAACTCATCTCTTCAGGAAAGCTTACAGCCTGCAATAACCATTCTGCCGCCTCACCACCACCTGACCTTCTGTCTATTCTCCATTATCCCATAGAATGTAAGTCCGCAAGGACAGGGTCCTCTCCCCTCTGTACCAGTCTGTCATTATAAATTTGTTTACTGTAAATGATATTTATAACTTTATATGTAACCCCTTCTCATGTACAGCACCATGGAATTAATGGTGCTATATAAAGAAATAATAATAATCTATATATATATATATATATATATATATATATATATATATATATATAATTGTCTAAGGGTCTGTTTGTCTGTAACCAAAATCCCGCGTCACTGATTGGTTGCGCCCAGCCGGCCTCGACCAATCAGCGTTCATAAAAAAACTACACACATATACTGGAACGAGAATAACAAGAAGGACAGTCTGTGAGTGAGAGAATAACATGGAGGACAGTCTGTGAGGGAGAGAATAACATGAGGACAGTCTGTGAGGGAGAGAATAACATGGAAGATAGTCTGTGAGGGAGAGAATAACATGGAGGACAGTCTGTGAGGGAGAAAATAACATGGAGTACAGTGTGTGAGGGAGAAAATAACATGGAGGACAGTCTGTGAGGAGAGAATAACATGGAGGACAGTGTGTGAGGGAGAGAATAACTTGAAAGACAGTCTGTGAGGGAGAGAATAACATGGAGGTCAGTCTGTGAGGGCGAGAATAACATGAAGCACAGTCTGTGAGGGAGAGAATAACATAGAGGACAGTCTGTGAGGGAGAGAATAACATGGAGAACAGTCTGTGAGGGAGAGAATAACATGGAAGTCAGTCTGTGAGGGCGAGAATAACATGGACAGTCTGTGAGGGAGAGAATAACATGGAGGACAGTGTGTGAGGGAGAGAATAACATGGAGGACAGTCTGTGAGGGAGGAAATAACATGGAGAACAGTCTCTGAAAGCGAGAATAACATGAAGGACAGTCTGTGAGGGAGAGAATAACATGGAGGACAGTGTGTGAGAGAGATAATAACATGGAGGACAGTCTGTGAGGGAGAGAATAACATGGAGGACAGTCTGTGAGGGAGAGAATAACATGGAGGGCAGTGTGTGAGGGAGAGAATAACAGAGGACAGTCTGTGAGGGAGAAAATAACATGGAGGACAGTCTGTGAGGGAGAGAATAACATGGAGGTCAGTCTGTGAGGGCGAGAATAACATAGAGGAGAGTGTGTGAGGGAGAGAATAACATGGAGGACAGTCTGTAAGGGAGAGAATAACATGGAGGACAGTCTGTGAGGGAGAGAACAACATGGAGAACAGTGTGTAAGGGAGAGAATAAAATTTTTCTCCGTTTTTAAGTTTATCATATGGTAAAATAAATGGTGTCTTTGAAAACTATAAGTCATCCTGTAGAAAACAAGCTGTCATACAGTGATAGATGACTAATAAAGATTTGACTCTTAAAATAAAGACAGGAGAAAAACAATGGCAGTGTGTCCAATAGGTTAAAACATAAATGTAAGCACCAATGCTTATATGAATACTAGATGGTGGCCTGATTCTAACGCATTGGGTATCTACTATATAATCGCCTAATTCTGTCTGTTTGTCTGTAATGGAAATCCCGCGTCACTGATTGGTCTCGCCAGCTGTCCACAACCAATATCAGCGATATTGGCACAGTCCGGCCACGAATTGGCATAGGATTTGAACCACGCTTCACTGGTTAGTCGCGCCCAGCCGGCCACGACCAATCAGCGATATTGGCTTGAGATTTAAACCCCTCTGCGCTCATTGGTCGCGGCCGGCCGGGCGCGACCAATCAGTGATATTGGTGCTGGATTTAAACACCGCTTCACTGATAATGTATATATTTTACCCAGAAAATCCTGTGTATTCATTGCATTATTCTTAAATCTTCATAAATAAACTGCATACATATTCTAGAATACTCGATGCGTTAGAATCGGGCCATCGTCTAGTAATACTAATAATAAGGGAAAAGGACAAAAAGGAAATATAAAATCACAATGTATGCAGGGCGCATAATATGTCAGTTTAATTGGCAAATAGAAGATAAAGTAGTAAATAAAATGTCCAAAATAAAGAACAAAAATATTTCAAACTGCTGAACTTAATTATCAAAAACGCTATGTTTACATAGCGCCGCTACTAACTCACAAGACCGTCCGGTCATGGCATTGCAAACCCGGAAGTGCATCACAGAGTGCGACATGAGTCACAGTCTGTAACACACCAGCGAGGCATCCAACACCGGAGAAGGGCAGAAGCATGAACAGGGCGGCGCTTGACATTTCCGCAGCCATCTTTGAAAAGGGAACAATCGATATGAAAATATATATATAAAGCAGGGCAAATGATATTGTCATGGTGTTGGGAATAGCCTAACCAATATTGTATGAGCTCAAAAATACACATGATTTAGGCTAATAAAAATAAATAATAAATGTGGTAATCCCATGACTAATTACAGTACAGTCTTATTGATATATAAATGAATAAAATATAAATATGTATAAATTATTTTAGAATAAAAAATATATATTAGTCATGCATGAAAAAGTAGTTATGATGAACATGTTAATTAGTGTAAGATGATAGTGAGAATGAAATTAATAAGTTAATGAATGTAAGTGATAAAATAATTTAGACTATATTATAGTGACAAGTGAATTATATAATGATAAAAATGTATACATCATTTGATAAAAGTGAAAGACAATAAATTAATGTGTGCATAATAAAATGCAAGCAATGAGAACGGGCATGCATAATGTGCAAGAAGTGAAAATGACAGAGAGCTATAACATAAATCATTTTATTATATCATTATATAAGGTAAACCACTATATTTACGAAAATTATATATGAAAAAAACCATCACTCAATGTGGACCAAATCCATAACCTATGACAGCACAGACATATATATCATATTTACCAATATAAAAGATGAATGGTTATTAAAAGTACATAGAAAATATAGTATATACAAAATCAAAAGATGGTTGTTTAGCATATATCGATGACTAAGCCTTATTATAACCTAGAACAGCAGTTAAATCGAATCGTTTAGCAAGTTTCTAATTTGCAAAAAATACTACTCAAACATTTTGTTGTACCACTTTTCCAGCTGAAAGGACAAGGTCCAGACTGGTCCATTTTTCAATTTTGGATGCAGTTGGAAACTAGACAGATATAAAATCAGAGAACATATCTGCACATGGCAATCATATTTGTAGACACTGTGTTTTCCTAAGATCAGATATAATTAAAGAAGCACTCCCATCAAAGTTTTTATCCTCTTAATATATTGCAGTTATCATATTATATAACACTGCACAATTACAATTGCTCTTTTTGCGTTTCTACCCAGCTAATTCTTCTCTTTTCTCTGCTCCATGCAGAAACAGGAAGGGAATATATGAAAAATCAGCTCACCCCTGAGGCATAATTCCAGTCCAGGATAGGAGCACAGGAATCCTGCTGCTGCACAGCACTCGGCAACTTGAACAATGTAAAAATGGATCCAGCTCACACACCAGGGTGTTGATAAAAATTATTTCATTCAGCTTTATTTGGAAAAATTCTATAAAAATAGTACAACATCAATTAGGACATCTCAGACAACATTGCAAATATAAAATAGGGGGTGATGTATAAAAGGAACCATACCATACGCGTTTCGAACAAAAGAGTTCATGAACACTGGTGTGTCTTTTTATTTCCAATAAAGGACATTATTCTTGCTGTGTGTTTATTTATAGCATAACTATAGGATTAGTAATGGAGAGTAGGGTTGAGCGAAACGGGTCGTTCATTTTCAAAAGTCGCCGACTTTTGGCAAAGTCGGGTTTCATGAAACCCGATCCGACCCCTGTGCGGGGTCGGCCATGCGGTACGTGACTTTCGCGCCAAAGTCGCGTTTCAATGACGCGAAAAGCGCCATTTCTCAGCCAATGAAGGTGAACGCAGAGTGTGGGCAGCGTGATGACATAGGTCCTGGTCCCCACCATCTTAGAGAAGGGCATTGCAGTGATTGGCTTGCTTTCTGCAGCGTCACAGGGGCTATAAAGGGGCGTTCCCGCTGACCGCCATCTTACTGCTGCTTATCTGAGTGTAGGGAGAGGTTGCTGCCGCTTCTTCAGAAGCAGGGATAGTGATAGGCAGGGTACATAAAGCTGCAAACCGCTTGTGCTGTAGCAATTTCCACTGTCCAACACCACCTTTTGTTTGCAGGGACAGTGGAAGCTACATTTTTTTTCCTCAGCGCTGTCGCTCATTGGGCTGCCCTAGAAGGCTCCCTGACCCTGATAGCTGCGTTGCTGTGCCTGTGTGTGTACGACGCTGTGCAAACCAACTGCTTTTTTCAAAGCACAAATCCTCTTGTTCCTTCCTTTCTGCACAGCTATCTTTTTTGTTTGTCCACACTTTTTATTTAATTTGTGCATCAGTCCACTCCTTATTGCTGCCTGCCATACCTGGCTGAGATTACTGCAGGGAGATAGTAATTGTAGGACAGTCCCTGTTTTTTTTTTTGTGGGAGATTAAGATTGGCATTTCTGCTAGAGTGCCATCCCTGTGTGTGACATCTCTCACTCAGTGGGCCATAGAAAGCCTATTAATTTTTTTGCTTGATTTGGGTTCTAAAATCTACCTGAAAAAAAATCACTACATCAATCAGTGGGAGAAAAATATTGGCCTCAGGGCTTGTGTGCCACTCCTGACTCCTGTGTGTGCCATCTCTCACTCAGTGGGCCATAGAAAGCCTATTAATTTTTTTGCTTGATTTGGGTTCTAAAATCTACCTGAAAAAAAATCACTACATCAATCAGTGGGAGAAAAATATTTGCCTCAGGGCTTGTGTGCCACTCCTGACTCCTGTGTGTGCCATCTCTCACTCAGTGGGCCATAGAAAGCCTATTTATTTTTTTGCTTGATTTGGGTTCTAAAATCTACCTGAAAAAAAATCACTACATCAATCAGTGGGAGAAAAATATTGGCCTCAGGGCTTGTGCGCCACTCCTGACTCCTGTGTGTGCCATCTCTCACTCAGTGGGCCATAGAAAGCCTATTAATTTTTTTGCTTGATTTGGGTTCTAAAATCTACCTGAAAAAAAATCACTACATCAATCAGTGGGAGAAAAATATTGGCCTCAGTCAGGGCTTGTGTGCCACTCCTGACTCCTGTGTGTGCCATCTCTCACTCAGTGGGCCATAGAAAGCCTATTAATTTTTTTGCTTGATTTGGGTTCTAAAATCTACCTGAAAAAAAATCACTACATCAATCAGTGGGAGAAAAATATTGGCCTCAGTCAGGGCTTGTGTGCCACTCCTGACTCCTGTGTGTGCCATCTCTCACTCAGTGGGCCATAGAAAGCCTATTAATTTTTTTGCTTGATTTGGGTTCTAAAATCTACCTGAAAAAAAATCACTACATCAGTCAGTGGGAGAAAAATATTGGCCTCAGTCAGGGCTTGTGTGCCACTCCTGACTCCTGTGTGTGCCATCTCTCACTCAGTGGGCCATAGAAAGCCTATTAATTTTTTTGCTTGATTTGGGTTCTAAAATCTACCTGAAAAAAAATCACTACATCAATCAGTGGGAGAAAAATATTGGCCTCAGTCAGGGCTTGTGTGCCACTCCTGACTCCTGTGTGTGCCATCTCTCACTCAGTGGGCCATAGAAAGCCTATTAATTTTTTTGCTTGATTTGGGTTCTAAAATCTACCTGAAAAAAAATCATTACATCAATCAGTGGGAGAAAAATATTGGCCTCAGTCAGGGCTTGTGTGCCACTCCTGACTCCTGTGTGTGCCATCTCTCACTCAGTGGGCCATAGAAAGCCTATTTATTTTTTTGCTTGATTTGGGTTCTAAAATCTACCTGAAAAAAAATCACTACATCAATCAGTGGGAGAAAAATATTGGCCTCAGGGCTTGTGCGCCACTCCTGACTCCTGTGTGTGCCATCTCTCACTCAGTGGGCCATAGAAAGCCTTTTTTTCATTATTTGGTTTCTAAAGTCTCCCTGAAAAAAAAAAAAATTCAAACAGTGGGAGATTAATATTGCCCTTTCTGCTTGTGTGCCAGTCTTGACTCCTGGGTGTGCCATCTCTCTCTCTCAAATTGTGGGCCATAGAAAGCCTATTAATTTTTTTTCTTGATTTGGGTTCTAAAATCTACCTGAAAAAAAATCACTACATCAATCAGTGGGAGAAAAATATTGGCCTCAGAGCTTGTGCGCCACTCCTGACTCCTGTGTGTGCCATCTCTCACTCAGTGGGCCATAGAAAGCCTTTTTTTTTATTATTTGGTTTCTAAAGTCTCCCTGAAAAAAAAATAAAATAATTCAAACAGTGGGAGATTAATATTGCCCTTTCTGCTTGTGTGCCAGTCTTGACTCCTGGGTGTGCCATCTCTCTCTCTCAAATTGTGGGCCATAGAAAGCCTATTAATTTTTTTGCTTGATTTGGTTTCTAAAATCTACCTGAAAAAAAATCACTACATCAATCAGTGGGAGAAAAATATTGGCCTCAGTCAGGGCTTGTGTGCCACTCCTGACTCCTGTGTGTGCCATTCTCAATCAGTGGGCCATAGAAAGCCTATTAATTTTTTTGCTTGATTTGGGTTCTAAAATCTACCTGAAAAAAAATCACTACATCAATCAGTGGGAGAAAAATATTGGCCTCAGTCAGGGCTTGTGTGCCACTCCTGACTCCTGTGTGTGCCATCTCTCACTCAGTGGGCCATAGAAAGCCTATTTATTTTTTTGCTTGATTTGGGTTCTAAAATCTACCTGAAAAAAAATCACTACATCAATCAGTGGGAGAAAAATATTGGCCTCAGGGCTTGTGCGCCACTCCTGACTCCTGTGTGTGCCATCTCTCACTCAGTGGGCTATAGAAAGCCTTTTTTTTATTATTTGGTTTCTAAAGTCTCCCTGAAAAAAAAAAAAATAATTCAAACAGTGGGAGATTAATATTGCCCTTTCTGCTTGTGTCAGTCAGGGCTTGTGTGCCACTCCTGACTCCTGTGTGTGCCATCTCTCACTCAGTGGGCCATAGAAAGCCTATTAATTTTTTTTGCTTGATTTGGGTTCTAAAATCTACCTGAAAAAAAATCACTACATCCATCAGTGGGAGAAAAATATTGGCCTCAGTCAGGGCTTGTGTGCCACTCCTGACTCCTGTGTGTGCCATCTCTCACTCAGTGGGCCATAGAAAGCCTATTTATTTTTTTGCTTGATTTGGGTTCTAAAATCTACCTGAAAAAAAATCACTACATCAATCAGTGGGAGAAAAATATTGGCCTCAGGGCCTTTTTTTTATTATTTGGTTTCTAAAGTCTCCCTGAAAAAAAAAAAAAATTCAAACAGTGGGAGATAAATATTGCCCTTTCTGCTTGTGTGCCAGTCTTGACTCCTGGGTGTGCCATCTCTCTCTCTCAAATTGTGGGCCATAGAAAGCCTATTAATTTTTTTGCTTGATTTGGGTTCTAAAATCTACCTGAAAAAAAATCACTACATCAATCAGTGGGAGAAAAATATTGGCCTCAGTCAGGGCTTGTGTGCCACTCCTGACTCCTGTGTGTGCCATCTCTCACTCAGTGGGCCATAGAAAGCCTATTAATTTTTTTGCTTGATTTGGGTTCTAAAATCTACCTGAAAAAAAATCACTACATCAATCAGTGGGAGAAAAATATTGGCCTTAGTCAGGGCTTGTGTGCCACTCCTGACTCTTGTGTGTGCCATCTCTCACTCAGTGGGCCATAGAAAGCCTATTAATTTTTTTGCTTGATTTAGGTTCTAAAATCTACCTGAAAAAAAATCACTACATCAATCAGTGGGAGAAAAATATTGGCCTCAGTCAGGGCTTGTGTGCCACTCCTGACTCCTGTGTGTGCCATCTCTCACTCAGTGGGCCATAGAAAGCCTATTAATTTTTTTGCTTGATTTGGGTTCTAAAATCTACCTGAAAAAAAATCACTACATCAATCAGTGGGAAAAAAATATTGGCCTCAGTCAGGGCTTGTGTGCCACTCCTGACTCCTGTGTGTGCCATCTCTCACTCAGTGGGCCATAGAAAGCCTATTTATTTTTTTGCTTGATTTGGGTTCTAAAATCTACCTGAAAAAAAATCACTACATCAATCAGTGGGAGAAAAATACTGGCCTCAGTCAGGGCTTGTGTGCCACTCCTGACTCCTGTGTGTGCCATCTCTCACTCAGTGGGCCATAGAAAGCCTATTTATTTTTTTGCTTGATTTGGGTTCTAAAATCTACCTGAAAAAAAATCACTACATCAATCAGTGGGAGAAAAATATTGGCCTCAGTCAGGGCTTGTTTGCCACTCCTGACTCCTGTGTGTGCCATCTCTCACTCAGTGGGCCATAGAAAGCCTATTAATTTTTTTGCTTGATTTGGGTTCTAAAATCTACCTGAAAAAAAATCACTACATCAATCTGTGGGAGAAAAATATTGGCCTCAGTCAGGGCTTGTGTGCCACTCCTGACTCCTGTGTGTGCCATCTCTCACTCAGTAGGCCATAGAAAGCCTATTTATTTTTTTGCTTGATTTGGGTTCTAAAATCTACCTGAAAAAAAATCACTACATCAATCAGTGGGAGAAAAATATTGGCCTCAGTCACGGCTTGTGTGCCACTCCTGACTCCTGTGTGTGCCATCTCTCACTCAGTGGGCCATAGAAAGCCTATTTATTTTTTTGCTTGATTTGGGTTCTAAAATATACCTGAAAAAAAATCACTACATCAATCAGTGGGAGAAAAATATTGGCCTCAGGGCTTGTGCGCCACTCCTGACTCCTGTGTGTGCCATCTCTCACTCAGTGGGCCATAGAAAGCCTTTTTTTTATTATTATTTGGTTTCTAAAGTCTCCCTGAAAAACAAAAAAAAAATTCAAACAGTGGGAGATTAATATTGCCCCTTCTGCTTGTGTGCCAGTCTTGACTCCTGGGTGTGCCATCTCTCTCTCTCAAATTGTGGGCCATAGAAAGCCTATTAATTTTTTTGCTTGATTTGGGTTCTAAAATCTACCTGAAAAAAAATCACTACATCAATCAGTGGGAGAAAAATATTGGCCTCAGGGCTTGTGCGCCACTCCTGACTCCTGTGTGTGCCATCTCTCACTCAGTGGGCCATAGAAAGCCTTTTTTTTATTATTTGGTTTCTAAAGTCTCCCTGAAAAACAAAAACAAAAAATTCAAACAGTGGGAGATTAATATTGCCCTTTCTGCTTGTGTGCCAGTCTTGACTCCTGGGTGTGCCATCTCTCTCTCTCAAATTGTGGGCCATAGAAAGCCTATTAATTTTTTTGCTTGATTTGGTTTCTAAAATCTACCTGAAAAAAAATCACTACATCAATCAGTGGGAGAAAAATATTGGCCTCAGTCAGGGCTTGTGTGCCACTCCTGACTCCTGTGTGTGCCATCTCTCACTCAGTGGGCCATAGAAAGCCTATTTATTTTTTTGCTTGATTTGGGTTCTAAAATCTACCTGAAAAAAAATCACTACATCAATCAGTGGGAGAAAAATATTGGCCTCAGGGATTGTGCGCCACTCCTGACTCCTGTGTGTGCCATCTCTCACTCAGTGGGCCTTAGAAAGCCTTTTTTTATTATTTGGTTTCTAAAGTCTCCCTGAAAAACAAAAAAAAAATTCAAACAGTGGGAGATTAATATTGCCTTTTCTGCTTGTGTGCCAGTCTTGACTCCTGGGTGTGCCATCTCTCTCTCTCAAATTGTGGGCCATAGAAAGCCTATTAAGTTTTTTTGCTTGATTTGGGTTCTAAAATCTACCTGAAAAAAAATCACTACATCAATCAGTGGGAGAAAAATATTGGCCTCAGTCAGGGCTTGTGTGCGACTCCTGACTCCTGTGTGTGCCATCTCTTACTCAGTGGGCCATAGAAAGCCTTTTTTTTTATTATTTGGTTTCTAAATTGTCCCTGAAAAAATCATTTTATCTTATTTGGTTTCTAAAGTCTCCCTGAGAAAAAAAAAAATAGGTGGGAGATTAATATTGACATTTGTGCTTGAGTGACAGTCCTGCGTGTGTGGCATCTCTGTGATTTTGTGCCACAGAAAACAGATTGTGTAACATTGTGCCTGATTTTCCTTGGGGTCTCACCAACCTGTTAAGGGATATTGAAATCATTCTGAAGTTATAGCTCACCGTGTAAGTTGTTTGACAGCAACAAATAAAGTTACTTTGGTTAAGTTTTTAAAACAATGAGGAAGTCTGGTGCAAGAGGTCATGGCCGTGGGCGTTCATTGTCAGCTGGTAATGATGGTAGTGGTAGTGGAGCATCAGGTGGTCATGGGGATAAAAATATTCCACCTAAGTCTGGAGCTGTGGAGCCAGTTTCGTCGTCTGGCTACACAAGGCCTCGAACGCTCTCTTTTCTGGTAGTAGGAAAACCGATTTTAAAGCCGGAGCAGCAACAGCAAGTTTTGGCTTACATTGCAGACTCAGCTTCTAGCTCTTTTGCCTCCTCTTCTGAAACTGGTAAATGTAAAAGCAGCGCGTCGCTTGTGGATGTTCACGGTCAGGGACAAGTCGCTTCCTTGTCCTCTTCAGCAAAAACTACAACAAGAGAGAAGGATGCAGCAGGCGACACAACGGGTTACTCCATGGAGCTCTTTACACATACCGTCCCTGGCTTACAAAGTGAAACACTTAACAGGCCATGCCCATTACAAGTAGATTCTGACATGGAGTGCACTGATGCACAGCCACAGCCAGAGTACTATGCTGCTCCTTTGACTCAGACCACAACATTGCCCTCTCAGGGTACTGATCCACAATCAGACCCTGATGAGACTATTTTGCCCCGCCACGAACGCTATACCACCGACCGACACAGTGACACAGACGAAGTTGCACACAAGCTCGAAGAGGAGGTAATAGATGACCCAGTTGTTGACCCCGATTGGCATCCATTGGGGGAACAGGGTGCAGGCGGCAGTAGTTCAGAAGCCGAGGTGGAGGAGGGGCCACAGCAGGCATGAACATCGCAACAGGTTCCATCTGCCGGGCCCGTATCTGGCCCAAAACGCGTGTCAAAGCCAAAACCTGTTGGAGGACAGCGTGGCCATCCGATTAAAGCTCAGTCTGCAATCCCTGAAAAGGGATCCGATGCTAGGAAGAGTGCAGTCTGGCATTTTTTTAAACAACATCCAATTGATCAGCGCAAAGTCATCTGTCAAAAATGTTCAACTAGCTTAAGCAGAGGTCAGAATCTGAAAAGTCTCAATACTAGTTGCATGCATAGACACTTAACCACCATGCATTTTCAAGCCTGGACTAACTACCAAATGTCCCTTAAGTTTGTAGCACCCTCGGCCAATGAAGCTAGTAAGCAACGCAACATCCCTTCCGTCACTGTAAGGCCACCATTTTCCGCACCACCGGCAGTATCTGTGCAGGTTTCTTTGCCAGCCAAAAGCAGTCAGGGTCAGGGAATCACCAGTTTTGTAGGAGGAAATATTGCATCTAGGGCACCGGCGGAAACAATACCGTCTCCAACCGTCTCTCAGTCTGCCATGTCCACCGGCACACCCGAAAGTTCCACGATCTCCAGCTCTCCAGTCCAGCTCACACTACATGAGACTCTGGTTAGAAAAAGGAAGTACTTTGTTGTGAACTGTGTTTCTGGGCTCCCTCTGGTGGTCACTAACGGTATTGTGTTATGTATGTCTTGTTGCAGGCCTGGGCTCCAGCTGTCTAGTTAAGCAGCGGATGTTTCCTATTTGAGTCTCCTCTGGACTCAGTCTCTTGCCTGGCATCGTTGTTTCCAGACCTATTTGGTCTCCTCCGGATTCCTTTCAGTCTGCCTCATGCAGAAAAGCTAAGTCTGTTTTGTACAATTTGGATCGTTTGCATTATTCAGTGTTTTTGTCCAGCTTGCTTTACATTTGATTTTTGACTCACTGGAAGCTCTAGGGGGCTGATATTCTCCCTCCACACCGTCAGTCGATGTGGGGGTTCTTGAATGTTCAGCGTGGATGTTTTGTAGGGTTTTCTGCTAACCGCATAGTCCACTATCTATTTTCTGCTATCTAGACTATTGGGCCTCACTTTGCTGAATCTAGTTCATCTCTACGTTTGTGTTTTCCTCTTGCCTCACCGTTATTATTTGTTGGGGGCTTTCTATA
Organism: Ranitomeya variabilis; assembly: GCF_051348905.1. Lineage (NCBI taxonomy): Eukaryota > Metazoa > Chordata > Amphibia > Anura > Dendrobatidae > Ranitomeya > Ranitomeya variabilis. The sequence continues at coordinate 498,570,676 of NC_135237.1, read as the reverse complement.
TCTTTGGGGTTCAATTTCTCTGGAGGCAAGCGAGGTCTTATTTTTTCCCTTTAGGGGTAGTCAGTTCTCCGGCTGACTCGAGACGTCTAGAACGAATGTAGGCACGTTCACCGGCTACTTTTAGTTGTTTGTGTCAGGATCAGGTATGCGGTTAGCCCAGTTTCCACCTCCCTAGAGCAGTATTTATATTTTTGCTATCTTGCCGGAATATCAGAGATCCTCTGCCATTGGGATCATAACAGAATGCCAGGCCAAAAGAAAATGTTTAATGCATCGCAGAAGCGGGATTAAAAAGAAGTTCTGAGTTTTTTTTTTGTTTTTTTTGCTGCAGTTTGCCTAGCTTCTTCCATCCCCTTTTTCTCTGAGTGGCTGAAACTCTGCTGCAGATATGAATGTCCAGACTTTGACTTCTAGTGTGGATCAGCTTGCTGCTAGGGTGCAAAGCATTCAGGATTTTGTTATCCATAGCCCTATGTCTGAACCAAAAATACCTATTCCTGAGCCGTTTTTTGGAGATAGATCTAAATTCCTGAATTTTAGGAATAATTGTAAATTGTTTCTGTCTCTGAAACCTCGTTCCTCTGGTGATTCCGCTCAGCAAGTTAAGATTGTTATTTCCTTCTTGCGCGGCGACCCTCAGGATTGGGCCTTCTCTCTGGCGCCAGGAGATCCTGCATTGGTGAATGTTGATGCGTTTTTTCTGGCACTTGGTTTGCTTTATGAGGAGCCTAATCTTGAAAATCAGGCTGAAAAAATGTTGCTGGTTATCTCTCAGGGTCAGGACGAAGCTGAGGTATATTGCCAAAAATTTCGGAAATGGTCCGTGCTTACTCAATGGAATGAGTGTGCACTGGCTGCAAATTTCAGAAATGGTCTTTCTGAAGCCATTAAAGATGTGATGGTGGGGTTTCCTATCCCTACAGGTCTAAATGATTCAATGGCTCTAGCCATTCAAATTGATCGACGTTTGCGGGAGCGCAAATCTGTTAATCCTTTGGCGGTGCTGTCTGAACGGTCACCTGATTCTATGCAATGTGACAGAATTCTGACCAGAGCCGAGCGACAAAATCATAGATGTCAAAATGGGTTGTGTTTCTACTGTGGTGATTCAACACATGTTATCTCAGCATGTTCTAAACGTTTAAAGAAAAAAGTTAATCCTGTCGCAATTGGTACTTTTCAGCCTAAGTTTATTTTGTCTGTGACTTTAATTTGTTCATTATCTTCTTACTCAGTTATGGCTTTTGTGGATTCTGGTGCTGCTTTAAGTCTGATGGATTTGTCGTTTGCCAAGCGCTGTGGTTTTGTCCTGGAGCCTTTGGAAAATCCTATTCCTCTTAGAGGAATTGATTCTACGCCATTGGCAGAGAATAAACCTCAGTATTGGACGCAGGTGACCATGTGCATGACTCCTGTACATCAGGAGGTGATTCGTTTTTTGGTACTGCATAAAATGCATGATGTTGTCGTTTTGGGTCTGCCATGGTTACAGGCCCATAATCCAGTTTTAGATTGGAAAGCTATGACTGTGTCTAGTTGGGGGTGTCAGGGGATTCATGGCGATTCTTCATTAGTGTCTATTGCTTCTTCTACTCCTTCTGAGATCCCTGAGTTTTTGTCAGACTTTCAGGATGTATTTAATGAGGCCAGGTCCAGTGCCCTTCCTCCTCATAGGGACTGTGATTGTGCTATAGATTTGATTCCTGGTAGTAAGTTTCCTAAGGGACGACTCTTTAATTTATCTGTGCCAGAGCATGCCGCGATGCGGAGTTATATAAAGGAGTCTTTGGAGAAGGGACATATTCGCCCATCCTCGTCCCCTCTTGGTGCAGGATTCTTTTTTGTGGGCAAGAAAGACGGGTCTCTGAGACCTTGTATTGATTATCGTCTTCTGAATAAGATCACTGTTAAATTTCAGTATCCTTTGCCATTGTTGTCTGATTTGTTTGCTCGGATTAAGGGATCCAGTTGGTTCACCAAGATAGATCTTCGTGGTGCGTATAACCTTGTGCGCATAAAGCAGGGAGATGAATGGAAAACGGCATTTAATACGCCTGAGGGTCATTTTGAGTACCTGGTGATGCCTTTCGGATTATCTAATGCTCCTTCTGTGTTTCAGTCCTTCATGCATGACATCTTCCGGAAATATCTGGATAAATTTATGATTATTTATCTGGATGATATTTTGTTTTTTTCTGATGATTGGGAGTCTCATGTGAACCAGGTCAGGATGGTGTTTCAGGTTTTGCGGGAGAATGCTCTATTTGTGAAGGGCTCAAAATGTATCTTTGGGGTACAGAAGGTTTCTTTTTTGGGTTTTATTTTTTCCCCTTCTACTGTGGAGATGGACCCAGTTAAGGTCCGTGCCATTCATGACTGGACTCAGCCCACGTCTGTTAAGAGCCTGCAGAAGTTCTTGGGCTTTGCTAATTTTTACCGTCGTTTTATCGCTAATTTCTCCAGCGTGGTTAAACCTTTGACGGATATGACCAAGAAGGGTTCTGATGTTGCGAATTGGTCTCCTGCGGCCGTGGAGGCCTTTCGGGAGCTGAAGCGTCGGTTTACTTCAGCACCAGTCATGTGCCAGCCGGATGTCTCTCTTCCCTTCCAGGTTGAAGTTGATGCTTCTGAAATTGGTGCAGGGGCTGTTTTGTCGCAAAAAAAGTTCTGATGGCTCCGTGATGAAGCCATGCGCCTTCTTCTCAAGGAAATTTTTGCCTGCTGAGCGGAACTACGATGTTGGTAATCGGGAGTTGTTGGCCATGAAGTGGGCATTTGAGGAGTGGCGACATTGGCTCGAGGGAGCTAGACATCGTGTGATGGTCTTGACTGATCATAAAAATCTGATTTACCTCGAGTCTGCCAAGCGCCTGAATCCTAGACAGGCCCGTTGGTTGTTGTTTTTCTCCCGTTTTGACTTTGTGGTCTCGTACCTGCCTGGTTCGAAGAACGTGAAGGCTGATGCACTTTCTAGGAGTTTTGTGCCTGATTCTCCGGGAGTCTCTGAGCCGGCTGGTATTCTCAGAGAGGGAGTAATTTTGTCTGCCATTTCCCCAGATTTGCGACGAGGGCTGCAAAAATTTCAGGCTGATAGGCCTGATCGTTGTCCACCAGAGAGATTGTTTGTCCCTGATGGATGGACCAACAGAGTTATTTCTGAGGTTCATTCTTCGGTGTTGGCGGGACATCCTGGGATTTTCGGTACCAGAGATTTGGTGGCCAGGTCCTTTTGGTGGCCTTCCTTGTCGCGGGATGTGCATTCTTTTGTGCAGTCCTGTGGGATTTGTGCTCGGGCTAAGCCTTGCTGTTCTCGTGCCAGCGGGTTGCTTTTGCCCTTGCCTATCCCAAAGAGGCCTTGGACGCGCATTTCCATGGATTTCATTTCGGATCTTCCGGTGTCTCGGAAGATGTCTGTCATCTGGATGGTGTGCGATCGTTTTTCTAAAATGGTCCATTTGGTGCCCTTGCCTAAGTTGCCTTCCTCCTCTGATTTGGTTCCTTTGTTCTTTCAGAATGTGGTTTGTTTGCATGGCATCCCTGAGAATATTGTATCTGACAGAGGATCCCAGTTTGTGTCCAGATTCTGGCGATCCTTTTGTGCTAAGATGGGTATTGATTTGTCTTTTTCGTCGGCTTTTCATCCTCAGACTAATGGCCAGACCGAGCGAACTAATCAGACGTTGGAGACTTATTTGAGATGTTTTGTTTCTGCTGATCAGGACGACTGGGTTACCTTTTTGCCACTGGCCGAGGTTGCCCTTAATAATCGGGCTAGTTCTGCCACCTTGGTTTCGCCCTTTTTCTGCAACTCTGGTTCTCATCCTCGTTTCTCCTCGGGTCAGGTTGAACCTTCTGACTGTCCTGGGGTTGATTCTGTGGTGGATAGGTTGCAGCGGATTTGGAACCATGTGGTGGACAATTTGAAATTGTCACAAGACAAGGCCCAGCGGTTTGCCAACCGCCGCCGCGGTGTGGGTCCCCGACTTGGTGTTGGGGATTTGGTTTGGTTGTCTTCTCGGCATGTTCCTTTGAAAGTCTCCTCTCCTAAGTTCAAGCCTCACTTTATCGGTCCTTATAAGATTTTGGAAATCCTTAACCCGGTGTCTTTTCGCTTGGACCTTCCAGCGTCTTTTGCTATTCATAATGTGTTCCATAGGTCCTTGTTGCGGCGGTACATGGTGCCTATGGTTCCTGCTGTTGAGCCTCCTGCCCCGGTTTTGGTTGAGGGCGAGTTGGAGTACATGGTGGAGAAGATTCTGGATTCTCGTATCTCTAGACGGAAACTCCAGTATTTAGTTAAGTGGAAAGGCTATGGTCAGGAGGAAAATTCCTGGGTTGTCGCCTCTGATGTTCATGCGGCTGATTTGGTTCATGCCTTTCACGCTGCTCATCCTGATCGCCCTGGGGGTCTTGGTGAGGGTTCGGTGACCCCTCCTCAAGGGGGGGGTACTGTTGTGAACTGTGTTTCTGGGCTCCCTCTGGTGGTCACTAACAGTATTGTGTTAGGTATGTCTTGTTGCAGGCCTGAGCTCCAGCTGTGTCGTTAAGCAGCGGGTGTTTCCTATTTGAGTCTCCTCTGGACTCAGTCTCTTGCCTGGCATCGTTGTATCCAGACCTATTTGGTCTCCTCCGGATTCCTTTCAGTCTGCCTCATGCAAGAAAAGCTAAGTCTGTTTTGTACAATTTGGATCATTTGCATTATTCAGTGTTTTTGTCCAGCTTGCTTTACATTTGATTTTTGACTCACTGGAAGCTCTAGGGGGCTGATATTCTCCCTCCACACGGTCAGTCGATGTGGGGGTTCTTGAATGTTCAGCATGGATGTTTTGTAGGGTTTTCTGCTAACCGCATAGTCCACTATCTATTTTCTGCTATCTAGACTATTGGGCCTCACTTTGCTGAATCTAGTTCATCTCTACGTTTGTGTTTTCCTCTTGCCTCACCGTTATTATTTGTTGGGGGCTTTCTATATCTTTGGGGTTCAATTTCTCTGGAGGCAAGCGAGGTCTTATTTTTTCCCTTTAGGGGTAGTCAGTTCTCCGGCTGGCTCGAGACGTCTAGAACCAACGTAGGCACGTTCACCGGCTACTTTTAGTTGTTTGTGTCAGGATCAGGTATGCGGTTAGCCCAGTTTCCACCTCCCTAGAGCAGTATTTATATTTTTGCTATCTTGCCGGAATATCAGAGATCCTCTGCCATTGGGATCATAACAGTACTTATCCTCGCATCCGCGTACACAGGGTTTTAACGCCCACATAGCTAGACTAATCTCGTTAGAGATGATGCCCTACCGGTTAGTTGAAAGCGAAGCTTTCAAAGCCCTGATGGAGTACGCTGAACCACGATACGAGCTACCCAGTCGACACTTTTTTTCCAGAAAAGCCATCCCAGCCCTGCACCAGCATGTTAAACAGCGCATCGTCCATGCACTCAGGCAATCTGTGAGTACAAAGGTGCACCTGACTACAGATGCATGGACCAGTAGGCATGGCCAGGGACGTTATGTGTCCATCACGGCACACTGGGTGAATGTGGTGGATGCAGGGTCCACAGGGGACATCAATTTCGGGACAGTTGTGCCTAGCCCACGGTGTAGGAAACAGTTGGCTGTAGCCGTTCGCACCCCCTCCTCCTCCTCCTCCTCGTCCTCCTGCAGAAGCTACAGCTCTTCCACAGACCGCAGTCGGCCAACCACTCCATCGGCAGATGACACTGTTGCACACCAGTTGTCCCATTATGGGCCAGCTACTGGCAAGCGTCAGCAGGCTGTATTGGCTATTAATTGTTTGGGAGACAACAGACACACCGCAGAAGTTCTGTCCGAGTTCTTGCAACAAGAGACGCAGTCGTGGCTGGGCACAGTAGATCTTGAGGCAGGCAAGGTAGTGAGTGATAACGGAAGGAATTTCATGGCTGCCATCTCGCTTTCCCAACTGAAACACATTCCTTGCCTGGCTCACACCTTAAACCTGGTGGTGCAGTGCTTATTGAAAACTTATCCTGGGTTCTCCGACCTGCTCCTCAAAGTGCGTGGACTTTGCTCACATATCCGACGTTCGCCTGTACACTCCAGCTGTATGCAGACCTATCAGCGGTCTTTGAACCTTCCCCAGCTTCACCTAATCATAGACGTTGCAACAAGGTGGAACTCAACACTGCACATGCTTCAGAGACTGTGTGTTGTGATCCTAATGGCAAAGGATCTCAGGGTCTTCAGCAAAGTCTGCAAACATAAAAACTAGCTCTTAGGGAGGTGGTAACTGAGCTGACCACATACCTGATCCTAGCCCACAAATAATAGCAGCCGGGGAACGTGCCTACGTTGGTTCTAGACGTCTCGCGCCAGCCGGAGATCTAACTAACCCTTTCAGAGAAAATACAGACCTCACTTGCCTCCAGAGAAAGATACCCCAAAGTAGATACAGGCCCCCAACAAATAATAATGGTGAGGTAAGAGGAAAGGACAAACGTAAGTATGAACTAGATTCAGCAAAGAGAGGCCCACTAAATAATAGCAGAAATATAGAAAGCGGACTTATGAGGTCAGCGAAAAACCCTACTAAAATATCCACGCTGAATATTCAAGAACCCCCGTACCGACTAACGGTATGGGGGGAGAATATCAGCCCCCTAAGTGCTTCCAGCAAAATTAGGAATCACATTATGAACAAGCTGGACAAAAAACAGAATAATACTAATAAACAAAAAACAAGAAAGCAGGACTTAGCTTATGTTGCAAAAATCCGGACCAGTAGACAAGAGCAACCAGACAAGGACTGATTACATGGATGCCAGGCAATGGACTAAGACTCCAGGAAGTTTAAATAGAAACACCCAGAGTCTTAACGAACAGGTGACTACCAAGCTGAGGAAAGAGAATCCAAGAGCCATACCGCGAGTGACCACAAGAGGGAGCCCAAAAGTATAGTTCATAACAGTACCCCCCCTTTAAGGAGGGGTCACCGAACCCTCACTACGACCACCAGGGCGATCAGGATGGGCAGCGTGAAAAGCACGAACCAAATCGGCCGCATGAACATCAGAGGCGACCACCCAGGAATTATCCTCCTGACCATAGCCCTTCCATTTGACCAGATACTGAAGCCTCCGTCTAGAGAGACGAGAATCTAAGATCTTCTCCACCACATACTCCAACTCGCCCTCAACCAAGACCGGTGCAGGAGGGTCAACAGCAGGAACCACAGGCACAATGTACCGCCGTAACAAAGACCTATGGAACACATTGTGAATGGCAAAGGACGCAGGAAGATCCAAACGAAAAGACACCGGATTAAGGACCTCCAAAATTCTATAAGGACCAATAAAGCGAGGCTTAAACTTAGGAGAGGAAACCTTCAGAGGGACAAACCGAGAAGACAACCAAACCAAATCCCCAACACGAAGTCGGGGACCCACACCGCGGCGGCGGTTGGCAAAACGCTGAGCCTTCTCCTGTGACAACTTCAAGTTATCCACCACATGATTCCAAGTCCGCTGCAACCTATCAACCAGAGAATCCACCCCAGGACAGTCAGAAGGCTCAACATGACCCGAGGAGAAACGAGGATGAAAAGCAGAGTTGCAGAAAAATGGCGAAACCAAAGTAGCGGAACTAGCCCGATTATTGAGGGCAAACTCAGCCAATGGCAAGAAGGTCACCCAATCATCCTGATCTGCAGAAACAAAACATCTCAAATAAGCCTCCAGCGTCTGATTAGTTCGCTCCGTTTGGCCATTAGTCTGAGGATGAAAGGCAGACGAGAACGACAGATCAATGCCCATCTTAGCACAAAAAGATCGCCAGAATCTGGACACAAACTGGGATCCTCTGTCAGACACGATATTCTCAGGAATGCCGTGCAAACGAACCACATTCTGAAAAAACAAAGGAACCAGATCGGAAGAGGAAGGCAACTTAGGCAAGGGCACTAAATGGACCATCTTGGAAAAACGATCACACACCACCCAGATGACAGACATTCCCTGAGACACCGGAAGATCTGAAATGAAACCCATGGAAATGTGTGTCCAAGGCCTCTTCGGGACGGGCAAGGGCAAAAGCAACCCGCTGGCACGAGAACAGCAAGGCTTAGCCCGAGCACAAGTCCCACAGGACTGCACAAAAGCACGCACATCCCGTGACAAGGAAGGCCACCAAAAGGACCTAGCCACCAAATCTCTGGTACCAAAAATCCCAGGATGCCCCGCCAACACCGAGGAATGAACCTCGGAAATAACTCTGCTGGTCCATTTATCATGAACAAACAGTCTGTCAGGTGGACAAGAGTCAGGTCTACCAGCCTGAAATCTCTGCAACACACGTCGCAAATCAGGAGAAATGGCCGACAAAATCACTCCCTCTTTAAGAATACCAGGCGACTCTGAGACTCCAGGAGAATCAGGCACAAAGCTCCTAGAGAGAGCATCAGCCTTCACATTTTTCGAACCAGGCAGGTATGAGACCACAAAGTCAAAACGGGAGAAAAACAATGACCAACGAGCCTGTCTAGGATTCAGGCGTTTAGCAGACTCGAGATACATCAGGTTCTTGTGATCAGTCAAGACCACCACACGATGCTTAGCTCCCTCGAGCCAATGACGCCACTCCTCAAATGCCCACTTCATGGCCAACAACTCCCGATTACCAACATCATAGTTCCGCTCAGCCGGCGAAAACTTCCTGGAAAAGAAAGCACATGGTTTCATCATAGAGCAACCAGAGCCTCTCTGCGACAAAACAGCTCCTGCACCAATCTCAGAAGCATCCACTTCAACCTGAAAGGGAAGTGAGACATCAGGCTGGCACAAAACAGGCGCCGAAGTAAACCGGCGCTTCAGCTCCCGGAAGGCCTCAATGGCCGCAGGAGCCCAATTAGTGACATCAGAACCTTTCTTGGTCATATCCGTCAGAGGTTTAACAACGCTGGAAAAGTTAGCAATAAAACGACGGTAGAAATTAGCAAAACCCAAAAACTTCTGAAGACTCTTAACAGACGTGGGTTGAGTCCAATCATGAATAGCTCGGACCTTGACTGGGTCCATCTCCACAGCAGAAGGGGAAAAGATAAAACCCAAAAAGGAAACCTTCTGCACTCCAAAGAGACACTTTGAGCCATTCACAAACAAAGCATTATCACGCAAAACCTGAAACACCATCCTGACCTACTTTACATGAGAATCCCAATCATCAGAAAAAACTAAAATGTCATCCAGATAAACAATCACAAATTTATCTAGATACTTCCGGAAGATGTCATGCATAAAGGACTGAAACACTGAAGGAGCATTAGAGAGCCCAAAAGGCATCACCAAGTACTCAAAATGACCTTCGGGCGTAATAAATGCAGTTTTCCATTCATCTCCCTGCCTAATGCGCACAAGGTTGTACGCACCACGAAGATCTATCTTGGTGAAACAACAGGCACCCTTAATCCGAGCAAACAAGTCCGACAATAGTGGCAGAGGGTACTGAAATTTAACCGTGATTTTATTCAGAAGCCGATAGTCTATACAAGGTCTCAAAGATCCGTCTTTCTTGGCCACAAAAAAGAATCCCGCACCAAGAGGGGAAGAGGATGGACGAATATGTCCTTTCTCCAAAGACTCCTTTATATAAGAACGCATCGCGGCATGCTCAGGTACCGACAGATTAAATAATCGTCCCTTAGGAAACTTGCTACCAGGAATCAAATCTATAGCGCAGTCACAGTCCCTATGAGGAGGAAGAGCACTGGACCTGGACTCACTGAACAGATCCTGATAGTCAAGCAAAAACTCAGGAACTTCTGAAGGAGTGGAGGAAGCAATAGACACCGACGGGGAATCGCAATGAATTCCCTGACAACCCCAACTTGACACAGACATAGCCCTCCAATCCAGAACAGGATTATAAGCCTGTAACCATGGCAGACCCAAAACGACCAAATCATGCATTTTATGCAGAACAAGAAAAAGAATCACCTCCCGATGTTCAGGAGTCATGCACATGGTCACTTGTGTCCAATACTGCGGTTTATTCTCCGCCAATAGCGTAGCATCAATTCCTCTAAGAGGAATAGGATTTTCCAAAGGCTCCAGGACAAAACCACAGCGCCTGGCAAACGACAAGTCCATAAGACTCAGGGCAGCGCCTGAATCCACAAACGCCATAACAGGGTAGGAAGACAATGAGCAAATTAAAGTCACAGACAAAATAAATTTAGGCTGCAGGTTACCAACGGTGACAGGACTAACAAACTTTGTTAGGCGTTTAGAGCATGCTGATATAACATGTGTAGAATCACCACAGTAAAAACACAACCCATTCTGACATCTATGATTTTGCCGTTCAGTTCTAGTCTGAATTCTATCACATTGCATTAAATCAGGCGTCTGTTCAGACAACATCGCCAAAGGATTAGCGGATTTGCGCTCCCGCAAACGCCGATCAATCTGAATGGCCAGCGACATAGAATCATTCAGACTTGTAGGAATGGGAAAGCCCACCATCACATTCTTAATAGTTTCAGAAAGGCCATTTCTGAAATTTGCGGCCAGAGCACACTCATTCCACTGAGTAAGCACGGACCATTTCCGAAATTTTTGGCAATACACTTCGGCTTCATCCTGGCCCTGAGAAATAGCCAGCAAAGCCTTCTCTGCCTGAATTTCAAGATTGGGCTCCTCATAAAGCAATCCGAGCGCCAGAAAAAACGCATCAATATTCGCCAATGCCGGATCTCCTGGCGCCAATGAGAAAGCCCAATCCTGAGGGTCGCCCCGCAAGAAGGGGATAACAATTTTAACTTGCTGAGCTGAGTCTCCAGACGAACGAGGTCTCAAAGATAGAAACAATTTACAATTATTCCTAAAATTCCTAAATTTAAATCGATCTCCAGAGAACAGCTCAGGAATAGGAATCTTAGGCTCTGACATAGGACTGCCAATCACAAAATCCTGAATGCTCTGCACACGAGCAGCAAGCTGATCCACACCAGTAATCAGAGTTTGCACATTCATGTCTGCAGCAGAGTTTCAAGCCATTCAGAGGTAAAGGGGAAGGAAGAAAAAAAAAAAAAACTCAGAACTTCTCTTTTTCTTTTAATCCCACTTCTGCAATGCATTAACTATTCAGTGGCCTGGCATACTGTTGTGATCCTAATGGCAAAGGATCTCAGGGTCTTCAGCAAAGTCTGCAAACATAAAAACTAGCTCTTAGGGAGGTGGTAACTGAGCTGACCACATACCTGATCCTAGCCCACAAATAATAGCAGCCGGGGAACGTGCCTACGTTGGTTCTAGACGTCTCGCGCCAGCCGGAGATCTAACTAACCCTTTCAGAGAAAATACAGACCTCACTTGCCTCCAGAGAAAGATACCCCAAAGTAGATACAGGCCCCCAACAAATAATAACGGTGAGGTAAGAGGAAAGGACAAACGTAAGTATGAACTAGATTCAGCAAAGAGAGGCCCACTAAATAATAGCAGAAATATAGAAAGCGGACTTATGTGGTCAGCGAAAAACCCTACTAAAATATCCACGCTGAATATTCAAGAACCCCCGTACCGACTAACGGTATGGGGGGAGAATATCAGCCCCCTAAGAGCTTCCAGCAAAATCAGGAATCACATTATGAACAAGCTGGACAAAAAACAGAATAATACTAATAAACAAAAAACAAGAAAGCAGGACTTAGCTTATGTTGCAAAAATCCGGACCAGTAGACAAGAGCAACCAGACAAGGACTGATTACATGGATGCCAGGCAATGGACTAAGACTCCAGGAAGTTTAAATAGAAACACCCAGAGTCTTAACGAACAGGTGACTACCAAGCTGAGGAAAGAGAATCCAAGAGCCATACCGCGAGTGACCACAAGAGGGAGCCCAAAAGTATAGTTCATAACAGTGTGCCAACAGAGGCAGGCTGTTATGTTTTTGTGGGAGGATACACATACACGGGCAGGCAGTAGGATGGCAGACATGGAGTTGTCAGGTGTGCAGTGGTCGAAGATACAAGACATGTGTCAAGTCCTTCAGTGTTTTGAGGAATGCACACGGCTGGTTAGTGCAGACAATGCCATAATAAGCATGAGCATCCCCCTAATGTGTCTGCTGATGCAAAGTTTGACGCACATAAAGGATCAGGCGTCTGCACCAGAGGAAGAGGAAAGCCTTGATGACAGTCAGCCATTGTCTGGTCAGGGCAGTGTACAGGACGAGGTAGCGGGCGAAGAGGAGGTGGAGGACGAGGAGGATGATGGGGAGGAGTATATTTTTAATGCGGAAGCTTTCCCGGGGGCACTGCAAATTGGTTGCGTGGCAAGGCCGGGTTCTGGTTTTTTGAGGGACACAAGTGACGTAGATTTGCCTGAAACTGCCCCTCAACCAATCACAACCGGAGATTTGACAACTGGAACTTTGGCCCACATGGCGGATTATGCCTTACGTATCCTAAAAAGGGACACACGCATTACGAAAATGATGAACGATGACGATTACTGGTTGGCCTGCCTCCTTGATCCACGCTATAAAGGCAAATTGCAAAATATTATGCCACATGAGAACTTGGAACTAATATTAGCAACCAAACAATCAACTCTTGTTGACCGTTTGCTTCAGGCATTCCCAGCACACAGCGCACGTGATCGTTCTCACACGAGCTCCAGGGGGCAGCAGACTAGGAGTGTTAGGGGTGCACACATCAGAAGTGGCGTTGGACAGAAGGGTTTTCTGACCAGGTTGTGGAGTGATTTTGCTATGACCGCAGACAGGACAGGTACTGCTGCATCAATTGAAAGTGACAGGAGACAACATTTGTCCAGTATGGTTACTAACTATTTTTCATCCCTTATCGATGTTCTCCCTCAACCGTCATTCCCATTTGATTACTGGGCATCAAAATTAGACACCTGGCCAGAATTGGCAGAATATGCATTGCAGGAGCTTGCTTGTGTATCAGAAAGAGTATTCAGTGCTGCAGGTTCAATATTAACCGAAAAAAGGACTCGTCTGGCTACCCAAAATGTTGATGATCTAACATTCATTAAAATGAACCACAACTGGATTTCGAAATCTTTTGCCCCACCTTGCCCGGCCGACACCTAGCTTTCCTATGAAAAGCTCTTGCCTGTGGACTACTGTGAATTACTTTTCTAATGTCTAATTTGCTGCAGCTGATTGTCCAGCATACGACATGTTTACACCTCCCTAAATGGCCAAACTCCACACACGGGGCTGTGGTATTGCGACTTGGCGCAAGCACCCGTGAGACTGCTGTTTGTCTGAAGAGGTGGGTGTGCTCGCTTTTGGTCGACGGCATTGCTACTGGGTCCCTCATAGTACAATAAAGTGTCTCTGGCGGTGGTGGTGCGCACCCAACGTCAGACACACTGTTGTAACATGAGGGGCCCTGGGCCTGTACCGCCGGCCACAAGAGAGTTCACCCACCCCCAGGTCAAACATTGCTCTACCACTTCCACAGTTATCTCTCACACTTCCACCAATGTTTAGTCTATGCGCTGACATCCTTCCATACCTACCACTGACAATACCATTGTGTTGACATGTATGATGGTATCTAACATAGTCAGGGGCAGTGTCCTCTATTTACCACAGTAAATACTTTGCACTAAATTAGTAGGTCTGAAACAACGCAGAGGATCCCACCCCTGAACCTAATGATTGCACCCTTTAGTGTTTTTGTTTTGTTTTAATGCGAGACATTCACATTTATTTGTTGTTTTGGACTACTAACTGGCAGACACTCATTACAATCGGCCTCCGTTGACCAGACCACTGCTGCCCATGTACCCCTGGAACCAATTATAAAGTGCCTACAGCCAGCCCATTTTAGTATGTTAGGCCTTCGAAGCCTGTCTGCGGTCCCTCCTTCCACTAGGCCTCCACTGACCTGACCACTGCTGCCCGTGTACCCCTGGAACCAATTCTAAAGTGCCTACAGCCAGCCCATTTTAGTATGTTAGGCCTTCGAAGCCTGTCTGCGGTCCCTCCTTCCACTAGGCCTCCACTGACCAGACCACTGCTGCCCGTGTACCCCTGGAACCAATTATAAAGTGCCTACAGCCAGCCCATTTTAGTATGTTAGGCCTTCGAAGCCTGTCTGCGGTCCCTCCTTCCACTAGGCCTCCACTGACCTGACCACTGCTGCCCGTGTACCCCTGGAACCAATTCTAAAGTGCCTACAGCCAGCCCATTTTAGTATGTTAGGCCTTCGAAGCCTGTCTGCGGTCCCTCCTTCCACTAGGCCTCCACTGACCTGACCACTGCTGCCCGTGTACCCCTGGAACCAATTCTAAAGTGCCTACAGCCAGCCCATTTTAGTATGTTAGGCCTTCGAAGCCTGTCTGCGGTCCCTCCTTCCACTAGGCCTCCACTGACCTGACCACTGCTGCCCGTGTACCCCTGGAACCAATTTTACAGTGCATAGAGCCTATTTTTTTATTTTATTTAATATTAATAAAGCCATGATGTACTACGCTGTACCACGCTATGAGCTACCCAGTTGACAATTCTTTTGCGAGAAAAGCCATCCCACCCCTCCACCAGCATGGTAAAGACCACATTGTCCTTTCATTCTGTCAATCTGTGAGTCCAAAGGTACACCTGACAACAGACACATGGAGCGGTAGGCATGGCCACGGAAGGTTACGTGTCCTTTGTGGCGCAATGGGTTAATGTATTGGATGCATGGTCCACACAGGGGAGAGCCTGGTAAGTCTGTCTGCAGTCCCTAATTCAAGTTGTCCTCAAATGAATAAATCTGAGCTTCAACCTTCTGGCTCTCATTAAGTGCTGTGTTTTTAAAAATTGGTGGTTCCGGCCTACTAACAGTGTCTGCCCCTGCCTGGTGTTGTCCTCAAATGAATAAAGCTGAGCTTCTACATTCTGGCTCTCTTTAAGTGCTGGGTTTTTAAAAGATTGGTGGTTCCGGCCTACTAACGGTGTCTGCCCCTGCCTGGTGTTGTCCTCAACTGAATAAAGCTGAGCTTCTACCTTCTGGCTCTCTTTAAGTGCTGGGTTTTTAAAAGATTGGTGGTTCCGGCCTACTAACGGTGTCTGCCCCTGCCTGGTGTTTGTCCTCAACTGAATAAAGCTGAGCTTCTACCTTCTGGCTCTCTTTAAGTGCTGTGTTTTTAAAAATTGGTGGTTCCGGCCTACTAACGGTGTCTGCCCCTGCCTTGTGTTGTCCTCAAATGAATAAAGCTGAGCTTCTACCTTCTGGCTCTCTTTAAGTGCTGTGTTTTTAAAAATTGGTGGTTCCGGCCTACTAACAGTGTCTGCCCCTGCCTGGTGTTGTCCTCAACTGAATAAAGCTGAGCTTCTACCTTCTGGCTCTCTTTAAGTGCTGTGTTTTTAAAAATTGGTGGTTCCGGCCTACTAACGGTGTCTGCCCCTGCCTGGTGTTGTCTTCAACTGAATAAAGCTGAGCTTCTACCTTCTGGCTCTCTTTAAGTGCTGGGTTTTTAAAAGATTGGTGGTTCCGGCCTACTAACGGTGTCTGCCCCTGCCTGGTGTTTGTCCTCATCTGAATAAAGCTGAGCTTCTACCTTCTGGCTCTCTTTAAGTGCTGTGTTTTTAAAAGATTGGTGGTTCCGGCCTACTAACGGTGTCTGCCCCTGCCTGGTGTTGTCCTCAAATGAATAAAGCTGAGCTTCTACCTTCTGGCTCTGATTAAGCTTTTTTTTTTTTTTTTTTTTTTAATTGCTGGATGGGGCCTAATACCTCTGTTTGCTGCTCCCTGGTGTTTGTCCTCAACTGAATAAAGCTGAGCTTCTACCTTCTGGCTCTCTTTAAGTGCTGGGTTTTTAATAGATTGGTGGTTCCGGCCTACTAACGGTGTCTGCCCCTGCCTGGTGTTTGTCCTCAACTGAATAAAGCTGAGCTTCTACCTTCTGGCTCTCTTTAAGTGCTGTGTTTTTAAAAATTGGTGGTTCCGGCCTACTAACGGTGTCTGCCCCTGCCTGGTGTTGTCCTCAAATGAATAAAGCTGAGCTTCTACCTTCTGGCTCTCTTTAAGTGCTGTGTTTTTAAAAGATTGGTGGTTCCGGCCTACTAACGGTGTCTGCCCCTGCCTGGTGTTTGTCCTCAACTGAATAAAGCTTAGCTTCTACCTTCTGGCTCTGATTAAGCTTTTTTTTTTTTTTTTTTTTTTTTTAATTGCTGGATGGGGCCTAATACCTCTGTTTGCTGCTCCCTGGTGTTTGTCCTCAACTGAATAAAGCTGAGCTTCTACCTTCTGGCTCTCTTTAAGTGCTGGGTTTTTAAAAGATTGGTGGTTCCGGCCTACTAACGGTGTCTGCCCCTGCCTGGTGTTTGTCCTCAACTGAATAAAGCTGAGCTTCTACCTTCTGGCTCTCTTTAAGTGCTGTGTTTTTAAAAATTGGTGGTTCCGGCCTACTAACGGTGTCTGCCCCTGCCTGGTGTTGTCCTCAAATGAATAAAGCTGAGCTTCTACCTTCTGGCTCTCTTAAAGTGCTGGGTTTTTAAAAGATTGGTGGTTCCGGCCTACTAACGGTGTCTGCCCTTGCCTGGTGTTTGTCCTCAACTGAATAAAGCTGAGCTTCTACCTTCTGGCTCTCTTTAAGTGCTGTGTTTTTAAAAGATTGGTGGTTCCGGCCTACTAACGGTGTCTGCCCCTGCCTGGTGTTGTCCTCAAATGAATAAAGCTGAGCTTCTACCTTCTGGCTCTGATTAAGCTTTTTTTTTTTTTTTTTTTTTTAATTGCTGGATGGGGCCTAATACCTCTGTTTGCTGCTCCCTGGTGTTTGTCCTCAACTGAATAAAGCTGAGCTTCTACCTTCTGGCTCTCTTTAAGTGCTGGGTTTTTAAAAGATTGGTGGTTCCGGCCTACTAACGGTGTCTGCCCCTGCCTGGTGTTTGTCCTCAACTGAATAAAGCTGAGCTTCTACCTTCTGGCTCTCTTTAAGTGCTGTGTTTTTAAAAATTGGTGGTTCCGGCCTACTAACGGTGTCTGCCCCTGCCTGGTGTTGTCCTCAAATGAATAAAGCTGAGCTTCTACCTTCTGGCTCTCTTTAAGTGCTGGGTTTTTAAAAGATTGGTGGTTCCGGCCTACTAACGGTGTCTGCCCTTGCCTGGTGTTTGTCCTCAACTGAATAAAGCTGAGCTTCTACCTTCTGGCTCTCTTTAAGTGCTGTGTTTTTAAAAGATTGGTGGTTCCGGCCTACTAACGGTGTCTGCCCCTGCCTGGTGTTGTCCTCAAATGAATAAAGCTGAGCTTCTACCTTCTGGCTCTGATTAAGCCTTTTTTTTTTTTTTTTTTTTTTTTTTAAATTGCTGGATGGGGCCTAATACCTCTGTTTGCTGCTCCCTGGTGTTTGTCCTCAACTAAATAAAGCTGAGCTTCTACCTTCTGGCTCTCTTTAAGTGCTGTGTTTTTAAAAGATTGGTGGTTCCGGCCTACTAACGGTGTCTGCCCCTGCCTGGTGTTGTCCTCAACTGAATAAAGCTGAGCTTCTACCTTCTGGCTCTCTTTAAGTGCTGGGTTTTTAAAAGATTGGTGGTTCCGGCCTACTAACGGTGTCTGCCCCTGCCTGGTGTTTGTCCTCAACTGAATAAAGCTGAGCTTCTACCTTCTGGCTCTCTTTAAGTGCTGTGTTTTTAAAAGATTGGTGGTTCCGGCCTACTAACGGTGTCTGCCCCTGCCTGGTGTTGTCCTCAAATGAATAAAGCTGAGCTTCTACCTTCTGGCTCTCTTTAAGTGCTGTGTTTTTAAAAATTGGTGGTTCCGGCCTACAAACGGTGTCTGCCCCTGCCTGGTGTTGTCCTCAACTGAATACAGCTGTGCTTCAACCTTCTGGCTCTCATTAAGTGCTGTGTTTTTAAAAATTGGTGGTTAGGGCCTACTAACGGTGTCTGCCCCTCCCTGGTGTTGCCCTCAACTGAATACAGCTGAGCTTCTACCTTCTGGCTTTCGGCCTATAGTATCAGATATTAAACTGCATTTGGCCTATTAGTGTGGTTGGGCCCTTAAAACAGTGTCTGCTGCTCTTGGGTTTGCTACTCCACTGAACAAAGCAGTGCCGCCTGTTTAGTCCTGTTACCAATTTTGAACTGCATTTAGCCTACTTTATTCTTTGGCCCTATATCTGTTTCCTCCTCATCCTGCCCATTGCCCAGCCACTGCTAGATGAGTCTGCTGGTACATTGACCCAGACCACTACATTCCCCTTGCACTCTACACAGCCAGAATCTGACCCTGCTGAAAGTAAGGTTCCACTTCCCGCATGTTATACCACCTTACACAGGGACAAAGAGGAAGGTGCAGATGAAAGTGCAGGTTCCTTCATCAGGTGGGGGGGCATACTCGTTGGCGACGTCACTGGCACAGGGCCCCTCAGAGTACGCAAAAGTGTCGCTGCTGGTGGGAGGCGCCCCCGCCGTGCAAACACACCGCTGTACTTTGAGGGGCCCTGTGCCAGTGCCAATGCCAACGAGTGGGCCCCCCTGCTTGCTTAGGATCACAGCACTTGCAAACTTGACATACTTACCTCTCACTGCTCCACCGCCGTGACGTAGTCCATGTTTCCTGTGCCCACTAAAACCTTGAACCAGCCCTACCCCCCACAACTTTTGCCAAATGACCCCCAATTTCCAATGCCCAACTATTATTATAAAGTTAATTAAGATTGACAAGCTTCAGAAACAAGAATGGATGTTTTTGGCATTAAAATGGGCACTGTAGGTGTTTTCCTGGCCTCCACTCACTGCCGACTATGCTTCCCCATTGACTTGCATTGGGTTTCGTGTTTCGGTCGATCCCCGACTTTCAGCGATAATCGGCCGACTGCACTCGACTCGACTCTGGACAAAATCGGGTTTCACAAAACCCGACTCGACCTTAAAAAAATGAAAGTCGCTCAACCCTAATGGAGAGGTGTCTTATAGACACCTCTCTATTATTAACCCATGGAATGGATATCACTTGAAGATACAAAGGTGACATAAACCCCACAAATATTACTCCACTTGCCTCCGCTAGGGGGCAAGTGGGAAGAGTCGAGCAAAGCACCAGAATTGAAGCACCTAACAGATGCACCTTTTCTGGGACAGCTGAGGCTGCTATTTTTAGGCTGAGGGGGCAATGTCTATGGCCCTTTACCAGCCTGAGAATACCAGATTCCAGCTGTCTGCTTTAGCTTGGCTAGTTGTCAAAAATGAGGGGGGCCCCACACCTTTAATTATTTATTTAAATAATTAAAAAAACGCATGGGGCCCCTCTTTTCTTGATAACCAGCCATGCTAAAGCTGATAGCTGAGGGTTGCAGCCCATAGCTGCCAGTTTTGCCTGGCTGGTAATCAAAAATACAGGTTACCCCATGCCATTTTTTTATTTATTTATTTATTTATGTATAGCGCAGGCGCCGGTTGATGAATACTCCCATCAGCCAGTGCCGGCTCTCGCTGTTATCAGTGACAACAGGCACCAGCTGATGAGAATAGCACTCCCATCAGACAACGACTCTGTGACCAGAGGTAAACTTCTTCCTCCAGTCAGAGCTCTCATCTGACAGTGTGGGAACTGCAGCGCTCTGACCAGTGGTAATAATCTTATCGCCGATCAGAGTCACCAGTGTTTCTCGTGCTGTCATGTAGATGACAGTGCGAGAAACACATTGTGTTCAGGGGGCCAAACCGAAACAGTAACACGGACTTTCCAGAGAAGTCCGTGTTCAGAGTCTGTGCCCGAACAGTACGTTTTCAGTACGGTCCCCGAACTTTACTGATCGGGTTTGCTCATCTCTATTGCCTGCCTTTATCATTTCCCTATTCACTTCCTGATCCAGCTGCTCTGCTCCTCCCCCAGCCAGGGAATTTTGCAGTCATACAGGGAAAATTGACCTCCTGTTTTTACGTAGAGCTTAGAAGGATTCAGCTAGTCTGTTTTTAATCGCGTGATGTCATAGACCTAATGGAAAAGTGAAGATTAACTGGGTAGAAAGGCAAAATGAGCAATGGTAAGTACACAATGCTGTATAATATGAAGACTGCAATACTTTAAGAGGATAAAAAATTTTATGGGAGTGCGTCTTTAAAAAATTGTTTATATAGGCTAAAAAGAATTACAGGAGAAGAAAATCAAATATTATGTATACTGGTATAATCCCTTACGTAAAAATTAGAGATGAGTTGATCTTTTAAAATTGTAATTTTCTCGGCTTTCCAAACTTTCCCTAAAAATTGGATTTTCGTAAAAAAAATTGCATGAATTTCAATTCAGGAAAAAGAAAGAGAACGAGCATTCTGGGCAAGCAAATGCAGTTGCATAGAAAATTAGCCCACTCGTAGATTGTGCCTGGCAAGAGAGAGTGATGTTCAGTGCTCAGGAGGGGTATTTATAGGGTAAGAAGAAATCAGGGTCACAGGCCCCAGGCTTATGTTTTACATACCACCACCTCACACCAAATAAAAATGTAACACCACACTACTGATAACACAGTGATACCTTCCTGAGTACAGATAATGTAGCAGATGTCATCTGCAGTCCTATGTAACAACATAGATAGCACAGTGATAACTCTCTGAGCACAGATTATACTCCTCAGCAGAACCAAAAGCAAAATTCAAAGACGCATGTAACATGTTGGAAAAAAGTGCATTCTTTGGAAACTACTGTCCATATAATTCTGCATTGTGTTGTCAAAAGCTGCGAATGTAAAAAATGTAATATCAGAGACTACATTCTCACCTGCATTCTGAAAAAATTAGACTAAAACACTACGAAGAGTTTTTTCAGCAGCCAAAATCTGCTCTTTAGGCAATAAATGAACGCTGTATTTTCAGCTTTTTCACAATGTTTTGCAGTTACTTGTGTGATTTGTCTACAGTACATGTTTAATAAACTTAGTTTTATTCACCAAAAAGGCTGCAAAATGCTTAGTTGCTTTTTTGCACTTTCTCTTTACTTTCTATAGGTAAAAAAAAGCTGTAAAAACACTAAAAGAATTGATGCTGTAGATTTTTTTAAATAGTGCAGTTTTCCTATGTAGTCAGGAAAGAAAAAACAGAGTATACATTAGATTTCTGAAATCTCATAACTAGTGATGAACGAGCACGAAAATGCTTGGGTACTCGTTACTCGAGTCGAGCAAATCATAATGTTCGGGTGGTCAACCTGAGTAACCAGTATAATGGAAGTCAATGGGACAATCGAGCATATTTCTGTCCCCCTTCCCCCAGACGTCTGAAAGGGATATAAAAATAGCTGAAAATGATGTAAACAGCACTGAAATTACATGGGAACAGAATGGGGAAGACCCCTGTAAACATCTCTGAATGCCAGGTCGCTGTGAAAACAATGTTCTCAGAGTATTATGCCACATTTACAGACTGAAAATAAAATATATAAAATTGCACTTAAAATGGATTTGAATGGAAAAAATGTTAAGAAACATTGTTTCCAGGATAATGAATTGTAAATAAGGCAAAATAAATAAAATAAAAAAATGCTCCTCCACACCTTGGGCTATGTTCACACAAAGTGTGTTTGCTGCGTTTTTGCATGTTTGTGGAGCGCCCCCAGATGCAGGGCTGCGGGGTACTCGGTACCGGGCCTCTCTGTCTCGGTCCTGGGGTTGTCACGGTGGCTAGACCCGGTCCGTGACCCTGCTAAGGGGCGTCCAATGAAAGGAGTGATGATGGTGCATGGTGCAAGGTGCGATGAATAACGAGGACACAGGGTTGCAGTTTCTTTACCTCTTTACTGAAGGCTTCAGGATCCGCAATCCAGAGCACTGCTAACAGGGCTGGCTGAGACCGGCCGGTCCTAAGGCACATCCAGAGTTCCCTTTGCAGGTGGAAATCAGTAGCCTACCTTCTAGCACCTGTGTGTTGTAGTACCTCCCTGCTGAGCACCACGGGATATTCCTCACAACTGTTGTGTCTGTTTCTGATGTTCTTTCTCTCTCCATCCCCCAGATGATTTGGCTAGGACGCACCCGTATGACGGGGTAGGCCTGGAGTTATTCTGGGACCCTAGAGACGCCCCTCTCCCACAATTGCCTCCGTTGTCTTTGTTAGGTGTAAAATGGTGAGACAACCAACCTGAAGTTAACTGTCCTGCCATAGTTCGAAGTAATGCGTAGAGTC
Organism: Ranitomeya variabilis; assembly: GCF_051348905.1. NCBI lineage: Eukaryota > Metazoa > Chordata > Amphibia > Anura > Dendrobatidae > Ranitomeya > Ranitomeya variabilis. The sequence goes on along the minus strand of NC_135237.1, from coordinate 498,548,570 downwards.
TGTTACTTCCTCGGTGCCCCGGCCACCGGCTATGCGCCTCAGTAGAATGTTGCCACGATCTTAAGGCACGACTCCTACTGGTTCTATTCTCCTTTGTAATGTGATCTCGCTTCTTACTTCTCCACAATAAACCTCGCTTTGTGTCCTTTCTAAGAAGCCTGCCGCTATATCACTCAAGCACGGCTCCATAATGATCTGTCCTTTTCGCTAGGCCACTGTCAGGATCCCATCCCTGACAGGTCTTCTCCCGAACTCTCCCGGGCTGCTTTCTCCCTAACTTCCTGTCCAACCCCCAGTTTTACCAGAGCGTGAGGAGTGGCCTACTAGATAGAACCACTCCCCCTGGTGGCCGGAGTGTGAAGTGTAGTGTGTGTGTGATACCTGTTCAGGTGAACTCCTTTAGTGCAATCAGACGTAACATCACTCCCCTTAGCGGCAGAGCAACATTACTGCAACGACCAGGACTCTGGGGTGCTGCACTTGCATTGCTTTCAATGGTGAAAACCGCATTCAACAGGAAATTCAACATGATCAGACACATTGAAAGTGACATTTTTTTTCAGGGCCATCAGCCTGCCATCACTATTTGTAGAGGGCCATCAGGTGGCCCTTTCTATTGTTAGAGGGCCAGTAGGTGTCTTGTGGACAGATGAGGCCAAGATAGAGTTTTTTGGTAAAACACACAGTTCTACTGTTTACTGTAAATGGAATGAGGTCTACAAATAAAAGACCACAGTAGTTACAGTCAAATATGGTAGAGGTTCAAAGATATTTTGGGTTGTTTTGATGACTCTGGCTCTGGATGCCTTGAAATGTGAAGATACCCTAACGATTTTGGGTCGCAAGGTCCTGCTTGTGATCAGAAAGCTGAGTTTGCATCTTAGTAGGTCATGGATCTTCCATGGACAATGACCCCAAAACATTCTTCGAGAAGCAACCAGACATAGATAAAAACAAAGAACTGGAGAGTTCAGAAATGCTACAGTAGCGTAAAGTCTCTCACCTCTACCTCTTACATACGGATGAAACTGTGAAAGGACATTAAATCAGTTAATTTCACCTGCTTTGATGAATTTCTGAGTACAGAGCACCATAAAAGATATGAATCGGTCAATGTGTCCATAGGAAAAAAAATAGCACCAAGACTTATAATTTATAAGGCAATAATCCCTGACTAGATGCCTGTTATACGCTAAACCTACTGCAACACCTTAAGGCAAAGGAATTGCAGATAACAGCAGCATTATTGTAGAATATAGAATGGATTTTGACTGGCCTGAAAATATTTCTTCTCGCATGTGGCAGAAACGAAGTCTGTAGGAATGCAATTAAGACTGGCAGCTTGGATTAATTTCAGAGTACAGATTACCATAGAAAATATGAAACTAACAATGAGTCCATGTGAAAAGGAACAGCAAGGCTTAGAATTTATAAGGCAATAATTGCTGACAAGATGCCTGTCATACGCTATACCTACTGGAACACCTCAACATAGACAAATTGCAGGTAAGAAACATTATTGTAGAACATAAATGAAATTTGAAAAGTCTGGAGGAATGCAAGTAACACTGCAAGTAACACTGCCAGCTTTGATGAATTTCTGAGTACAGGTTACTGTAAAAAACATGAATCATTCAATGAGTCCATGGAGAAAAGCAGCAGTAAGTCTTAGAATTTATAAGGCAATAATCCCTGACTAGATGCCTGTCATATGCTGTTTATAGTTTATAGCGCAATTGATAGGTCAATTGATGCCACTTTTCCTGGTGTATTCCCCTAATTTTAGCTGTTTTGGCAATTTTTTTGCCCTCGTGAAGGTTTTGTCTATGCGTTTGGTTTTGCCTCCCATTGAAGTCAATGAGGTTCGGGTATGTTCGGCGAACATCGGGACATTTGCCAATTCGAACCGAACATTGAAAGGTTCTCTCATCTCTTGAGATCGTGACGCCCTGCCTTGTCTTTCAGTGTTCCTGCTTTTCTGTAGACTGCAGCCTTAATTCAACCTGCGGTGTACTAAAAGTGGAGGGGTAGTGAAAGGAGATGATTTCTCTCTGCCCTACCACCGATGCAGTTTAGAGTAGTGTAGCTCCAATTCACCCGCCCCCAGTATGTATGCTACTGGTCACAGCAAATAGCAGCTACAAATAATTATATTCATCTTTAGAGAGGTAGTCCTGTACATTCTTTAAACAGACTTCTCATTCATGTAAGTGAAAGTTTTTCAATTACCCCCAGAGTGCTGATCCTTTAGCAGAACTAAATGGTGCTTACTAGGCAGAATTTTGTTACAAAGAACAATCCAGATGTGCAAAGTCTAATTGAATCATCCTCCACTGCTGTGTTGTGCTCATTTCACCAAATCACTGCTTTCAGTACAATTATTTTTTTAAATTATCTCCAGGCATTTTTTCTTTTTGCTTGATCTTATAATATTTCACTTATAACTTCCCCAATGTGTTAATTATTTGCAAAGTTTCTCCTTCACAGCTTTTTCTCTCCTCACCTTTTGTACACTCCTCAACACCAAATTAGAACATCAAGTAGGAAAAGTTTTAGAATTGTCAAAATCACAGGATAAAGCAGTAGCGTAGCTAAAAGGGGGCAGAGGGTGCGGTCGCCAAGGGCCCAATGCTCAGAAGGGCCCACCCAGAGCTAAGCTACCCTTAACTATATCAGCCTGCTGTGCACGCCAATATAGTTAGGCTCTGCGGTAGAGCAGGGAGACAATCTCCCTGCATTACCGCGGTCTGTTCTGTAGAGGAGCATGTGTCCGGGGACACTGGGTGCCTACACGGCTGCCTCCGGCATACTGCAGACACGCACACATTGCTGGCTGTGTGGTGTGTGCTGAAGAGACTTCAGGACGCTGCTTCTTCCCTTAGCCCTGCAGCAGGACAGGAGACAGGATGGCTCTGTAAGTAGGAGCTCAGGCTGCAGGTGGCTGTATCCAAGCTGGAGGTGACTGCACTGTGCAGTGAGGAGGAGGCAGGACACTGTTCCCCTCCTGAAGTCCCTGAGGATTCTTGTATCCATTTTTCTCTCTCTGTCTCTCTCAGTATCTATCTCACTCAGTCTCTCTCAGTCTCTCTCTGTCTCTCTCAATCTCTCTCTCAGTCTCTGTGTGTGTGTCTTTCTCTCTGTGTCTCTCTCTCAGTGTCTGTCAGTCTCTCTGTCTATCTCAGTCTCTCTCTCTCTCTTTCTCAGTCTCTCTCTCTGTGTGTGTGCCTGTTTCTCTGTCTATCTCAGTCTCTCTCTATATATATATATATATATATATCTTGTAATGTGGTACTGTAGCCAGGGTCTGGGTCCTATCAGTCCAGTGTCTTAATTCCAGACCATTTTGCGTTGAAAAAGTAAAAGGGAGCACCTTCCCTTCCGAACTCTGCCATGCGTCCAAACAGTGGTTTACCCCCACATATGGGATATCAGCATGCTCAGGACAAATTGCACAACAACTTTTGAGGTTCAATTTCTACTGCTACCCTTGGGAAAATAAAAAATTGGGGGTGAAAATATTTTTGTGAAAAAAATATGATTTTTTTATTTTTACGGCTCTACGTTATAAACTTCTGTGAAGCACTTGGGGGTTCAAAGTGTTCACCACACATCTAGATACGTTCCTTAGGGGGTCTAGTTTCCAAAATGGTGTCATTTGTGGGGGGTTTCCATTGTTTAGGCACATCAGGGGCTCTCCAAACGCGACATGATGTCCGATCTTAATTCCAGTCAATTTTGCATTGAAAAAGTAAAACAGCAGTCCTTCTCTTCCAAGCTCTGCAGTGCGCCCAAACAGTGGTTTACCCCCACATATGAGGTATCAGCATACTCAGGATAAATTGCACAACAACTTTTGGGGTCCAATTTCTCCTATTACCCTTGGGAAAATAACAAATTGGGGTGAAAAGATCATTTTTGAGAAAAAAATATGATTTTTATTTTTATGGCTCTACTTTATAAACTTCTGTGAAACACTTGGGGGTTCAAAGTGCTCACCACACATCTAGATAAGTTCCTTAGGAAGTCTAGTTTCCAAAATGGTGTAACCTGTGGGGGGTGTTAGGGCTGGTGGAACGCACCGAGTAGATATAAAGATAGTAAAGGTGCGTTCGCAGCCCGGGGTCCACCGTGCAGGAGTGGAACCTGTTGCTAGTTAATGGCGGCACTATATGGCGTAACTACGCCAGAATAGACACGGGTTCCGTCACCCGGTCTGTATAGGAGCGAACTCTGTTGCTTCACAGAGTCGCAGGGAATAAAGGTAATGCTGTGCCCTGTTAGCAGTCATAGGGTGCAGCACATGGATGCTAGTGGGATCCCTGCAATTCAAACCCACTATGCTGGTGATTGATCCCGCTCTGACCCTCGGTGGCTTTTGAGCCCGTGTCTGAGAACACCCGAGTCAGATGCTAGGATCAAGCGGGAATTCCCACCCTACTCTGACGGATTGTCAGGAGAAACAGGAGATAGCCGCACAGAGTGCATACAGCACGGCACTGGTGGTCACTGCTGGTTAGACGCAATATAGATTGTGCCTGGTGCTGGATGGCACTATCTGGCGCTACACAGCTCCAACATTCACGAACATTCATCAACTCTAGGGATGGGAATGATTCGGAGCTTTCACCAGAACAGGCATACATCCACACACACACAATTACTGATTTATACTAGTGCATGGCTTTGCGGCCATGCGAACCTTTTATAGAGAAAGCTCTCCAGGACCTTCCTAGTGGTCCAATTGAAGCTGCTACAGGACCTGAGCATGTGACCCCCGACCTCCAATGAGAGGTTGTCCCTTGGGCATGCACAGTAGAGGAAAAGCAGGACTTAGTCCCAGGAGCGTCTGCCTGAGCCAGACGCTGGGACCGACATCTCTGCTGAGCAGGCTCCACTGCGGCTGGAGAAGAATAGGAGACCCCAGCGGAGGTGGTTCTAGATTCCCCCTGTGCAGCGGCAGGAATTCGACACCTAACAGGAGGTTTCCTCTGTTTAGGCACATCAGGGGCTCTCCAAACTCAACTTGGCATCCGATCTTAATTCCAGCCAATTTTGCATTGAAAAGTCAAACGTTGCTCCTTCCCTTCTGAGCTTTGACATGCGCCCAAACAGTAGTTTACCTGCACATATTGGATATCAGCGTACTCAGGACAAATTTCACAACATCTTCTGGGGTCCAATTTCTCCTGTTACCCTTGGTAAAATAAAAAAAATTTGGTCTGAATTTAATTTTTGTGAAAAAAAGTTAAAAGTTTAAAAAAAAAAAAACATTCAAAAATTCGTGTGAAGCACCTGAAGGGTTAATAAACTTCTTGAATGTGGTTTTGAGCACCTTGAGGGGTGCAGTTTTTAGAATGGTGTCACACTTGGTTATTTTCTATCATAAACACCCCTCAAAGTGACATCAAATGTGAGGTGGTCCCTAAAAAAAATGGTGTTGTAAGAATGAGAAATCGCTGTTTAACTTTTAACCCTTATAACTCCCTAACAAAAAAAAATTTGGTTCCAAAATTGTGCTGATGTAAAGTAGACATGTGGGAAATGTTATTTATTATCTACTAGCTGAAGAGCCTGGCGTTGCCCTTGCATAGTAACTAACTGTGGTTATAACAAATTATAATGATTATATTTTTGCACATAAAAACATTTCACATCGTATATTCAATGCTACAGATTTGCAACACAAATTAACTAAATGATTACCCAAGCATTGATAGTGTTTTATTTTAAACTCATTCAAGAGCCTTTTGGATAAACAACATTTTTGGTTTTTCGTTCCGGTGCAAAGATGAACATTGCCTATTAAGCAGTTGTCTTTGGTGTATGGCATTGATTAAGCATTTGTCTTTGGTGTATGCCGCTGCTTATTAAACAGTTGTCTTTGGTGTATGGAATTGCCTATTAAGCAATTGTCATTGGTGTATGGCATTACATCTTAAGCAGTTGTGTTTGGTATATGGAATTGTCTATTAAGCAGATGTTTGTGGGCCGTTTATACTGTGCATAACATGTAAAATTGGTATGTTTATTGCCTAGGGTTCACAGTATTCAACTTCAGGTTAAAAAAGTGCGACAAATGTAAATATAGCATATGATTGCCATCAGCAAACAAAGCTGTAACTGACGGATGCCTCTTTGTATAGCTATTAAAAACTTCAACACCATTTTATTATGGTGAAACAGTCAATAAGTTCATTCAGAGACATACATGTGCACACTTTGCATTTTTGTTTAGTTTTCGATGTGCTTTTTCTGTACGGATTTAGTGCAGAAAATACACAGGGAATAGGGAAAAACGTATCAAAAATGGATATGGTCAATGTCACAGCCTCTGCTGCCTGTCTGTCATCTCAGTCTGCAGTATTGAGCCCACAACACAGTGGTGTCACAATACCCAAGTGCAGGAGAATAATATTACATCCTGCAGGTGACATTACTGGTCTCCATCAAGTATATTGTCACACTGCTGTGTTGCTGGCTCATTACTTCTGCTCTGAGCCAACAATAGCAAGGGCACTGTCACTGTGCACATCGCGCAGTGCACAGAGTATGGAATAGCCCCAACCTGAAACAAGTGTCATTGATGACTCTTTGTTTCACAGCGTGGACAGAGGCTGAGACAGTCACCACAGCCTCTGACCCCCAACTCTGATGATGCTTTGTTTGAGTATCCCAGGATGCACTGGGTACCCGCAAACGAATTGTCATTAAACAGTAAGTAAAAAAATATATATACTAACAGTTAGATAGGTGTAGTTAGGTAACAGTAGGGAATTTTTAAAGCAAGTATATTAGAAAATAGCTTAGATTATAACATCAAATAAATTGGGATTTAGATAAGATTTACTTACTCCTTCGGAACACACCTTTAACCCCTTCAAGACCTTGCCATTTTTCGGTTTTGCATTTTAGTTTTTCGCTCCCCTCCTTCCCAGAGCCATAACGTTTTTATTTTTCCGTCAATATAGCCATGTGAGGGCTTATTTTTTGCGGGATAAGTTGTACTTTTGAAAAACCTCATTGGTTTTAGCATGTAATATACTAGAAACTGGGAAAAACATTTCAAGTGCGATGAAATTACAAAAAAAAGTGCAATCCCACACTTGATTTTTGTTTGGCTTTTTTGCTAGATTCACTAAATTCTAAAACTGACCTGCCATTTTGATTCTCCTGGTCATTACGAGTTCATAGACACCAAACATCTATAGGTTATGTTTTATCTAAGTGGTAAAAAAAATTCCAAACTTTGCTAAAAAAAAAAATAGCTCAATTTTCCGATACCTGGAGGATCAAGATAGCACTGAATACATCGACAGCAGGCAAACACTGAAAGTCCAGGTGAGCTAAATAGGAAACCAGCTAACAGATAACGAGACAGCTGATCCGCCTCAGACCTGCAGAAAGACACAAAGAGCCACCAGAGGGAGCCCAAAGACAGCACTCACACAGTACCACTTGTGCCCACAAGAGGGAGCCCAAAAACAGAGTTCACAACAGATACCCGTAACATCTCCATTTTTCGTGATCTGGGGTCAGGTGAGGGCTTATTGTTTGCGTACTGAGCTGATGTTTTTAATGATACTATTTTGGTGCAGATACATTCTTTTGATCGCCTGTTATTACAATTTAATGATATGTCATGGCGACCAAATAAACGTAATTGTGGCGTTTCAAATTTTTTTCTCGCTACACCGTTTAGCGATCAGGTTAATCCTTTTTTTATTGATAGATCGGGCGATTCTGTACACGGCGATACCAAATATGTGTAGGTTTGAATTTTTTAATTGTTTTATTTTGAATGGGGCAAAAGGGGGGTGATTTAAACTTTTATATTTTTTTATTTTTTTCATATTTTTGAAAACATTTTTTTTTTACTTTTGCCATGCTTCAATAGCCTCAATGGGAGGCTAGAAGCTGGCACAACTCAATTGGCTCTGCTACATAAGAGCGATCGTTAGATCGCCCCTATGTAGTAGATTTACTGCATTGCTATGAGCGCCGACCATTGGGTGGCACTCATAGCAATCCGGCATCAACAACCATAGAGGCCTCAGGTTGTCATGCCGACGCATCGCTGACCCCCGATCATGTGACGGGTGTTGGCGATGCGCTCATTTCCGGCCCAATGGCCGGAAGCAGTAGTTAAATGCCGCTCTCAGTATTTGTGCACATCTCTGATTTTTTTCCCCGGAGAGAGTTTGTACAGGGAAAAATTGCAGTATGCCCGAGCAGGGTAGCCATCAGGGCATTATTGTGCGCACATATATAATCCCTTAAAACTTTACTTTTATTTATATTCAATATAAAACCCAGACCCAATATAAAAATTAAATATGGATACCACAGATATAGAAATGAGTCACCAAGTTAAATAACCTATTATGGTCCTAAATATACCTACCTATATCGATACCAGCAGAGTGTCTGTTCCTACCATAATTCCTTCCAGTTGGTTAAGTAAATGTGATGTGTCACGTACATATGAGGGCAAAGAGGTAACGAATGGTCTCAGGACCTTGTCCAGATATATCCCACTGTTCTGCATCAGTGAGTAAATTCCTGATACAATTGGACGGAACCAACTGGAAGGAACAGACACTCTGCTGGTATCGATAGATGTGGAGGCCCTTTACAGCAGCATCCCACATGAGTGTGGGATGGAGGCCATTTTTCACTATCTACAGACAAGAGCGGTTGAGTGTAGGGAACACAACCTGTTTGTTGAGGAACTCCTGCAATTCTGTCTGACTCACAACAACTTCCTCTTCGATGGGAAGTACTTTCACCATCTCAGGGGTACTGCGATGGGGAGCCCTTGTGCCCCCATGTGTGCTAACTTCTTCCTGGGCTGGTGGGAGGAAACCCAAATATTTGGTGAAGAGGAAGCTTGGTGGAGCCCTTACATCAGCCTCTGGGCCAGATACATTGATGACATCTTGGTGTTTTGGTCTGGCCCAGAGACGGAGCTCCACCGTTTTGTGGAGACTATTAATGTCAATAATATTGGGCTGTTCTTCACGCATGAGTACCATGCTAGAAGTATCAATTTCCTGGATTTGACCATCTCCAAGGAACTTGATGGGAGTATCAGCACCTGCACATATTGAAAACCTACATCCACAAATAGCCTACTGAGATGGACAAGTCAGCATCCGATCCCCTTAAAAAGGGGGATACCAAAGGGACAATTCATGCGAATAAAAAGAAACTGCACAGATGAGGGTACATTAAAGAGACAGGCAAGGGACTTGTATCAGCGCATTAGGGCAAGGGATTATCCCTGTGAAGTGTTGGATGGCCCATTTTATGAGATTCTGAAAATGGAGAGGCTATCCCTGCTTAAGTCCAAAGGTACCCTGAGTCATCAAGAAAATAGTGTAGTAAGATGAATTGACACCTTTGATGGACAAGCAGAGAGGGTCTATCAGGTTTTGAGGAAGCATTGGGGAATTCTCCTGGCTGACCCCGATTTGAAGAAATACAGTATATACCCTCCAAACCGAGTATTACATATAGAAGGGGAAGATCTATAGGGGATCGGCTGGTGCACAGTCTATATCAGAGGCCAGCAAAACCAGGGACCTGGTTGGAGAGAAGACCTGTGGGCATATACAGGGTATAAGTCCACAGGTGGAACGCAATCCTTGGTAGTGCGTTCCACCCATTACATCCATCCGGAGCTGGATATTTGGGCTATGTAGCGCCCTGTTATCGGGAGTGCGTATGCTCCTTGTGACACGCAGACCGTCAGCAAGATGGTGGTGCGTCTCACCTGGCATATGGGATTTAGACATGCGCAGAAGCGATGTTTAGCAGAACGGACGCAACGAGTTCCGGGGTGGACCTGGTAAGGTACAATATACAATAGATAACTATAATATGGCTATACCGTAATATCAGCGCTATCTGTATTAGACTGTACGAGCGGAGGCAGCTTCATCCCATTTAGTTTGAGGGACGTAACGCTATTTTGACCCGGTTGGGACCCCGTTGGATCGCTGAGGGGGCGTGGCCTATACGGGCGCGCATATTTGATGTGGGCTATTTAAGCTCACACATTGTCACCGCCGGCTTATGCCTTACATCTATGGAGCATCCGGCATCATGAATATCACTTACTCCTGATGAACCGTGAAAGCGGGGAAACGCATCAGGGAGACACCAACACACGCTAAGTTACCCTAACTATTCATTAAGAAATCTTTTTCTGGCATATATGGGACCTTTAGTTGCTGTCTGATTATGGACTTGATTGAATAGACTATGTTTCGCTGATGGGTATAGGATCATGACAGCTATTACCTCATTGGAATACCTTTTTGATACTACAGGGTATTTTATGCGCATTATGTGCGTTGTGTTGGGAACGTTGTTATATTATGTGGAGGTACCTATATAGGTCTATATGATGGTTTATCTGTTTATTTATTTATCTGTTTTTCACCACTGCTCTTAAACTATATTGTTTTCCCACCTGCATTGAGAGGGATATTGTAGAGGAGAAAGGGATAGCCAACGTTGAGTGGGGCGCCAAAAAATTGTTTCTTAGGGTGCCAACCCCCAAAGTACGGCAGGCGTGAACAGTAGGTATATTTAGGACCATAATAGGTTATTTAACTTGACTTGACTTAACTTAGTTATTTAACTAAGAGGACCGAGACACAGGTTCAGTTAAACTTTATTGCCGTGCAGCCCCGCACGGCAATAGTTAAAATCCACTGTGGTGGTAATATGTGATCTGGTCATAGTGCAATGGTATTTGTTCCTTGTATGTGATATTATTGGCCATTTTAAAAATGTAAAAATAAATACAAATATACCTAAATTGTATTGCATATTTTAACAAATGTTTAATAGGTTAGAGTAGAATAGGGCCCGACCAAAACAGTCTACCTTGTTGAGTTGGCGGCTTAAAAACTTTTTTTGCCAAAACAAAAGCTGCTGGCTATGTGTGTGATCTGGTGATGGGATCTGTTAATGTGTGATTGGTGAGGACGTCATGCAGATGTGGAGTTTTTCTATGAGTGGGCGGTGGGACTGTGGAAGGTTCGAGGGGTGGAGGCGGGGCTGGGGTGGAGCCTGGGTGGAGTCTCAAGGGGGCCCAAAATAAGTTGCCTGTATGGGGCCCTGAAATTCCTAGTTTGATCCAATAGTCAAATCACAATCGACCATGCAAGTGAATGCATGCGTGGAAACCATCGGATTGCACTCGGATAACATCCAAGGACTGACAGAATGGAGAAGATGGAGACATTTTTTTTTCTTCTTCTTCTCATCTGAAAGAATCAGATCACACTGTGCTGACATTCAGATTTTGGTAAGAGTGTGATTGGCATAATGGACCTGGTTCTCCCGGATGAGATAATCTACGGCCCTCTGCATTGTGAATTCCATTTCCCGGACTCCCTCCTGTGGTCATGAATGGTACTTTGGTTGGTTCTGCTCTTGGACTCCCTCTGGTGGCTTTGAGCGGAACTGCTGGTCTCTGAGGTTTGCTTTGTCAGCTGCCCTCGTTTATTGTTATGCTGGCTTCCCTATTTAACTCTACTCAGATCGTTACTTCATGCCAGCTGTCAATGTTTCAGTATTGGTTCAGATCTCTCTTGGACTTCTCTGAGGACCTGTCTACTCCAGCAGAAGCTAAGTCCCTGCTAGTTCATTTGTTGTTACTGCTGCCTGAATATATTTCTTAGTACTGCTAATTTCTAGTCCAGCTTTCTATCATGATATTTCCTTGCTAGCTGGAAGCTCTGGGGGTGCAGTGTTGCACCTCCACACCGTGAGTCGGTGTGGGGGTCTTTTTGCATACTCTGTGTGGGTTTTTGTAGTTTTTTGTGCTGACCGCATAGTTTCCTTTTCTATCCTCTGACTATTTAGTGAAGTCTGGCCTCCTTTGCTAAAACCTGTTTCATTCCTGTGTTTGTGACTTTCCTCTTAACTCACAGTCAATATATGTAGGGGGCTGCCTTTGCCTTTGGGGAATTTCTCTGAGGCAAGAGTAGGCTTCTATTTCTATCTTTAGGGGTAGTTAGCTCTTAGGCTGGGAAGAGGCGTCTAGGGAGAGTTAGGTACGCTCCACGGCTATTTCTAGTGTGTGTGATAGGAGTAGGGTTTGCGGTCAGCAGAGTTCCCACTTTCCCAGAGCTCGTTCCGATTACTAGTTTACTCATCAGGTCATTCCGGGTGCTCCTAACCACCAGGTCCATAACAGTACAGCTGGCCAACAAAGTGTTAATGCATCTCAAAAGAGGGATAAGAGAAGTTCTAAACCCATTTATTTTTCTTTGCAGTGTGTTTTGTCTCTCTTTTCCCCTTAATCTCTGGGTGGTTCAGGACTCAGGTGTAGATATGGATATTCAAGGTCTGTCCTCTTGTGTGGATCAACTCGCTGCAAGGGTCCAAAGCATTCAGGATTATGTAGTTCAGAATCCGATATTAGAGCCTAGAATTCCTATTCCTGATTTGTTTTCTGGGGATAGATCTAAGTTTCTGAATTTCAAAAATAATTGTAGACTGTTTCTTGCTTTGAAACCCCGCTACTCTGGTGACCCCATTCAGCAAGTAAAGATTATTACTTCTTTGTTACGTGGCGACCCTCAAGACTGGGCATTCTCCCTTGCGCCAGGAGATCCTGCATTGCTTAATGTAGATGCGCTTTTTTCTGGCGCTTCGATTGCTTTATGACGAACCAAATTCAGTGGATCAGGCAGAGAAAACCTTGCTGGCATTGTGTCAGGGTCAGGATGAAGCGGAGGTATATTGTCAGAAGTTTAGAAAGTGGTCTGTGCTTACTCAATGGAATGAGTGTGCCCTGGCAGCAATTTTTAGAAAGAGTCTCTCTGAGGCCCTTAAGGATGTTATGGTGGGTTTCCCCACGCCTGCTGGTCTGAATGAATCAATGTCCTTGGCCATTCAAATTGATCGGCGTTTGCGCGAGCGCAAAGTTGTGCACCATTTGGCGGTGCCCTCTGAGCAGAGGCCTGAGCTTATGCAATGTGATAGAACTTTGACCAGAACTGAATGGCAAGAACACAGACGTCAGAGTCGGCTGTGTTTTTACTGTGGTGACCCTACTCATACTATCTCTGATTGTCCTAAGCTCGCTAAGCGGTTCACTAGGTCTGTCACCATTGCTACTGTACAGCCTAAATTTCTTTTGTCTGTTACTTTGATTTGCTCCCTGTCGTCCTACTCGGTTATGGCATTTGTGGATTCAGGCGCTGCCCTGAATTTGATGGACTTGGAGTTTGCCAGGCGTTGTGTTTTTTTCCTGGAGCCTTTGCAGTATCCTATTCCATTAAAGGGAATTGATGCTACGCCTTTGGCCACGAATAAACCTCAGTACTGGACTCAGGTGACCATGTCCATGGCTCCTGCACATCAGGAAGATATTCGCTTTTTGGTGTTGCATAATTTGCATGATGTGGTCGTGTTGGGTTTGCCATGGCTACAGGTTCATAATCCAGTATTGGATTGGAAATCAATGTCTGTGTCTAGTTGGGGTTGTCAAGGGGTACATGGCGATGTTCCGATGATGTCAATTTCTTCATCCACTCCTTCTGATGTCCCTGAGTTTCTGTCGGATTACCGGGATGTATTTGATGAGCCCAAATCCAGTATCCTACCCCCTCATAGGGATTGTGATTGTGCTATAAATTTGATCCCTGGTAGTAAGTTTCCTAAGGGCCGACTTTTCAATTTATCCGTGCCAGAACACGCCGCTATGCGGAGTTATATAAAGGAGTCCTTGGAGAAAGGGCATATTCGCCCGTCTTCATCACCGTTGGGAGCAGGGTTCTTTTTTGTGGCCAAGAAGGATGGTTCTCTGAGACCCTGTATAGACTACCGCCTTCTCAATAAAATCACGGTCAAATTTCAGTACCCTTTGCCTCTGATGTCTGATTTGTTTGCTAGGATTAAGGGGGCTAGTTGGTTCACCAAGATAGATCTTCGAGGGGCGTATAACCTTGTGCGTATTAAACAGGGCGATGAATGGAAAACAGCATTTAATACTCCCGAGGGCCATTTTGAGTACCTGGTGATGACATTCGGGCTTTCTAACGCTCCATCTGTGTTTCAGTCCTTTATGCATGACATCTTCCGAAAATATCTGGATAGATTCATGATTGTATATTTGGATGATATTTTGGTCTTTTCAGATGATTGGGAGTCTCATGTGAAGCAGGTCAGAATGGTATTCCAGGTCCTTCGTGCTAATTCCTTGTTTGTGAAGGGGTCTAAATATCTCTTCGGAGTTCAGAAGGTTTCATTTTTGGGCTTCATTTTTTCCCCTTCTACTATCGAGATGGATCCTGTTAAAGTCCAGGCCATTTATGATTGGACTCAACCTACATCTGTGAAGAGTCTTCAGAAATTCCTGGGCTTTGCTAATTTTTACCGTCGCTTCATCGCTAATTTTTCTAGTGTGGTTAAGCCTTTGACTGATTTGACAAAGAAAGGTGCTGATGTGGTGAATTGGTCCTCTGCGGCCGTGGAGGCTTTTCAGGAGCTGAAACGTCATTTTTCTTCGGCCCCTGTGTTGCGTCAGCCAGATGTTTCGCTCCCTTTTCAGGTTGAGGTTGAAGCTTCTGAGATTGGAGCAGGGGCTGCTTTGTCTCAAAGAAGTTCTGATGGCTCTGTGATGAAGCCATGTGCCTTCTTTTCTAGAAAGTTTTCGCCTGCTGAGCGTAATTATGATGTTGGCAATCGGGAGCTGCTGGCTATGAAGTGGGCATTCGAGGAGTGGTGACATTGGCTTGAGGGAGCCAAGCACCGCGCGGTGGTCTTGACGGATCACAAGAATTTGACTTATCTCGAGTCTGTCAAGTGGTTGAATCCTAGACAGGCTCGATGGTCACTGTTTTTCTCCCGTTTCGATTTTGTGGTCTCATACCTTCCGGGTTCTAAGAATGTGAAGGCTGATGCCCTTTCTAGGAGTTTTGTGCCTGATTCTCCGGGAGTCCCTGAGCCGGCTGGTATTCTCAAAGAGGGGGTAATTCTGTCTGCCATCTCCCCTGATTTGCAGCGGGTGCTGCAGGAGTTTCAGGCTGATAGACCTGACCGATGTCCAGCGGAGAAACTGTTTGTCCCTGATAGATGGACTAGCAGAGTTATTTCTGAGGTTCATTGCTCGGTGTTGGCTGGTCATCCTGGGATTTTTGGTACCAGGGATTTGGTGGCTAGGTCCTTTTGGTGGCCTTCCTTGTCACGGGATGTGTTATGATCCTTAGTGGTTGAGGATCACAAATTACTCCAGCTAAGTAACAAACATAGGACAAGCTCTAGGGAGGTGGCAAACTGGACTGACCGCAAATCTGAACCTATCCAAACACACTAGAAGTAGCCGGTGAACGTGCCTAAAAATCCTAGACGTCTCGAGCCAGCCTGAGGAACCAGCTACCCCTAGAGAGAAAGAAAGACCTCTCTTGCCTCCAGAGAAATAATTCCCAAAGATATAGAAGCCCCCAACATATAATAACGGTGAGGTAAGAGGAAGGCACATACACAGGGTTGAAAGCAGGTTCAGCAAATGAGGCCCACTAATACTAGATAGCAGAAAATAGGAAAGGGGTCTGTGCGGTCAGTAAAAAACCCTTACAAAATATCCACACTGAGATTTCAAGAACCCCCGCACCAACTAACGGTGTGGGGGGAGAAACTCAGTCCCCTAGAGCAACCAGCAAGCGAGGAAATCACATTTTAGCGAGCTGGACTAAAAACATAATGAATGCTGATAATCAAAAAATGATCAAACAAAAACTTAGCTTGTCTTGGAGAGACTGGGAGCAAGGTAGTCACAAGGAATCTGAAGAGCACTGAATACATTGAGAGCAGGCAAGGAACTGAGTATCCAGGTGAGCTAAATAGGAAACCAACCAAGGATAACGAACCAGCAGATGCAGCCACCTGCAGAAAGACAACACTACACAGTACCGCTGGTGACCACTAGAGGGAGCCCAAAAACAAAGTTCACAACAGTACCCCCCCCTTGAGGAGGGGTCACCGAACCCTCATCAAGACGCCCAGGGCGATCAGGACGAGCCGAGGGGAAGGCACGAACCAAATCGGCCGCATGAACATCAGAGGCGACATCCCAGGAATTATCCTCCTGACCATAGCCCTTCCACTTCACCAAATACTGAAGCCTCCGTCTAGAGATACGAGAATCCAAAATCTTCTCCACCACGTACTCCAATTCGCCCTCGACCAGCACCGGAGCAGGAGGCTCAACAGAAGGAACCACAGGTACCACATACCTCCACAACAAAGACCTATGGAACACATTATGAATGGCAAACGATGCTGGGAGATCCAAACGAAAAGACACCGGGTTAAGGATTTCCAAGATCTTATAAGGACCGATGAAGCGAGGCTTGAATTTAGGAGAGGAGACCTTCATAGGAACATACCGAGAAGACAGCCACACCAAATCCCCAACACGAAGTTGGGGACCCACACCGCGGCGGCGGTTGGCAAAGTGCTGAGCCTTCTCCTGTGACAACCTCAAATTGTCCACCACATGGTTCCAAATCTGCTGCAACCTATCCACCACAGAATCCACCCCAGGACAGTCAGAAGGCTCAACCTGACCCGAGGAAAAACGAGGATGGAAACCAGAATTGCAGAAAAAAGGCGAAACCAAAGTAGCAGAACTAGCCCGATTATTAAGGGCAAACTCGGCCAATGGCAAAAAAGTCACCCAATCATCCTGATCAGCAGAAACAAAACATCTCAAATAAGTTTCCAACGTCTGATTAGTTCGCTCGGTTTGGCCATTAGTCTGAGGATGGAAGGCCGACGAAAAAGACAAATCAATGCCCATCTTAGCACAAAAAGTCCGCCAAAACCTGGACACAAACTGGGATCCTCTATCAGACACAATATTTTCAGGAATGCCATGCAAGCGAACCACATTCTGAAAAAATAGAGGAACCAAATCGGAGGAAGAAGGCAACTTAGGCAAGGGCACCAAATGGACCATATTGGAAAAACGATCACACACCACCCAGATGACAGACATTTTCTGAGATACCGGAAGATCCGAAATAAAATCCATGGAAATGTGCGTCCAAGGCCTTTTCGGAATAGGCAAAGGCAAAAGCAAACCGCTGGCACGAGAACAGCAAGGCTTAGCCCGAGCACAAATCCCACAAGACTGCACAAAGGAACGCACATCCCGCGACAAGGAAGGCCACCAGAAGGACCTAGCCACCAAATCTCTGGTACCAAAAATCCCAGGATGACCCGCCAACACCGAAGAATGAACCTCAGAAATAACTCTGCTGGTCCATCTATCTGGGACAAACAGTCTCTCTGGTGGACAACGGTCAGGTCTATCTGCCTGAAATTTCTGCAGCACTCATCGCAAATCTGGGGAAATGGCAGACAAAATCACTCCCTCTCTGAGAATACCAGCCGGCTCAGAAACTCCCGGAGAGTCAGGCACAAAACTCCTAGAAAGTGCATCAGCTTTCACGTTCTTCGAACCAGGCAGATATGAGTCCACGAAGTTGAAACGGGAGAAAAACAATGACCAACAAGCCTGTCTAGGATTCAGGCGCTTGGCAGATTCAAGGTAAATCAGATTTTTGTGATCAGTCAAGACCACCACACGATGTTTAGCTCCTTTGAGCCAATGTCGCCACTCCTCAAATACCCACTTCATAGCCAACAACTCCCGATTACCAACATCATAATTCCGCTCGGCAGGCGAAAACTTTCTTGAAAAGAAAGCAGATGGCTTCATCACAGAACCATCAGAGCTTCTCTGTGACAAAACAGCCCCTGCTCCAATCTCAGAAGCATCAACCTCGACCTGGAAGGGGAGAGAGACATCTTGCTGACATAAGACTGGAGCTGAAGAAAACCGGTGCTTCAGCTCCCGAAAGGCCTCCACGGCCGCAGGAGACCAATTAGTCACATCAGAACCCTTCTTGGTCAAATCCGTCAAAGGTTTAACCACGCTAGAAAAATTAGCGATGAAACGACGGTAAAAATTAGCAAAACCCAAGAACTTCTGAAGACTCTTAACAGACGTGGGCTGAGTCCAGTCATGAATAGCCTGGACCTTGACCGGGTCCATCTCCACAGTAGAAGGAGAAAAAATAAAACCCAAAAAGGAGACCTTCTGTACTCCGAAGAGGCATTTTGAGCCCTTCACAAATAAAGCATTAGCACGCAGGACCTGAAACACCATCCTGACCTGCTTCACATGGGACTCCCAATCATCAGAAAAGACCAAAATGTCATCCAGATAAACAATCATAAATTTATCCAGATATTCTCGGAAGATGTCATGCATGAAGGACTGAAACACAGAAGGGGCATTAGAGAGTCCAAAAGGCATCACCAAGTACTCAAAATGGCCTTCAGGCGTATTAAATGCTGTTTTCCATTCATCTCCCTGCTTAATGCGCACAAGGTTATACGCACCACGAAGATCTATCTTGGTGAACCAACTGGCACCCTTAATCCGAGCAAACAAATCAGACAATAGTGGTAAAGGATACTGAAATTTGACTGTGATTTTATTCAGAAGACGATAATCTATACAAGGTCTCAAAGACCCGTCCTTCTTGGCCACAAAAAAAATCCTGCACCAAGAGGGGAAGAGGATGGGCGAATATGTCCCTTCTCCAAAGACTCCTTTATATAACTCCGCATCGCGGCATGCTCTGGTATAGACAGATTAAAAAGTCGTCCCTTAGGGAATTTACTACCAGGAATTAAATTTATAGCACAGTCACAATCCCTATGAGGGGGGAGGGCACTGGACCTGGGTTCATCAAATACATCCTGGTAGTCAGACAAAAACTCAGGGACCTCAGAAGGAGTGGAAGAAGCAATAGACACCAACGGAGCATCGCCATGAATTCCCTGACAACCCCAACTTGACACAGACATAGCTTTCCAATCTAAAACTGGATTATGAGCCTGCAGCCATGGCAGACCCAAAACGACAACATCATGCAAATTATGCAGAACAAGAAAGCGAATCACCTCCTGATGTACGGGAGTCATGCACATGGTCATTTGCGTCCAATACTGAGGCTTATTCTCAGCCAATGGCGTAGCATCAATTCCCCTCAGAGGAATAGGAAATTCCAAAGGCTCCAGGACAAAACCACAGCGCCTGGCAAACGACAAATCCATCAGATTCAGGGCAGCACCCGAATCCACAAAAGCCATAACCGGGTAGGATGACAAAGAACAAATCAAAGTAACAGACAAAAAAAATTTAGGCTGCATAGTACCAATGGTGACAGGTTTATCGATTTTTTTTAAGCGTTTAGAGCATGCTGAGATAACATGAGTAGAATCACCACAGTAAAAGCACAACCCATTTTGACGTCTATGACTTTGTCGCTCAATTCTGGTCAGAGTTCGGTCACATTGCATAGACTCAGGTCTCTGTTCAGAAAATACCGCCAAAGGATGAGCAGATTTGCGCTCCCGCAAACGCCGATCAACCTGAATGGCTAAAGCCATAGAATCACTCAGACTTGTAGGGGTGGGAAACCCCACCATAACATTCTTAACGGCCTCAGAAAGACCTTCTCTGAAATTTGCAGCCAGGGCACACTCATTCCATTGAGTAAGCACCGACCATTTCCGAAATTTTTGACAATACACCTCTGCTTCATCCTGACCTTGAGAGATAGCCAGCAACGCTTTTTCTGCCTGATTCTCAAGATTAGGCTCCTCATAAAGCAGTCCAAGAGCCAGAAAAAATGCATCTACATTAAGCAATGCAGGATCTCCTGGCGCCAGAGAGAAAGCCCAATCTTGAGGGTCGCCACGCAACAAGGAGATAACAATTTTAACTTGCTGAGCGGAATCACCAGAGGAACGAGGTCTCAGAGATAGAAATAACTTACAATTATTCTTAAAATTTAGAAACCTAGATCTATCTCCAGAAAACAACTCAGGAATGGGTATCTTTGGTTCAGACATAGGGCTATGAATAACAAAATTCTGAATACTTTGCACCCGTGCAGCAAGATGATCCACATTAGAAGCCAGAGTCTGAACATTCATGTCTGCAGCTGAGCTCAAAACCACCCAGAGTTCAAGGGGATGAAAGAAGCTAAACAGACTGCAGCAAAGGAAAAGCGGGAGGGAAAAAAAATGTACTCAGGTCTTCTTTTATCCCACTTCTGCGATGCATTAAACACTTTTTGGCCTGCTCTACTGTTATGATCCTTAGTGGTTGAGGATCACAAATTACTCCAGCTAAGTAACAAACATAGGACAAGCTCTAGGGAGGTGGCAAACTGGACTGACCGCAAATCTGAACCTATCCAAACACACTAGAAGTAGCCGGTGAACGTGCCTAAAAATCCTAGACGTCTCGAGCCAGCCTGAGGAACCAGCTACCCCTAGAGAGAAAGAAAGACCTCTCTTGCCTCCAGAGAAATAATTCCCAAAGATATAGAAGCCCCAAACATATAATAACGGTGAGGTAAGAGGAAGGCACATACACAGGGTTGAAAGCAGGTTCAGCAAATGAGGCCCACTAATACTAGATAGCAGAAAATAGGAAAGGTGTCTGTGCGGTCAGTAAAAAACCCTTACAAAATATCCACACTGAGATTTCAAGAACCCCCACACCAACTAACGGTGTGGGGGGAGAAACTCAGTCCCCTAGAGCAACCAGCAAGCGAGGAAATCACATTTTAGCGAGCTGGACTAAAAACATAATGAATGCTGATAATCAAAAAATGATCAAACAAAAACTTAGCTTGTCTTGGAGAGACTGGGAGCAAGGTAGTCACAAGGAATCTGAAGAGCACTGAATACATTGAGAGCAGGCAAGGAACTGAGTATCCAGGTGAGCTAAATAGGAAACCAACCAAGGATAACGAACCAGCAGATGCTGCCACCTGCAGAAAGACAACACTACACAGTACCGCTTGTGACCACTAGAGGGAGCCCAAAAACAGAGTTCACAACAGGGATGTGCATTCTTTTGTGCAGTCTTGTGGGACTTGTGCTCGGGCCAAGCCCTGCTGTTCTCGTGCCAGTGGGTTGCTTTTGCCCTTGCCGGTCCCAAAAAATGCCCTGGACGCATGTTTCCATGGATTTTATTTCAGATCTTCCTGTCTCTCAAAGGATGTCTGTCATCTGGGTGGTTTGTGATCGCTTTTCTAAGATGGTCCATTTGGTACCCTTGCCTAAATTACCTTCCTCCTCTGATTTGGTACCATTGTTCTTTCAGCATGTGGTTCGTTTGCATGGCATTCCGGAGAACATTGTGTCGGACAGAGGGTCCCAGTTTGTCTCTAGGTTTTGGCGGTCCTTTTGTGCTAAGATGGGCATTGATTTGTCTTTTTCTTTGGCTTTCCATCCTCAGACAAATGGCCAAACCGAACGAACCAACCAGACTTTGGAAACCTATCTGAGATGCTTTGTTTCTGCTGATCAGGATGATTGGGTGACCTTTTTGCCATTGGCTGAGTTCGCCCTTAATAATCGGGCTAGTTCGGCTACTTTGGTGTCGCCTTTTTTTTGCAATTCTGGTTTTCATCCTCGTTTTTCTTCAGGGCAGGTTGAGCCTTCTGACTGTCCTGGTGTGGATTCTGTGGTGGACAGATTGCAGCAAATTTGGACTCACGTAGTGGACAATCTGACGTTGTCCCAGGAGAAGGCTCAACATTTCGCTAACCGCCGTCGTTGTGTTGGTCCTCGACTTCGTGTTGGGGATTTGGTTTGGTTATCTTCTCGTTATGTTCCTATGAAGGTTTCTTCTCCTAAGTTTAAGCCTCGTTTCATTGGTCCTTATAAGATTTCTGAAATTCTCAACCCTGTGTCATTTCGTTTGGTCCTTCCAGCTTCCTTTGCCATCCATAATGTGTTCCATAGGTCATTGTTGCGGAGGTATGTGGCGCCTATGGTTCCCTCCGTTGATCCTCCTGCTCCGGTGTTGGTTGAGGGGGAGTTGGAGTATGTGGTGGAAAAAATTTTGGATTCTCGTATTTCGAGACGGAAGCTCCAGTACCTGGTTAAGTGGAAGGGCTATGGTCAGGAGGATAATTCCTGGGTTGTTGCCTCCGATGTCCATGCTGCCGATTTAGTTCGTGCCTTTCATTTGGCTCGTCCTGATCGGCCTGGGGGCCCTGGTGAGGGTTCGGTGACCCCTCCTCAAGGGGGGGGTACTGTTGTGAATTCCATTTCTCGGACTCCCTCCTGTGGTCATGAATGGTACTTTGGTTGGTTCTGCTCTTGGACTCCCTCTGGTGGCTTTGAGCGGAACTGCTGGTCTCTGAGGTTTGCTTTGTCAGCTGCCCTCGTTTATTGTTATGCTGGCTTCCCTATTTAACTCTACTCAGATCGTTACTTCATGCCAGCTGTCAATGTTTCAGTATTGGTTCAGATCTCTCTTGGACTTCTCTGAGGACCTGTCTACTCCAGCAGAAGCTAAGTCCCTGCTAGTTCATTTGTTGTTACTGCTGCCTGAATATATTTCTTAGTACTGCTAATTTCTAGTCCAGCTTTTTATCATGATATTTCCTTGCTAGCTGGAAGCTCTGGGGGTGCAGTGTTGCACCTCCACACCGTGAGTCGGTGTGGGGGTCTTTTTGCATACTCTGTGTGGTTTTTGTAGTTTTTTGTGCTGACCGCATAGTTTTCTTTTCTATCCTCTGACTATTTAGTGAAGTCTGGCCTCCTTTGCTAAAACCTGTTTCATTCCTGTGTTTGTGACTTTCCTCTTAACTCACAGTCAATATATGTGGGGGGCTGCCTTTGCCTTTGGGGAATTTCTCTGAGGCAAGAGTAGGCTTCTATTTCTATCTTTAGGGGTAGTTAGCTCTTAGGCTGGGAAGAGGCGTCTAGGGAGAGTTAGGTACGCTCCACGGCTATTTCTAGTGTGTGATAGGAGTAGGGTTTGCGGTCAGCAGAGTTCCCACTTTCCCAGAGCTCGTTCCGATTACTAGTTTATTCATCAGGTCATTCCGGGTGCTCCTAACCACCAGGTCCATAACACTTCTGCCCCTGGGAGAATCTGTCACCAGGCCAATTGTAGTTAGACTCTGCTCTTATTTTATTCTAGCTACTCCGCTGTGTATTCATTTTTTTGTTTGTTTTTAAATCCACCATACAGAGCCATAGATATGAGCCTTTTTATTGAGTGCTAATTTTTATGGCTTTTATCAAAGAGGGCGGTACTCTCATGCTGATAATGAAGAACATCCTAAAAGACACGCCCACAAGAGAATCCTATAAGTCATGCCCCCTTGTTGAAGACCATAAAAATTAACACTAAATAAAAAGGGTCATATTCCTGGAATTGTGTGGTGGATGTGTGGCACCCCAGGAGTTTGGGTACCACAGTAGTGCTGCCTTCCTCTTGGGGAGGGTAGTGTTATGCCTGGAAACAAGAGGAATTCCTTTGGCAGGTAAACCACACACACCTTCTGAATCCAGGCCAGGAGGGGGAGCTCTAAACCCAGTTTCAGGGCAGCTTCCCTGAATACAGATCCTGGACTGGAGGAGGAGTGAGTTCAGTCTGGAGCAGACAGCGAAGGGAAAGGAGCAGAGGAGAGATTTAGGTCTCAAGGAGGCAGCTATTGGGCCTCTGAGGACCCGGAGCGCGGAGACCGGGTACCGGGGGCTCGAGGCTGTGGGGAACTGCAAGCCCCACAGCAGAATTGGAGGTCATAGAACTATATGTGTACTGCCCGCATTAAGCCTGTGGTACAGCAGCATTATAGAGCCTGCAGTCACCGTGCGGAGACCCCAGAAGGAACGGCTCAAGCAACCTATCATACAGGCACTGTCCCAGGACGGAAAGAGGACCAGAACCTTGTTAGGATACCTCAAGCAGTAAGGGACTTATAGCGAGCGCAAAGTGGAAGGCTCCCAACCTGACTAGCCAAAGGGATTTCACTTGTTTCCAGGATGCCTGTATTCCTTATGTACCTGTTGCCAATACCCTGGACTGAGGCCTGCTACATCTTCAGTAAGCCAGGTAAGACTTTATACCTTGTGTCCTCTATTCATTCCTTGGGATACAACATCTCTGCCGCACACCTTGGGAGCCCTGGGGACCCCGCTTCACCTGTGGGAAGCGTCACCATCACTGCTGCATCAACATCCCCAGGAGGACCCCTTTAACCCCTTTCTGACATCTGACATACTATCCCATCGAGGTGGGGTGGGCCTGTATGCCCACCGACGGGATAGTACGTCATATGCGATCGGCCGCGCTCACGGGGGGGAGCGCGGCCGATCATGCAGGGTGTCAGCTGACTATCGCAGCTGACATCCGGCACTATGTGCCAGGAGCGGTCACGGACCGCCCCTGGCACATTAACCCCCGGCACACTGCGATCAAACATGATCGCAGTGTACCGGCGGTACAGGGAAGCATCGCGCAGGGAGGGGGCTCCCTGCGGGCTTCCCTGAGACGATCAGTACAAGGCGATGTACTCACCTTGTACCGAGCGTCTCCTCCCTGCAGTCCCCGGATCCAAAATGGCCGCGGGGCTGCATCCAGGTCCTGCAGGGAGTACTTCCGGGTCCACAGCAGGCGCTGGTAAGCCTGCACGGCTGTATGTCAGATCGCTGATCTGACAGAGTGCTGTGCAAACTGTCAGATCAGCGATCTGTGATGTCCCCCCCGGGACAAAGTAAAAAAGCAAAAAAAAAATTTCCACATGTGTAAAAAAAAATAAAAAATAAAAAATTCCTAAATAAAGAAAAAAAAATATTAATCCCATAAATACATTTCTTTGTCTAAAAATAACAAAAAAAACAATAAAAGTACACATATTTAGTATCGCCGCGTCGGTAATGACCCAACCTATAAAACTGTCCCACTAGTTAACCCCTTCAGTGAACACCGTAAGAAAAAAAAATGAGCCAAAAAACAACGCTTTATTATCATCCCGCCGAACAAAAAGTGGAATAACACGCGATCAAAAAAACGGATATAATGCTGAAAACGTCATCTTGTCCCGCAAAAAACGAGTTGCCATACAGCATCATAAGCAAAAAAATATAAAAGTAATAGTCCTCAGAATAAAGCGATGCCAAAATAATTATTTTTTCTATAAAATAGATTTTATCGTATAAAAGCACCAAAACCTAAAAAAATTATATAAATGAGATATCGCTGTAATCGTACTGACTAGTGTTGAGCGATACCGTCCGATACTTGAAAGTATCGGTATCGGAAAGTATCGGCCGATACCGGCAAAGTATCGGATCTAATCCGATACCGATACCCGATACCAATACAAGTCAATGGGACTCAAGTATCGGACGGTATCCCTGATGGTTCCCAGGGTCTGAAGGAGAGGAAACTCTCCTTCAGGCCCTGGGATCCATATCAATGTGTAAAAGAAAGAATTAAAATAAAAAATAGGGATATACTCACCTCTCTGGCGCGCCCTGGACTTTACCGCCGTAACCGGGAGCCGTTGTACCTAAGAATACTCGCTTGAAGGGCCTTAGATGAGGTCACTGCGCTCTGATTGGTCCGTAGCGGTCGCGTGACCGCTACGCGACCAATCACAAAGCCGTGACGTCACCTAAGGTATTTCAAGCGCTAGAAAGACCTTAGGTGACGTCACGGCTTTGTGATTGGTCGCATCGCGGTCACATGGGCCGTCGCGACCAATCACAAAGCCGTGACGTCATCTTAAGGTCCTTCTCGCGCTGATTCTTAGGAAGGAAGGCTGCCGGAAAGAAGCAGGGCGCGTCCGAGGGTGAGTATATTCCTATTAGGTATATACTCACCCTCGGCTTCTTTCCTGCAGCCTTCCTTCCTAAGAATCAGCGCGTGAAGGACCTTAAGATGACGTCACGGCTTTGTGATTGGTCGCGACGGCCCATGTGACCGCTACGGACCAATCAGAGCGCAGTGACCTCACCTAAGGCCCTTCAAGCGCGCATTCTTAGGTACAACGGCTCCCGGTTACGGCGGTAAAGTCCAAGCTGCGCCGGAGAGGTGAGTATATCCCTATTTTTTATTTTAATTCTTTCTTTTACACATTGATATTAATCCCGATACCGATTCCCGATACAACAGAAGTATCGGATCTCGGTATCGGAATTCCGATACCGGCAAGTATCGGCCGATACCCGATACTTGCGGTATCGGAATGCTCAACACTAGTACTGACCTGAAGAATAAAACTGCCTTATCAATTTTCCCAAATGTGGAACGGTATAAACGCCTCCCCCAAAAGAAATTCATGAATAGCTGGTTTTTGGTCATTCTGCCTCACAAAAATCAGAATAAAAAGTGATCAAAAACTGTCATGTGTCCGAAAATGTAACCAATAAAAACGTCAACTCGTCCTACAAAAAACAAGACCTCACATGACTCTGTAGACCAAAATATGGAAAAATTATAGGTCTCAAAATGTGGAGACGCAAAAACTTTTTTGCTATAAAAAGCGTCTTTTAGTGTGTGACAGCTGCCAATCATAAAAATCCGATATAAAAAACACTATAAAAGCAAATCAAACCCCCCTTAATCATCCCCTTAGTTAGGGAAAAATAATAAAATTAAAAAAATGTATTTATTTCCATTTTCCCATTAGGGCTAGGGTTAGGGTTAGGGCTAGGGTTAGGGCTAGGGTTAGGGTTAGGGCTAGGGTTAGGGTTAGGGCTAGAGTTAGGGCTAGAGTTAGGGTTAGGGCTAGGGTTAGGGCTAGGGTTGGGGCTAGGGTTGGAGCTAAAGTTAGGGTTAGGGTTGGGGCTTAAGTTAGGGTTAGGGTTGGGGCTAAAGTTAGGGTTAGGGTTGGGGCTAAAGTAAGGGTTAGGGTTTGGATTACATTTACAGTTGGGATTAGGGTTGGAATTAGAGTTAGGGGTGTGTCAGGGTTAGGGGTGTGGCTAGGGTTACCATTGGGATTAGGGTTAGGGGTGTGTTTGGATTAGGGTTTCAGGTAGAATTGGGGAGTTTCCACTGTTCAGGCACATCAGGGGCTCTCCAAACGCGACATGGTGTCCGATCTCAATTCCAGCCAATTCTGCGTTGAAAAAGTAAAACAGTGCTCCTTCCCTTCCGAGCTCTCCCGTGCGCCCAAACAGGGGTTTACCCCAACATATGGGGTATCAGCATACTCGGGATAAATTGGACAAAAAACTTTTGGGGTTAAAGTTCTCTTGTTATCCTTGGGAAAAAAAAAATTTTGGGGGCTAAAAATCATTTTTGTGGGAAAAAAAAGATTTTTTATTTTCACGGATCTGCGTTGTAAACTGTAGTGAAACACTTGGGGGTTCAAAGTTCCTACAACACATCTAGATAAGTTCCTTGGGAGGTCTAGTTTCCAATATGGGGTAACTTGTGGGGGGTTTCTACTGTTTGGGTACATCAGGGGCTCTGCAAATGCAACGTGACGCCTGTAGACCAATCCATCTAAGTCTGCATTCCAAATGGCGCTCCTTCCCTTCCGAGCTCTGCCATGCGCCCAAACAGTGGTTCCCCCTCACATATGGGGTATCAGCGTACTCAGGACAAATTGAACAACAACTTTTGGGGTCCAATTTCTCCTGTTACCCTTGTGAAAATACAGAACTGAGGGCTAAAAAACATTTTTCTGAAAAATAAAGAATTTTTATTTTCACGGCTCTGCGTTATAAACTGTAGTGAAACACTTGGAGGTTCAAAGTTCTCACAACATATCTAGATAAGTTCCATGGGAGGTATAGTTTCCAATATGGGGTCACTTGTGGGGGGTTTGTACTGTTTGGGTACATCAGGGGCTCTGCAAATGCAACGTGATGCCTGCAGACCAATCCGTCTAAGTCTGCATTCCAAATGATGCTCCTTCCCTTCCGAGCTCTGCCATGCACCTAAACAGTGGTTCCCCCCCACATATGGGGTATCAGCGTACTCAGGACAAATTGGACAACAACTTTTGTGGTCCAATTTATCCTGTTACCCTTGTGAAAATACAAAACTAGGGGCTAAAATATAAATTTTCTGAAAATAAATTTTTTTTATTTTCATGGCTCTGCGTTATAAACTGTAGTGAAACACTTGGGGGTTCAAAGTTCTCACAACACACCTAGATAAGTTCCTTGGGAGGTCTAGTTTCCAATATGGGGTCACTTGTGGGGGGTTTATACTGTTTGGGTACATCAGGGGCTCTGCAAATGCAACGTGACGCCTGCAGACCAATCCATCTAAGTCTGCATTCCAAATGGCGCTCCTTCCCTTCTGAGCTCTGCCATGTGCCCAAACAGTGGTTTCCCCCCCACATATGAGGTATCAGCGTACTCAGGACAAATTGGACAACAACTTTTGGGGTCCAATTTATCCTTTTACCCTTGTGAAAATACAAAACTGGGGGCTAAAAAATCATTTTTGTGAAAAAAAAAAGAATTTTTATTTTCACGGCTCTGCGTTATAAACTGTAGTGAAACACTTGGGGGTTCAAAGCTCTCAAAACACATCTAGATAAGTTCCTTAGGGGGTCTACTTTCCAAAATGGTGTCACTTGTGGGGTTTTTAATGTTTAGGCACATCAGGGGCTCTCCAAACGCGGACATGGTGTCCCATCTCAATTCCAGTCAATTTTGCATTGAAAAGTCAAACGGCGCTCCTTCCCTTCCGAGCTCTGCCATGCGCCCAAACAGTTGTTTACCCCCACATATGGGGTATCAGCGTATTCAGGACAAATTGTACAACAACCTTTAGGGTCCAATTTCTTCTCTTACCCTTGGGAAAATAAAAAATTTGGGGCGAAAATATCATTTTTGTGAAAAAAATATGATTTTTTATTTTTACGGCTCTGCATTATAAACTTCTGTGAAGCACTTGTTGGGTCAAAATGCTCACCACACATCTAGATAAGTTCCTTAAGGGGTCTACTTTCCAAAATGGTGTCACTTGTGGGGGGTTTCAATGTTTAGGCACATCAGGGGCTCTCCAAACGCAACATGGCGTCCCATCTCAATTCCAGTCAATTTTGCATTGAAAAGTAAAATGGCGCTCCTTTCCTTCCGAGCTCTGCCATGCGCCCAAACAGTGGTTTACCCCCATATATGGGGTATCAGCGTACTCAGGATAAATTGTACAACAACTTTTGGGGTCCATTTTCTCCTGTTAACCTTGGTAAAATAAAACAAATTGGAGCTGAAATAAATTTTGTGTGAAAAAAAGTTAAATGTTCATTTTTATTTAAACATTCCAAAAATTCCTGTGAAACACCTGAAGGGTTAATAAACTTCTTGAATGTGGTTTTGAGCACCTTTAGGGGTGCAGTTTTTAGAATGGTGTCACACTTGGCTATTTTCTATCATATAGACCCCTCATAATGACTTCAAATGAGATGTGGTCCTTAAAAAAAAATGGTGTTGTAAAAATGAGAAATTTCTGGTCAACTTTTAACCCTTATAACTCCCTAAGAAAAAAACATTTTGGTTCCAAAATTGTGCTGATGTAAAGTAGACATGTGGGAAATGTTACTTATTAAGTATTTTGCGTGACATATCTCTGTGATTTAAGGGCATAAAAATTCAAATTTGGAAAATTGCGAAATTTTCAAAATTTTCGCCAAATTTCTGTTTTTTTCACAAATAAATGCAAGTTATATAGAATAAATTTTACCACTATCATGAAGTACAATATCTCACGAGAAAATAGGGTCAGAATTGCCAAGATCCGTTGAAGCGTTCCAGAGTTTTAACCTCATAAAGGGACAGTGGTCAGAATTGTAAAAATTGGCCTGGTCATTAACATGCAAACCACCCTTGGGGGTAAAGGGGTTAAAGCAGCGTTGGTCCCCCTATTGACCGAACACCACAGGTAGCGTCACGACAATAGACTTTCACCATATCCCTTAAAAGACCTTCCCCTTTAATTGAGTCCCAGGGCCACAGACCAGGTCTCAGCCACTGTGACATCCCCTTTAACTGCGACCGGACCTGGTACTGAGTACCCCACTGCCCGGCCAGGGCGGCTCAGATGTAAAATTTAAAAAAATTGAAAAAGTGGAATACTCAGTGGAGCAATGGGATTGAAATAAGTGCAAAAACTCACATCTTTTTTTTTTATGGTGACAGGTGCTCTTCAAATAACTCACTTTTCTAGTGCCATCATCTTGCGCGTCTCTCTAGTGCTCCCATTGCGACACATCCTGCAGATGATTGCTCTTGCCAATCACTGACCTTGCATGATACTGACTTGGTGGAATGCCAGTACTAATTATATCTGTATTTTAGTAATGCAAAAATAGTATATTTCCTTTTTTTAAATACTTTCGTCATGAAACATTCTAGGCATTTGCTGTTTGGACATTTTATTTAATCTGAGGTTTGTGATTTTTGTTTCTCTGCTGTTCCTTTTAATGATGGGATGGAAATACAATCAGAATCTTTCCTCTTTCTACATTTTTCTCGTTCAGGCAAACACTTTGACCTATTACTGCCTCATTTCTGCTCCCACACAGTCAGTCTCATTGGCACACATGCCAAAATTAACAGTCGCTATTTGTTCATGAGATCACGGTTGGAAAAATTGGAGCCTGAAAGTTCGCCTGCAATGACATTTTATCTAATTGAGCCGTTTTAATGAATAGTGCCCTTTGCGATTTATGTTAATAAAAAAAAAGGACGACTTATATTAAAAGCTTAAATCCTTAAAACATATATTACACAAGTGCCGTGTGTCTCTGGCAGAAATGTAGCCGAGTCCTGGGGAAATATACAGCTCTGGCAAAAATTGAGAGACCACGCCAAAATGTTCAGTTTGTCTGATTTTTCTCTTTATAGGTATATTTTTGAGTAAAATGTAAATTGTTCTTTTATTCTATAAACTTCTGACAACATGTCTCCGAATTTCCAAGCAATAAATTTTGTATTTTTTTTCTGATAAAGAAAAAATGGTCAAAATTAAAAAAAAAACAGTGCAAAGAAAACAAGTTCATAATAATTTAGAAACAATAATATTAATGTTTTAACTCAGGAACAGTTCAGAAATCAATATTTTGTGGAATAAAGATGATTATTAATCACAGCTTTCATGCATCTTGGCATGCTTTCCACCAGTCTTTCACACTGGTTCTGGTGCAAAAACGTAAGCAGTTCTTCTTTGTTTGATGGCTTGTGACTATCCATCTTCCTCTTGATTACTTTACAGAGGATTTCAATGGGGTTCAGGTCTGGAGATTAGGCTGGCCAGGACAGGGTTTTGATGTGGTGGTCTCTTAGTTTTTTCCAGAGCTGTACATTACTAATGTGGCATACATTTTGATTGACCAGATGGGCAGATGTAGACACTCCCCGCCCCACCCCAGCAGAGCCTATTTTCGCAAGATGGCCAAGACTTGCTTGAGAGAGCCAAAACTGACAATAATTTTGCTCAACTTCTTCTTGTACAAAAATGTTATTACTTTCAAAGATGTTTTCACAATTAATCAGATCCATACTCCCCAGCTAGCTTTTCTAGGGGCGACCATATCATTAATACAACCTCACAGCCACACAGATGCCCAACGAGGGCCACTGCGACCTCCAAAACAGGTGGAATTGTGCATTATTATAAGCTATTGGACTGCAAAGGGCCTATATATTGTTCTTGCACGGGGGTTCTTTTCTGTGTCCGCCAGTGAGCTTCTCAAGGTATTTTTTCTCTAAGACTCACTTTTTATTGGTTCCATTTAAGACTTTGTGGGTGTAAAGTGGGTGCTGGAAAAGCGATAAGACAGAGACATGTTCTCCATTTTGCAGAGATGAATAATAGATGGACGAAGTAGTCATAGAGGTCTGGGGCGAATGGAAAATAGAAGGAAAGTGAACTATGTTCAGTGAGAACGTCAATGATGAATTACTGATTTATCTGTACAGTACAGTATACACATACATATGGTCTGCAGAACTCTAGTAGTGTAAATCTGATATTTACCATTATTTACCAATAAATAATGGTAAATATCAGTCCCTACTAGTGTTGAGCATTCCGATACTGCAAATATCGGGTATCGGCCGATATTTGCTGTATCGGAATTCCGATACCGAGTTCCGATATTTTTGCGATATCGGAAATCGGAATCGGAAGTGTTCCCAGTCATCTTCGGCGTGTGCGGTGCGTATGGTTCCCAGGGTCTGAAGGAGAGGAAACTCTCCTTCAGGCCCTGGGATCCATATTCATGTAAAAAATAAAGAATAAAAATAAAAAATATGGATATACTCACCCCTCCGAGAACCCTGGCTGTCACCGCTGCAAGTGTCTGCCTCCGTTCCTAAGAATGCAGAGGGTGAAGGACCTTCGATGACGTCGCGGTCTTGTGATTGGTCCGTGACCGCTCATGTGACCGGTCACCTGACTGCGACGTCATCGAAGGTCCTTCACGCTCTGCATTCTTAGGAATGGAGGCAGACGCTTGCAGCGGTGACAGCCAGGGTTTTCGGAGGGGTGAGTATATCCATATTTTTTATTTTTATTCTTTATTTTTTACATGAATATGGATCCCAGGGCCTGAAGGAGAGTTTCCTCTCCTTCAGACCCTGGGAACCATCCAGGATAGCTTCCGATACTTGTGTCCCATTGACTTGCATTGGTATCGGGTATCGGTATCGGCGATATCCGATATTTTTTGGATATCGGCCGATCCCATCCAATACCGATACCTTTGAGTATCGGAAGGTATCGCTTAACACTAGTCCCTACTAGTTAATGCCGTTGTTTTGCAAACTATGATCTGGTTTATCTCCGCAGCTTTAAAACTGATACCCAACAGTGGGGGGAGGGTGTCAACACAACCACAGTACAGGAATATATCCAAAGTGTTTTTACCTTAAGTGTAACAGAGTGGCTTCCCCACACCCTGACGCGCGTTTCGCCGCTGGCTTCTTCCGGGGCAAAACAGCGCTATTAACTAGTAGGGACTTTCTAAGCTTTCAGGAAGATATACCTTCTATTATACCACATATTATTTATTTACCTTAGTACTTTTTCTGCCATTTTTATGTATTATTGCCCAACACTGTAGCATATATTTATTTTTCATTGACTGACAATCGTTTTTACTTAATTAGAATTTATGGTGTCTCCATTGTGAGGCACTCTGCTATTTTATTTTTCTAGTATAGCTATTGGTTTCAATCAGTATTAATAAAATTTATTTAATTTTACTATTTGTTGGATCTCATTGTTTTCTTCTGATGTTGTCAGGTATCAGGAGTATGTAATAATTAAACTCTACATCTAGTAGGAGCAATGTTTTCCCATCATCACAGAAAAGGATTCTTAACAGGACCCTGTAGGTCTGGATTTCTTTTTCCCCAAATAATAAAGACCTTAATTTAAAAACTGCATTTTGTGTTACTTGTGTTATCTTTACCTAATATTTAAATTTGTTTGGTGATCTGAAACATGTAAGTGTGACAAACATGCAAAAGAATAGGAAATCAGGGAGGGGCAAACACTTTCACACAACTGTATATACAGTAAATACAGTTGAAAGTGTTTGCCCCTCCCTGATTTCCTATTCTTTAGCATTTTTGTCACACTGACATGTTTCAGATCAGCAAACATATATTACTAATGCCAATTATATATAATATATAGTACTGGTCAAATATTTGTGTATATATAATAGATCTTTGGTCAAGTGTCTACTGGAGTTAGCCCCCAATTCTGGCTACTGCCCATGTTCAATCTCACATTCCTCCTTCCTTTGCAGAGAGTTATTTCCTCTGTTTGCTGCCAATGTCACACTAAGAACCCACCAGGACACTGTTCAACTCAAAGCCTCTTACAGATCAATCTTATCTTATAACTCTTTCAACTCAACTCTATGGTCCAAAACTTTTGCCTATACTATGGCTAGTGATGTGAAGGCCGCTACCTCAGCTTCCAGAACTAACACAACGGTAGAGATGGCCGAAACTGAGGACCATAAAGTATATGGTTTATACATTATGTGAATCACAAACATAATCGCAACTTTATGCCTGGCCCTGATTTGGGGGAGTCTCTGTACCTCAATCAGGTAAGTGGGGGATGATGAGAGACTTCTTCATTTATTTTTCCATCATTATATGGAGTAGCTTGTGATTTTTTTAACAAACCCAATACAACTCTTGTTTTCACGTGTTTCAGTTGATTTTATAAATCATCGCTTGGTTCTTATGGGACACAGCAAATAGCTGCATTTTATTAACAAAGCTCACTAGCATCCAAAAATGAAATAAAAAAGGATCCGCGCAATATGATCTCGTAGAGTGCGCCGTTCTCTTCGTCTTAAAGGGGTGAGAGGTGAAATCAATAGAAGAGAGGAGATGAGTTATGCCGTAACGCAATATTGAAGTAGGAGCCGCTCAACCATAAACAACTGCTCTTATCAACAATAATTGAGACTCGTAACTCATTCACCTCCTCTTTATCATTACATTTCAAGGAACATCCCATTATTGGATGGATTCGTGACTAAGCATTGCCAAGCCTGGCAGGGTTATAGAGGGCAAGTCAAGGTATCTTAGGGATGTCTTCATATTGCATCATATAACCATGTAAAATGAGCTAATTTGTGACTATAGTAAGATGTATAAAATAATTAACACGTTATCTTTAATGGGAAGCTAGAAATTAGCCTCTACTCTATCAAGAAATAGATTTACACAGCTCTAGGGTAATATCACCTAGGGTTAGAGCCAAAGAGTTCATAAAATCACGCAGTGCTGCCTCATCTTATTAAATATCTTTGTCACTGACGATCATTTTAAGGAAACTTTTTATACTTGTTATCAGGTCTTGAAAGCTTTTCCTTTTTTAAGTCTTTTACTGATAAATAATTTAACGGAACTATATGAAGAACCAGATACTGTAAGATGATTTAATTACCATGATGTCATGATCTCCTTGTATTTCTTTTTGTTTGGAATAGACTAAAGTGCAGCCTATAAGTTTCTGTTATTACAGAAATACATAATAAATGGTAGCCACTGCAGTTGGTTGTTTTGGAAATTTCACTGAATCTATTGACTGTAAATGACCTGTTGAGCAGTAGGATTAGCCTTTATTAAAGTGAATCCGTCACTGGGTTTTTGCTACTCCATCTCAGAGCAGCATTATAGAATCATAGAACGATAGAGTTGGAAGAGACCTCCTGGGTCATCGTGTCCAACCCCCCGCTCACAGCAGGATTCACTAGGCCATCTCAGACAGATGTCTGTCCAACCTCTGTTTGAAAACTTCCATTGTAGGAGAACTCACCACCTCTCGTGGCAGCCTGCTCCACTCATTGATCACCCTCACTGTCAAAAAGTTTTTTTTAATATCTAATCTGTGTCTCCTCCCTTTCAGCTTCATCCCATTGCTTCTAGTCTTTCCTTGTGCAAATGAGAATAAAGAGGATCCTTCTACAATGTGACAGCCCATGAGATATTTGTAGACAGCTATTAAGTCTCCTCTCAGTCTTCTTTTTTGCAAGCTAAACATTCCCAAATCCTGCCACCATTCCTTATAGGACATGGTTTGCAGACCGGTCACCATTCTGGTCGCTCTTCCCTGAACTTGCTCCAGTTTGTTGATGTATTTTTTTAAATGTGGTGCCCAAAACTGGACACAGTATTCCAGATGAGGTCTGACCAAAGAGGAGTAGAGGGCAATAATGACTTCACGTGATCTAGACTGTATGCCTCTGTTAATACATCCCAGAATTGCATTTGCCCTTTTTGCTGCTGCATCACACTGTTGACTCATGTTCAGTCTGTGATCTATTAGTATGAGAACTAAAGAGAGAAGGGGTGCACCAATATCGTATGTAAATAATCATATGTGGGTGCAAAAACCTAGTCCATATATGGAAACATGTCAGACAAGAAAAGACGGACTAATATGGTATGCACTACCACCAATATTGAGACAAAGTATGTATATCAAAAACACCTTTATTCAACACCTCAAAAAGAACACATTTAAAAACATTTAAAACATAGGGCTAAAATAATATGACCCATGTGTATACACACCATGACAGTGTACCTACGGACCAAAGCACCCAGAGTCGGTGTCTATGCATTCCATGGGGATTCAAGCTTTGCCGTGAAACCCTCTGCCACCAATCCCTGCTATACGCTGCGGGTGGAACTTGACCGATGACAGGTTGTATTCACTGCCATTGTGCAGTTTATGGTGACTGTTTTGACCTGGGGACTGTACGCAGCATAGACACCGACTCTGGGTGCTTTGGTCCGTAGGTACACTGTCATGGTGTGTATACACATGGGTCATATTATTTTAGCCCTAAACAGGCATCTTATGCAGGGCTCCTGATTGTGTGCAAAAAGGGCTATATATGTGTCTATATGACATTATCGGCATTGTCATGAGATTATAATTTACTGTGGGTCATGGTGTGTGGATTGATTTTGATACTATGTTTTAAATGTTTTTAAATGTGTTCTTTTTGAGGTGTTGAATAAAGGTGTTTTTGATATACATACTTTTTCTCAATATTGGTGGTAGTGCATACCATATTAGTCCGTCTTTTCTTGTCTGACATGTGATCTATTAGTATACTCAAGTCTTTTTCACATGTGCTGTTGCTTAGCCCTATGCCTCCCATTTTGTAAATTATGTTTTCATTTTTATTGCCCATATGTAGTACTTTACATTTTCCTTCTTAAAAACCATTCTGTTAGTTGCTGCCCACTGCTCCAGTTTATTTATATCTTTTTGAATCCTCTCTCTCTCTTCTCTAGTATTAGCTATCCCTCCTAGCTTTGTGTCATCAGCAAATTTAATTAGTGTACCCTCAATTTCTTCATCAGAGACCCTGATCCCAGCAATGTGTCATTTACCATATTTTCCAGGCTATAAGATGCACCTTATCGTAAGACGCACTCCAGATTTAGACAGCAGAAAATAGGAAAAACACTTTTCCTACTCATTAAAAACTTCCTGGTGGTGTAAAGTGGGGGCATCAATAACACTAATATTAAGGCACTGAGGTAGAATAGTGATGTAATACAGTATTATATTATGCATTATTAATTTCTCTGTTCGTATCACGCGCTCAGCACAGCTAAATATTCATATATAGACACACACAGCTCTGCTACATATACACCTATAGACACACACAACTCTGCTATGTACCTACATATAGACACACACGGCTCTAATAAATATTCACATAAAGACACACAAAGCTCTGCTACATATGCACATATAGCCAATCCCACATTTCTGCTACATGCATATGCACTCACACAGCTCTAATACATGCACATTTACATGCACACACACTATTCATTACCCCATTTTGCAGTTCTTTCCAGGCATGTGACTTGATCACATGACCTGAAAGGTCCTGGAGCTAGTCAGGTGAAAGGTCCTGGTGGCTTCTTCTCCTACTCTGCATTGATCTAGTAAATCAGTGTTGGGTAGGAGGAGAGAGCAGATCTCTCTGTGATTGGGAAGGGCACGATGTCTGCATCATAGGAAGCTGACTCTGGACTACAAGATTAATGCACTTTTTGTTACACAAAAAGTGCAACCTATAGTCCGAAAAATATGGTACTGGGCTGCTTGCTGTCATTTTGTTGAAATTAGTTTTTTATCTGATGCAGATTTACCAGTTCCCTGAATGCTCAGCTCTGTATAACCCCACCCACATCACTAATTGTCAGCATTTTGCATACACTGTGCATAGGAATAAACCTGCCATTCAGTGGTGGGTGCGGGGTTATACAGAGGTCATGAATATGTATGACTACATGGCAGCAGGTTAATTAAACCTCTACTGACAATCTCCTGCTGATAAAACTGTGATTTTATCAAAACTACAACAATTAGCTCTGTAAGTGACAAATCACTGGAATCAGGGTCTCTGCCTCTACATTATGCTGCTCTCAGATTAGGGGGCAAAAACCTGAAGATAGATTCCTTTTAAGCAGATAATTCCTTTGATTTCATTGGAAAATATATTAGGCCACAATTTCATACTGCTAGCACTCACTTGATATGCGACCAACTTAAAATTTTAATTAATAAAATACAGGGTGATTCACTCGCTACTAGTGATGAGCGATTGTACTTGTATAATGTGTTATCCAAGCATGCTCAGGCCTTATCTGAGTATCTTGGGCGTGCCTAGATAATATATTCGAGTCCCTGCATGTTTTGCGGTGGTAGAAAGCCGCAACACATGTGGGGAACAAACAGGCAATCCTTGCAAAAACATGCAGCCAAAGGTACTCAAATATATTATCCGAGCACACCCAAGATAGTCGGATAGCACCGGAGCTTGTACGGGTAACACGTTATCCGAGCACGTCCGCTCATCACTACTTGCTACTTACCCAGAAAAATTGCAGTAACTTTTAAAAGAGACAGTCGACCATACTGAAATTTGGACTGTACATACTTTGGTTCATGAGAAATGAGAGCGAAATGAACCTCAGTGACTGCAATGAGAAACATTGCGCTGAGTGGTTTAAAACGCAAAGTGGTTTAACCCCTTCGTGCCATGCGCCATACTAGTACGGCGCTGCCGGCACTGCATTACTGACAGCCGCAGTACTAGTACGGCGCATCGATCACCGCGGTCTCGCGATGAGCGCCGCGGTGATCGGGTGCGGGTGTCAGCTGTATATGACAGCGGACACCCCGCAGCAATGCCCACGATCGGCGCTGTCGCCGATCGCGGGCATTTAACCCCTCTGATGCCGCTGTCAATAGTGACAGCGGCATAGAGGGGGATCGCGCAGGGACGGGGGCTCCCTGCGCTCTCCCACCGGAGCAACGCGATGAGATCGCGCTGCTCAGGTGACCTGGAAGGAGTCCCCGGATCCAAGATGGCCGCGGGACTCCTCCCGGGTCATGAGATGACCCTGCTTGCCGGCGTCTGCTGAGAATTCCTCATAGCAGGCGCCGGCAAGCCTCTGCAATGTGCTGTCACATCCGTGATCTGACAGAGTGCTGTGCACACTGTCAGATCACCGATCTGTGATGTCCCCCCCTGGGACAAAGTAAAAAAGTAAAAAAAAAAAATTTCCACATGTGTAAAAAAAAATAAAAAATTCCTAAATAAAGAAAAAAATATATATATATTCCCATAAATACATTTCTTTATCTAAATAAAAAAAAAGTCACACAATAAAAGTACACATATTTAGTATCGCCGCGTCCGTAACGACCCCACCTATAAAACTATATCACTAGTTAACCCCTTCAGTGAAGACCGTAAAAAAAAAAAAAAAAACGAGGCAAAAAACAACGCTTTATTCTCATACCGCCAAACAAAAAGTGGAATAACACGCGATCAAAAAGACGGATATAAATAACCATGGTACCGCTGAAAACGTCATCTTGTCCCGCAAAAAAAAGCCGCCATACAGCATCATCAGCAGAAAAATAAAAAAGTTAAAGTCCTCAGAATAAAGCGATGCAAAAACAATTATTTTTTTATATAAAATAGTTTTTATTGTGTAAAAGCGCCAAAACATAAAAAAATTACATAAATGAGGTATCGCTGTAATCGTACTGACCCAAAGAATAAAACTGCTTTATCGTTTTTACCAAACGCGGAACGGTATAAACGCCCCCCCTAAAAGAATTTCAGGAATTGCTGGTTTTTGTTCATTCCGCCTCCCAAAAATCGGAATAAAAAGCGATCAAAAAATGTCATGTACCCGAAAATGGTACCAATAAAAACGTCAACTCGTCCCACAAAAAACAAGATCTCACATGACTCTGTGGACCAAAATATGGAAAAATTATAGTTCTCAAAATGTGGTGATGCAAAAACTATTTTTTGCAATAAAAAGCGTCTTTTAGTGTGTGACAGCTGCCAACCATAAAAATCCGCTAAAAAACGCTATAAAAGTAAATCAAATCCCCCTTCATCACCCCCTTAGTTAGGGAAAAATAATAAAATTTAAAAAAATATATTTATTTCCATTTTCCCGTTAGGCTACTTTCACACTAGCGTCGGTACGGGGCCGTCACGCTGCGTCGGCCCGACATACCGACGCATACTGTGCAAGCGCCGCACAACGGGGGCAGCGGATGCTGTTTTTTCACGCATCCGCTGCCCCATTGTGAGGTGCGGGGAGGTGGGGGCGGAGTTCCAGCCACGCATGCGCGGTCGGAAATGGTGGACCGTCGGCACAAAAAAAGTTACATGTAACGTTTTTTGCTGCCGGCGGTCCGCCACAACACGACGTAACCGTCGCACGACGCTTGCGACGTGTGTCAATACGTTGCTAATGTTAGTCTATGGGGAAAAAACGCATCCTGCAGATGACTTTGCAGGATGCGTTTTTTCTCCAAAACGACGCATTGCGACGTATGCAAAAAAATGCTAGTGTCAAAGTAGCGCTAGAGTTAGGACTAGGGTTAGGGCTAGGGTTAGGGTTGGGGTTAGGGCTAGGGTTAGGGCTGGGGTTAGGGTTGGGGTTTCAGATAGAATTGGGGAGTTTTCACTGTTTAGGCACATCAGGGGCTCTCCAAACGCGACATGGCGTCCGATCTCAATGCGTTTGTTTGCATTAAAAACGCATGCGTTTTTATAGAAAAAAACCAGAACACACACTGAAAAGTCACCCACCACCAAGGTGATAAAGGGATCCAAACCCTAACCCTACCCCTAAACTCACCCCTAACCGTTTAATGAACATTTTCTGACAGTCATAGTGCCACGTATTTCAGTGCCACGTATTTCAGTGCCACGTATTTCAGTGCCACGATATTTCAGTGCCACGTATTTCAGTGCCACGTCTTTCAGTGCCACGATATTTCAGTGCCACGTATTTCAGTGCCACGTCTTTCAGTGACATGATATTTCAGTGCCACGTATTTCAGTACCATGATATTTCAGTGCCACGTCTTTCAGTGCCACGTATTTAAGTGCCACGATATTTCAGTGAAATACGTGGCACTGAAATATCGTGGCATTTACGTGAAATACGTGGCACTTAAATACGTGGCACTTATATACGTGGCACTTATATACGTGGCACTTATATACGTGGCACATATATACGTGGCACTTATATACGTGGCACTTATATACGTGGCCACTGAAATATCGTGGCACTTATTTACGTGTATACGTATATACATATATAAACGTATTTCAGTGCCACGTATTTCAGTGCCACGTATTTCAGGTTAGGGTTAGGGGTAGGGTTAGGGTTTTTTGTTTTTTTCTTGTTTTCTTGTGTTTTTCTATAAAAACGCATGCGTCTAAAAAACGCATGCGTTTTACCGCGTTTACATGCGTTTTTTCACACATGCGTTTTTTTAAAAAACGCATGCAGATAAAAACGCAAGTGTGAAACCAGCCTTACCCTTGGGAAAATAAAAACATGGGGGCTAAAATATAATTTTCGTGGAAAAAAATATATTTTTTATTTTCGCGGCTCTGCGTTATAAACTGTAGTGAAGCACTTGAGGGTTCAAAGTTCTCACAACACATCTAGATAAGTTCCGTGGGGGGTCTAGTTTCCAATATGGGGTCACTGTGATTTAGGAAATATTCACGCTGAGTTATTTTACATGAAGCGGAACCTCTCAAAATCCACATGAAAGAGTAATCACGGAATATTCTAAGCTGGTTTTATGTGGATTTTGAAGTGGCTCTGTTTAAAAGTCCACGTAAAGTTAATATACACATACATGAGGAGTATGAGACAAACAATCTAATCTACCTGAAGATTTCATCCATTCTAAGTCCATGCTTAAAACATACAACTCTGCCCTTCACCTCTCCAAACAAACCTATTTTAACACCCTCATCATCTCACTGTCCAATAACCCTAAACGTCTCTTTGACACTTTTCATTCTCTACTCAACCCAAGAGTGCAGGCCCCAACCACGGATCTCCACGCTGACGATCTAGCCAATTACTTCAAAGAAAAAATTGACCACATCTGACAGGAAATTATCTCCCAATCCCCTCATACACTGTCCTCCCTCCCCCCTGCATGTAGTTCACTCTCTGACTTTGAACAAGTTACAGAAGAAGAAGTAATCAGGCTCCTTGCATCTTCTCGCCCGACCACTTGCACCAGTGACCCCATTCCGTCACATCTCCTCCAGTCCCTTTCCCCAGCTGTCACCTCTCACCTAACAAAAATATTCAACCTTTCTCTCTCTTCCAGTATTTTTCCCTCCTCATTTAAGCATGCCATCATACACCCATTACTTAAAAACCATCCCTCGATCAAAACTGTGCTGCTAATTATAGACCTGTCTCTTATCTTCCCTTCATCTCAAAACTCCTCGAACGCCTGGTCCACTCCCGTATTTTCCGCTATCTCCCAGATAACTCTCTTCTCGACCCTCTTCAATCTGGTTTCCACTCTTTACACTCTACTGAAACTTCCTTCACTAAAGTCTCTAATGATCTACTAACAGCTAAATCTAATGATCACTACTCCATGCTAATTCTCTTGGATCTCTCTGCCGCATTCGATACTGTGGATCATCAGCTCCTCCTCACTATGCTCCACTCCATCGGCCTCAAGGACACTGTTCTCTCCTGGTTCTCCTCCTATCTCTCTGACCGCTCCTTCACTGTATCTTTTGCTGGTTCCTCCTCCTCTCACCTTCCCCTTACTGTTGGGGTTCCTCAAGGATCAGTCCTAGGCCCCCTCCTCTTCTCTTTTTATACTGCCCCTATTGAACAAACAATCAGTAGATTTGGTTTCCAGTACCATCTCTATGCTGACGACACCCAATTATACACCTCTTCTCCTGTTATCACGCCGACCTTTTTAGAAAACACCAGTGATTGTCTTACCGCTGTCTCTAACATCATGTCCTCCCTCTATCTGAAACTGAACCTGTCAAAAACTGAACTCCTCGTGTTCTCTTCCTCTACTAACCTACCTTTGCCTGACATTGCCATCTCCGTGTGTGGTTCCACCATTACTCCCAAGCAACATGCCCGCTGCCTTGGGGTCATACTTGATTCCGTGCTTTAATTCATCCCCCCCCCCGCATCCAATCACTGGCTTGCTCTTCTTATCTGCATCTCAAAAACATTTCTAGAATTTGCACTTTTCTTACTTTCGACTCTGCAAAAACTCTTACTGTTTCACTCATTCATTCTTGTCTGGACTATCGAAACTCTCTACTAATCGGCCTCTCTCTTACCAAACTCTCCCCACTCCAATCTGTCCTGAATGCTGCTGCCAGGATCATATTCCTCACCAACCATTACACCGATGCCTCTACTTTGTGCCAGTCATTACACTGGTTACCCATCCACTCCAGAATCCAGTACAAAACTATTACCCTCATCCACAAAGCACTCCATGGCTCAGCACCACCCTACATCTCCTCCCTAGCCTCAGACTACCACCCTACCCATGCTCTCCATTCTGCTAATGACCTGAGGTTAGCATCCTCAATAATCAGAATCTCCCACTCTCATCTTCAAGACTTTTCACGTGCTTCGCCAATTCTTTGGAATGCACTACCCAGGATAATACGATTAATCGCCAATCCCCACAGTTTTAAGCGTGCCCTAAAAATGCATTTGTTCAGACTGGCCTACCGCCTCAACACATCAACCTAACTATTTCTGTGTGGCCCATTCAAAATGCTTAAACCATAATCAAGCTCCTGGCATCATGTTCTCATACACTTTATGCAGTTAATAGCCCTCTGTGTCTGTACTGTTACATACTTAGGCCGTTAACTGGTTCATGCAGCTTTACATGAACAAACCATCCTTATGCAGCGCCCCAGAGACCTGGTCGTTGCAGTACTGACACTCCGCCACTAAGGGGAGTGATGGTACGTCTGATGGCACTAAAGGAGTTGACCTGACCAGGTATCACAGT
Source organism: Ranitomeya variabilis (assembly GCF_051348905.1). Lineage (NCBI taxonomy): Eukaryota > Metazoa > Chordata > Amphibia > Anura > Dendrobatidae > Ranitomeya > Ranitomeya variabilis. The sequence goes on along the minus strand of NC_135237.1, from coordinate 498,504,811 downwards.
CACACATTACACTTCACACTCTGGCCACCAGGGGGAGCAAAGGGTTCTATGTATTAGGCCACTCCTCACAATCTGGTAAAACTGGGGGCTGGATAGGAAGTTAGCCAGAAGCTGACTGGGTTGGAACCAGGCAACATCCTGTGGCAGAGGGTGTTGCAGGGGAAGATTCAGGGGGGTCTCTGTCAGGGGTGGGATCCTGACAGTGACCTAGCGAACAGAACAGAACGTTATGGAGCCACGCCTGCACCCGTTGCGGTGGCATCCTAAGAAAGGAAACGAAGCGAGGTTTATTGTGGAGAAGTGAGAAACAAGATCTCAGCAAAAAGGAGATAAAGCCAGTAGGAGTCGTGCCTTAAGATCGTGGCAACATCCTACTGAGGCGCGTAGCCGGTGGCCGGAACGCCGAGGAAGTATTGGGCTCCAAGCAATACTTCAAACAGCGGGAGGACAGTTGATTATAGGTTGGCTGTCCCATCTAAATCACCTAAGCAGACATAGGGGGCAATTGTGGGAGAGGGGCGACACTAGGGTCCCGGAAGAACTCCAGGCCTACCCGTCATACGGGTGCGTCCTAGCCATATCATCTGGGGGACGGAGAAAGAACATCAGAACAGATACGAGTTGTGAGAAAGAACATCTGAAACAGACACAACAGTTGTGAGGACTATCCCGCGGTGCTCAGCAGGGAGGTACTACAACACACAGGCGCTAGAAGGTAGGCACTGATTTCCACCTGCAAAGGAAACTCTGGATGTGCCTTTGGACCGGCCGTCTCAGCCAGCCCTGTTAGCAGTACTCTGGATTGCAGATTCCGAAGCCTTCATTAAAGAGGTAAAGACACTGCAACCCTGTGTCCTCGTTATTCATCGCGACCTGCACCACGCACCCTCATCACACCTTTCATTGGACGCCCCTTAGCAGGGTCACGGACCGGGTCTAGCCACCGTGACAACCCTAGGACCGAGACTGAGAGGCCCGGTACCGAGTACCCCGCGGCCCTGCGTCTGGGGGCGCTCCACTTACACTATGGCTGGTCCGAACAACGAAAGCAATTGTTACCATCCACCTCTCGTGTCTCCCCTTTTTCCTCATAGTTTGTAAGATTGAGAGCCGGGCCCTCACTCCTCTTGGTATCTATTTTGAACTGTGATTTTTGTTATGCTGTAATGTCTATTGTCTGTACAAGTCCCCTCTATAATTTGTAAAGTGCTGCGGAATATGTTGGTGCTATATAAATAAAATTATTATTATATTATCATCATTATGATACTTTTTTTAACACGTGTTTAAAAAAATATGTAGAAAAAAGACATGACGTAATATGCGTAATATACATGTTTTCTCATTCAAATGGAAAAAAAATTGTTGAAAGCTAATCTGAAGCATTTTATGTGGATTTAAGAGTGGCCAAAAGCCACGTAAAAAAATTCCATGTGAACGTACACTAATGCTGGTACTAGCCTGCCTTTATCATGAATTAGGCATAATAAATAATTGTTTCCAGTCTCACAATTTGCCGCTTAGAACTTAATTTTACCTAATCCATGTTAACGACCTAATTAGGCAGGGACTCAACCACATTTATATTTCTTTTAAGTACAACAACAGTCCTTACGGTTAATTATAATAAATACTAATACCACTGTTAGCAGCACTCAGGGAGATGTTGTGCTGAAGGGATCGTGTAGGACAGAACAGGGTGAATTATACATCCTTTTTGCTGCAGCCTGCAACTCATGCCAAAACCCCTTTTCAGGGCTAATAATATTCTTTTTGCTCTTAATTCTGCAAATTGTTCTGAGTAAGGAAATATTATACACGATTTTTACTGCAGCAGTTGTGTGTCAAAAGCATACAGCCAGAGTTGGTTGAATCGCAATAGCATTGCTATATGGATATTGCAGGCTTATACATCAATCTGAGGTCTGCAAATTTACATTGCATTGTAATATTGCAATTCTTTTCAGCAGTGACATTTCATATGGCATTTATCGTGCTAGAGTTGAGCCTCAAAAAAAAAATTGTTTCTTAAAAAAATCGCATTGCTATATTGATACTGCAGTCTTATACGTCCATCTGAAGTGGGCACATTTTGCTGGCATTGTAATACTGTCTGAAATGTTTTCTCAACAGTGATATATCATATATAATTTAAAATGGCCAAGGCGCGTGGTGAGGGACAAGGAAGTGGATGTGATGCTGATGGTGAGCGTAGAGCCCGAGGCCTTGGACAAGATGAAACAGTGCTTACCGTGGGAGCACACAGACACACACATCATGCAGATCTAGCTTCCTGTTCCACTTTGTAGTGGGAGGGTGGAACATCATTCTTGAAGCCAGACCAGTGTGTATAGGTTGTTGGGTGGATAGCTGATAATGCTTCCAGTCACTTTGCCAGCACCACCCTGTCTACCACACTGTTCAGTCTTAGTAGCCGTGATTCTGGACCACATAATCCTTAGCCTGATCCTCCTTCCTCCCACCATGCTGACTGCTTGGAGACAAGTGATCCCACACTTGGAGACTCCGAAGAGTTGTTCATATTTCTATTCATCGATTTTTGGCCTCTGACCATGCCCACTTCAAGCAGGACATGAGGAGATCACATGTAGCAATGCCCAAATGTTTAAGAAACCACAATCACAAGAAGGCGATGGTGGCAAAGTTCAATTACTGCTGCAAGAGTTTGATGATGATGAGTGATGATGAGCTTTGTTTGTCCTGAGTGGCCTCGATGCATTCACCTCTAATGCCGATACCCACATCCTTTCTTCTGGGCCATAACCCTTTCACTGCACCAAGTATTTTAGGGAACGACATTGGAGACGAGAATCTACAATCCTCGAAATCTGAAACTCCCGATTTCCATCAACCACTATTGGGAGCGGTGGTACGGCTGAGGTAAAGAGGTTCCACATACTTTTTGAGCAAAGACCTATGAAAGACATTGTGGATCTTAGGATCCTCAAGGCGAAACGCTGCTGGATTAATGACAGCAGTAATTTTAAAGGGACCAATGAATTTAGGTCACGACTTCCAGGAAGGAACCTTCAACCTGATATTCCTGGTAGACAACCCAACAAAGTCATTTACATTCAGGTCCGGATATTGAACGTGTTTTCTGTCAGCCATATATTTGTACCTGTCTCCAATAATCTTCAAATTACTCAGAAACCCCACCACACTGAGGAGAGTGACTAAGCAAAACATTCCTCTTCAGGAACTCCTGAAGTCTCTCCCCCACTAAAAGTACCAAACTGAGGATGGTAACCGTATGCACCAAAGAAAAGTAACCTGCTGGTTGATTCCTGACAGTGATTATTGATAGCAAATTCTGTCAGCGGCAAGTAGGATGCCAAATCCTCCTGATTTTCGTCGACAAAACACGCTCGGTCTGTCCATTCGACTGGGGATGGAAGGCAGAGGAAAAGGACAGCTGCATCCTCAGTTGAGAACAGTAAGCCCTCCAGTACTTGGAAACAAACTGGGTTCCCCGATCTGACAACATTTTGGGGGAGAACCCCGTGAAGCTTCACAATCTCATTTATAAACACCTGAGCAAGAGTCTTGGCATTCGGAAATGCCGGTAATGTGACAAAATGGACCATTTTACTGAACCTATCTACAAAAGAAACTAAGCAAAAAACCTTGTACCCTAACAAATATTAGATAAAACTACATTTTAGGAGGCTTGGATGAACAGATGCTGTTCATCCAAGCAGCATCTGTTCATCCAAGCCTCCTGATGATCCAGATCGGTGAAACGCGTTGAGGCATGAAGGGTTTGTCCTCAAAACATCATAAACGATGAGTACCCCATTGTTATAACTGGTATATTTTTTATATCACAGTATGGTCATGCAGCTTGCTATATATACTTCATCCATCTTTGGTTAAGTGAATTTTGCCTACCTGTAATCAATGACTGTGGTTGTAACTTGGTTTAGGCCCACCAGGCTATATATCTAAGAGTCAATAGTTCACTCATAGGGTCACCGTTGGGGTGAGCCGCCGAGGAGTGGGGGCGCCATTTCCACTGAACAGTAGGGTGCCAACCCCCACAGTTAGGTAGGCTGCCATAAATAGCAGGGAACAGTTATAGAGAGGTACTCTATGTGGATTATGCACGTTTTTGCACTTTAAGTATTTTTGTTATTCACTCTGCCTCACACTGTCTAATGATTGCCATGGATGATTAATTTGTAAAGCAATCACTGTCCTTTTCATTTTTCCTGTCGTGTCAGATTGGAGTATATCTGTATCACACCATTCATAGTGGTTAAACAGGAGTAAGAGGGACAGCTGCCGTCGAGCGGGGGCGCCTATCTCGAATAAATTTTAGGGTGCCAACCTCCGCTGCATAGGCAGGGAAGATTCAGAGCATCAACAGTGTGAGGGACAGTTTTAGTCAAGCACTGTTGTCTGTATGGTGTTTGTGTGTTCAATATTTTAAAGTGAACAATAAAAATGTAGTTTTTAGGGTTGAGCGACTTTCATTTTTTTAAGATCGAGTAGGGTTTTGGGAAACCCGATTTTGTCCAGAGTCGAGTCGAGTGCAGTCGGCCGATTATCGCTAAAAGTCGGGGATCGACCGAAACACGAAACCCAATGCAAGTCAATGGGGAAGCATAGTCGGCAGTGAGTGGAGGCCAGGAAAACACCTACAGTGCCCATTTTAATGCCAAAAACATCCATTCTTGTTTCTGAAGCTTGCCAATCTTAATTAACTGTATAATAATAGTTGGGCATAGGGAATTGGGGGAAAGTTGTGGGGGGAGTAGGGCTGGCTCAAGTTTTTCGTGGGCCCAGGAAATGCGGACTACGTCACGGCGGTGTTGCAGGGAAAGGTAAGTATTTAAAAGTTGCAAGTGCTGTGATCCTGAGCAAGCAGGGGGGGGGCCCACTCGTTCGCATTGCCACTGGCACAGGGCCCCTCAAAGTACGGCGGTGTGTTTGCATGGCGGGGGCGCCTCCCACCAGCAGCGACACTTTTGCGTACTCTGAGGGGCCCTGTGCCAGTGACGTCGCCAACGAGTATGCCCCCCCACCTGATGAAGGAACCTGCACTTTCATCTGCACCTTCCTCTTTGTCCCTGTGTAAGGTGGTATAACATGCGGGAAGGGGAACCTTACTTTCAGCAGGGACAGATTCTGGCTGTGTAGAGTACAAGGGGAATGTAGTGGTCTAGGTCAATGTACCAGCAGACTCATTTAGCAGTGGCTGGGCAATGGGCAGGATGAGGAGGAAACAGATATAGGGCCAAAGAATAAAGTAGGCTACATGCAGTTCAAAATTGGTAACAGGACTAAACAGGCGGCATTGCTTTGTTCAGTGGAGTAGCAAACCCAAGAGCAGCAGACACTGTTTTAAGGGCCTAACCACACTAGTAGGCCAAATGCAGTTTAATATCTGATAGTATAGGGCGAAAGCCAGAATGTGGAAGCTCAGCTTTGTTCAGTTGAGGACAACACCAGGGAGGGGCAGACACCTTTAGTAGGCCGGAAAAGCCTATTGCATTTTTTAAAATGGTAATTTGGAGCAGAAGGTTGAAGCTCAGCTTTATTTAGTTGAGGGCAACACCAGGGAGGGGCAGAAGCCGTTAGTAGGCCCTAACCACCATTTTTTTTTTAAAACCACTTAATGAGAGCCGGAAGGTTGAAGCTCAGCTTTATTTAGTTGAGGACAACACCAGGGAGGGGCAGAAGCCGTTAGTAGGCCCTAACCACCATTTTTTTTTTAAAACCACTTAATGAGAGCCGGAAGGTTGAAGCTCAGCTTTATTTAGTTGAGGACAACACCAGGGAGGGGCAGAAGCCGTTAGTAGGCCCTAACCACCATTTTTTTTTTTTTTAAAACCACATAATGAGAGCCGGAAGGTTGAAGCTCAGCTTTATTTAGTTGAGGACAACACCAGGGAGGGGCAGAAGCCGTTAGTAGGCCCTAACCACCATTTTTTTTTTTTTTAAAACCACATAATGAGAGCCGGAAGGTTGAAGCTCAGCTTTATTTAGTTGAGGACAACACCAGGGAGGGGCAGAAGCCGTTAGTAGGCCCTAACCACCATTTTTTTTTTAAAACCACTTAATGAGAGCCGGAAGGTTGAAGCTCAGCTTTATTTAGTTGAGGACAACACCAGGGAGGGGCAGAAGCCGTTAGTAGGCCCTAACCACCATTTTTTTTTTTTAAACCACATAATGAGAGCCGGAAGGTTGAAGCTCAGCTTTATTTAGTTGAGGACAACACCAGGGAGGGGCAGAAGCCGTTAGTAGGCCCTAACCACCAATTTTTTTTTTTTTAAAACCACTTAATGAGAGCCGGAAGGTTGAAGCTCAGCTTTATTTAGTTGAGGGCAACACCAGGGAGGGGCAGAAGCCGTTAGTAGGCCCTAACCAAAGTTGAAGGCCAAATGCAGTTTAATTTCTGATACTATAGGCCGAAAGCCAGAAGGTGGAAGTTCCGATTTAGACAGTGGAGGACAATTTGAATTAGGGACTGCAGACAGACTTAGTAGGCTGTCCCCTGTGGACCATGCATCCACCACATTAACCCATTGCGCCGTAATGGACACGTAATCTTCCGTGGCCATGCCTACAGGTCCATGCGTCTGTTGTCAGGTGCACCTTTGTACTCACAGATTGCCAGAGTGCATGGACAATGCGGTCTTCTACATGCTGGTGGAGGGTTGGGATGGCTTTTCTCGCAAAAGAAGTGTCGACTGGTTAGCTTGTAGCGTGGTACAGCGTAGTCCATCATGGCCTTATTAATAGTAAATAAAATATATAACTAGGCTCTATGAACTTTTAAATAGGTTCCAGGGGTACACGGGCAGCATTGGTGTGGTCAGTGGAGGAGTATTGCAAGTAGGGGCTGCAGACAGGCTATCAAAGGCCTAAAATAACAAACAGTAGGCAGTCATGGCAGTTTTACATCGGTTACATGGATACACAGGCAGGCACTCCAGGCAGCATTGTGCTCAGTGGAGGAGTATTGCAAGTAGGGGCCGCAGACAGGCTATCAAAGGCCTAAAATAACAAACAGTAGGCAGTCATGGCAGTTTTACATCGGTTACATGGATACACAGGCAGGCACTCCAGGCAGCATTGTGGTCAGTGGAGGAGTATTGCAAGTAGGGGCCGCAGACAGGCTATCAAAGGCCTAAAATAACAAACAGTAGGCAGTCATGGCAGTTTTACATCGGTTACATGGATACACAGGCAGCTAGGTGGTGAGTGGAGGAGTATTTAAAGTAAGGACCGCAGACAGGCTATCAAAGGCCTAACATAACAAACAATAGGCTCATGGCAGTTTTACAGCGGTTACATGGATACACGGGCAGGCAGCTTGGTGGTGAGTGGAGGAGTATTTAAAGTATGGACCGCAGACAGGCTTCGAAGGCCTAACACAATAAAATGGGCTGGCTGTAGGCACTTTAAAATTGGTTCCAGGGGTACACGGGCAGCAGTGGTCTGGTCAGTGGAGGACTAGTGGAAGTATGGACCGCAGACAGGCTTCGAAGGCCTAACACAATAAAATGGGCTGGCTGTAGGCACTTTAAAATTGGTTCCAGGGGTACACGGGCAGCAGTGGTCTGGTCAGTGGAGGCCTAGTGGAAGGAGGGACCGCAGACAGGCTTCGAAGGCCTAACACAATAAAATGGGCTGGCTGTAGGCACTTTAAAATTGGTTCCAGGGGTACACGGGCAGCAGTGGTCTGGTCAGTGGAGGACTAGTGGAAGTATGGACCGCAGACAGGCTTCGAAGGCCTAACACAATAAAATGGGCTGGCTGTAGGCACTTTAAAATTGGTTCCAGGGGTACACGGGCAGCAGTGGTCTGGTCAGTGGAGGCCTAGTGGAAGGAGGGACCGCAGACAGGCTTCGAAGGCCTAACACAATAAAATGGGCTGGCTGTAGGCACTTTAAAATTGGTTCCAGGGGTACACGGGCAGCAGTGGTCTGGTCAGTGGAGGCCTAGTGGAAGTATGGACCGCAGACAGGCTTCGAAGGCCTAACACAATAAAATGGGCTGGCTGTAGGCACTTTAAAATTGGTTCCAGGGGTACACGGGCAGCAGTGGTCTGGTCAGTGGAGGCCTAGTGGAAGGAGGGACCGCAGACAGGCTTCGAAGGCCTAACACAATAAAATGGGCTGGCTGTAGGCACTTTAAAATTGGTTCCAGGGGTACACGGGCAGCAGTGGTCTGGTCAGTGGAGGCCTAGTGGAAGTATGGACCGCAGACAGGCTTCGAAGGCCTAACACAATAAAATGGGCTGGCTGTAGGCACTTTAAAATTGGTTCCAGGGGTACACGGGCAGCAGTGGTCTGGTCAGTGGAGGACTAGTGGAAGTATGGACCGCAGACAGGCTTCGAAGGCCTAACACAATAAAATGGGCTGGCTGTAGGCACTTTAAAATTGGTTCCAGGGGTACACGGGCAGCAGTGGTCTGGTCAGTGGAGGCCTAGTGGAAGGAGGGACCGCAGACAGGCTTCGAAGGCCTAACACAATAAAATGGGCTGGCTGTAGGCACTTTAAAATTGGTTCCAGGGGTACACGGGCAGCAGTGGTCTGGTCAGTGGAGGCCTAGTGGAAGTATGGACCGCAGACAGGCTTCGAAGGCCTAACACAATAAAATGGGCTGGCTGTAGGCACTTTAAAATTGGTTCCAGGGGTACACGGGCAGCAGTGGTCTGGTCAGTGGAGGCCTAGTGGAAGGAGGGACCGCAGACAGGCTTCGAAGGCCTAACACAATAAAATGGGCTGGCTGTAGGCACTTTAAAATTGGTTCCAGGGGTACACGGGCAGCAGTGGTCTGGTCAGTGGAGGACTAGTGGAAGGAGGGAGCGCAGAAAGGCTTCAAAGGCCTAAAATAACAAACAATAGGCTCATGGCAGTTTTACAGCGGTTACATGGATACACGGGCAGGCAGCTTGGTGGTCAGTGGAGGAGTAGGGACCGCAGACAGGCTATCAAAGGCCTAAAATAACAAACAATAGGCTCATGGCAGTTTTACAGCGGTTACATGGATACACGGGCAGGCAGCTTGGTGCTGAGTGGAGGAGTAGTGCAAGGAGTGTCTGTCCCAGTACTCCCAAAATATAAATAGATGTTAATGTCTCGCAAAACAACCAAAACAAAAAAAAAGATGGCATACTTAGGTACAGGGGTGGGCTCATCTGCTGTGTTTCTGACATAGTAATTTGGCAGTAACTATTTAATGGTGCCAATATAGGACACAGACACAGACTACTTTAAGTTGCATCATAGATGTCTACAAATTTGTATTGTCAGTGCCAGACATTGAATGATGTCAGCGAATAGACTAAAGATTGGTGGAGCTGTGCGACATAATTTTGCACGTAGTAGAGCCCAGTTTGAGCTGGGGTAGGGGGGAACTCTCTTGAGGCCGGCGGGACCGCCCCAGGGCCACTCATGTTACAACGGTGTGTCTGACGTTGGGTGCGCACCACCACCGCCAGAGACACTACATTGTACTATGAGGGACCCAGTAGCAATGCCGTCAACCAAAAGCGAGCACACCCACCTCTTCAGACAAACAGCAGTCTCACGGGTGCTTGCGCCAAGTCGCGATACCACGGCCCCGTGTGGGGAGTTTGGCCATTTAGGGAGGTGTAAACATGTCGTATGCTGTACAATCTGCAGCAGCAAATTAGACATTAGAAAAGTAATTCACAGGCAAGAGCTTTTCATAGGAAAGCTAGGTGTCGGCCGGGCAAGGTGGGGCAAAAGATTTTGAAATCCAGTTGTGGTTCATTTTAATGAATGTTAGACCGTCAACATTTTGGGTAGCCAGACGAGTCCTTTTTTCGGTTAATATTGACCCTGCAGCACTGAATACTCTTTCTGATAGGACACTTGCTGCCGGGCAAGCAAGCTCCTGCAATGCATATTCTGCCAATTCTGGCCAGGTGTCTAATTTGGAGGCCCAGTAATCAAATGGGAATGACGGTTGAGGGAGAACATCGATAAGGGATGAAAAATAGTTAGTAACCATACTGGACAAATGTTGTCTCCTGTCACTTTCAATTGATGCAGCAGTACCTGTCCTGTCTGCGGTCATAGCAAAATCACTCCACAACCTGGTCAGAAAACCCCTCTGTCCAACGCCACTTCTGATGTGTGCACCCCTAACACTCCTAGTCTGCTGCCCCCTGGAGCTCGTGTGAGAACGATCACGTGCGCTGTGTGCTGGGAATGCCTGAAGCAAACGGTCAACAAGAGTTGATTGTTTGGTTGCTAATATTAGTTCCAAGTTCTCATGTGGCATAATATTTTGCAATTTGCCTTTATAGCGTGGATCAAGGAGGCAGGCCAACCAGTAATCGTCATCGTTCATCATTTTCGTAATGCGTGTGTCCCTTTGTAGGATACGTAAGGCATAATCCGCCATGTGGGCCAAAGTTCCACTTGTCAAATCTCCGGTTGTGATTGGTTGAGGGGCAGTTGCAGGCAAATCTACGTCACTTGTGTCCCTCAAAAAACCAGAACCCGGCCGTGACACGCAACCAATTTCCTGTGCCCCCGTGAAAGTTTCCGCATTAAAAATATACTCATCCCCATCATCCTCCTCGTCCTCCACCTCCTCTTCGCCCGCTACCTCGTCCTGTACACTGCCCTGACCAGACAATGGCTGACTGTCATCAAGGCTTCCCTCTTCCTCTGGTGCAGACGCCTGCTCCTTTATGTGCGTCAAACTTTGCATCAGCAGACGCATTAGGGGGATGCTCATGCTTATTACGGCGTTGTCTGCACTAACCAGCCGTGTGCATTCCTCAAAACACTGAAGGACTTGACACATGTCTTGTATCTTCGACCACTGCACACCTGACAACTCCATGTCTGCCATCCTACTGCCTGCCCGTGTATCCTCCCACAAATAAATAACAGCACGCCTCTGTTCGCACAGTCTCTGAAGCATGTGCAGTGTTGAGTTCCACCTTGTTGCAACGTCTATGATTAGGCGATGCTGGGGAAGGTTCAAAGACCGCTGATAGGTCTGCATACGGCTGGCGTGTACAGGCGAACGTCGGATATGTGAGCAAAGTGCACGCACTTTGAGGAGCAGGTCGGAGAACCCAGGATAAGTTTTCAATAAGCACTGCACCACCAGGTTTAAGGTGTGAGCCAGGCAAGGAATGTGTTTCAGTTGGGAAAGGGAGATGGCAGCCATGAAATTCCTTCCGTTATCACTCACTACCTTGCCTGCCTCAAGATCTACTGTGCCCAGCCACGACTGCGTTTCTTGTTGCAAGAACTCGGACAGAACTTCCGCGGTGTGTCTGTTGTCGCCCAAACACTTCATAGCCAATACAGCCTGCTGACGCTTGGCAGTAGCTGGCCCATAATGGGACAACTGGTGTGCAACAGTGTCATCTGCCGATGGAGTGGTTGGCCGACTGCGTTCTGTGGAAGAGCTGTAGCTTCTGCAGGAGGACGAGGAGGAGGAGGAGGGGGTGCGAACGCCTACAGCCAACTGTTTCCTAGACCGTGGGCTAGGCACAACTGTCCCTAAATTGATGTCGCCTGTGGACCCTGCATCCACCACATTCACCCAGTGTGCCGTGATGGACACATAACGTCCCTGGCCATGCCTACTGGTCCATGCATCTGTAGTCAGGTGCACCTTTGTACTCACAGATTGCCTGAGTGCATGGACGATGCGCTGTTTAACATGCTGGTGCAGGGCTGGGATGGCTTTTCTGGAAAAAAAGTGTCGACTGGGTAGCTCGTATCGTGGTTCAGCGTACTCCATCAGGGCTTTGAAAGCTTCGCTTTCAACTAACCGGTAGGGCATCATCTCTAACGAGATTAGTCTAGCTATGTGGGCGTTAAAACCCTGTGTACGCGGATGCGAGGATAAGTACTTCCTTTTTCTAACCAGAGTCTCATGTAGGGTGAGCTGGACTGGAGAGCTGTAGATCGTGGAACTTTCGGGTGTGCCGGTGGACATGGCAGACTGAGAGACGGTTGGAGACGGTATTGTTTCCGCCGGTGCCCTACATGCAATATTTCCTCCTACAAAACTGGTGATTCCCTGACCCTGACTGCTTTTGGCTGGCAAAGAAACCTGCACAGATACTGCCGGTGGTGCGGAAAATGGTGGCCTTACAGTGACGGAAGGGATGTTGCGTTGCTGACTAGCTTCATTGGCCGAGGGTGCTACAACCTTGAGGGACGTTTGGTAGTTAGTCCAGGCTTGAGAATGCATGGTGGTTAAGTGTCTATGCATGCAACTAGTATTTAGACTTTTCAGATTCTGACCTCTGCTTAAGCTAGTTGAACATTTTTGACAGATGACTTTGCGCTGATCAGTTGGATGTTGTTTAAAAAAATGCCAGACTGCACTCTTCCTAGACTCTGATCCCTTTTCAGGGATTGCAGACTGAGCTTTAACCGGATGGCAACGCTGTGCTCCAACAGGTTTTGGCTTTGACACGCGTTTTGGTCCAGATACGGGCCCGGCAGATGGAACCTGTTGCGATGTTGATGCCTGCTGCGGCCCCTCCTCCACCTCCGCTTCTGAACTACTGCCGCCTGCACCCTGTTCCCCCAATGGCTGCCAATCGGGGTCAATAACTGGGTCATCTATTACCTCCTCTTCGAGCTCGTGTGCAACTTCGTCTGTGTCACTGTGTCGGTCGGTGGTATAGCGTTCGTGGCGGGGCAACATAGTCTCATCAGGGTCTGATTGTGGATCTGTACCCTGAGAGGGCAATGTGGTGGTCTGAGTCAAAGGAGCAGCATAGTACTCTGGCTGTGGCTGTGCATCAGTGCACTCCATGTCAGAATATACTTGTAATGGGCATGGCCTGTTAAATGTTTCACTTTCTAAGCCAGGGACGGTATGTGTAAAGAGCTCCATGGAGTGACCCGTTGTGTCGCCTGCTGCATCCTTCTCTCTTGTTGTAGTTTTTGCTGAGGAGGACAAGGAAGCGACTTGTCCCTGACCGTGAACATCCACAAGCGACGCGCTGCTTTTACATTTACCAGTTTCGGAAGAGGAGGCAAAAGAGCTAGAGGCTGAGTCTGCAATGTAAGCCAAAACTTGCTGTTGCTGCTCCGCCTTTAAAAGCGGTTTTCCTACTCCCAGAAAAGAGAGCGTTCGAGGCCTTGTGTAGCCTGACGACGAAACTGGCTCCACAGCTCCAGACTTAGGTGGAATATTTTTATCCCCACGACCACCTGATGCTCCACTACCACTACCATCATTACCAGCTGACAATGAACGCCCACGACGACCTCTTGCACCAGACTTCCTCATTGTTTTAAAATCTTAACCAAAGTAACTTTATTTGTTGCTATCAAACAACTTACACGGTGAGCTATAACTTCAGTATGATTTCAATATCCCTTAACAGGTTGGTGAGACCACAAGGAAAATCAGGCACAATGTTACACACTCTGTTTTCTGTGGCACAAAATCACAGAGATGACACACACGCAGGACTGTCACTCAAGCACTAATGTCAATATTAATCTCCCACCTAATTTATTTATTTTTTTTTCTCAGGGAGACTTTAGAAACCAAATAATATTAAAAAAAAAAAAAAAAAAGGCTTTCTATGGCCCACAATTAGAGAGAGAGAGGTGGCACAACCAGGAGTCAAGACTGGCGCACAAGCTGAAAGGGCAATATTACTCTCCCACTGTTTTTTATGTTTTTTTTGTTTTTTTCAGGGAGACTTTAGAAACCAAATAATATTAAAAAAACCAAAAAAAAAAAAGGCTTTCTATGGCCCACTGAATGAGAGGGAGAGAGGTGGCACACCCAGGAGTCAAGACTGGCACACAAGCTGAAAGGGCAATATTACTCTCCCACTGTTTTTTTATGTATTTTTTGTTTTTTCAGGGAGACTTTAGAAACCCAATAATATTTTAAAAAAAAAATAAATAGGCTTTCTATGGCCCACTGAATGAGAGGGAGAGAGGTGACACACCCAGGAGTCAAGACTGGCACACAAGCTGAAAGGGCAATATTACTCTCCCACTGTTTTTTTAGGTTTTTTTTTTTTTTTCAGGGAGAATTAGAAACCAAATAATATTAAAAAAAAAAAAAAAATAGGCTTTCTATGGCCCACTGAATGAAAGGGAGAGAGGTGGCACACCCAGGAGTCAAGACTGGCACACAAGCTGAAAGGGCAATATTACTCTCCCACTGTTTTTTTATGTATTTTTTGTTTTTTCAGGGAGACTTTAGAAACCCAATAATATTAAAAAAAAAAAATAAATAGGCTTTCTATGGCCCACTGAATGAGAGGGAGAGAGGTGGCACACCCAGGAGTCAAGACTGGCACACAAGCTGAAAGGGCAATATTACTCTCCCACTGTTTTTTTAGGTTTTTTTTTTTTTTTCAGGGAGAATTAGAAACCAAATAATATTAAAAAAAAAAAAATAGGCTTTCTATGGCCCACTGAATGAAAGGGAGAGAGGTGGCACACCCAGGAGTCAAGACTGGCACACAAGCTGAAAGGGCAATATTACTCTCCCACTGTTTTTTTATGTATTTTTTGTTTTTTCAGGGAGACTTTAGAAACCCAATAATATTTAAAAAAAAAAAAAAAGGCTTTCTATGGCCCACAATTAGAGAGAGAGAGGTGGCACAACCAGGAGTCAAGACTGGCGCACAAGCTGAAAGGGCAATATTACTCTCCCACTGTTTTTTATGTTTTTTTTGTTTTTTTCAGGGAGACTTTAGAAACCAAATAATATTAAAAAAACCAAAAAAAAAAAAGGCTTTCTATGGCCCACTGAATGAGAGGGAGAGAGGTGGCACACCCAGGAGTCAAGACTGGCACACAAGCTGAAAGGGCAATATTACTCTCCCACTGTTTTTTTATGTATTTTTTGTTTTTTCAGGGAGACTTTAGAAACCCAATAATATTTTAAAAAAAAAATAAATAGGCTTTCTATGGCCCACTGAATGAGAGGGAGAGAGGTGACACACCCAGGAGTCAAGACTGGCACACAAGCTGAAAGGGCAATATTACTCTCCCACTGTTTTTTTAGGTTTTTTTTTTTTTTTCAGGGAGAATTAGAAACCAAATAATATTAAAAAAAAAAAAAAAATAGGCTTTCTATGGCCCACTGAATGAAAGGGAGAGAGGTGGCACACCCAGGAGTCAAGACTGGCACACAAGCTGAAAGGGCAATATTACTCTCCCACTGTTTTTTTATGTATTTTTTGTTTTTTCAGGGAGACTTTAGAAACCCAATAATATTTAAAAAAAAAAATAAATAGGCTTTCTATGGCCCACTGAATGAGAGGGAGAGAGGTGGCACACCCAGGAGTCAAGACTGGCACACAAGCTGAAAGGGCAATATTACTCTCCCACTGTTTTTTTAGGTTTTTTTTTTTTTTTCAGGGAGAATTAGAAACCAAATAATATTAAAAAAAAAAAAATAGGCTTTCTATGGCCCACTGAATGAAAGGGAGAGAGGTGGCACACCCAGGAGTCAAGACTGGCACACAAGCTGAAAGGGCAATATTACTCTCCCACTGTTTTTTTATGTATTTTTTGTTTTTTCAGGGAGACTTTAGAAACCCAATAATATTTAAAAAAAAAAATAAATAGGCTTTCTATGGCCCACTGAATGAGAGGGAGAGAGGTGGCACACCCAGGAGTCAAGACTGGCACACAAGCTGAAAGGGCAATATTACTCTCCCACTGTTTTTTTAGGTTTTTTTTTTTTTTCAGGGAGACTTTAGAAACCAAATAATATTAAAAAAAAAAAAAAAAAAAAAAAAATAGGCTTGCTATAGCCCACTGAATGAGAGATAGCACACACAGCAGTGGCACACAAGCCCTTACTGAGGCCAATATTTTTCTCCCACTGATTGATGTAGTGTTTTTGTGTTGAGGTAGAATTTAGAACACAAATCACGGAAAAAATAAATAGGCTTTCTATGGCCCACTGAATGAAAGGGAGAGAGGTGGCACACCCAGGAGTCAAGACTGGCACACAAGCTGAAAGGGCAATATTACTCTCCCACTGTTTTTTTATGTATTTTTTGTTTTTTCAGGGAGACTTTAGAAACCCAATAATATTTTAAAAAAAAAAAAAGGCTTTCTATGGCCCACAATTAGAGAGAGAGAGGTGGCACAACCAGGAGTCAAGACTGGCGCACAAGCTGAAAGGGCAATATTACTCTCCCACTGTTTTTTATGTTTTTTTTTGTTTTTTTCAGGGAGACTTTAGAAACCAAATAATATTAAAAAAACCAAAAAAAAAAAAAAAAGGCTTTCTATGGCCCACTGAATGAGAGGGAGAGAGGTGGCACACCCAGGAGTCAAGACTGGCACACAAGCTGAAAGGGCAATATTACTCTCCCACTGTTTTTTTATGTATTTTTTGTTTTTTCAGGGAGACTTTAGAAACCCAATAATATTTTAAAAAAAAAAAAAGGCTTTCTATGGCCCACAATTAGAGAGAGAGAGGTGGCACAACCAGGAGTCAAGACTGGCGCACAAGCTGAAAGGGCAATATTACTCTCCCACTGTTTTTTATGTTTTTTTTTGTTTTTTTCAGGGAGACTTTAGAAACCAAATAATATTAAAAAAACCAAAAAAAAAAAAAAAAGGCTTTCTATGGCCCACTGAATGAGAGGGAGAGAGGTGGCACACCCAGGAGTCAAGACTGGCACACAAGCTGAAAGGGCAATATTACTCTCCCACTGTTTTTTTATGTATTTTTTGTTTTTTTCAGGGAGACTTTAGAAACCCAATAATATTTAAAAAAAAAAATAAATAGGCTTTCTATGGCCCACTGAATGAGAGGGAGAGAGGTGGCACACCCAGGAGTCAAGACTGGCACACAAGCTGAAAGGGCAATATTACTCTCCCACTGTTTTTTTAGGTTTTTTTTGTTTTTTCAGGGAGACTTTAGAAACCCAATAATATTTTAAAAAAAAAATAAATAGGCTTTCTATGGCCCACTGAATGAAAGGGAGAGAGGTGGCACACCCAGGAGTCAAGACTGG
This sequence comes from Ranitomeya variabilis, assembly GCF_051348905.1. Classification (NCBI taxonomy): domain Eukaryota; kingdom Metazoa; phylum Chordata; class Amphibia; order Anura; family Dendrobatidae; genus Ranitomeya; species Ranitomeya variabilis. The sequence continues at coordinate 498,487,814 of NC_135237.1, read as the reverse complement.
CACACAAGCTGAAAGGGCAATATTACTCTCCCACTGTTTTTTTATGTATTTTTTGTTTTTTTCAGGGAGACTTTAGAAACCCAATAATATTTAAAAAAAAAAATAAATAGGCTTTCTATGGCCCACTGAATGAGAGGGAGAGAGGTGGCACACCCAGGAGTCAAGACTGGCACACAAGCTGAAAGGGCAATATTACTCTCCCACTGTTTTTTTAGGTTTTTTTTTTTTTTCAGGGAGACTTTTGAAACCAAATAATATTAAAAAAAAAAAAAAAAAAAAAATATAGGATTGCTATAGCCCACTGAATGAGAGATAGCGCACACACAGCAGTGGCACACAAGCCCTGACTGAGGCCAATATTTTTCTCCCACTGATTGATGTAGTGTTTCTGTGTTGAGGTAGATTTTAGAACACAAATCACGGAAAAAATAAATAGGCTTTCTATGGCCCACTCAGTGAGAGATGGCACACACAGGGATGGCACTGTAGCAGAAATGCCAATCTTAATCTCCCACAAAAAAAAAACAAAAAAAAAAAAAAAACTGTCCTACAATTACTATCTCCCTGCAGTAATGTAAGCCAGGTATGGCAGGCAGCAATAGGAGTGGACTGATGCACAAATTAAATAAAAAGTGTGGACAAACAAAAAAGATAGCTGTGCAGAAAGGAAGGAACAAGAGGATATGTGCTTTGAAAAAAGCAGTTGGTTTCCACAGTGGCGTACACACAGCAATACAGCTATCACGGAGCCTTCTAGGGCAGCCCAATGAGCTACAGCGCTGAGGGGAAAAAAAAAAAAAAATAGCTTCCACTGTTCCTGCACACCGAAGGTGGTGTTGGACAGTGGAAATCGCTGCAGCACAAGCGGTTTGGTGGTTAGTGGACCCTGCCTAACGCTCTCCCTGCTTCTGATGAAGCGGCAGCAACCTGTCCCTAAGCTCAGATCAGCAGCAGTAAGATGGCGGTCGGCGGGAACGCCCCTTTATAGCCCCTGTGACGCCGCAGACAGCAAGCCAATCACTGCAATGCCCTTCTCTAAGATGGTGGGGACCAGGATCTATGTCATCACGCTGCCCACACTCTGCGTTCACCTTCATTGGCTGAGAAATGGCGCTTTTCGCGTCATTGAAACGCGACTTTGGCGCGAAAGTCGCGTACCGCATGGCCGACAAGCACAGGGGTCGGATCGGGTTTCATGAGACGCCGACTTAGCCAAAAGTCGGCGACTTTTGAAAATGATCGACCCGTTTCGCTCAACCCTAGTAGTTTTATCTAATATTTGTTAGGGTACAAGGTTTTTTGTTTGGTTTCTCTTGATTTTGAACCTTGGTTATTTATCTAAACTTTCTCGTTTGAACCTATCTACAACCACCAAAACCACAGTCTTGCCTGCAGACACCGGTAGGTCAGTAATAAAATCCATGGACAAGTGTGTGTGCTTTAGCCGATTGAAGATATGATAATTTCTTATGGTCAGTGATAACAGTAATAGGATGGACAGTCCCCTCCAACCAATGTCGCCATTCTTCAAATGCCAACTTGATTGCCAAAAGCTCCCTATTATGCATGTCATAATTTCTCTTAGCCAATGAAAATTTTTAAGAAAAGAAGGTGCATGGGCATATGCCATTTACCAGGGGACGGACCTGGAGACAACATAGCCCCAACTACCACCTCCGATGCATCAACCTCTACAACAAAGGGTTGAGAGACTTTGGGTTGACTAAGTATAGGTGCTGTGGTGAAACAGCTCTTTCGGGAGTTAAAAGCCTGCAGGGCAGAGTTCGACTATTTGGAAACGTCAGACCCTGTCTTTGTCATGTCAGTAAGGGGTTTCACAATTACTAAATAATTTGGGTTGAATTTACGGTAAAAATTAGTAAAACCAAGAAAATTTTGTAGGGCTTTCAGGTTCTTGGGACGGTCCCAATCAAGGACAGCACAGATCTTCTCCAGATCCATCCGAAAACCTGAAGAGGCAACAGGTACCCAAAAAAATGTACCTCTTGGACAGCGAAAACACATTTTTCCAGTTTGCCATACAATTTGTTATCTCTTAATATTTGCAGCACCTGTCTAACATGTCCCTGATGTGTCTCCAAATCAGGTGACTAAACCAAAATATCATCTAGATAGACCACAAACTTATCCACCAAATGATGGAAAATATCGTTGATGAAATACTGGAATACCTCAGGTGCATTGGTCAGACTGAAAGGCATGACCAGACTCTCAAAATGACCCTCAGGGGTATTGAATGCCATTTTCCATTTATCCCCTTCTCTGATGCTAACCAGGTTGTAGGTCCCTCTTAAATCCAACTTGGAGAACACCTTAGCTTCCACAACCTGGCTGAACAGATCAGGAATCAGAGGAAGGGGGTATGGATCTTGGATGGCAATTTGATTTAATTCCCGGAAATCTAAACAGGGACATAGACCACCATCTTTCCTCTTCACGAAGAAGAATCCTGCCACCATGGGTGAAGATGAGGGTCTGATGTGTCCCTTCTCCAGACTTTCCACAATGAAATCCTTCTCCTGGCAGTAATCCCCCCACTCACTGACCTCCTAGGCTTGCCAATCCACCAACGGATTAGGTTTCACCAAACAATTGGAGTGGGGAGACCATCCAGGACATAGCAAGGAACTATCTCACAATGAACTGACCCCACCCTTAGTCTTACATTATGTACAATATGTGTGAAAGCTTTCTGCACAAGTGGATTGCACAGTAAGTACAGAAGATCTTGGTATACTCCATATCAGGCTGAGTAGAAGCAAAACGCTCCACTATATTCCCCAGAAGTGTTTATGAAATAATAGTCCTTGATTCTGCTACATTAAGCTAATCACTTTTGTCAGGGCTAATTCAAATAGATTCTATTCTATTATAATAATACTGTAATACTATTGTAGGAACTCAAGGATTCTGATAGCATGGGGCAATGAACAGACAGAGACGGGTTTCTTTAGTGCAAATAGTGTATTTGTACAACAGCAATAACACCCAAAACAATATACTGATAACCCACAGTGTCCTGAAATTAAACGAGTCCTTGAAACATATACAGCAAATCGGCAGAGTTCTTAAGGCAAAGTCCTCAGCAAGGTGAATGTGATAGGTGACGTGGTGCAGATCCAAACACTGTCGGCACAGAAAGAGTCAAATCCAGGTATGAAGTAAACACAGGGAAGTCCAAAACAAGTCCACAAGTTCATCCCAGGTGTAGCATGAACGCGGGTAAGTCCAGAAACTAGTTCACAAGTTGATCCCAGATGTGGCATAAACACGGGTAAGTTCAGAAACAGGTTCACCTTAAAGTATTATAATGGTGTTGTTTCCAACAGCTTCCACCAGGGGGGAGTAAATGAAGGATTAAGTAGCAACACACAGTCCCGAAACAAAGTTCCAAAAACACAGTACTTACCAGAAGGAGTGAACCGAGGGTTAAGTTCCAAGTCAGCAGACTAATGATAACATAGAGAGTGTAGCTTACAAATGCAGGAAATTTCCAGAGCCAGAGGTAGAGACACACTCAGAACCAGCAGCTGAGCTGAAGGAGAACATAATCAGAATACTCCAGCAAAGAGGCTGACACCTGACCCGGGTTTTAAACAAATGAACAGGAAGTAGGGCAGACAAAAACAGCAAACTCCATCTTAACAAAAGGCAAAATCATTCACAAGGTGACTTAGAAAACCCGAAATACTGACAAATACTGCTCTTATCTGCAATTTCTCTATGGTGAGTTGTTGCAGTAGGTATAGTGTATGACAGGCATCTAGTCAGGGATTATTGCCTATAAATTCCCAGCTTTGCTGTTGCTTTTTTTCATAGTCTGATTGACCATGCTTTTTATGGTAGTCTGTACTCAAAATTCACCAAAGCTGCCAGTATTATTTGTGTTCCTCCAGACTTAGTTGTTGCCACGTACAATAAAAAATCTTTTCAGGGCCAGTTAAAATCCCTTCTATATTCTACAAAAATACTGCTCTTATCTGCAATTCATGTAGGGTGAGATGTGGCAGTAGGTATAGCGTATGATAGGGATCTAGTCAGGGATTATTGCCTCACAAATTGTAAGCCTTCCTGATGCTGTTTTTTTCATGTTCTAATTGACCGATTCAAGTTTTTTACAGTGTTCTTTACTCAGAAATTCATCAAAGCAGGCAAAATTAACTGATTCACAGTTTCTCTGTAGAATCTGCATGTGTGAGGTAGTGGTAGGACAATTTACTGGAGCTGGAATTACCACTTCTGAATTCTCAAGTGTTTTGTTTCCATCTATTTCTGGGTGCTTCTTTAACCCTGCTGTTTTGTTCGCATTTACTATACACTTGTAGTGTTCCGGGTCACTATGACCCGGCTTATTAAACCTTGATTTTAGACACTCTAACTCCATTTTTTTTTATACTTTTTGCTTACTAGACTGTTTGTGAACATGTTTGGTAGTAAAAAAAAAAGAAAAATGAACTAGAAATCTTTTTTTTTTGTTTTTATTCTGAAAAAACAGATCAATTAGCAAAACGAAAATAGAAAACTACACATATTTTGTAAAAAAACAAAAACAAAACATGTGTACTGATAAGAGCAGAGAAGATAAGAACCCTTCTAAAAACAAGCAGATAAGCCAGGAAGACAGACTAAAGGCCCCGTCTCACATAGCGAGATCGCTAGCGAGATCGCTGCTGAGTCACTAGTTTTGTGACGCAACAGCGACCTCCATAGCGATCTCGCTATGTGTGACACGTACCAGCGATCAGGCCCCTGCTGCGAGATCGCTGGTCGTGTCGGAATGGCCTGGACCTTTTTTTGGTCGTTGAGGCCCCGCTGACATCGCTGAATCGGTGTGTGTGACACCGATCCAGCGATGTCTTCACTGGTAACCAGGGTAAACATCGGGTTACTAAGCGCAGGGCCGCGCTTAGTAACCCGATGTTTACCCTGGTTACCAGCATAAATGTAAAAAAAAAAAAACAGTACATACTCGCCTTCTGATGTCCGTCAGGTCCCTTGCCGTCTGCTTCCTGCTCTCACTGACTGCCGGCCGTACAGTGAGAAGTGAGAGCACAGCAGTGACGTCACCGCTGCGCTCTGCTCTCACTGTACGGCGGCTCAGTCAGAGCAGGAAGCAGACGGCAAGGGACCTGACGGACACCGAAAGGCGAGTATGTAGTGTTTGTTTTTTTTGGTAACCAGGGTAAACATCGGGTTACTAAGCGCGGCCCTGCGCTTAGTAACCCGATGTTTACCCTGGTTACCCGGGTGCTGCAGGGGGACTTCGGCATAGTTGAAGACAGTTTCAACGATGCCGAAGTCGTTCCCCTGATCGTTGGTCGCTGGAGAGAGCTGTCTGTGTGACAGCTCCCCAGCGACCACACAGCGACTTACCAACGATCACGGCCAGGTCGTATCGCTGGTCGTGATCGTTGGTAAATCGCTTAGTGAGACGGGGCCTTTACTTAGCAAAAAAAAATTATTTGCAAGACTTTACAGCTCAGCTTTACAAAAAAAAACGTCTTAGACAGCGCGTTCTGAGCAGTCCGCTCTGTGCATAATATACACGTGTAGTGCACACCTAGTGATCTCTCCGGATGCACTCTACTTTTTAGAATAGACTGCGCACCAAAAATAATCAATATAAAGCCATTTTTATGGTGCGCAGATCTCAATGCATACCCCCGGTAGAGCGCATGTACGACCCCATTAAAATAATTTAGGAAATAAATCAATTGATATACAATAGTATATGCAATAAATAGACCCAACTGAGGTTATAACTCCTTTATTTCACTGAAAATATGGCCTCACAGCTGTAAAAAAACGATGTCGGGTCACTATGACCCGAACACAACAAGTGTAACTTTTTGCGTGTAACAAAAAGTAAACGAAAAAAAAAAATAAAAAAAAATACTCATAGGTAGGTCCCCCCAAATGAGGAAAAGTCAAGGAGTCTCAAGTTTTATAGACTTACAGAAAAAAATCTACAGGGCCGCAAAAGTCTGTTCGGGTCACTATGACCCGAACAGAACATTAGGGTTAAGTATGTTTGGGGTCATTGTCTTGCTGGAAGACCCATGAGCTAGGGTGCAAACCCAGCTTTCAGATCCCGAGCACTATAGTGCAACCAAAAATCCTTTGGGAATCTTCACATGTAAGTAGAAGTGGTGTAATTTTCTGACATTGTTCCCAGCGGCGACCGGGGACCTGGGATTCAGAGATGCTTCCAGGGGTCTTCCTTATCCTGTGCCATTTCAGCACCATTTCCATCTGCAATTTTTAGACCCCCTCCAGAAAAATGATTGAGTTTCCCATTGACTTCTATTATACTTATTACACGGTTTGAGCACCCGAGCATTATGCTTTGCTCGACTCGAGTAATGAGTACCCTAGCATTTTAATGCTCGCTCATTACTAGTTATCAGTCATCATCAGATCACACATGATCCACAATATTGATGAAAGTTAGTCAGTAGTATCACAAATAAACATTTACATACAGGTTACTTATAGGTGGCCTCTAGTCTGAATGGAGTAATTCTATTATCTTTTTCATCTTGTTCAGACACCATGTTGACTTTTCACATCCACTGTTCATCTCTGGAGACTTCCATCTTCTCTGGTCTTGTGCAGCACATCTCGACCTGATGATCTTGATAATAACAGTGTGATTATAAGGGTATGTGCACACGTCAGGATTTCTTGCAGAAATTTCCTGAAGAAAACCAGAAATTTTCTGCAAGAAATCCGCATTTTTTTTTGTGTTTTTTCCCCGTTTTTTTCGCGGTTTTTTTAGCATTTTGCAAGCGTAATTAGCTTGCAGAATGCTAAAGTTTTCCAAGCGATCTGTAGCATCACTTGGAAAACTGATTGACAGGTTGGTCACACTTGTCAAAGATAGTGTTTGACAAGTGTGACCAACTTTTTACTATAGATGCAGCCTATGCAGCATCAATAGTAAAAGATAGAATGTTTAAAAATAATAAAAAAAATTAAAAAAATGGTTATACTCACCTGCAGACAGCCGATCTCCTCAGCGGCTTCCGTTCCTATAGATGGTGTGTGTGTGCAAGACCTTCGATGACGTCGCGGTCACGTGACCGCGATGTCATCGCGGTCATGTGACCGCGACATCATCGCAGGTCCTTCACACACACCATCTATAGGAACAGAAGCGGCAGCATGCACCGCTGTGAGGCAGGAAGACTCCGGGGGCCATCGAAGGTGAGTATATATATATACGCCGAGGTGCTGGGGAGCCGGTGTAGCCAGAAGCCAAAGCTGGCGGCTTCTGGCTACACCGGCTCCCCAGCACCTCGGCGTCCCGAACCTGGACATATTAGCGCCAGTTCCTTGCAGCGAGTTCTCGCTTTCTCCGTGCGCCCTTCCTCTAGTACACCCTCCAGGATCCCCGAGGTGTATGTGCCCAATTACATTTGTGCGCAGGCCCCTTGGGCCAATGCATCGCGCTGTCTTATTTCCAGTTTCATAAGAGATATTTCTGATGAAGGTCGTGTGACCGAAAGCGTTTAAATCTTTGAAATCTTTGAACTGGATACACAAATAAACGAAACATTCACTTTCATCTTGCAAAAGAACTTTTGAGTGCCAAGTGATTTATTATTTGACTGACAGGTTGGAAACCTTACTTGTGCACCACCAAGGAGCCTTGAGTGCCGTGTGCAACTCGTATATTTTTTATTTTAATTCTTTTTTTTTAACAATTATATGGTGCCCAGTCTGTGGAGGAGAGTCTCCTCTCCTCCACCCTGGGTACCAACCGCACATGATCTGCTTACTTCCCGCATGGTGGGCACAGCCACATGCGGAAAGTAAGCAGATCAATGCATTACTAGGTGTGCGGAATCCCCGCAATTCCGCAAATTTAATGAACATGTTGCTTTTTTTTCCGCGATGCGATTTTTTTGAGGAAAAAAATGCAATATTTGCACAAGAAATGCGGAATACACTGAAAATAATGGGAGGCATATGTAAGCGTTTTTTTCGCGTTTTTTTCGAGTTTTTATCATGTTTTTATAGCAAAAAAACGCGAAAAAAAACGCGAAAAATACTGTACGTGTGCACATGGCCTCATGCTTCTGAATGATAATATCTACCCTACACTATGCTCCTAAATAAATAATTGCCCCTCACTGTTTTCCCTGCACAAAATGTGATGACACACTGTGCACTCTCATCATACTCCTCCTTCCTTGGCATACTGTTCCCTCCTAGCTGTGCCCTCGCACTGTCCCACTATGCTGCTCCTTCTCTATAGTGCCCCCACACTACTCAGTTACTGTGCCCCTTCACACTATTCTACTCCCATAATGTCTCCTTACACTATTCCACTCAATAGTATCCTCAAATATTTCCCCACTCCCTCCTCATACTGTGTCTGCTCACATATTCCCCCTTGCTTTCCATACTATGTCATCATACAGCCCCATACAGTTTGTGCACTCATTCATTCCCACCACTCATACTGTTTCTTCACATATTCCACACACCCCAATCTGTATCATCGCAGATCCCCCTAGCTCCCCAAACTGCCATACTGTCTCTTTACAGATCCCCCTTGTTCTCCAAAAAGCTATACTGTCTCCTAACAAATCTCACTCCCTAGCCACATGGCCATAGCATGTCCTGCTTGCTCCCACTTTCTGTCTCCTCACAGGTCCTCCTCACTGCCAAAACTGAGATATTGTCTCTTCTCAGGTCCCCTTCACTCCCCATACTGACATACTGTTTTCTTACGAGTCTCTTTCCCTCACCACACTGACATGCAGTCTCCTCACAGGTACCCCTCACTCATCATACTGTATCTGCACCAATCCCCCAACCATGTTCTTCATACTCTGTCTGCACCAATTCCCCTCATCTCAAACTGTGTCTACACCAATCCCACCCCTCCTTATTCTGTTCCACACCAATATCTGCTCCTTCTCATGCTAGGTCAGCACTAATCTCCCCCCACTCCTCATGATGTGTCCTCATGATTTGTCCTCAGCACCAATATTCCCCTCTCCTCATACTTTGTCTACAGCACTAATCCCTTCACTCCTGATATTGTGTCTGCAGTACCAATCTTTCCGGCTCTTCAATCTGTGTCCATAGCACCAATCTCTCAACACCTCATACTGTGTCCACAGAACCAATCCCCTGCTCTTCATAGTGTGTCCGCAGCACCAATCCCCAGCTCTTCATAGTGTGTCCCCAGAACCAATCCCCCCACCATTCCTCTTGCTGTGTCCACACCAACCCACTGTTCCTCATACTGTGTCTGCAGTGCCAATATTCCACGCTCCTCATTCTTTGTCCGCAGCACCAATGTTCCATGCTTCTCATACTTTGTCCGCACAAATCCCCCACTCCTTATGCTGTGTTCGCACCAATCCTCCCCATACCTCATATTGTTTTCACACCAGTTACATCCCATCCTTGTTCCCTATATTGTCTCTTCTCTTCTCCCCCAACAATAAATCTTCAGTCTCTTCAGCTCCAGGGGAGCACTTACCTGACTGACATTCACCGTGCCTATGCAGCACAGGAGAGTGATGTCAGCAGAAATTAGCTGACCTGATCATTCTGTTGATGTTACCCTGACTCAGAAGTGCCAGCAGTCAGGGCTTCAACTTGTTTAACACAAACTGACATCTCCAGAACACATACACTCATTCCAAATACGAAAAAAGTGCTGGAGTACAAAATAAGCACAGAACAACTCCCATTATAAATAGATCCTACAGAGAACTGTGGAGTATAACGTCCCAAAAATCAGAAACTGTAAACTTAATTAGAAAATACAAATTTTTATTGAACAAATATAGACAAAACAAATACAAAATTCAGTGTTTGGAAAGAAAGAATGGTGATGACACAATGACAAAAAACAGCGCACCTAAAAACCACGTGTTGCCAAAGATGGCATCACACCAAGGCGGCACAATCAGAGGTGTGGGTACTGATAATAATACAGAGGCACTATAAACTAAATCAGGGAGACACAGGTGTGATTACCCGAATGAACTATGCATGAAAAACTGGCCTAAGTTCAATAGGGAGTATGGTACCTGCGATACTCAGAGTGAAAGGACGAAATTACATGTGCCTGACCTTAAATCAGTCTAAATAAAGTGCCACATGCCTACAGAAAGTGCCATATATAGTGCTTACCCATGTGGGACATGGAGAAGATGCGTACGCTGTCAAGAACCCCAACGCACATTTCGCGCTGATGGCTTCCTCGGGCGGCCTTGTGTGTGTTGCTGTGCATTGATGGGCCATAAATACTCCATACACACCTGATGAAAATGACCAACCGCTCTGTCGAGCACATGGGGGGCGGATCCCAAGCAGCACTGACATCACTTCTGGCTGTCCTAGCATTGGAGCAGGTCAAGGTAAAGCTTCCTGTGACATCAGATGACCTGCACCAAGCCGATTTGACACCTTCTGAGATGCAGGCATGGTCAGGACCCACAGCACATGCGCACACCGCGACGGCCATCTTGGATACTGGAACAAGTGTGGGCAAAAACGCAAATGCTAAGTAAGGCTGCCAACCTAAATTACAATGTGCGAAGCAGTGAAATAGTGATATATACATTAGCATACAAAGCATTACAATCAAGCCAGATTGAAAAACATCAATTAATAATAGATCTAGTCTGTTCACCGCAGATTCCCATGTATGTGATCAAGAACAATGGTGTTTCAGGGGGATCCAGGCGTACTCCTCAATGTACAAAGCAGACTATTGATGAGGATCCAACTGTACATACTGAATTTAAATGACAAATTAAAAATTAATTAATATAAAATGAACATGAAAACAGCAACAGACTAAAAACAAGAGAGATAGAGAAGGACATAATGCACGAGACAATGTATAACAATTGCGATAGTGGGGTGCCTGTAACCCCAAATTACATGCCAGTTGTTATAAAAAGGGCACAAATGAAAGTTGCTCGTTTAGCCCATGGGGTGACATAGTTCCAAGGGAGACTATCCAGTGGCATTCCAGCTGTGCCAAGATTTTCTTAAAATTACCGCCTCTGGTGCCACAATGCACCCTGTCGATGCCCCTGATCATGAGAGCATCTGGGTCGCAATTGTGGCACAGCTTGAAGTGTCATGAGATCGTCTTTAAGTCAGAGACATCAATGGAGTCCTTGGCCGCCCTGATGTCTCTGACATGTTCCCTGACCCTCACTCGAAGCTCACGCGAGGTCAGACTGACATAGATCAAATTACATGTACAAACCGCATAATAAACCACATAACTGGTACTACATGATATGTAGCACGTTCCCAGAACCAATCCCACCACTATTCCTCATGCTGTGTCCACACCAACCCACTACTGCTCATACTGTGTCTACAGCACCAATGTTCCACGCTCCTCATTCTGTGTCCGCAGCAACAATGTTCCATGCTCCTCATACTTTGTCCGCATAAATCCCCCACTCCTCATGCTGTGTTCGCACCATTCCTCATACTGTTTTCACACCAGTTCCATCCCATCCCTGCTCCATATATTGTCTCTTCTCCCCCAACAATAAATCTTCAGTCTCTTCAGCTCCAGGGGAGCGCTTACCTGACTGACGTTCACCATGCCTATGCAGCGCAGGAGAGTGATGACTGCAGAAATTAGCTGACCTGATCATTCTGTTGACGTTACCCTGACCCAGAAGTGCCAGCAGTCAGGGCTTCAACTTGTGTCTGAATGAGACAAATACAATTAATTGCTGGGAGGTGGTGTGCAGCACCTTCTCTGAGCTGGCTATCAGCTTGACAGCCGCCAGAGAGAATGGCTGAATCCCATTATGGGGGGCGGCAAAATGCAGCCACTGGAGAGACACCTTGGACCACCGCATGAGGTGGCTACCTGGCAGTGCCCCCCCTACCAGCTGATCCCACGTGCTCCCCGCATAGATACGCCCCTGCACTTGTAGCCTTATGGTTCAATTTTCTAGGTCACATCATAAACATAATGGTAAATTTTGTTACCCCCCTTGCACAATACATATTCCCTCCTACTCTACATTAATTACTGCTGCCAACCACCCGAGTATGTTAAAAGGATCTTTCTGCCCTGACAGTCTAACATTTGTGAAGACCACCTTCAAGGACCCACACTAATCCTAAGATTTGAGGGGCCACAGCACTTGTTTTGTACTGTATCTCTTTTTTAGTATTTCCAGGCAATGAGGCTGTGCAGAGAACTGCAGGTGACCCAATTTAATAAATTATATTAGCACTCTGGGTTTATTCTCAGAATCGGCAAGGGCCTCAGACATTGAACCTCAACCAATTATGAAAAAATGTTATGTTCAAGTTATGTGCCAGTCTTTATAAAACACAACTAACCCATAAACGTAATAATAATTTCATTATGCATTATACTCACAGTAGTTGTTATAACTTCAAGAAACAACAAGTAATAATGCATTTTTTTAATTTTACTTTTAGTATTTAAAGGACAAAGTAGCAAAACTTGCTGCCAAAGATGAAAATGATTTTATCTGCTAAGCATTATTAATAATTAAATACAACTAAAATAGATGACTATCAACCTCACTAAATCTTCCCAGTGAAGAATAAAGCCACAGTAAAACACATAGACATTATAACACATGAATAAAATGTTTTACATCCTATTGAAATGAATGTGATGGGAGCTAACCATAATACCAGTACATTGCGCCTCTAAAAGAAATAGTTACAGCCTTTTGCCTTTGCTTGCTGAAAATGACAAGGGTGACATAGAAATCCTATTGATAATTGTTGCATCCTTTATTCAGCTGTCTGTGAGTCATTTTGAAGAGAGAGAAGAGAATGAGCATGGCTGGAACAATCATTACATGATTGTACTTGTGATTTGATTGATTTTATCTTTTGCATTACTGCACTTACTGTAGTTGTGTGAATCACAATGGCCCTTCAAGCTGTGCTCTCGCTGCCATACTTCTCGGAAACAGCTGAATACTTTAATTACTACTTAGAATCAAAAGTTTAAAAATTGTGATTATAAAAGTACTTGCCTATTCCTTTATTTTCTTACATTTGGAAAATTCAAAAATATTCAACCTTTGCTTTCAATGAGCATTCTAAACCTACACAAGTATCCCAGGCTGTCTTCTGGGTAGGATGGATATGCAATAAACTAGAGGTGAATCTAGGTTTTCTTGCACCTGGGGCAAAAATTCTGCTGGAATCCCCTTTTATACAACAGATTAAACAGATTGAATAGTCATCAATTATATGCGATTTTCATACTAACAGTTGATTGTTAACTAGTTGCTCGTCCTCAATGTTCAGTGAAAAACTACAGCCCCTGCTTCACTGAGAAAAGCGGGAAGAGAAGCTAGTTGGCACTAGACTGTAAGTGTGAAAATCACAAATGAGTGGTCGTGTGATGACCGTAGAACCAGTAAGCAGAATCGAATCACGACAGTGAGTATATCATACATTGTTAGGATATGCTACAGTGCTACATTTTATATTGGAAGATCAGAAATACAGATGTTGTAATCCTTAGGCTACTTTCACACTAGCGTCGTCTTGCGGCCGTCACAGTGCGTCGTCGCAACGTAGCGACGGATGCGTCTCAAAAAGTGAAAAACGGTTGCAACGCATCCAGTATTTCGACGTTTCCGTCGAAAAACTGCATTCGTTGCATCCATTTTTACCATCCGTTTATCCGTTTTTACGACGGATCCGTTTTCCCTGTGGGATTCTCCCAAATGTGATTGGCTACTGGAAAATAGGGAAAACTATATACTGACTGTTTTTACATCCCATCTTTGAAAGGGTTTAGAGAAAGTGGCAGAGATGGAGGGAGTGCTTATGCGGATTGCGAACGTGGTTACTGATGTGATTTTTGAGACAAATCCGCTGGATATTATAGTTCGGGAGAAGGAGAAAGCGGCAAAACGGAGGATGCTTCTGCAGAGACGTCGCCGATTATGGATTCATCCAATCAATGCACTGCGGATGACCCGGGGTGTCTATTCTACTTTGTACATGGAGCTTTGTCAAAACCCCGACAAATTTTTTTATTATGTCCGGATGAGGCAGGAGCATTTCGATTTGTTGCTGGTAAAGGTTGGGGATGTCATCAGAAGGCAGGACACATGCATGAGGTCTTCCATCGCACCGGCGGAGCGGCTGATTACCCTGCGGTAAGTTTTTTTATTTTTATTTGTTTTTTGGGGGGGGGTTTATATCATTGCTCAAATGTAATGTCATGTACACATGTTTTTACCTATAGAAAACAACATCAGCAGTGAACATGCTTCAGCAAATACTGCGCTGAAACATTGCGTTGCATTTTCTGCAGCATGTTAATTTTTTTATTGCTTGCGGCCTTTCCAGTCTTTAACATCTGCTCCACAATAGGAATGCACAGATGTTAAAATGCTGGCTGTAATGTGCATCACAACAGAACAAAAATGTCCTCTGCGCCATTTTTTGTAACCCCCCCAAAAAAAAATAGATATTTATGTAAATTGCTTACAAATTTATTGTTGGTCTTTGAGATTTTTACTAACATTTTTATTTGTTTTTCAGATTCCTGGCTACAGGAGAATCCCTGACGTCATTACATTACCAGTTCTGGCTTGGAATATCTACCATTTCCAGAATTGTGAAAGAGACCTGTTTGGCTATCTGGGATAACTTGCACCAGGAGTACCTTCCACCACCAACAAGGGACATCTGGCTGCAGAGTGCAGAACTTTTTGAGAAACTTTGCCATTTTCCAAATTGTGTGGGGGTTGTCGACGGGAAACACATCAGAATAACAAATCCAGCATGCTCAGGATCAGAGTACTACAACTATAAGAAGTACTTTTCTATCGTTCTCATGGCCATTGCAGATGCCAACTTGAAATTCCTGGCAGTGGACATTGGAGCCTATGGCCGGTCCAACGACTCCCAAGTGTTCAAAACGTCTCCGATGGGACTTTGTTTGTATGGAGATACGTACGAGTTTCCACCAGCCAGGCCACTACCGGGAACCACTGGACCAGCTATGCCTTATTAATGTGTGGGTGATGAGGCTTTCCAGTTATCACTGCACCTACTAAAACCATATGGAAGCAGAGACTTGTCCACAACAAAAAGAGTATTCAACTATCGTTTGACAAGAGCAAGAAGAGTGGTGGAGTGTGCTTTTGGAATATTAACCGCAAAGTGGCGAGTTCTGCTAACGGCCATAAGACTGCACACCCAAACAGTGGATGAGATAGTGAAGGCCTGTGTGGTCCTTCACAACTATGTACTTTCAAAAGAGCCTGTTTCCATCGATGATGAGGACTCTGAAACCACGTTGTGGGATTACCACAGCAGCTCTGTTTGCTCCACAGGTTCTGTTACCGGAATGAGGGACCACTTTGCAGAGTATTTTGTATCACCTGTAGGCAGAGTGCCCTGGCAAGATAACATAGTGTGAGATCTTTATTTCTTGTCTCTGATTTATGTTTTTGTACAAAGTGGTTTCATTGACACCAAGTTTTATTATTTAAAAAAACTGTGGTATTCTTGGTAATAAACCAAATATGTTTACACCGTGTGGTGTGTAATTTTTTTTCAATACCTTTTTTTTAGTACCATACCAGCATATTTACCTAAATGACTGCACTGAAACAAATGTTTGAACCAAAAATAATTTTATTTAACATTTTTGCAAATTTTTTTTTTCAAAACCTTTTTTTTTCTCATAACATTTATTGTAAAACCTTTTTTTTTTTAGGTTCTACATTTTTTAAAAGATAAACAGTTTTTTTTTTTTCCATAACGCTGTGGTTAACTTTGTTTCCATAATTTTTTTTTTTAAAAATTACATAACACTAACATTTTTTTTCAAAATATAACAAAACAGAAATCACAGGTCGGAAGAGTGTGGGGTGGAGATACTAGCGGAGGGGCTAGAAGGTTGGACCACGTCAATAGGTGGGGAAAGCCTACTGGCTTGGGGTGTAGTGGGATGGGGTGAAAAAGCAGGAGGCTGAGCAGGGGAGGGTGTTGCAGGGGTAGGTGGAATACTAAACGGGGAAGGAAAGCTTGACGAGGAAAACATTGGGGAAGACATTGTGATTTGTGGCCGGGATGGGAATTGGGACTGTGTTTGGTTTTGGGACTGGGGTTGGTATTGGGACTGGGGTTGGTATTGGGACTGGGGTTGGTATTGGGACTGTGGTGGGAATTGTGACTGGGCTGGGAAATTTGTAGTGGCTGTGTGGGGAGGTGTGGGAGATTGGGTCATGACCCGCAGTAGAGCAGCATGGCAGTCGTGCATTACCTGCATCTGCTGGTCAAGAGAAAGCTTTTCCATGCTCCTGAGCATGGATTGAAAAAAAAGGTTTGCTGGAGATTGACTTACATCTGAATGCAGCCTATCCAAGTGACTGCTGGTTTCAATGCTGGTTTCACTGATGCGTGCTTGCACCATGCTGAAAACAGCAGTCACTTGCTCTCCCAAAATTTTGAAAGAGCTTTGGAAGGATGCATTCAGATGTAAGAACTTAGGAGCATAGCTCCTTTCCTGACCCCTCTGTCGCTGCCGCAACGAACCTAATGGTGGTCTAGAGGTGGCAGGATCAGAGGGGTGGGGTAAAGGGAACGCTACGTCTTGACCAGCAGCTTCAAGTAACGCAGTCTGCGATGCTGCTCCACTGCTGGTGGCGGTGGAGGTGGATGGGGCAGAGGTACCGGAAGGGCCAGGCAATGGGTCAGAGGGGTGGAGTCTACCGACGTGGCCCTCGGTGGCGGACTCCTGAGAGATCACTCCAGAGGGATCCAAGGTCGATGCAGGCGCCGGATGGCTGCAGAGGGTGCTGTGAAATAGTAAAAAAAAAAATTTAATATCTTGAGAGGAAAAAGACCTGACTGAAACCAAAAAAGTTAGACAGGCAAACATGGTGATTTATTTAATGGGATTTTGAATACTTACGTTCTACTCAGCATGGTTTGCCTGAGGAAGGACAGGGCTGTGCTATATTTATAACGGATCCTTCTCCTTCCTGCTGAGCTACTCAGGGCCTGCATCTCTTGGTTAAACTCCCTCCTGAAGCGATCCCTGAGTGACCGCCACCGATTGCTAACCCTTTCACCTGTAAAGCAAAAAAAAGTAAAAGAATAATTACAACACATTCCGACCAGCTCCAGAAATTACTGAAATTTGACTACTTACGTTCAAGAGTCTGCTGCCTTGGATTTAGGTCCTCCCAGTTGCTGATTATATTGTGACAGACTTCCAACCAGAGCCGACGTGTAAGGTACTTGTCTGAATGCCTGCGGTCAGCCATATTCCACAGCGGCTCCCGCTCGCGGACCTCCTCGATGAAAAGGTCCACATCTATTCCCTGGTCCACATCTATTCCCTGTTCCTCATCTGACTCGGGAGCCTGCTGTGAAACCTGTGAAAAGAGTAAAAATAATTAAAAAAAAATTAGTACACTTAAACTACAAATTAGCAAGTTCCCCCCCCAAAAAAACAAAAAAAAACAAAAAAACTCACTGCTGGCTGACCGCGGCGACGATAACGACGCCGACTCTGGGACCTGCTGCTGGGAGGAACTTCTGGTGCAGCAGACTAAAAAAAAAAAAAAAAAAAAAAAAAAAAAAAAAAAAATTAGTTTTGAAGTAGGCATATGTTGTATGTGTACTGTGATGTATGATGAAGTGTTTTGGGTGCACTGTTATGTGTGAAGCGTCTGTTTCTGCACAACTTACACTCTGTGCACCCGCTCCTGACATTTCTCCACCCATCTCGTCTCCTTCTGTGAGGCCCTCGCCAGCTTCAGCTTCAGCTTCCTGTGAAAACATAAGTAATGCATATAGTTAATAACCAACATTTTAAGTATAGCACCAAAAACTTAAAAAATTGAAAATTACCGCAACACGATGTCGCTGTGGAGAAGGGCTCTCATCAGAAGAAGACATTTTTTCCCCGCTTTGGCGGCTGTGGTCCCTCTGGGAAGGCGGATGTTGTCCCTGGTAGCTCTGCAAGTATAAAAACCCTTGTAATGTAATGTACACATTGAAATTGAAGCTGTAGGGTCTGTGTGAAAGTAATACTTACATCAGCAAAGCAGCTGTGGTCCCTCTGGGAAGGCGGCTGTGGTCCCTCTGGGAAGGCGGATGTGGTCCCTCTGGGAAGGCAGATGTGGTCCCTCTGGGAAGGCGGATGTGGTCCCTGGTAGCTCTGCAAGTATAAAAACCCTTGCAATGTAATGTACACATTGAAATTGAAGCTGTAGGGTCTGTGTGAAAGTAATACTTACATCAGCAAAGCAGCTGTGGTCCCTCTGGGAAGGCGGCTGTCTGAGAAGGCAGCTATGGTTCCTCGTAGCTCTGCAAGTATAACATATTTATCATTACAACCACCCCCGAAACTCGCTAATGTAATAATTTTAATAACCACCCTGCTGAAATTATCTGAGCAAACCAGCCAAAAAAATTTACCCAATGCACACCAGTATGAGCTGGATTCCCTACTGCAATAGTATGTGCAAGCTGTAAAACCATTTCACCCTACCACCACCCAAAAAAAAACCTCTTGTAAAATTGAAAAACCTACACACCAGTTCAAAATGTATTAATAAGATATGTGATTTAGAAAAGATCCCTTTAAAAATAAGATTACATTTCCATTTTAAAAATTTAAGACTACCTTTTATCGTAAAAAATAAACCCTGAACCAACACAGTATTGCATGTGTGGCCATTTTTACATACACCACTTTGAAATTTACCTTTGTGAAATGATACTACGGACATTTTTAAGAAAAATTTTATTAATTCTTTTTTAGTTTCCTTTTTTTTAACCATCACAATAGGAGCTAAAATGCTCTTTATTTTAAATACAAGTACATCAACTGTAAAACACCAAAAAATAAAAAAATTTGAAAGGAAAATAACAAACACACACACAAGACACACGCTCACACTGAAAACATATGCTGCACAGACCACACTACTGGGTAAATACTTCACACTTTAAAAAAAAAGGAACATGCACTCACCCAGTTGCAATGACACATGCACCCGCAATTACCCAGAAGCAGGCACGCACGAAAGCACACAGGTGCATGCACAACACAGGCGCAAGCATAACGCACACACACAACAAAAACCACAGCCGTACGCAAACACACACAGATGCACACAGGCTATGCAAACACACAGATGGACAAAACCACACAGGTGGACCAAAACAAATGCACACAAACACATGCACACGCACACAAAGACATGCACCCACAGACACACGCAAACATGGCAGGAGTCCCACTGTCAGGATGCTGGCAGGTCTCAGGCTGTAGCTTGACACTGGCTTCGGGCACCACAGTCAGGCCTCTGGCTGCATAGGTTTTATAGCAGGCCTTTGGCTGCATAGGTTTTATAGCAGGCCTCTGGACGCTGCCAGGTGCAGGATGATGGCAGGCCTCAGGCTGGAGCTGGACTCTGACTTTTGCATGATGATGGCTGGCCTCTGGCTGTATTCAGGTTCAGCTCTTGCTGTATTCAATACGTCATACAGACACACACACGCACACAAACACATGCACACGCACACAAACACATGCACACACCTGCACATAGACGCACGCAAAAATGGCAATACTCACACTGGCTAGCAGGCCTCTGAGCTGGATGCTTGCTGGCTGGCTGAATGCTTGCTGGCTGGCTGGATGGATGCTTGCTGGATGGATGCTTGCTGGATGGATGCTGGCTGGATGCTTGCTGCCTGGAGTCTTGCTGGCAAATGTGGAGGTGAAGGCCCAGGCCAGGTTTATATAGATTTGGGGGTGTCTGGTGAATTGGCTACAAAATCCTACTTCTGAGCATGCTCAGTGTAAAAAAACGTATTGCAGCGCTGCATTCCATCATATGACGTGTCCCGACGGATCCTGCATCCATAGGCTTCCATTCTAGCCAACGACGTATGCCGCAGGATGCGTCGCCACACGTTTTCCCGCAGCAGACAAAAAACGTTACAATCAACGTTTTTTCCAGACGACGTGTCGCCAAATTACGACGCAACCGTCGCACGACGTACACAACGCATGACAATGCGTCACGATCCGTCGCCAATACAAGTCTATGGGAAAAAAACGCATCCTGCGGGAGATTTTGCAGGATGCGTTTTTTCGCCAAAACGACGGTTTTAGACGTCCGCAGAAAAACGCTAGTGTGAAAGTAGCCTTAGCTTGTCAGATGGCCCAATACTTAACTCACATAGTCATGTATCAGGTTATCTGACAAGTTATAGATTGCTATATGTGCACAGGATCAAAATTGTTAACATTACAGGAATACAGCACCAGAACATCAACATTACCAAAATATAACCTCACAACCACCACTAGTACATTAATATACCATCAGAAGCAACATCAGCACATGAATACATCACCACAAACACTATCAGTACAGGAATACATCAACAGAATGACCATCAATACAGGAATAAATCACCAAAACCATCTTCAATACAAGAATATGCAGCGCCCCAGGGTCCTGGTCGTTGCAGTAATGCCATTCTTCCACCAGGCGGAGTGATGTTACGTCTGAAGGCAATAAAGGAGATCTCTTTACCAGGTATCACAAACCATTGAACACACTTCACACTCCAGTCCACCAGGGGAAGCCATGCTCCTATCTATTAGTGCACTCTTCACAATTAGGTAAAACTGATGGTCTGGATAGGAAGTTAGTCAGAAGCTGATTGGGCTTCACCCAGGCCGCACCTGTCAGGCAGACAGAAAGGGAGGAAGAACACTTAATAGCTGCTGACAAGGTGGGTCCCTGACAGGGGTGGGATCCTGTCAGAGGCCTATACAGAAGGCCACGGAGCTGCATCGGCCCAACGTGTGGCAGCATCCTAAGAAAGAAACACGAACAGCGAAATGTATTGTAGAGGGTGATAAACGAAGTCATAGCAAAAGGAGAGGAATCCAGAGGGAGTTCTGCCCTGCAAAAGGCTGCCTCCTTCTGAGGTGCAGGATCCGGTAGCCGGAACACCGAGGGAGCAACAGTCTCCAAGCCTTGCTCCAGAGACCGGCAGGACAGATAATTCCACTTTATCTGCCCGACCTATACCCAGGAGGCACGATGGCAATTTGTGGGGGCTGGGGCGTGCTAGAGTCCCTGTAAAAAGCCTCAGGCCACCAGTCATACAGGTTTGTCCAATCCTTACCATCAGGGGGACAGAGAAAGAGACATAACATCTACAACAGTTGTGAGGACCTTATGAGAAGCTCAGCAGTAAGGCACTACAACACCCAGGCGCTAGAGGAAGGCTACTGATTTCCACCTGGATAAGGGGACTCTGGATTTGCCTTCAGACCGGCCAGACTCTGCCTGCCCTGTGATCTGGTGCTCTGGACTGTGGATGCTGAAGCCTTCAGTAAAAAGGTAAAGAGACTGCAACCTTGTGTCCTCGTTCTTCACTGCGCCTTTCTCCATCCACCATCTACACAATGGGAAGCCCTGGGGACATACAGTACTTCACCTGTGGGAAGGTATACCATCTAGTTGCCATAACATCACCCCAGCGGACCCCTAAGCAGCGTCGGTCACCCTGACCGAATACCACAGGTGGCGTCACGAACATATCCCTTTAAAGACGTTTCCCCCTTTTCAACGGACGTCCCTAGGGCCACGGACCGGGTCAGCCACCGTGACATCCCTCTTGAGAACCAAAGGACCCGGTACCGAGTACCCCACTGCCTTACGGGGGCTCTCCAAATGCATCCCTAGAACCACAATCAGTAGATAAGTACTGCAGAATCACCATTTGTTCAGTGCAGCAAAGCCAGGAATGCTAAGGTTAAATCCTAGCTCTACAGTTTCTGATTAGCTAGCTCTGCATATAACCAGGAGTATACTATGGGAGGCCTTGCAGAAAATGACTCTTGAGGATGACATCGAAGCTTTCCTGACTGTCTTAGCAAGAGTGGCAGACAGGGAGAATCTGCCCCCAGACCAATGAGCAGAGGTCTTAGATTCATATCTTACTGTGAAACCACCAAGGAGTATAGCAAGCTGAAGATAGAAAATATGGTATGTAACTCTGGCAGTCAGGACAAAACTGGTGCACCTTTGGCGCTACCAAATGGACAAGCCACCCTGGTCTCAGATGTTTGACTTAAACCTGGTGAAAAATGGAACATGGTCTCGTTGCCGCCAGATTGTGCCAGTCAGGTCATGTCTTGATATGCATCCTTAGTCGATCTTTTGATGATTTTGATGGAATATGTATTTTATCACACAATTATTTTGTTTTTATAGACCGGTATTATCTGCAGAAGAGGGGCGTGGGGATCAGTGCGGCCTTTTCCCCATCCCACGCCAACCTTTTTCTTGTTTTTTGGGAGCACGAATATATTCAAAATATAGACCATAGAAAAACTGCTTCAGTAGTATCATGGATGAGTTTCCTTGATGATATTCTACTTGGGCAGGGCTCCAGAATGGAACTTTAGAAATTTATTTCACATCTTAAAGCAAATACCATGATCATCAAATTACCTTACGATATCAAACAAGATGACATTGACTTCTTGGACTTTGGCATTTCAGTGAAAAATTTTGGACAACTTCATACGAAGATCTATTGCAAAAAGACCAGTGTGAATGCTTTGTTACATGCTAAATCATTACATCCAGCACATGTGATTCTGGACGTATTATAGTTTTATTATTGTATTCTCAGCTATGACTATTTTTATAATTTCTTTATACTGTATAATACATATTGTATATTTTCTATTTTGATACTACATCTGGACACAGATGTATAACCGGAACACTGTCTCTTTAAGAAAATGCTTGATTTATTGAAGACAGCATAAACCAAGCTTGGGAAAATAAAGACGACCCTCTGGGCAAAACAAAGGAACAAAAAGAAACACAGTCCTTTTCCTGGCAGGGATCAGCCCGCTCACAGGCAGCAATGTCCACGGTTCAGACTTAGCACACACTTTCCTGGAGAGCTCCCTCTCAAAGCAAACAATGAACACCGAAAGCTTTGGCAGTCAGCCATTTAAGCCCGGACCATGTGACTCCTCCATCATGTGATTGATTACATGATCTCAACAACACACAGGTCCTGTCAGGACGCTGCAGGTGGACATTCTCCCACCCACCCTATGAATGTCCACAAAAACCAGCCCGTAATGTAACTTTCATTTAACCCTCCCAACACGTAGTGTGCTGGAGGAAACTTCTGGTTTTACATCACTGACGCCATTATGCGCAGTGACGCATATCTCCCCTCTATCACTTCACCAGTGACTCTGTCACAATATATTTTTTTTTTGCACAGTACACCTTACTAACATATGATTTACTGATGTAGAATCGTTTTTGTCATCTTATATTTATATAATTATATACAGTGGCAACCAAAAGCTTTGCATTTTTTTTTAAAAGCATGATTACTTCGGTCTGTTTGTTGTGATCCCTTTTCCTGGTGATGAATTGAAAGTGCATGAAGTTCTTCTTGACTGGAACTTGTACATTCAACCCTACTGCTCTTAGCCATCGCACCACAGTTTGGTGACTAACTTCAACCCCCATATTCTTCTTTCATTTTGTGCGAAATCTGTACAGCACTTTTATGGACATCTGAGTCGCCCACCAGGGCAGTGGGGTACTCGGTATCGGGTCGGTCACAATTAAAGGGGTGGTCACGGTGGCAGGGACTCGGTCCGTGGCCCTGGGCGCCCAAGTTAATGGTAAAGTCTTAAAGGGATTATAGGAATAAAGTTTGTGTTCGTGATGCCACCTGTGGTTCTCGCCAGCGGGGAGCGACGCTGCTTAAAGGGGTCCTCTTGGGTGATGTTACTGCAGCAAAGATGGTGAGCTTCCCACAGGTGAAGCGGGGTCCCCAGGGCTTCCGGTGTGCTGGGCAGAGGTGGTGTGTATGCCAGCAAATAAATAGAGGACACAGAGTTGTAACGTCTTTACCTGGTTTACTGGTTGTAAGCAGCCGCAGTCCAGGGTACCAGGAACAGGCGGTGATATGGTCCGGCTGGCTTGGAGGCAACGGTGATCCCTCTCCCAGGTGAGGTCCGTAAGCCTCTGATGCTCACTAACATTCCAATCCTTCAGGTTATCTTCCTTTCCTGGAGCTGCAGCTCCCACGTCTGCTGCACAGCCCCACTAGTCCTCCTCACTGCTCTCTTCCACTTTCCCCCTGGAGCTGCAGACTCCCACATCTGCACAGCTACACACCTATCTTACCAGCTCCTCCTAACTGGATGATAACATTTTCTAAGGGGGACTTCTAATCAATTATGTGTGCGTTGTGCTAGGAATTTCATTTATTTTATGGAGGTACCTATTCAGATCCTAATTATGGCTTACATCGTATAGTTTTTGTTTTTTTCACCACTGCACTTTCCCTATATTGTTTTCCTACCTGCATTGAGAGGGATATTGCAGGGGAGATAGGGGCAGTCGGCGCGGAGTGGGGGCGCCAAAAAATCGTCTCTTAGGGTGCCAACCTCCACAGACAGGCAGGTGTGAGCAGTAGGTGTATTTAGGACCTTATTAGGTTATTTTGCATCTTTTGTGACTAATTATTATTTTTTCCTTTACATTGGGTTTGGGTTTTATAATGAATAATTATTAAAAGTGAAGTTTTAAGGGGTTATATGTGTGTTACACATCTGATACTGACTTTTTCTTAATATTGTGATCAACTTTGGAGGAAGTTTTCCGTGGTTGTTCACTTCTAGGTTTGTCGACTGTTCCTTAACCTTCTTTTTCTTTCTTTATTGTATATGACACTTGACTCTGGGAGCAATTGAATTCCATAGCTACCTCTTTTTGGCTTTTGCCTGACTTCACTCTCAGAATAATAAGCTTCCTGACATCTGGTGATAAATTTTACTTTATCTTTGCCATGTTTTAATTGAAAAACACATAAACAAAAAAATTACGCAAAATTCGAGTCCTCGTGACAAAATATGCAAAACATTTGGCCCAGCAAATCTTGAAAACTAACACATAAGGGGATAAAACAATGTCAAATACAATTTTCATCCTTATAGCTGACAACAATTTGCTTCTGGTTTACTAAAATCACCAGGAAAATTGCATCACAACAACCAGACAGAAGTAATCACACTTTTAATAAAAATGCAAAACTTTTGGTCGCCACTGTACATATTGATTCATGCACAGAGCACTATTTGACTCTGTTGTGAATGTATATCTTACATTATAAATTGGTCTATTTATGATGTACTAATATATCACTATAATCGTATTTTTTGTTTGAATATATTCCTTAATTATATGCACAGAGCTCTCTTGTTTTGCAGAAATTTTGTCCATGGGTTTATTTTCGATGTATTAGCATATCCATATAATCTGGCACAACCTCCTGTCTCATTTTTATCTGTCTATTTTTTAATTATCTTTTGTGCAATATATGTTTTTTAACCCCTTCATGACCGGAGCTTTTTTCGGTTTTGCATTTTCATTTTTCGCTCCCCTCCTTCAGAGAGCCATAACTTTATTGTTCCATCAATATGGCCATGTGAGGGCTTATTTTTTGTGGGACGAGTTGTACTTTTGAACAACATCATTGGTTTTACCATGTTGTGTAACAGAAAACAAGAAAAAAATTCCAAGTGTGGTGAAATTGCTAAAAAAGTGCAATCATACACTTGTTTTTTGTTTTTGGCTTTTTGCTAGTTTCATTAAATGCTAAAACTGACCTGCCATTATGATTCTCCAGGTCATTACAAGTTTATAGACACCAAACATGTCTAGGTTCTTTTTTATCTAAGTAATGAAAAAAAAATCCAAAGTTTGCTAAAAAAAAAAAATTGCGCCATTTTCCGAGACCTGTATCGTCTCCATTTTTCGCGATCTCGGGTTGGGTGAGGGCTTATTTTGGCATGCTGAGCTGACATTTTTAATGATATCATTTTTGTGCAGATACGATCATTTGATCTCCTGTTATTGCATTTTAATGCAATGTCGCGGCGACCAAGAAAAAGTAATTCTGACGTTTTGATTTTTTTTCTCGCTATGCTGTTTAGCAATCAGGTTAATCCTATTTTTATTAATAGATCTGGCGATTCTGAACGTGCCAATAGCAAATATGTGTATGTTTGATTTTATTTTTATTGTTTTATGTTGAATGGAGTGAAACCGGGGGTGATTTGAACTTTTATATATTTTTTATTTTTTCATATTATTTAAAACACATTTTTTACTTTTGGCATGCTTCAGTAGCCTCCATGGGAGGCTAGAAACTGCCACAACTTGATTGGCTCTGCTACATAGAGGTGATGCTCAGATCGCTTCTATGTAACTAAATTGCAGACTTGCTATTGGAGCGGCCCCCAGACGCAGGGCAGCGGGGTACTCGGTACCGGGTCTCTCGGTTCTGGGAATGTCACGGTGGCCCGACCCGGTCCGTGGCCCTGCTAAGGGGCGCCCAATAAAAGGTGTAGGTGATGGTGTTGGTTGCGGTAAATGACGAGGACACAGGGTTGCAGTCTCGTTACCTCTTTACTGAAGGCTTCGGCATCCACAATCCAGAGCACTGCTAACAGGGCTGGCTGAGACCGGCCGGTCCGAAGGCACATCCAGAGTTCCCTTAGCAGGTGGAAATCAGTAGCCTTCCTACTAGCGCCTGGGTGTTGTAGTACCTCCCTGATGAGCACCATGGGATAGTCCTCACAACTGTCGTGTATGTTTCTGTTCTTTCTCTCTCTCCGTCCCCCAGATGATATGGATAGGACGCACCCGTATGACGGGGTAGGCCTGGAGTTATTTTATAGGGACCCTAGAGACGCCCCTCTCCCACAATTGCCTCCATTGTCTTCATTAGGTGTAAAAGGTGAGACAGCTAACCTAAAGTTAACTGCCCTGCCTTAGTTCAAAGTAATGCGTAGAGCCTATTACTTCCTCGGCGTTCCGGCCGCCGGCTACGCGCCTCAGAAGGATGTTGCTGATCTTGGGGCACGACTCCTTCTGGTTTTATCTTCTTTGTGCTGTGATCTCGTTTCTCACTTCTCCACAATATACTTTGCTTCGTGTCCTTTCTTAGGATGCCGCCGCAGTGAAGTGCAGGCACGGCTCCGTAACGATCTGTCCTTTTGCTAGGCCTCTGTCAGGATCCCACCCCTGACAGGGACCCCCCTGAATCTTCCCAAGTAACGCTCTTCTCTCACAAGGTGCTACCTGGGCAAAACC
Organism: Ranitomeya variabilis; assembly: GCF_051348905.1. NCBI lineage: Eukaryota > Metazoa > Chordata > Amphibia > Anura > Dendrobatidae > Ranitomeya > Ranitomeya variabilis. The sequence continues at coordinate 498,460,581 of NC_135237.1, read as the reverse complement.
CAGTCAGCTTCTCCCTAACTTCCTATCCAACCCCCAGTTTTACCAGAGTGTGAGGAGTGGCCTAATACATAGAACCTTTTGCTCCCCCTGGTGGCTGGAATGTGAAGTGTAATGTGTGACTGTGATACCTGGTCAGGTGAACTCTTTTAGTGCAATCAGACGTACCATCACTCCCCTTAGCGTCAGAGCGACGTTACTGCAACGACCAGGACTCTGGGGCGCTGCACTATGAGCGCTGACCACAGGGTGGCGCTCACAGCAACCCAGCATCAACAACCATAGAGGTCTCAAGGAGACCTCTGGTTGTCATGCCGACACACTGGTGACTTGTGATTACGTGACACAGGTCACCGTTGTGCGCATTTCCGGCCCATTGGCCGGAAGCACTTATTAAATGTTAAATGTCAGAGTTTGACAGCGGCATTTAAATAGTTAATAGCCATGGGCGGATCGCAATTCAGCCCGCAGCTATTGCGGTCACATGTCAGCTCTTCAAAATAGCTTACATGTCCCGACTTTGAGGTAGGCTCACCGCCGGAGCCCACATCAAAGCGGGGGATACTGCCATTGGCATAATAGTATGTCCGATGGCAGTAAGGGGTTTATATATCATGGTATTGATTTCATATTAATAAAGTTATTATATCACATTTGCCTGGTGTGAATACATTTCGCTGCAGCCTGAGACCTGCTCTCCGGCACAGATAGTGGAAAGAGTGGTAGCAGACTGATTTATCCATTCACTATCTAAATCATTGCAAAGCTTGGTTGCCCAGGGAGATCCCCAGAATGCAGATGATCTTGTGAACTTCGTGGAAAGATACCTGGTTGTGGAGAACTCTCTGAGAAATGAAGGAGCCTGAGGTCACCTTTTTTGGGATACCCAAAAGTGGGGGTTCAAGTCTACAAGTGAGGGGCACACAAAGGGTTCAGAGCAGAGTTCAAGGGGTACATCTCATACCATTGTCTATTGGAGGTATTCGGCTCCTGATCATATATCAGCCCATTGTCCATTGGTCTCAGAACCAAAGGACTGCTCCGTAGGCCAGCGCTATTCCTACTTCACCTACCCTGCCTGCAATGATGTTCCTCATCCTGGCAAGGGGCTTCAGGTGACTGTGAATGGTCTCCAAGTGATGGGATTTTTGGACTTTGATGAGTGTGTTTGCTGACTATGGTCCTGCTCACACTTCTGCATTTGCTGGTTCATGGGAAGAGGTAGAGATAAGGTGTATAAATGGAGACCCCCATGAACTAGGCCGTGTGCATCAAATGTATCGCTGGTTGCTATGGATGATAGCTGTTTTGTGGGACCGAACTAAGACTAGCACATTCTTGTCTAAAGAAGCCAGGGTCTAAATTGTTATTGTTATTGTCTATATTTTCTTTTGGTGCTGTGTAACCAGAGGAAATAAATGTCACGTTGTTTTGAAACAAGAATTGAGTGCCTGTGTGAATGCTACCTATTGCTGAACATGAATCCCTACAATAGGCATGCATCATCACAACACCAACATTACAAAAATACAGTACCACAACCACCATCAGTGCAGGAATACATTATCAGAGCAAAGATTAGTACATGAATACATAACCAAGCAATCAATTGCAATGTCAGTCAGCTCTATGTACATTTGTATGGAATGAATCGACAACTTCCAGTATGCCCTTTACAAAAGCGATACTGGGAGTTGTTTTTAACAGGCATCATCAGACCGCAGACTATACAGGAACCACAGTACTTAAGAGTTGTGGTCAGTAGCAAATATAAACATTTAAACCCAGGTACCATATAGATGACATCTTCTTTTATTGGAGTCATTCTTTCTTTTCTTCTCCATCTTGTCTAGACGCCATGATGACATTTCACATCCACAGCTCCTCTTTGCAGATTTTTACAGTATCTCCTCCAGTCTTATGCAGGAAATCACAACATGGTGCCTTTAAAAATAACATTGTTATTAAAATTATCCTGAATAAAAAATAGCCCTATCCTGTGCCCCTGAAAAAATAATTTGGCCTTACTGTACTGTACTTCCTACACAAAATATGACCACTTCATTGTCCGTCTTATGGTACATGGCCTCTACTCTCTGCTCTCCTATAAAATATTACCTCAACATTGTCCACCCTTATGAACAATAAGTGTCAGCTGCCATTATTAGCTATAACCTCCACACTATCCCTCCTTATTAGCTATACCTATTAAACTGTCAGCTTTTATTAGCTATAACCGCCTCTCTGTGCAAACAGATTAGGTATACCTACCAAACTGGTCCTAACTTAACATGATTCCCTCTATACTGTCCACCATTCATACTCCCGCCATACTGCCCCCTGAGGAAGCGACACTACGGATACGCGAAACGTGCGTTGGGGTTCTTGAAGCAGGTTGGAATATACTTGGGACCTAATTATGGGTAATTATTGCCTTTGTCATAATGTGTATGGGGAGGAACTTTGAGCACATGATATTGTTTAACATATAGGTGGCGCTGCTGCGGTAGACTAATGAACTGCAATGGCAGTCTCTTACATAGTATTTTGAACTGCGGCACTGTCACCTAGTATGGTTTGATTAATGGAGGATATGGTTTCTCTTTTTTCTTAGTCCCGTATGTTCCTTGCTTGGGTCATGTTTTAACACTTTGGGTGTGATTCACAAAACAATGTTTAAGACCCATGTAATTTAAAAATGGTTATGTTTTTTGTTACTAAATAAAAAGGATTGATTAACATATTAATGTACTGTTGGTGTTTTTTGACTCATTGTTCTCCTGTAAAATAACAAAATATGACCACTGCATTGTCCGTCTTATGGTACATGGCCTCTACTCTCTGCTCTCCTATAAAATATTACCTCAACATTGTCCACCCTTATGAATAATAAGTGTCAGCTGACATTATTTGCTATAACCTCCACACTATCCTTCCTTATTACCTATACCTATTAAACTGTCAGCTTTTATTAGCTATAACCGCCTCTCTGTGCAAACAGATTAGGTATACCTACCAAACTGGTCCTAACTTAACATGATTCCCTCTATACTGTCCACCATTCATACTCCCGCCATACTGCCCCTCACAATCCACCGCATACTATCACCTAAAAACTTACCACCCCCTTTTTGTCTCCCTCACTCTAACCCCTCATACTGTCCCTTCACATTCTCCCCATACTGTCCCTTCATATTTTTGTCACCATTTTGTTTCCTGACACTTTTCTTCCCTCCATACTGTCCCTTCACACTTTTTCCCTTAATGTCCCCTCACATTTCCACCCCCTTACTGTTCTTGCATACTATTATTCCATACAGTCCTCTCAACCTTCTCTCTCCCATACTGTCCCCTCATAGTATTCCCCCAATACAGTCCTCTCGCACATCTCTCCAATACTGTTCCCTCACACTTTTTCCTCCATACTGTCCCATCAAAGTATTCCTCTCCATTCCCACTCCCAATACTGTCACCTCACACTTTTCCCCCATTATGTCCCCTCATATTTTTCGTCCCCCTATACTGTCTTCTCATACTATTCCCCTATACTGTTGCTTCACATCATTCTCCTTATACTGTCCCAACACACTTTTCCTTTTACTGTCTCCACACACTATTCCCCCAATACTTTCACCTCACATTTTATGACCCCCATACTGTCCCCTAACATGATTCAACCTATAAGGTCCACTCACACTCCCCTTACACTATCCCCCATACTATTCACTCACATTCCCATCCCCTTTGTTCCCTCAAACTATTTTTTCATACTGTCTCCTCAAACTACTCTCCAGCATATTGTTCCTTCATACATTTCCCTCATACTGTCCCCACCCAGCATTCCCCAAAATACTGTTCCTTCACATTTCTCAATACTGATCCCTCACACTTTCAATACATACTGTGCCCTCAAAATATTCCCTCCTAATGTTGATGTCACCCTGACCCTGGATGTACCAACACTCATAACTTCAACAGTACTCGTGCCTGAAAGACACAAGGTACATTGAATACATGTAGCCGAATGGCAGATATCCATAGATCTGATGTTAATGAGCCATCCTTAGGATGACAACATTATAGTAGTCCTGGCAACCCCTTTAGGCCGGTTTCACACGTCAGTGGCTCCGGTACGCGAGGTGACAGTTTCCTCACGTACCGGAGACACTGACACACGTAGACCCATAAAAATCAATGCATCTGTGCAGATGTCATTGATTTTTTGCGGACCGTGTCTCCGTGTGCCAAACACGGAGACATGTCAGTGTTCGTGGGAGCGCACGTATTACACGGACCCATTAAAGTCAATGGGTCCGTGTAAAACACGGACCGCACACGGACGTTCTCCGTGTGGCGCGCAGGAGACAGCGCTACAGTAAGCGCTGTCCCCCCCACATGGTGCTGAAGCCGCCATTCATATCTTCTGTGCAGCAGTGTTTGCTGCATAGAAGATATGAATAATAGTGTTTAAAAGAAAGGTCTATCTGTCCGCCGCCCTCCCACCCCCTGTGCGCCCCCCCCGCTGTTCTGAAAATACTCACCCGCTTCCCTCATTGGCTGTCGATGCTTCCTGTGCTGGCCGCCCCTTCTACTGTATGCAGTCACGTGGGGCCGCCGATTAGAGTCATGAATATGTGGCTCCACCTCCCATAGGGGTGGAGCCGCCTATTCATGACTGTAAATGAGCGGCCCCACGTGACCGCATACAGTAGAAGGCGCGGCCAGCACAGGAAGCATCGACAGCCAACGAGGGAAGCGGGTGAGTATTTTCAGAACAGCGGGGGGGGCGCACAGGGGGTGGGTGGGTGGCGGACAGATAGATCTTTCTTTTAAACACTATTATTCATATCTTCTATGCAGCAAACGCTGCTGCACAGAAAATATGAATCGCGGCTTCAGCACGATGCAGGGGACAGCGCTATACTTTAGCGCTGTCTCCTGCATGCTCCGTGTGGTACCCACTCGGCACACGGGTGGCACACGTGTGCCGCACGTATGGCCTACGTGAGCTCATGGGCACACGGACACGGATAACTCCGGTACCGATTTTTTCCGGTACCGGAATTATCTGGACGTGTGGGACAGCCCTTAAAGAGGTTCTCCTGGAATGTATTATAGTGGCTGTCATCATGTAATTCAAATAGCAACCCATCCCAGTCATGTCAGGATGGGTTGCATTCTGAAGGTACATAGTTAATGAGACCTGTATCTTGAAAGATAGTTGAGCTCTATTGTAAGAACACATACCTGCATGAACAAAGGAGAAGGGCTGTGACATCAGAAGAACTAAATCTTCTCCCTTGTCTATTTGCACACAGATGCCTGAGGCCTGAGAAAAATATTTTGTACTCAGTCAGCCAAGGAGAAGATGTACATCTTCTGATGTCACAGCTCTTGTGCACAGCTCACATAGGAATGTGTGCTTATTGTACAGCTCCTTTGCCAGTTGAGACACAGGTCTGAGGAGCAGTGTATCTTTAGACTGCAGCAGGTTCTGACATGTGATAGGATAGGCTGCAGTTTGAATTATGTGACTGGGGCCATTTTATTAAATTCATGGAGAACCCCTTTAACATCAAACTTGTAAGCTCAGTGTAGACAAAGATACAGTGCCATTCTTGTTTTTTTGCTGTGTCTGGTACCGTTGCTCAGCTTTATTTATTTGTGATCAAAACAAATTGGTAGATGGGTAGAGCCAGACTGGCCATCTGGCAATTCTGGCAAACGGTAGAAGGGCCTGTCTGGTTGTGGGTCGCCTTGACTGCTGCATTGTTATCAGAATCTGCATCCTCAAGATGCCCATACTGTAAACAGTTGTGACAGAGCACAAAGTCGCTGATTCCATCACTTACCAAAGCCGTCCCTTCTGTCTGTGACCTGCTGTAGGCCAGCATTAACAGGGGACATCGGCGGTGCAATGACGTCACTGCATCATACCGCCAGCATCCACTGAGAGAATTTTCTATTTTTAGGTGATTGTAGTCACACTATGTAGGGCACTGTGAGTTGGACCATCATATTATATAAGGGGCTGTGGGGTGGACCACCATACTGTATAGTGTACTGTTGGGGGAATCATTATACTACATAGGGGTCTGTTGGGAGTACCATCATATTAAATGGGGGACTGTGAGGATGACCATCATACTATATAGGGGTCTATGAGGTAAGCCATCATGATATACTGTATGGGGGTCTGTTGGGGGGTACCATTGTAAGGTACTAGCAGGTACGCGGGATGCAGTGATGAACAGGAGACAGAGCAAGAGCTAATGGTTTTTTTCATATAGAGTAATCACAGCAGTAAATACTCCATGCAGGGAGTATGGGGGTGAGAGTATATAGAAACACAAAGTGTTAACGGTAATAGAGTAATAACAGGGGGTCAAATAACGAGTTAACTTACCGGTCTCTGGTTCCTGGACGGTGGAGGCTGGAAAATCCCAGGATGGCACCATAGGTGACGCAAGAAGTCTCTGAGATGGTCCTGGAGGAAAGTGAAGCACTGCCTCTGCACGGCTGCGAAGTATCCTGACCTTCTTACACATGGTCTTGTGATCCTAGAATGAGGTGCTGCCTGAATGTAGGTCTGAAGCACCGCAAGTGGTGTACAAAGTTCCGGAATGGAGGACACAGTCTCTCTATTACTATCATCATGCACCGTGGGGTCGGTACTGCGTTGCGTGTCTGCAGTTGTCAGCGGTACAGACCGGTTAGTACTGTTGAGGCCAGTGGGTAGCAGGAAACTGATCTCTTGAGGTACACAGTCTGTATGTGTGGGGTCTGGAAGAGTGTCACGTGGGCCTGCAGGTTGTCATCGATCAGCAGAGAGTGAGTCAACCTTCCCTTGTCGCACACACTGGGTACCCGCCAAAAGCCGTGTTCTCGCGTGCTCAGTCTTTTTTATATCAGACCCGCCCCTAACAGTCAGGTGCAAAGGCCTGCTCCAGTCAGAAAGTCTTTCCCCTGGCAATAATGGTGACAGCCCCGACAGTTCCAGCCTGGACACGCAAGAGAGACCACTAGCCCAGTCCATCTTCCTATACCATCATGCTACATATGAGCTGTGAGGTGTTCCACCATAATATATAAGGAGCTGTGGGGTGTACCATCATACTATATGGTGGGTTTTGGGGGACCATCATACTATACAGTATAGGGGGCTGTTAAAGGGACATCATACTATATGTGGACCTGTGAGATGGACCATCATACTGTATGGGGGGTCTATGTGGTGAAACATCATACTATATGGGGATTTTGTAGGTTGTACCATCACAATATATAGGGGTTGTGAGGTATACTATCATCTATGTATATAATCGCCAGTTGGGACTTCCGGCCGCTGTCCCCAAATCCCATAAGGCACCGCAGCAGTGTCACTTGTGCAGGCACAGTTCATGGCCGCAAGGCCACAAACTGCACCTGCACAAGTGACATACACGCCTCCGCTATTCCCTCGCAGGCTCAGTAACAGCCGCATCATTACTATGCATGCGCGGGAATAGAGGTGACATGTATGTCACTTGCGCAGGCTCAGTTCGTGGCCGCCTGCGCAAAAATACAAAAATGCAGAGGGATGATATAGAACAGATACGTTGGAAAGCACAAACGGTGTGAGACATGTCCGCTGCTCCTGTCAGCACCACTAAGCATACACAGATGTTAATTTCACCGCACTCCCGAAGCGATAGCATCGGGGCTATTTCTAGTAATATATAAAGAGCTGTGTGGTGTACCATCATACTGTATAGTAGGCTATGATGTGGACCATCATACTATATGGGGGGCTATGAGGTGAAACATCATACTATATGGGGATTTTATAGGTCGTACCATCATAATATATAGGGGTTGTGAGGTGTACTATCATACTACTGTATATGGGGGGTATTGTGGGGACCATCATACTGTATAGGGGGCTGTTGGAGGAACCATCATAATATATGGCAGTCTGTGTATGCCTTAAAACATTCTGTCTCATTATTCCGGCATTTGGCAAATATTAATAATTATGGTAATCCTAAATGACCTAAAACAGGGAAGGATTACTCTGAATTCATGTCAGACATTGAGAAAGACATGCATATGTGTCTGTATGTGATTTGCAGAGCACTGGTGAAACCTGCACAGTGCACCCATATATATAGTCTGCAAAGCACTGGTGCAGCTCTGATATCACCATAGCATGGTCACTGTATGTGTAATATCAGTCTTAGTACAGTGATTTTGGTTAAAGTAGTTGTCCAATTTGAAGATAAAGTTTGCAGTGACTCTATGTGACTGTGGACTTCAGAGTCCTCATAGAGCTCACACGCTGTGAGGATTCTCCAGTGCCAGTGTTGGTAGCAGGTGATTATATGCTTTGGCATATCTCCAATAGCATGGGCCCCAATGTAAAAGCTCTTATGGGGCCCCAATTTTTGCAAGTTTTTAATAGCATTGGGCTTCTAATTTAAGCCAAATGGATGTTTTGGGGCCCTCTCGGCTACAAGGCCTGGGTGCGATGGCAACCCTTGCACCTACTGTAGTTGCGCCCCTGATCATGTGATGGCAAGTATGAGATTTGAATACATACAGTCACCTGGTAACTAGACGTGCACGGCCTCACTCAATACAAGTAAATAAGTAAATTAGCAAAGTTGAGTACAATTATTTGCAATAGTGTATATGCTGGTAATATTTGGTTATGGATGGTTGGTATTTGTCTGTAATATTGCCATATTACTATTTTGATATTATAATAATTTAATCTTATATAGAAACTAGATGGTGGCCCGATTCTAACGCATCAGGTATTCTAGAATATGTATGTAGTTTATTTATGAAGATTTAACAATATTCAGTAAATGTGACTGAACTGCGTGGCACTGTGACTGACAGAACTTGTCCAGTAAACGTGACTGAACTACATCACACTGTGACTGACAGAACTTGTTGTAGACTGCGCCTGTCGCTGATTGGTCGCAGGCGGCTGGCACGACCAATCAGCGACGTGGGATTTCCGTTACAGACAAACAGACAGAATTAGACGATTATATAGTAGATATTATTGGTATTATTAGATGTAGTGTTCTTTTAGTAAATCTTGGTTTCCTCCAGGTTTCCTCCAGGCAGGATAATATTAGTAATATATCCCTACTTGGTGCTCGGGGGTGGGGACAGTATGGGCCTGTGTGATTTCAAATGCCAGAGCTAAATTTCAAAACAAATTGGTACATGGCAGAGCCAGACTGGCCATCTGGCAATTCTGGCAAATGTCAGAAGGGACGGTCTGATCGAGGGCCGCCTTGTCTGCTACATTGTTATCAGAACCTCCATCCTTAAAGAAGTTGTTATAACCTTTTTTTTTTTTTTCATAAATCTTGCTATTATGTGCCACTGAAAACATCTACTGTGTTTATTTTAGCAATATTACCTTTTATCATGCTGTAGCAGCACATCTTTAGTGCTGGATCAAGCTCTCATGGGGTTAATCGACAACTTCCTTTCTCCTGACTTACTGTGCTCTAATACTACAAGTTCCATGATGCATTGTGCAGCGCCCCAGAGTCCTGGTCGTTGCAGTACTGTGGCTCCGCCGCTAAGGGGGGCTATGGTACGTCTGATGGCACTGAAGGAGTGCATCTGACCAGGTATCACATACACCAATACATTTCACAGTCGGGCCTCCAGGGGGAGCTAAGGGTGCTATTTATTAGGCCACTCCTCACCGTGTGGGTAAACTGGGGGTCAGGCAGGAAGTTAGTGAGAAAGCTGACTGGGTTGGAACCAGGCAACACCTTGTGGCAGAGGGTGTTGTGGGGGAAGATTCGGTAGGGTCCCTGTCAGGTTTAGGACCCTGACAGAGGCCTGGCAACGAGAAAGAACGTCACGGGACCGTGCCTGCTCAGCATAGCGGCGGTGCCCTAAGAAAGGACCAGAAGCGAGATATATTGTGCTGAGTGAGAAACGAGATCAAAGCAAGAAGGAGAATCCCAGTAGGAGTCGTGCTGTAAGACCGAGGCAACATCCTACTGAGGCGCACAGCCGGCGGCGGCCGGAACGCCGAGGAAGTATTTATATATCTAGCTCTAAGCAATACTTCAAACCCACGGCAGGACAGTCAGTCACAGGCGGGCTGTCTCACATACATCACCTATGAAGACATGGGGGGCACACTAGGAGAGGGGCGACTCTAGATTTCCAGAAGAGCTCCGAGCCTAATCGTCATACGGGTGCCGTCCCAACCATAACACCGGGAGGGACGGAGGAGAAGAACATCATCCGAACGAGTTGTGAGGGAACACGAGAAACAGACACAACAGTTGTGGGGACTATCCCGTAAGCACAGCAGGGGAGGACCACAACACATAGCGCTAGCAGGAAGGCACAGATTTCCACCTGCAAAGAGAACTCTGGAGGTGCCATTGGACCGGCCGGACTTGCGCAGCCTGGTGAACCATATTCCGGACTGAGGACCCAGAGACCTTCAGTAAAGAGGTAAAGGGACTGCAACCTGGTGTCCTCGTTATTTACTGCACCGCACCACCACCACTATCCACATCTATTACTGTACGCCCCTCAGCAGGGTCACGGACTGGGTCTAGCCACCGTGACAACCCCAGGACAGAGACTCAGAGGCCCGGTACCGGGTACCCCTCGGCCCTGCGGCAGTGGGGCGCTACACATTGCACTCGCCTGTAACTCTGCACCTGGCACACCCACTCCAAAACACACCCCATCCCCTCCCTCCTCTCCCTCCTCTATCTTCAAAAAGATTTGTGATGTCATTTGTCCAACCCACACTCCATTACACACACGAATGGATGGATGGATGGATAGAGATATATCTATGTCTATTTCCATAGATATGTCCATATCCATGTTTCTAAACCCCTTCACCCCTGGAGCTTTTTTGTTTTCGTTTATCGCTCCCCTTCTATCCAGGGCCATAATTTTTCCGTCAATATGGCCATGTGAGTGCTTATCTTTTGCGGGACAAGTTCTACTTTTGAACGACACCATTGGTTTTACCATGTCGTGTAACAGAAAATGTGAAAAAAATTCAAAGTGCAATGAAATTGCAAAAAAAGTGCAATCCCACACTTGTTTTTTGCTTGGCTTTTTTGCTAGGTTCACTAAATGCTAAGGCTGTGTGCACACGTTGCGGATCTGATTGCAGATCCGCAGCGTTTTTTGCCGCACTGAATTGCATCAAATCCGCAGTGTAGTGCACAACCAATGTAAGTCTATGGGAGCCGCAGACTTGTTGTGCACATGCTGTGGAAAAATCCGCACAGAAACGCAGCTTTTTTTTCTCGCAGCATGTCACTTCTTTTTTGCGGAACTGCAGCGTTTCTGCACCTTTAGACTTTCATTGAGTTGGGCACATCCACAGCAAAACCGCAGATGTAAAAAAGATCTGCAGTTTTGCTGCGGATGTGGGTCAGAGAAACGCTGCAGCTCGGGAGGATGGAAGTGTGTGGGCGGTGACGGTGTGCGTGTATGTGTGCGGGCGGGGTCTGCGGGCTGTTCGGATGTGTGCGGCGCTGTGCGGGACTGTTCAGGTGTGTGCGGGGTCTGCGGGCTGTTCGGATGTGTGCGGGACTGTTCAGATGTGTACAGCCCTGTGCGGGACTGTTCGTGTGTGTGTGGAACTGTTCGTGTGTGTGCGGGGCTGTTCGGGTGTGTGCGGGACTGTTCAGGTGTATGCGGGGCTGTGCAGGGGGTCTTTTGGGGTGTGTGTGCAGGCATCATCCGATGGGACTACAAGTACGCAGCATCCAATCTGCAGCTAATTCGGATGTAATCCGGACAGTGGACACACACCCTACGCTATCCATACATCTATCAATAGATATATCTATCCAGACACATCTACAGATAGATATATGAATAGATAGATGTATGCATCTATAGATCTATCTATACGCAGCTCTGTCTATCCATTTCATCTATCATCTATCTTTCTATCTGTGTGTTTAATGGAGTGTGGGTTGGACAAATGTAAAAGAGGAGGTTGGACAATAATGACATCACAAATCTTTTTCTTTTGTTCAATGATACATCTTTATGTAGCTTTCAAAAACGTACCAAAACGCCTAAAAACCGTGCAAAAACCGCCCCAAAAGCGAATTAAAAAATGCATCAAAACCGTGCAAAAAACTGCATAAAAAACGCATCAAAACTGAAAAAAACACGCATCAAAACTGCACCAAAATTGCATCAACACTGCACCAAAACCGCACCAAAAACTGCATCAAAACTGCGCCAAAACCGCACCAAAAACTCCATCAAAACCGCATGAAAACCACACCAAGAACTGCATGAAAACCGCACCAAGAACTGCATAAAAACCGCTCCAAAAACTGCATCAAAACTGCAAAACTGCACCAGGTTTTGATGCAGTTTTAGGTGCAGTTTTGATGCAGTTTTTGGTGCAGTTTTGATGCTTTTTTTGGTGCGGTTTATGCGCGGTTTTAATGCCATTTTTGGAAATAAGTAAATAAATGGAAAATGTGCATGATTTGAATGGAAACATGCATGAAAAAACGGATTCCAAGGCCGGATTCATCATTTCACAGCTCAGTTTCATACTTTTTTTGCCGGATCCGTCGCTGTACGTTTTTTCGCCGGACAGAAAAAAGCTTTTTTGACGGATCTGGCAAAAAACGGATGAAACGTGTGGCCATCAGGCGCAATCCGGCACTAATACAACTCTATGAGAAAAAAAACGGATCCCGCGGGGAAAAAAAATGGGTCCGTTTTTTTCAAAACTCGCCGGATTGTGCCTCACGGCAAAAACTTGATGTGTGAAAGCAGCCAAATATATGGATAGATACATCTCTGTATCTATAGATATATCTATCTATAAATATATCTATAGATAGATATATCCATAGATATATAATAGAAAGGCCGATGTTTCTAAGGCCTCTTTCACACTAGCGTCGTGCACTGCACGTCGCAATACGTCATTGTGGAGAAAAAACGCGTCCTGCAAAGTTGTCTGCAGGATGCGTTTTTTCTCCATAGACTTTTATTAGCGACGCAGCGCGACGGCCCCTTACCGATGCTAGTGTGAAAGCAGCCTAAGGCTACTTTCACACTTGCGTTTTTAGCAATCCGTCTTTTTGGGAAAAAAACGGATCCTGCAAATGTGCTCGCAGGATGCGTTTTTTACCCATAGACTTGTATTAGTGACGGATCGTGAAGGATGGCCACACGTTGCGTCCGTCGTGCAACGGATGCGTCGTGTTTTGGCTGACCGTTGGCACGAAAAAACGTTAAAGTGAACTTTTTTTGTCCGTCACGTCCGCCATTTTCTACCGCGCATGCGCGGCCAAAACTACGCCCCCTCCTCCCTGGACTTCAGAATGGGCAGCGGATGCGTTGAAAAACTGCATCCGCTGCCCACGACGTGCCCAAATTTCACAACGTGCGTCAGTACGTAGGCCCGACGCATAGTGATGGACCCGTACCGACGCAAGTGTGAATGAGGCCTTAATGAGCGTTTAATTTAATAAAAAAAATGGAAAAAAACGGTGTGGGCTCCCGCGCAATTTTCTGCGCCAAAGGGGGAAAGCCGACGGGTGGGGGCCAATATTTGTAGCCTGCTATGAATATCAGCCAGCAGCTGTCTGCATAGCCTTTACTGGCTATTAAAATAGGGGGACACCCTAAAAAAAAAATGACGTGGGGTCCCCCTATATTTTATAGCCAGAAAGGCTACGCAGACAGCTGCGGGCTGTAATTCATAGCCTAGAGAGGGGCCATGGATATTGGTCCCCCCCCCGGCTACAAATACCAGTCCGCAGCCTCCCCAGAAATGGTGCATCTGTGAGATGCACCAATTCTGGCACTTAGCGCCTCTCTTCCCACTCCCGTGTAGCGGTGGGATATGGGGTAATAAGGGGTTAATGTCACCTTGCTATTGTAAGGTGACATTAAGCCGGGTTAATAACGGAGAGGCGTCAATAAGACGCCTATCCATTATTAATCCAATAGTAATAAAGGGTTAAGTTAATAAAACAAACACATATTAGGAAAAATGTATTTTAATATTCTTCATTTAACCATACTTACCATACTTCAGCACCTGCAAAAAACGTAAAATAATAAACCGTATACTATCTATCCGCCGTAGTCCAATTAATAACGATTGTCCCACGACGATCTCCCCTACAGAACAGTGACATCGGGTGATGTCACTGCTCTATAGGACCTTCAGTGACACACTGACAGGAGACAATGGCTCCTGCAGTGCATCACTGAGGTTACTAAAGTTCAAAGTCTTACTTTATGGCAATAAGATGCATGGGAAAATTTATCATACAGCAATGCCATAAAGTGAGACTAGGGACTATTTTCTCACAGGGGCGTAGGAATACATTGTGAGGAATACATTGTGGAAGGATACCTTCCATCATTGTGTTCCTGGAGCTCCTGGAGAGCAGTCGCATCAGCAGATGCTCCTGCTCTCCACGGGAGATCGTCGAGGGACACTCGTTTTAATTGGATTTCTGCGGATCAGGGAGTATATTGGTTGTTTATTATTTTAATATTTTTTACAGATGACAATGGCTTCGGGGATCAAGGTGACAAGTGATGTTGTATGTATGTACGTACAGTATGTGGCATGTTGCATGTCACATGTTGCATGTCGTCGCATGTTGCCTGCATGGTGCATGTCGTCGCATGGTGCATGTCGCATGTCATATGTTGCATGTCGTCGCATGGTGCATGCCGTCACATGGTGCATGTCGCATGTCATATGATGCATGTCGTCGCATGGTGCATGTCATTGCATGGTGCATGTCTGTTGTGAATTCCGTTCTCGGGCTCCCTCCTGTGGTCATGAATGGTACTTTGTTGAGTTCTGTTCGAGGGCTCCCTCTGGTGGCTTTGAGTGATACTGCTGGTCTTTAGCTGGCTCCCAGCTGCCTCGTTTTCTGCTGTGCTGGCTTCCTATTTAACTCCACCTAGATCTTTACTTGTTGCCAGCTGTCGTTGTATTCAGTATTGGTTCAGATCTCTCTGAGACTTCTCTGGTGACCTGTCTCCTCCAGGAGAAGCTAAGTTCATGCTAGTTCATTTTTGCTCATTGTTTTTGGAAAATGTTTCTCAGTATATGATAAGTTCAGTCCAGCTTGCTTATATGCTATTTTCTTGCTTGCTGGAAGTTCTGGGGTGCAGAGTTGCGCCCTCACATCGTGAGTCGGTGTGAGGGTCTTTTTGTATTCTCTGTGTGGATATTTTTGTAGCATTTTATACTGACCGCACAGTTCCCTTGCTATCTTCTTTCTATCTAGTATTAGTGGGCCTCTTTTGCTAAAACCTGTTTTCATGCCTATGTTTGTATTTTCCTCTTAACTCACTGTTATTATCTGTGGGGGGCTGACTTACTTTGGGGAAATTTCTCTGAGGCAAGTGAGGCTTTGTTTCTCTCTAGGGGTAGCTAGCTCTCAGGCTGTGAAGAGGCGTCTAGGGAGAGTCAGGTACACTCCACGGCTGCCTATAGTGTGTGTGATAGGATCAGGGTTGCGGTCAGTAAAGTTCCCACACTCCCAGAGCTTGTCCTGTATTTCTGGTTTACCTATCAGGTCATTTCAAGTGTTCCTAACCACCAGGTCCATAACACATGTCGTCGCATGGTGCATGTCGCCGCATGGTGCATGTCTGCCGCATGTCGCCGCATGGTGCATGTCACCGCATTGTGCATGTCGTCGCATGGTGCATGTCGCATGGTGCATGTCTGCCGCATGTCGTTGCATGGTGCATGTCATTGCATGGTACATGTCGCGTGTCGTCGAATGGTGCATGTCGTCGCATGGTGCATGTCGCATGTTGTCACATGGTGCATGTTGTCGCATGGTGCATGTCGTCGCATGGTGCATGTCATCGCATGGCGCATGTCGTATGTTGCATGTTTTCGCATATCTCATGGCACATGTTGTCACATGGTGTGTTGTATGTATGTATGTATGTATGTACTGTATATGTGTATGTGTTTTTTTTTTACATTCAACACATTAGCCGGATGATGGGACTACTACTGTCGCATCATTGGCTAATGTGTCACTCACTGTCACTGTAGCAGGCAAAGCCCGATGGGTCTTGTAGTCCCATCGGACGATGCCTGCACACAGAGAAACACACACACACACACACATCACACACACACACACCCCCCAGCAGACCCCAGCACATGCCGGCCCGCACAGCACTGGCACCAGCCCGCACAGCACCCGCGCCAGCCCGCACAGCATCGGCGCCAGCCCGCACAGCACCGGCCCGCACAGCACCGGCCCGCACAGCACCGGCGCCGTCCCGCAGAGCACCGGCGCCGGACCGCAGAGCACAATCATCCCTGCCTAGCCCCGCCCGCACATCCCTGCCTAGCCCCGCCCGCCTCCAGCACAGGCCTGCAGCCACCAGCCCCGCCCACAGCCCAGTCACTCTTGATGAGTGACTGCTGACTGTGAGCCTGGGGTCACGCCTGCTACTGACATCACATCAATTTCCCGAGTCTGGAAATTGACGTGACGTCGGCGGAAATAAGCGGCGGCTGCAGCCGGGGGGTCACGTGACCCGAACTCAGCCGCCGGAGTAGCGCCGCTCACAGGCGAAAACGGCAAGGCAAGGTAATTACACAATTCATCAGGGGCCCTGGGGGGATACATTGGGGGGTTAATTGAAAGTAGTGGACAACCCCTTTAAGATGCCCATATTGTTAACAGTTGTGACTGTTCACAAAATCTCCAGAGAATCCTCACAACGTGCTTCCCAGTACGTTCCTGATAGATGGAAAAAAAGGACCTGTGGCTGCACGAAAACACTTCACCCAGAGTTAATTTGTAGAAACTAACCATATAAAGAAAAGGCCTGCATAGGTGCTGTGTACACAAAATAGCAACATTTTAAAAATGACAAAATACAAATCTGTTTCTTGTTGTATTTTTAATACACTAGAGTAGCTAAAGTTAAAAAAAATGCAGGTAAACTTTTATACGGTTTTAGAAATTACAAAACATATATAAACTAATAATTAAATCATATTTTTGATGCCTCAAACTCTGTCACTAAAAATAACTAGACGGACATGGTGGCCTACTGAAACACACAGCTCACTCACTTTCATATTTATCAGCATCTGCAATTCCTCAGGAGAGATATTAGGTCACTTGTCTCCATGTTTCTCATTTTTAGTAAGATCCCAGCAGTCCTTGGATGCCAGCAGTTTTCTGCTGTCAGCTGTGAGTCCAGCAGGACCAAAATAGCTGATGGCACAGAAATGAACAGATTTTCCTATTAGTGATACATTTTGCTTGGATTTTATGCTGCTTGCAGCATGTATGGATAAAGATTCTTAAATTTGTTTATATTCTAATATTGTGCTATATACAGTTATATGAAAAAGTTTTGGCACCCCTATTAATCTTAAGCTTAATGTTTTATAAAAATTGTTTTTTTTTGCAACAGCTATTTCAGTTTCATATATCTAATAACTGTTGGACACAGTAATGTTTCTGCCTTGAAATGAGGTTTATTGTACTAACAGAAAATGTGCAATCTGCATTCAAACAAAATTTGACAGGTGCATAAGTATGGGCACCTCACCAGAAAAGTGACATTAATATTTAGTAGATCCTCCTTTTGCAAAAATAACAGCCTCTAGTCACTTCCTGTAGCTTTTAATGAGTTCCTGGATCCTGGATGAAGGTATTTTTGACCATTCCTCTTTACAAAACAATTCCAGTTCAGTTAAGTTTGATGGTCGCCGAGCATGGACAGCCCTCTTCAAATGATTCCTCAGATGTTCAATGATATTCAGGTCTGGGGACTGGGATGGCCATTCCAGAACAGTGTAATTGTTCCTCTGCATGAATGCCTGAGTAGATTTGGAGCGGTGTTTTGGATCATTGTCTTGCTGAAAGATCCATCCCCTGCGTAACTTCAACTTTGTCACTGATTCATGAACATTATTGTCAAGAATCTGCTGATACTGAGAGGAATCCATGCGTCCCTCAACTTTAACAAGATTCCCGGTGCTGGCATTGGCCACACAGCCCCAAAGCATGATGGAACCTCCACCAAATTTTACTGTGGGTAGCAAGTGTTTTTCTTGGAATGCTGTTTTTTTGCCACCATGCTTTTTGTATGACCAAACAACTCAATCTTGGTTTCATCAGTCCACAGGACCTTCTTCCAAAAAGAAATTGGCTTCTCCAAATGTGCTTTTGCATACCTCAGCCGACTCTGTTTGTGGCGTGCTTGCAGAAACGGCTTCTTTCGCATCACTCTCCCATACAGCTTCTCCTTGTGCAAAGTACATTGTATAGTTGACCGATGCACAGTGACACCATCTGCAGCAAGTTGATGCTGCAGCTCTCTGGAGGTGGTCTGAGGATTGTCCTTGACTGATCTCACCATTCTTCTTCTCTGCCTTTCTGATGTTTTTCTTGGCCTGCCACTTCTGGCCTTAACAAGAACTGTACCTGTGTTCTTCCATTTCCTTACTATGTTCCTCACAGTGGAAATTGACAGGTTAAATCTCTGAGACAGCTTTTTGTATCCTTCCCCTGAACAACTATGTTGAATAATCTTTGTTTTCAGATCATTTGACAGTTGTTTTGAGGAGCCCATGATGCCACTCTTCAGAGGAGATTCAAACAGGAGAACAACTTGCAAGTGACCACTTTAAGTAGCTTTTCTCATGATTGCATACACTTGGCTATGAAGTTCAAAGCTCAATGAGGTTACAAAACCAAAAAAAGTGCTTTAGTAAGTCAGTAAAAAGTAGGTAGGAGTATTTAAAACAGGAAAATGATAAGGGTGCCCATACTTATGCACCTGTCAAATTTTGTTTGAATGCAGATGCACATTTTCTGTTAGTACAATAAAACTCATTTCAAGGCAGAAACATTACTGGGTCCAACAGTTATTAGATATATGAAACTGAAATAGCTGTTGCAAAAAAAACAATTTTTATAAAACATTAAGCTTAAGATTAATAGGGGTGCCCAAACTTTTTCATATAACTGTATTATTTTTCTAGTTTGGTCTGTATTTGGGTGAATGATGACAGTCAATTGTTTGACCCAATGTGGGTACAATTAAAGGTCACAATCAAGTTTAAATGGATTGTCTAAAAAATAATTACCAAAGCCAGAGAATGTAATAAAATATCAAATGAACTTACTCTCACCATTTCAAAACGCCATTACTCCAGCTCCTCCATTCTGGCATTCTCTGATAGGATCGGAGGTCATACTGTACTTTTCGAGTCAGACAGGAATAAAAGAGTGACTATAATTACAGATTATTTTATAACATTTATTTTTCTTGCTTATGCCATACCAACATATTTTGCAGCAGTTTACAAACATTATTATCACAGATCCTATTGGGACTCACAATCTAAATTCCCTATATGTATGCCTTTGTGTGGTAGGAAATCTTAGTACAAGAAGAAAGGCCAAGCAAATATGGGGAGAACATACAAAACTCCATTTAGGTTTAGTTCTTGGTGGGCTTTGAATCCAGAACCTATTTCTGCAATGATGCCCACATTCCCAGGGTCTGTTCAGAATTTTCTGAAGCTCAATTCATCTGCAAAAATTCGAATTTACTAATCAACCCAGGGGCACCGCTATCATGGGGCAAGTTGAGCCCTTTGCTTCAGGCGGCAGTCATCACTGAAAGACAGGGGGCGGCAGAGCGGTGGTCAGAACACCTGGTGCCGACTCTCCATAATCCCTGACATTTGCAGTCACTAGCGCACCCCTGCTCACAACCCACCAGCCGGTCATCCCTGCACCTTGGCTGCTCTGTGCAAACAGGACCTGTGATGAGGTCACAGGAGGGGAGGAGTCAGAGGTCACATGATCGGGACCTCCATGGATTGCAGGACTCTGCTGTGCTGGTTGCCATGGTAAGTGTGTGTGCGAGGTGTATGGAGCAGAGCCGTGTGTATGAGGTGTATGGAGCAGAGCCAGGTGTGTATGAGGTGTACAGAGCAGAGCCAGGTGTGTATTCAGTGTACGGAGCAGAGCTGCGTGTGTATGAGGTGTATGGAGCGGAGCCGTGTGTGTATTCAGTGTACGGAGCTGAGCTGCATGTGTATGAGGTAAAGAGGAGCAGGTCAGAGACCCAAAAACGACCCAAAATTCACAAATACCAATATATAAAAATAGTCTTTATTAGAAGACATTTATTAAAATGAAAACAGGCAGGGGCATGGCGCTGCATGGCGCACAAAACACACCGCACAGTCATGTATAGTTACCAAGGGCGCACGGAACCGAGAAACCAAACATCCATAATCAAACTACAATTCAGCAGAGAACCATATATTCCCCGTAATGGGTAAGTTAACATGTAATGTATAGTATAACATGCTACAAAATGGATGCACTATCTCTATGTAAATACCATAATATATAAGGAGTGCTCATTACCTCTAAATAGGATGCGAGACTTCCAGGGTCCGTGCGCCCACCCCGACGCGGGTTTCGGTAACACACCTTCCTCAGGGGGCACGGTGCTTTGATTATGGATGTTTGGTTTCTCGGTTACGTGCGCCCTTGGTAACTATACATGACTGTGTGGTGTGTTTTGTGCGCCATGCGGCGCCATGCCCATACCTGTTTTCATTTTAATAAATGTTTTCTAATAAAGACTATTTTTATATATTGGAATTTGTGGGTCGTTTTTGGGTCTCTGACCCACTCCTCTTTGTTAATATAATTAGCGACTAGTTCATTCATTTAGTCCTCACGTTTATCAGCATAGCCATATTTTTCTTTATTGTATTAGGTTTTTTCTGGGGATATCTGTAGTATGCTGACTTTTGTCGTGTCCCTGTTTAAATGTGTATGAGGTGTACGGAGCGGAGTCGGGTGTGTATGAGGTGTATGGAGCAGAGCTGGGTGTGTGCGAGGTGTATGGAGCGGAGCCGCATGAGTACGGAGTGGAGCCGTGAGTGCAAGGTGTACGGAGCGCAGCCGTGTGTGTAGGAGTAACTATGTGTGGCCATTATACAGTATGGAGCATCATGTGTGGCCACTATACAGTATGGAGCACTGTGTGGCCATTATACAGTATGGAGCATCATGTGTGGCCATTATACAGTATGGAGCACTGTGTGGCCATTATATTGTATGGAGCATCATGTGGGGCTCATACTGTATGGAGCATGTTATTCTTCATGGGGCGCTGTGCGGTGCCCACAATACTGTATGGAGCAATATATGGGACTCATTATACTGTATGGAGCAATATATGGGGCTCATTATTCTGTATGGGGCGCTGTGGTGCCCAGAATACTGTATGGAGGACTATACTGTCTGATTTATGACCTATTGTAGAATGTACAATAGTTATCACTCATGTAATGTATGGGGGGACTGTATATGAGATGAGATCCTTATAGGGGGCTGTACTGTATATGTGTTTGGGGGGGGGCGCTGTTTTGAAGTTCGCCTCAGGCAGCAGTGTGGCTAGGTTCACCCCTGAATCAACCATAATTCATTTCTATGCACACTACCACCTCCTCCGTCAAGCAGGTGTCTTCCAAACCTAGCTTGGGCTAAGAGTCGTCTTCTAGAACTTTTTAATTGCCTTCCTGTCCTATCTACTATATAATTGTCTAAGGGTCACTTCCGTCTGTCTAACAAAAAAGCAAATGGCCGACAGCACATGAGATACGTGGATGCAAGTCCTAGTTCCACTGGACCCCCATGGAACATGTACATACCAGGTAAACAATGAAGGACAGCATCCAATCCAGGTGAAAGTGTTCAAAAATGGATTCCTTTATTTGCCAAACTGCAACGTTTCAACCCACATGGGTCTTTATCAAGCATAAAATACATTGGTAATGGTGGACTTTTATAGGGAGTGGATTACCAACCAATCCCCATAAAGTAACCACCTACAGTGTAAACATCTTTTAAAACAACACAACAATACATCTACATATAATACGTCTTATATACATAACAGTTATCAGGGCAGCAGCGTAAAAATAATTTCACAAAAGGCACTATAATGTATTAAATCTCCCAAAACAAACCGCCTACAGACACATCCATGTATCCATAACAACAAGGCACCAATAGCTGGGCAGGTTACAACTAGTATATTATTATCGTGCCTATCAGATCTAGTCTAGTAACACATTCAATCACATGGCTAGGATCCACCAATACATATCTTACTTGTGCTATACCAATCACGCACAACACCCAGAATGCATCATATCTTACATCCACCAATCACTGCAGATGAGTCAGTGATGTTTACAAACATCTCCATACCAATAGATGTGCTGCGCAGATCGGCCACATGTAAATCCACTCCAATCAGCTACATCGACACATCAGCCCAGATCAGGTGACCGTTACCTCATGTATGCATGTCAACGTGCGGGCCCACTAAGCTCCACCCACTATAACGTCATCACCGTTGACGTAACACAGTGAGGGAGATAGCGTACGCCCTCCGCAGCACTACTGCGCATGCACACAGGACATTTGTCACGCTACATATCTAATGATATTTACAAAACAAACCCACGCACCAATGAAAGAGCTGAGCTGCAAAAGCGCTGCCATGTGTGTAATACCTCAAATAGACCCCACCCATAAACCTGTTTCTAGGTCAGGAGGCCGGCACTTCATGCACGTGTGCCGGCGTGCAGGCCCACATAGCTCCACCCACCACATCGCCATCATCAATGACGCAACATGGTGAGGGAGACAATGCACGCCCACCGCCGCACCACCGCGCATGCGCCACAGACTTATGTCAAACTGTCCCGGGTCATTAGTTCACTCAAAGTATCCAACTCCCATTTATCACACGCAAGCACATCAATGTACACAGCCCCTCATAGCTAATACAGCATGGGCGCACAAGTATATAAGGACATATAGCAAACGTAACACTGTAAAATGACGCTTCCTCAGAGGGAGAGCGCCCCCTGGCCAATCTGACATAGGATTTGATTCATGTGGATACTCATAGCAATGAATCATAGAACACAAAGAGGCTGGTGGATCAATGTGGGTAATCCATCACATGTTAAGTCAATATTCTATAGTAGAAACAGAAAAGAGACAGATAATATACTGTACATACTATATAGTGCCCAAAGAATAACATTCCACCCACAAAGGCCATCATACTTTTAGATCTTCTTATAATATGGCCACACATGTATATAAACCTAAAAAAACAAAAAAGAAAACAATAAATATAAAACCAATTAAAAACATTCCTATACTTAGATTAGGCCATACAAACAATCCCAAAGTTAATCACTATACACAAATTTGGAGATTATATTCAATATTAAGACCCCCAGGTTGCAAAGAACCTAATCTGGAGATCCATCTCAATTCTTTTTGCTTCAACAGCATAGTACGGTCTCCACCCCTTCTGAGTGGTGGCACCCCATCGATTACCCTAAATCTCAATTGACTCACGGTATGTTTATTATCGCAGAAGTGTTTGGGGACAGGTAGTTCCAACATCTTGTTTCTAATCGTACTTTTATGTTTCCCAATACGTGTCTTAACCTCCTTTGTCGTCTCACCAACATAGACTAGCCCACAGGGGCATACTATCATATATATGACAAAACTAGACAGACACGTATACCTGCCTCTGATAGCTATCTCTTTCCCTGTATGAGGGTGATAGAAAACATCCCCTTTAATCATGTTACCACAACAGGCACATCCGAGACAGGGAAAATTTCCCTGCCTCGGCGGGCCCAGGGTTCTCTGTACAGAGGCCTATATCAGAGTGTACCAGCCTGTCCTTGAGATTACGCCCACGTTTGTACGAAAAAATAGGAGTTTGTGAGAATTCAGCTACATTAGGGAACCCCTTTCTCAATATATGCCAGTGCCTCCTCAAGATCCCATTGATTTGGCTACTGGCAGTGTTGTATGTAGAAACAAAGGGTATACGCTTATCGGCATTCTTAGTTCTCCTGTTCCTAAACTCCTGTTGTGTCCCCACTTTGACTTTATTTCTGTACACCATCACATCTTTACTAGGGTATCCCCTGTCCATAAACTTCCTACACATATCATCGAGTCTAGAATCAAGTAAAGACTCATCTGACACTATCCTTCTTACCCTAACTGTTGTGAATTCCGTTCTCAGGCTCCCTCCTGTGGTCATGAGTGGTACTGTGTGAGTTCTGTTCTTGGGCTCCCTCTTGTGGCCTTTAGCGATACGGCTGGTTTGCAGGTGGCTCAGCTGTCTCGTTTCCTGCTATTCTGGTTCCTATTTAATTCACCTGGACCTTTACTGGTTGCCTGCTGTCGTTGTATTCAGTACTGGTTCTGATCTCTCTGGACTTCGCTTGTGACCTGTCTCCTCCTGGAGAAGCTAAGTCTTGCTAGTTCATGTTTGCTCATTATTTTCTTGAAAATGTTTCTCAGTATATGATGAGTTTAGTCCAGCTTGCTTATATGTGATTTTCATGCTTGCTGGAAGTTCTGGGGTGCAGAGTTGCGGCCCTCACATCGTGAGTCGGTGTGGGGGTTCTTGTAATCTCTGCGTGGATTATTTTTGATAGCATTTTAATACTGACCGCACAGACTCCTTGCTATCTTCTGACTATTTAGAGTTAGCAGGTCTCATTTGCTAAATCTGTTTTCATTTCTACGTTTGTGGTTTCCCCTTAACTCACCGTTATTATTTGTGGGGGGCTGTCTAAACTTTGGGGTATTTTCTCTGAGGCAAGTGAGGCTTTGTTTTCTCTCTAGGGGTAGCTAGTTTCTCAGGCTGTGAAGAGGCATCTAGGATTTTAGGAAACGCTCCACGGCTGCCTATAGTGTGTGTTGATAGGATCAGGGTTGTGGTCAGTACAGCTCCCACATCCCCAGAGCTTGTCCTTTTACTTAGCAGGTTAGTTTTAGTGATCCTTGCCATCAGGATCATAACACCTAACCATCTGGCTCCACGGCAAGGATCCAACCATTCTTCTCGGATGATAGCTGTCAAAACATAGCAAACTATTCCTATCAGTCTCTTTGACGAATAAATCCGTCCTCAAAACAGACCCTTCCTTATATACCATTGTGTCCAAAAATTGAACACGCTCTGTTGAATATGTTAAAGTGAAATCCAATTCAGAGAAAGTGCCATTAAGTTCTTCCTGGAATTCAAGCAACTCATTCTTATTGCCATCCCATACAACAAAAATGTCGTCGATGTAGCACCACCAGGCCCGGACATGGCACCAAAATTTGGAACTGTACACGTGCCGGTCCTCAAGTACCGCCATGTAGATGTTAGCATAAGTGGGGGCCACATTGGACCCCATGGTGGTACCCCTACGCTGCAGGTAGTAATCATCCCCAAAGAGGAAATAATTCCTCCTGAGGATGAACTCCAGCAGCGTGAGGATCAGCCATGCACAGTCCCGTCCCAAGCCCGAGCCCGATAGCACCACACCAACGGCCTCAAGGCCTCTGGCATGCTCAATAGAAGTATAGAGCGAGACGACATCAAAAGATGCCAATATGGTACCGGAAGACACAGACATTGTTCAATCTTACCCAGGAAATCATTCGTGTCCTGCACATAGGATTTAGCAGATATAGCAAATTCACGTAGGACCCTGTCCAGGAAAATGGCCACCTTGTTGAAAATGGAGCCCCTACCATACACTATAGGGCGCCCTGGTGGATTAAAATAATCCTTATGGATCTTAGGTAATATATATTAAAGGTCTAACCGGACACTTAACCACAAGATACTCTGAAAGTTTCAAATCAATTAGACCCTCAGAAAGGGCATCATTGACCAGAGACTGCAACTCCTCCTGAAATCGGGCCGTAGGATCACTAGACAATTTGCAGTAAACTTCCTCATCAGTTAGTTGTCGCATAATCTCTGCCTTGTATTTATCACTATCCATTACTACCACTGCCCCACCTTTGTCTGCGGCCTTGACAGTAATGGCAGTGTTTTTAGAGAGGCTGTCCACTGCCCTTTTCTCCTCAATTGTCAGATTATGTCGGACACGACTGTTAAACTTCTTTTTAAGATTTCCAAAGTCCCTCTCAACCAACTGTATATATATGCCTCTACAAAATGGTTATTAATAGGCGGTTGAAACTTGCTCTTATTGTACAGGCCCACCCCCTGCAGAGAGAAACCCGTCACAGGACTATCCATGTCATTAACACCATCTTTTTAATCAGAAAAAAATGAAGTGAGGCGACACCTTCTAAAAAAAGAAAATAAATCAATTTCCAAATCAAACCAATCGGGTAGATTGGTTGGACAAAACGACAGTCCCTTCTCCAACACTCTTAATTCTAGTTCAGTCAATACAATGGATGAGATATTTACCACCAATTTCTTTTCAGCTAGTTGTTGGTCCCCCATTTCTCCTCCATACTCTTCATTTTCATTGTAGTGTTGCGTGTCTGTCTCTGATTCTGTGGTGGTCTTTTTCCTTTTGTGTTTCCTACCTCCTCTCCGGGTCCTTCGCCCAGAATAGCACTCTCGACAGGGCCTCTCCCTAAAAAATGCATCGATGTTGAAGTACCCGCATTTGAATCATCAGTCGAGTCCGATTCACCTGTAGTAAAGTCAAATTGTTGGCTCCTCTCCATTGTCCGCTTCTTCCTCCGAGTCTGAAAAAATTCCTGTTCCTTTTATTTTTAAAGGAAGATGGTTGCTGTCCCGTCTGCCATGAAAAAACCCGGCCATTCTTATAGTCCTCAGTGTCACGGAACCATTTGGTCCTCTTCGTACCCTCAATATCTTTCCGAAATTTCAACAGGGTTTCCTCCAACACCATTTTACAGGAGCTTAAATCTTGTGCCGTCAATTGCATGGCTAACTGTTGTTCTAAATCTCCAATGTTCTTCTTAATAGTCTCTGCTTCCAGTTGTAGATATTCAATATAAAGAAGCATTAAATCAAAACAAAACTTGTTGGTTATAGACTCAAATTTAGTGCAGAATTGTGCATTGTCCGCCATCAACGTGGGGCGCAGATGGGGTCGCCACCACCGGGGTATCCTCCGTGCTTTATAGTACTCAATCAATGTTGTTGCATGCAATTCAAACGAGATTAATCTCCTCTTTTCATTCTCATATTTTCTCCTTAACATATCAGTTGAAGGAGTACTCAAAAATGCAGCATTAGTCTGTGCGCCTGAGATTATCCTTATGGCATCATCTTCGGTATAGGAAAAAGTAGCGGCAACATCCAGTTCACCCATATTTGGATTTAAAAAGGTTATAGCCATGTATCCAGTGCATGCCAGCCAGAGTCCAAAATCAGTCCAACAAAAAAGCAAATGGCCGACAGCACATGAGATACGTGGATGTACGTCCTAGTTCCACTGGACCCCCATGGAACATGTACATACCAGGTAAACAATGAAGGACAGCATCCAATCCAGGTGAAAGTGTTCAAAAATGGATTCCATTATTTGCCAAACTGCAACGTTTCAACCCACATCCGTCTGTCTGTCTCTCTGTCTGTAACGGATATTCATTGGTCGCGGTTTCTGTCTGTCATGGAATCCAAGTCGCTGATTGGTCTCGCCAGCTGCCTGTCATGGCTGCCACGACCAATCAGCGACGGCCATAGTCCGATTAGTCCCTCCCTACTTCCCCGCAGTCAGTGCCCGGCGCCCGCTCCATACTCCCTGCAGTCAGTGCCCGGCGCCCGCTCCATACTCCCCTCCAGTCACCGCTCACACAGGTTTAATGCCAGCGGTAACGGACCACGTTATGCTGCGGGTAACTCACTCCGTTACCGCCTCTATTAACCCTGTGTGACCAAGTTTTTACTATTGATGCTGCCCATGCAGCATCAATAGTAAAATGATCTAATGTTATAAATAATAAAAAATAAAGAATCATTATATACGCACCTTCCGCCGCCTCTCCCGCTCCTCACGACGCTCCGGTGACCGCTCCATGCAAGAGGCAGGTTCCGGTGCCAAGGATGGTATGCTCATCTATAATATAAAGCTCTGGCAAAAATTAAGAGAACACTGCAAAATTTTCAGTTTGCCTGATTTTTCTCTATATAGGTTTATTTTTAAGTAAAATGTAAATTGTTCCTTTACTCTATAAACTACTGACAGCATGTCTCCGAAGTTCCAAGCAATTAATTTTGTCTCTATTTTCTGAAAATGAGAAATGGGCAAAGTAACAAAAAAATGCATTGCTTGCAGACCTCAAATAATGCAAAAAAAAAGTTCGTAATCATTTAGAAACAACAATACTAATGTTTTAACTCAGGAAGAGTTCAGAAATCAATATTTTGTGGAATAACCATGATTTTTAATCACAGCTTTCATGCGTCTTGGCATGCTTTCCACCAGTCTTTCACACTGCTTTTGGGTGACCTTATGCCACTCCTAGTACAAAAATTTAAGCAGTTCTTCTTTGTTTGATGGCTTGTGGCTATCCATCTTCCTCTTGACTACATTCCAGAGGTTTTCAATGGGGTTCAGGTCTGATTTGGTGGTCCTTCATCCACACTTCGATTGACCTAGCTGTGTGGCATGGCGCATTGTCCTGCTGGAAAAAAACAGTCCTCAGAGTTGGGGAACATTGCCTGAGCAGAAGTAATCAACTGTTTTTCCAGGATAGTCTTGTATGCGGCTTGATTCATATGTCCTTCAAAAAGATTAACCTGCCCAATTCCTGGCTTACTGAAGCATCACCAGATCATCACCGATCCTTCACCAAATTTCACAGTGGGTGCAAGACACTGTGCCTTGTACGCCTCTCCAGGTCTCCGTCTAACCATTAGATGACCAGGTGTTGGGCAATGCTGAAAATTAGACTCATAAGAGAAGATTACCTTACTCCAGTCCTCTATGGTCCAATCCTTATGGTCTTTGGCAAACTTCAGCCTTGTTCTCCTTTGCTTCTCATTGATGAAAGGCTTTTTTCTAGCTTTATATGACTTGAGTCCTGCCTCTAGGAACCTGTTATGAACTGTTCTTGCCATGCACTTCACCCCAGCTGCCATTTTCCATTCCTTTTGTAGGTGACTTGATGTCATCCTGCGGTTGCTGAGTGACATTTGAATAAGAAGACGGTCTTCCCGGTCACTGGAGAGTCGTTTTCACCCTCTGCCAGTCTGTAGCTTTGTTGTCCCCAATGTCTGCTGCTTGACCTTGTTGTAATGGACAACTGTCTTAGAAATGTTAAGGATGGAGGCAACATGATGCTCAGTGTGTCCCTCTGCTAGTAAAGCCAGAATTGAACCCTTCTTTTCCTCACTCAAGACTTTTCTTTTCAACTCCTTTGGCTAAAAGTTATTTTCTCATTCCTATTACTTTTGGGATATTACTAGCACTAGTTTTGCCATCCAGCTTGTCCCATTGCAAGAGGATTGTGAACACCACAGCAGTGTTTTTTATACTTTCCTTCGTTAAATAAGATTTGGTTCAGGTGACCACCTAATCAGAAGCACATTAAGTAGAATGAGGTGTACTCTGGTTGGAATTCAACTGACACTGGAATGGAATGGCTGTCAGACATGTAGAGAAGCTGATTTTTATAAAACTGTGCAGTGGTGTCATAATTTTTGATAGAACTATATACGGTATATATTTTTTTTCTTCTAAGCTTTTTGTAACATTGAGCAAATATTAGTATAATAATTAATCACCTTACATGTAATACTTGATTCCTGCAACAGTCATATAGTCATTTCCAGCCAGTCCTTTTCTCTATCACATAACATTCATACCTTCTTGTTCCTGGTTCCTGCTATGCTGACTAACCTATTGTACAGCAGTAATTCTAATCCATGATTCTCTCACTTATATTGCTAATCATTGTGTAGTATGATGATCTCATTTTGCATGGGTTGTTTCCCAATCAATACTCCAGTGTAATGAGCTCATAATCTGTTGTTACTAGAAAGGCTTTTGATGTAACCGGATCATGTTTCCATACTAGTCATAATTTTATATAGAACATTTTACTTTGTTTTTGGTTAAAGTTTTTTTCCCATCTTATAAAGTAATAGCAAATTGCTAGAAGATGCCATCACTTTATAATCAGTGGAAGTCTGACCTATGTGCCATCCAATGATCTGTAGCATTATGGGGATGAAGCTCTATTTAAGCCCCAAGGGATCAAGTAAAATTATTCACCTTCAAACTTTCTGACTGCTGGGGGTTGCAATTTGTGGGGAACATTCAGCCCAAAATTCTACAGAAAAAGTCTAGTAGCAATGACCATTATACAGATTCTAGAAGGCACCATTGGCAGAAGAGGAGTAGAAGGAACCAGAGGAATGTGGTGGGTCGGAATTGCTGAGTTTGTTATTTTTACATTTTTGTAGAAGTAATAAGAAATACATTTTCTTGTAAAATCCCTTTCATTGATCACCTGCTATAAACCTTTGGAGATGCACTCCATTTACCCTCCACTACCATAGAGTGATAGTGATATTCCCATTCATTCTCTTCATGCTTTATGCCACCAAGAAAATGAAGATTAAACCATTCACTGCCTAGGCCACAAGTGTTGTAGCCATTAACTCCTTTACCATAGAATTCTGTTTATGAAACCCATGAGATGTCTCAAATAAATGTATCCCAATGGTTCAGAATACACTTTTTTTCAGTAATCATAGACACACATATCTTAAGTCCACTGTCATGATCTCTGCAGGCAGAGATCATAGCAAGCCTATAGAGGGACAAGCTCTCGGAAGATGGAACTATACTGACCATGAACTAAGCCTGCCGCGCAACTAGAAATAGCCAGGTAGCATTTCCTATTTATCGCTAGATGCCCAGCTCTGGCCTAAGACCTAAATAGCTAGCAGAGGGAAATAAAAGACCTGGCTCACCTCTAGAGAAATATTCCACAGAAGACAGTAGCCCCCCACATATAATGACGGTGAGTTCAGATGAAACAACAAACGCAGCAGGAAAATAGTCTTAGCAAATTTGAGGTCCGCTTACTAGATAGCAGAAGACAGATAGTATACTTTCATGGTCAGCAGAAAAACACTAACAAAACACCATCCAGAGATTACCTTAAACTCTGGCATTAACTCATAACGCCAGAGTAGCAATCCCTGATCAACGAGAGCTTTCCAGACACAGTAACAAAACTTCAGCTGTGAACTGGAACAAATAGGCAAAACAAAACATGGACAAAAGTCCAACTTATCTAGTAGTAGTCTAGAAGCAGGAACAAGCACTGAGAGGCATCAGATAACATTGTTGACCGGCAAGAAACCACCAGAGAAATGAGCTTAAATAGCGACACCCACTACTGATGGAACCAGGTGAAACAGGAAAGAGGATGACAAGTCCAATTCCACAAGCGGCCACCGGGGGAGCCCAGAATCCAAATTCACAACAGTACCCCCCCCTCAAGGAGGGGGCACCGAACCCTCACCAGATCCACCAGGGCGACCAGGATGAGCCCTATGGAAGGCACGAACAAGATCAGAAGCATGAACATCAGATGCATTGACCCAAGAATTATCCTCCTGGCCGTAACCCTTCCAGTTGACCAGATACTGGAGTTTCCGTCTGGAAACACGAGAGTCCAAAATTTTCTCCACAACGTACTCCAACTCACCCTCAACCAACACCGGAGCAGGAGGCTCAACTGAAGGTACAACAGGTACCTCATACCTGCGCAATAACGACCGATGAAAAACGTTATGAATGGAAAAGGACGCAGGGAGGTCCAAACGGAAAGAAACAGGATTAAGAATCTCCAATATTCTATAAGGGCCGATGAACCGAGGCTTAAACTTAGGAGAAGAGACCCTCATAGGGACAAAACGAGAAGACAACCACACTAAATCTCCAACACAAAGCCGAGAACCAACACGACGATGACGGTTGGCAAAACGCTGAGTCTTCTCCTGGGACAACTTCAAATTGTCCATAACCTGCCCCCAGATGTGATGCAATCTCTCCACCACCGCATCCACTCCAGGACAATCCGAGGATTCCACCTGACCGGAGGAAAATCGAGGGTGAAACCCCGAATTACAGAAAAACGGGGACACCAAGGTGGAAGAGCTGGCCCGATTATTGAGGGCGAACTCTGCCAATGGCAAAAAAGCAACCCAATCATCCTGGTCAGCAGAGACAAAACACCTCAGATATGTCTCAAGGGTCTGATTAGTCCGCTCGGTCTGGCCATTAGTCTGAGGGTGAAAAGCAGATGAAAAAGACAAATCTATGCCCATCCTAGCACAGAATGCCCGCCAAAATCTAGACACAAATTGGGTACCTCTGTCAGAAACAATATTCTCAGGAATACCGTGCAATCGGACAACATTCTGAAAAAACAGAGGAACCAACTCAGAAGAAGAAGGCAACTTGGGCAGAGGAACCAAATGGACCATTTTAGAGAAACGGTCACAGACCACCCAGATGACAGACATCTTCTGGGAAACAGGCAGATCTGAAATAAAATCCATCGAGATGTGTGTCCAAGGCCTCTTGGGAATAGGCAAGGGCAACAGCAGTCCGCTAGCCCGAGAACTACAAGACTTGGCCCGAGCACAAACGTCACATGACTGCACAAAGACTCGCACATCTCGTGACAGGGAAGGCCACCAGAAGGATCTTGCCACCAAATCCCTGGTACCAAAAATTCCGGGATGACCTGCCAATGCAGAAGAATGTACCTCAGAGATGACTCTGCTGGTCCAATCATCCGGAACAAACAGTCTATCAGGCGGACAACGATCCGGTCTATCCGCCTGAAACTCTTGCAAGGACCGCCGCAGATCAGGAGAAACGGCCGACAAAATTACTCCCTCCCTAAGGATACCTGTGGGTTCAGAATTACCAGGAGAGTCCGGGTCAAAACTCCTAGAAAGGGCATCTGCCTTAACATTCTTAGAACCCGGTAGGTATGACACCACAAAATTAAAGCGAGAAAAAAATAAAGACCAGCGCGCCTGTCTAGGATTCAGGCGTCTGGCAGTCTCAAGATAAATCAAATTTTTGTGGTCAGTCAATACCACCACCTGATGCCTAGCCCCCTCGAGCCAATGGCGCCACTCCTCAAACGCCCACTTCATGGCCAAAAGCTCCCGATTCCCAACATCATAATTCCGCTCTGCGGGCGAAAATTTGCGAGAAAAGAAGGCACAAGGCCTAATGACGGAGCAGTCGGAACCTTTCTGCGACAACACTGCCCCAGCTCCGATCTCCGAAGCGTCAACCTCAACCTGAAAAGGCAGATTCACATCAGGCTGACGCAACACAGGGGCAGAGGCAAAACGGCGCTTAAGCTCCTGAAAGGCCTCTACAGCATGAGGGGACCAATTAGCAACATCAGCGCCTTGTCTGGTCAAATCAGTCAGTGGTTTAACGACATCCGAAAAACCAGCAATAAATCGGCGGTAAAAGTTGGCAAAGCCCAAAAATCTCTGAAGACCCTTAAGAGAGGAGGGCTGAGTCCAGTCACAAATAGCTTGCACCTTGACGGGATCCATCTCAATGGAAGAGGGAGAAAAAATATACCCCAAAAAGGAAATTTTCTGGACCCCAAAAACGCACTTAGACCCCTTCACACATAAAGAATTAGACCGCAGAACCTGAAAAACTCTCCTGACCTGCTGGACATGAGAGTCCCAGTCATCAGAAAAAATCAGAATATCATCCAGATATATTATCATAAATTTATCCAGAAAATCGCGGAAAATATCATGCATAAAAGACTGGAAAACTGAAGGGGCATTAGAAAGACCAAAAGGCATGACCAAATACTCAAAGTGGCCCTCGGGCGTATTAAATGCGGTCTTCCACTCATCCCCCTGCCTGATCCGCACCAAATTATACGCCCCACGAAGATCAATTTTAGAGAACCACTTAGCACCCTCTATACGAGCAAACAAATCAGTAAGCAATGGCAATGGGTATTGATACTTAACAGTGATCTTATTCAGAAGCCGATAATCAATACATGGTCTCAAAGAGCCGTCTTTTTTTGAGACAAAGAAAAACCCAGCTCCCAAGGGAGAAGAAGATGGACGAATATGTCCCTTTTCCAAAGACTCCTTTATATATTCCCGCATAGCAGCATGTTCCGGCACAGACAAATTAAACAAACGACCCTTTGGATATTTACAACCCGGTATCAAATCTATGGCACAATCGCACTCACGGTGCGGAGGTAACGACCCAAGCTTGGGTTCGTCAAAGACGTCTTGATAATCAGAGAGGAACTCAGGGACTTCAGAGGGAATGGACGACGAAATAGAAACCAAAGGTAAGTCCCCATGAATACCCTTACATCCCCAGCTCAACACAGACATTGCTCTCCAGTCCAAGACTGGGTTGTGAGACTGCAACCATGGCAATCCCAGTACCAAATCGTCATGTAAATTATACAGCACCAGGAAACGAATAATCTCCTGGTGATCCGGATTGATACGCATGGTTACTTGTGTCCAGTATTGTGGTTTATTATTAGCCAATGGGGTGGAGTCAATCCCCTTCAGAGGAATAAGAGTCTCCAAAGGCTCTAAATCAAAACCACAACGATTGGCAAAGGACCAATCCATAAGACTCAGAGCGGCGCCAGAGTCAACATAGGCGTCCGTGGCAATGGATGACAAAGAGCAAATCAGGGTTACAGACAAAATAAACTTAGACTGAATGGTGCCAATGGAAACAGACTTATCAAGCTTCTTTGTACGCCTAGAGCATGCTGATATAACATGA
Source organism: Ranitomeya variabilis (assembly GCF_051348905.1). Classification (NCBI taxonomy): domain Eukaryota; kingdom Metazoa; phylum Chordata; class Amphibia; order Anura; family Dendrobatidae; genus Ranitomeya; species Ranitomeya variabilis. The sequence continues at coordinate 498,425,876 of NC_135237.1, read as the reverse complement.
GTAGAATCCCCACAATAGAAACACAATCCATTCTTCCGTCTAAAATTCTGTCGCTCGCTCCTGGACAGAATTCTATCACACTGCATACTTTCTGGCGTCTTTTCCATAGACACCGCCAGATGGTGCACCGGTTTGCGCTCCCGCAGACGCCTATCAATCTGAATAGCCATTGTCATGGACTCATTCAGACCTGCAGGCACAGGGAACCCCACCATAACATCCTTAACGGCATCAGAGAGACCTTCTCTGAAAGTTGCCGCCAAGGCGCACTCATTCCACTGAGTAAGCACAGACCATTTACGGAATTTTTGGCAGAAAACTTCAGCTTCGTCTTGCCCCTGAGATAGTGCCATCAAAGTTTTTTCTGCCTGAAGTTCCAAATGAGGTTCCTCATAAAGCAAGCCCAAGGCCAGAAAAAACGCATCCACATCGCGTAACGCAGGATCCCCTGCTGGCAATGAGAAGGCCCAATCTTGAGGGTCCCCCCTGAGCAAGGAAATCACAATCCTAACCTGCTGAGCAGGGTCTCCAGCAGAACGAGACTTCAGGGACAAATAAAGCTTACAATTATTTCGGAAATTCTGGAAGCTAGCTCTATTCCCTGTGAAGAACTCCGGCAAAGGAATTCTCGGCTCAGATACCGGAGCATGTACCACAAAATCTTGTAAATTTTGTACTTTCGTGATGAGATTATTCAAACCCGCAGTTACACTCTGGAGATCCATTATTGTCAGGTGCACACAGAGCCATACAGAGATTAGGAGGAGAGAGAGAAAAAAGACTGCAGCAAGGCAGACTGGAGGAAAAAAAAAAAAAAAAAATTCCAGCAGACTTCTTATAACTCTCCTTTCTCAACCTGGGTCTTTAACACTTTATTGGCCGGTCAAAACTGTCATGATCTCTGCAGGCAGAGATCATAGCAAGCCTATAGAGGGACAAGCTCTCGGAAGATGGAACTATACTGACCATGAACTAAGCCTGCCGCGCAACTAGAAATAGCCAGGTAGCATTTCCTATTTATCGCTAGATGCCCAGCTCTGGCCTAAGACCTAAATAGCTAGCAGAGGGAAATAAAAGACCTGGCTCACCTCTAGAGAAATATTCCACAGAAGACAGTAGCCCCCCACATATAATGACGGTGAGTTCAGATGAAACAACAAACGCAGCAGGAAAATAGTCTTAGCAAATTTGAGGTCCGCTTACTAGATAGCAGAAGACAGATAGTATACTTTCATGGTCAGCAGAAAAACACTAACAAAACACCATCCAGAGATTACCTTAAACTCTGGCATTAACTCATAACGCCAGAGTAGCAATCCCTGATCAACGAGAGCTTTCCAGACACAGTAACAAAACTTCAGCTGTGAACTGGAACAAATAGGCAAAACAAAACATGGACAAAAGTCCAACTTATCTAGTAGTAGTCTAGAAGCAGGAACAAGCACTGAGAGGCATCAGATAACATTGTTGACCGGCAAGAAACCACCAGAGAAATGAGCTTAAATAGCGACACCCACTACTGATGGAACCAGGTGAAACAGGAAAGAGGATGACAAGTCCAATTCCACAAGCGGCCACCGGGGGAGCCCAGAATCCAAATTCACAACAGTCCACATAGCAGATGTTTGAAAACTTGGATATTTTTTAATTAACATTTTTTGCAAAAGTAATTATTATTTTTGTTTATTTATACACTGAGGCAAGGACTTAGACTTGTTTGCAATCTACAGTGGGATAAATAAGTATTTGATCCCTTGCTGATTTTGTAAGTTTGCCCACTGACAAAGACATGAACAGTCTATAACTTTAAGGACAGGTTAATATTTAAATTGAGAGACAGAATATCAAAAATAACATCCAGAAAATCACATTGTATAAATTATATAAATGTATTTACATTTTGCAGTGAGAAATAAGTATTTCATCCCTCTGACAAACAAGACTTAATAACTTGATGGCAAAACCCTTGTTGGCAAGCACAGCCGTCAGACGTTTTTTGTAGTTGATGATGAGGTTTGCGCACATGTCAGGAAGAATTTTGGTCCATTCCTCTTTGCAGATCATCTCTAAATCATTAAGATTTTAAGGCCGTCGCTTGGCAACTCGGAGCTTCAACTCCCTTCATAAGTCTTCTATGGGATTAAGGTCTGGAGACTGGCTAGACCACTTCATGACCTTAATGTGCTTCTTTTTGAGCCACTCCTTTGTTGCCTTGGATGTATGTTTTCGGTCATTGTCTTGCTGATAGACCCAGCCACAACCCATTTTTAATGTCCTGGTGGAGGGAAGGATGTTGTCACTCAGGATTTTACGGTACATGGCTCCATCCATTCTCCCATTGATGCGGTAAAGTAGTCCTGTGCCCTTAGCAGAGAAACACCTCCAAAACATAATGTTTTCACCTCCATGCTTCACAGTGGGGACGGTGTTCTTTGGGTCATAGGCAGCATTTCTCATCCTCCAAACACGGCGAGTTGAGATAATGCCAAAGACCTCAATTTTTGTCTCATCTGACCACAGCACCTTCTCCCAATCACTCACAGAATCATCCAGATGTCATTGGCAAACTTCACATGGGCCTGCACATGTGCCTTCTTGAGCAGGAGGACCTTGAGGGCACTGCAGGATTTTAAACATTTACGGCCTAATGTGTTACCAATGGTTTTCTTGGTGACTGTGGTCCCAGCTGCCTTGAGATCATTAACAAGTCCCCCCATGTAGTTTTAGACTGATCTCTCACCTTCCTCAAGATCAAGGATACCTCACGAGGTGAGATTTTGCATGGTGCCCCAGATCGATGTCGATTGACAGTCATTTTGTATTTCTTCCATTTTCTTACTATTGCACCAACAGTTGTCTCCTTCTCACCCAGAGTCTTACTTATGGTTTTGTAGCCCATTCCAGCTTTGTGCAGGTCTATGTTCTTGTCCCTGACATCCTTATAAAGCTCTTTGGACTTGCGCCTGTTGTAGAGGCTAGAGTCTGACTGATTAATTGAGTCTGCGGACAGGAGTCTTTTATAAAGGTGACTATGTAAGACAACTGTCTTTAATGCAGGTAACGAGTGGATTAGGAGCATCTAACTTGTCTGTAGGAGCCAGAACTCTTAATGGTTGGTAGCGGATCAAATACTTATTTCTCACTGCAAAATTCAAATAAATTTATACAAGTTTTGCAATGTGATTTTCTGGATTTTATTTTTGATACTCTATCTCTCAATGTTAAAAAATAAACTACCCATAAAATTATAGACTGTTCATGCCTTTGTCAGTGGGCAAACTTAGAAAATCAGCAAGGGTTCAAATACTTATTTCCCCCGCTGTATATGTTTCCTACATATTTTTCCAACCATTAGAGCCTGTAAATTGCTAACTGGTCATCATGACTAATGACATCCAGGAGCAGTCCAATTTTCACGGACTGTCAGAATTGAGAAGGTGGATAAACTTTTTTTTTATTTCCATGTACAAGAATAATTGATGCCACTTTGATCAAATTCTGATCAAAGTCTGATTAGAATAATCGGACCGGTTTTCTTTGGCGTTGATAAATTGGTCTTGTCCAAAAATTGCGGATGTGACTGGCTCTATATTCAGCTCCATGGACTTGTCCACTGAGCAGATGCGTGCAGAAGTTGGCTACCAATTTCATGCACTTTCCTGGGATGAGCAGACCTGTGGATGTTCAAGTTCATCGGGTTCGGTTGAACTGTAGTCTAAAGTTCCATTCGGGTATCCGAACTTGACATGAACTTGACCCCAAACCTAAACCCAATAGAAGTCAATGGGGACCCAAACTTTGGTGCTGTAAAATGGCAGTAAAATGGTCATAGTAAGGGCTATGGGGCTGTAAAATTAAGCAAACTGGTGGTAATAGCAGGAAAAAGACTAATATAACATAGAAGAAAAAAATATAAAAAATAATAATCTTGACCCAGGAGGCAAACGTGCAAGTGGAGGAGGAGGTTGAGGAGGAGATGGACATGGGGGTATAGGTGGAAGAGGCAGAGGAGGAAATAACCAACACTGTTTTTGTTGTTTTTTTTGTTTGTTTTTTTTGGAGGGAGTACTTTGCAAAACAGCCTCTGTGGGGGTATTCTACAAAACAACCACTTTGGGGGTACTATGAAAACAGCTGCTGTGACTGTACTCTGCAAAACAGCCTAGTTGGAGGAACTCTGAAAACAGGCTCTGTGGGAGCACTCTACATACAGGCAATGTAATAATCTGCTGGCCACTCTCTCTCTGTACACAGCAATACTCTGCAATCTTTGGGGTGCAAAAAATGAGGAGAGCATCAAATAGGGAACATGGCCGTTGTGCTGCTGGTGATGGTGGTGTAGCTTCTACATGGAGAGGATGTGGTTGATCTAAGCCTGCTACAAGCCCAAAAGAAACACCTTTCCCTGGTGCACATAAACAAAAGGACATTCTGCGTAATTTCATAGGCCCGAGTACCGCTGGATGAATGGTGAGGGCAGAACAAGTAGAGGTGGTTTTAGATTGGTTGCCTGAGAGTACCTTCATTTCCTTTGATTTGTCCTCCACCCGGTCCACTGCCGAAAGCCCAGATTTTACACTTGAGGCCCATGGGCATCTGTCTTCCAGCCCGTTATAAATCAGGCTAGCAATCTGAGCCTCAAATTGTGCAGCAGTCACTTCTGCTTTTTGTTGACTCTGCTCGCTGTGGTTCCATCTGGCCCTGCCCCACAAATGGAAGAGATTGAGCGCACTGATGCCCAAACAACCGATGTGGAAATATCCTAACCTGTAATATCATATTTGATATGATGTGTACTGTAAAAGGAATATGATACCAGGGACGTAACTTCAGCCCAGAATACGCTAAAAGCGTTTCTCTTCTTCCCTGGTTTAATAGTCTGTGCCAGCACATATTGATTGATGACTTAGTAAGAGAGAACACATTGAAATAGTAACTCCATTCTGTATATATGAGCTCAATATTGCTGTAAAAGGCATCGGTAATGATGGGATGCACAAGAGTCATGATATAAAGGAAACACTGATTTTAGCCTGACTCAGTAGAAATGATTACACCTCCTTTCCAATTCATTCCTACATTTAGACACTTGCTTTATTTTAGTTACCAACAATTGTGTTGGTAAATAAGAGACATTTCGTTCCCACCCCGGGTTCCGAAAGATTGCAACCAGAAATGCTTATTTGTGGGCCAAGTTTGTGTGAACACCATACTTTTGATGCCTCAAATTTGTCAAGATGATTTCCCAAAAATTGCAATAATCCTAGCAAATTCGAGACACTTGGCAACCATGCTTTATTCATTATATCAATATACAATATTTATCATTTCAAATATGAAATGGGAGAAGCAGTCGCTGTATCTATAAGTGGGCTTGTTCACACGATCGTACTTTTGGTCCGAGTGCTCTCCATAAGTGGAACGTGCTGCACTCGGACCAATGTTATTCAATGAGAGTGCAAATGAGTGATTTTTTCACTGACCAAATCTGTGTGTGAAAAAAATCACAGCACGAGTATGTGATAATTTCTTCCATAAATCAGAAGAGTCTCGAGCATTCAATGCTATGAGATGCCATATGGAGCCACAATAAAGCATCCGATATTTATGGATACAATGCAATTCTGTAACATAGGAAATTGTAAATGGTCTTGTAAATTATTAATAATTGCTGCTATAAAAAAAAAAAAAGAGATTGCACACGGACTGCCCAGTGAAAAAAAAAATTGTTTGAGTTTTCTGGATTAAACTCTGAACGATTTTTTATATGCTCATGTGAACCTTTAAAGCATATCTCTGATTTTCACCCTTTGGGGCATGTTCACACAAGTGTATAAAAAATCAGAGTTTCATCCAGAAAAGAGGGACGATTTTTTTTCTCTCTTGTCATCCATGTACAGTCCGATTTTTACAGCAGCAGATATTAATCATTTATAAGACCGTTTACCGTTTCCAATGTTACTGAATCACAATGTATCTGTAAAAATCAGCAGTTTACAGAACAGCAATTGCTGTGCCAGTGCAAAGACAGGACTTCAGAGTCTCGGCACGGTGATATTATTGTGCTGCACCGGGTCTTTCATGTCCTGTCCGTGAGATGACAGCATGTTGGTCTGCTCACACTTTGCGGGGTGGACTCGTTAGGAACCTGGTTTGGGTGCTAATAGGAAGGTTTTTTAATTTTATTTAGAATGTGTGGTGGGATTGTGGGGGCATTACAAAGTTTCTTGCCCCCTCATACTTTGTAGGTGTAAGGAGCAGGACAAAAAAGACCGGACTGGGTGTACCTTCTCTGTGACGGATCCGGAACTGTCTGTGCTGTGACCTATGTTGTACGGGGGAAAACTTACTCAGTGACAGGGGGCATGGCTAAGCTTAAAAAGCTGCAGCGCTCGGCAAACCAGTTAGACTTGGCAGGAACACGCGGCACACAGACAGATAGTTTTGGTGCTCCATCCCCTGAGCGTCCAGACGGAGCAGGCCCACACCACAGGGGCCCAATATCCTCACACAGAGACTGTTGACAGAGTCTTGTTAAGTGCCCGCTGGCACCCGTGACTGGGAGTGATAAAATCCCCAGTCAGAGATTAGACGCGCGTGCGCTGAGACAGAGAACCCGGGTGACCTGCCGTGAACTGTATCCTGATTCACCCGTATACAGATGCCGACAGGGCCGGACTGGGACTAAAATTCAGCCCTGGCATTTGAAGTTACACAGGCCCACTTGTCACATGGTGACTGTATAATATCTTTGTACACTTGTAGGGTACAAGAAGTGAGGGGAGTGTAACATGACTATATAACATATAATTACTGCTGTATCCAGCATTACAGCTCAGTCCATATTATTGCTTTTAGTTGCAGTACCAAGAAAAGCCGCTACTTTACCTACATAACTGGATCTCGTAGATAATGAAGGGATGAGACAATCAAAGGCTATGGAACCTCATTCTGATGCTCCATAAACTTTGCCTACAGCCACTTTTCGTTCCGCTGCGCAGCACGAGACCCGGTGACTCTGAAAAGCGGTGACATCAGTAACGTCACCGCTCTTTAGATATTCCGGGTCTTGCGCTGAGCTCGGCGACTGTGAAGAGCGGTACTGTTACTACCGTCACCGCTCTTCAGAGTCGCTGGGTCTCGCCAGGTCTGGGCTAGTAATGGGGGTGTCTGATAGACACCACTCCATTACTTACACCGGGGATTGAGAGCAGCTGACATTACGCAGCTGACCTCAACCCTAAAAATCATTACACATACCAGAATTAAATGCTTTGGCGGCTGGGAAAAGCAGTAGAGTTAGCGCTATTCCCAGGCGTTGGGCGCTAACTACAACTGTCATCATCCTTGCCTCATCTCCCTGCGAAGCATTTCTGCTGTATTTATATGCGCTGATCTCAGGCCGCTAAACTAGTGTGATCGACAATAGTGAAGTCGTTCACTTTTTTCCCGGCCTCTTTACACCAACTGAGAAAGAATAAAGGAAACAGAACAATCACTATTAGATCAATTTGTCCCCATACAGTATCATGTTATCAGCAGCACAACTACAGTTTACACCGGTGATGTGCTGCTGAGAACAAGGATTTCTGTTCCCACATAAACAATCAAATCACTCGATGAATAGGCAGCATTTTGCTTGTTTAGTATAATACACCCCATAGTCCTCCATATATTATAATGTGCACCTCAGTCCTCTATATAGTATAATACACTCCTCAGTCCTCCATATAGTATAATACACTCCTCAGTTCTCTATATAGTATAATACACTCCTCAGTCCTCCATATAGTATAATACACTCCTCAGTCCTCAATATAGTATAATACACTCCTCATAGTTCTCCATATATTAAAACACACTGCTCAGTCCTCCATATAGTATAATACACTCCTCAGTCCTCCATATAGTATAATGTACTGCCACAGTCCTTCAAATAGTATAATACACTCCTCATAGTGCTCCATATAGTATAATGCACCGCCATTGTCATCCATGTAGTACAATTCACTTCCCATAGTATAATGCACCCCATAGTTCTTCATATAGTATAATGTATTCCCCATAGTCCTCGAAACAGTATAATGCAGCCCACATATAGTATAATGATGCTACCCCAGAGTCTAATGCAGCCACCCCACCGAATATATTGTAGCCCCCTGAGTATAATGTAACCTGTCATGATTCCCAATGGCAGGGACGCGGGCAAAAACGGACTAGCTCTAGGAAGATATACCAGGTAACCGCGATGCTGAACCTAACACGCAAATAAAAGCAGCCAGGGGGTGTGCCTATGTTTTATCCCTAGACACCTCGCGCCAGCCGGAGATCTAGCTGCCCCTAGAAGAGGAATACACAGACCTGGCTTGCCTCCAGGGAAACCCCAAAAGTTATAGTAGCCCCCCACATATAATAACGGTTAGGCAAGAGGAAAACACAAACGCAGTATGAATATAGATTCAGCAAAGTGAGGCCTAGGGTTGAGCGACTTTCATTTTTTTAAGATCGAGTAGGGTTTTGGGAAACCCGATTTTGTCCAGAGTCGAGTCGAGTGCAGTCGGCCGATTATCGCTAAAAGTCGGGGATCGACCGAAACACGAAACCCAATGCAAGTCAATGGGGAAGCATAGTCGGCAGTGAGTGGAGGCCAGGAAAACACCTACAGTGCCCATTTTAATGCCAAAAACATCCATTCTTGTTTCTGAAGCTTGCCAATCTTAATTAACTGTATAATAATAGTTGGGCATAGGGAATTGGGGGAAAGTTGTGGGGGGAGTAGGGCTGGCTCAAGTTTTTCGTGGGCCCAGGAAATGCGGACTACGTCACGGCGGTGTTGCAGGGAAAGGTAAGTATTTAAAAGTTGCAAGTGCTGTGATCCTGAGCAAGCAGGGGGGGCCCACTCGTTCGCATTGCCACTGGCACAGGGCCCCTCAAAGTACGGCGGTGTGTTTGCATGGCGGGGGCGCCTCCCACCAGCAGCGACACTTTTGCGTACTCTGAGGGGCCCTGTGCCAGTGACGTCGCCAACGAGTATGCCCCCCCACCTGATGAAGGAACCTGCACTTTCATCTGCACCTTCCTCTTTGTCCCTGTGTAAGGTGGTATAACATGCGGGAAGGGGAACCTTACTTTCAGCAGGGACAGATTCTGGCTGTGTAGAGTACAAGGGGAATGTAGTGGTCTAGGTCAATGTACCAGCAGACTCATTTAGCAGTGGCTGGGCAATGGGCAGGATGAGGAGGAAACAGATATAGGGCCAAAGAATAAAGTAGGCTACATGCAGTTCAAAATTGGTAACAGGACTAAACAGGCGGCATTGCTTTGTTCAGTGGAGTAGCAAACCCAAGAGCAGCAGACACTGTTTCAAGGGCCTAACCACACTAGTAGGCCAAATGCAGTTTAATATCTGATAGTATAGGGCGAAAGCCAGAATGTGGAAGCTCAGCTTTGTTCAGTTGAGGACAACACCAGGGAGGGGCAGACACCTTTAGTAGGCCGGAAAAGCCTATTGCATTTTTTAAAATGGTAATTTGGAGCAGAAGGTTGAAGCTCAGCTTTATTTAGTTGAGGGCAACACCAGGGAGGGGCAGAAGCCGTTAGTAGGCCCTAACCACCATTTTTTTTTTTTTTAAAACCACTTAATGAGAGCCGGAAGGTTGAAGCTCAGCTTTATTTAGTTGAGGACAACACCAGGGAGGGGCAGAAGCCGTTAGTAGGCCCTAACCACCATTTTTTTTTTAAAACCACATAATGAGAGCCGGAAGGTTGAAGCTCAGCTTTATTTAGTTGAGGACAACACCAGGGAGGGGCAGAAGCCGTTAGTAGGCCCTAACCACCATTTTTTTTTTTAAACCACATAATGAGAGCCGGAAGGTTGAAGCTCAGCTTTATTTAGTTGAGGACAACACCAGGGAGGGGCAGAAGCCGTTAGTAGGCCCTAACCACCATTTTTTTTTTTAAAACCACATAATGAGAGCCGGAAGGTTGAAGCTCAGCTTTATTTAGTTGAGGACAACACCAGGGAGGGGCAGAAGCCGTTAGTAGGCCCTAACCACCATTTTTTTTTTAAAACCACTTAATGAGAGCCGGAAGGTTGAAGCTCAGCTTTATTTAGTTGAGGACAACACCAGGGAGGGGCAGAAGCCGTTAGTAGGCCCTAACCACCATTTTTTTTTTAAAACCACTTAATGAGAGCCGGAAGGTTGAAGCTCAGCTTTATTTAGTTGAGGACAACACCAGGGAGGGGCAGAAGCCGTTAGTAGGCCCTAACCACCATTTTTTTTTTAAAACCACTTAATGAGAGCCGGAAGGTTGAAGCTCAGCTTTATTTAGTTGAGGACAACACCAGGGAGGGGCAGAAGCCGTTAGTAGGCCCTAACCACCATTTTTTTTTTTAAAACCACATAATGAGAGCCGGAAGGTTGAAGCTCAGCTTTATTTAGTTGAGGACAACACCAGGGAGGGGCAGAAGCCGTTAGTAGGCCCTAACCACCATTTTTTTTTTAAAACCACTTAATGAGAGCCGGAAGGTTGAAGCTCAGCTTTATTTAGTTGAGGACAACACCAGGGAGGGGCAGAAGCCGTTAGTAGGCCCTAACCACCATTTTTTTTTTAAAACCACTTAATGAGAGCCGGAAGGTTGAAGCTCAGCTTTATTTAGTTGAGGACAACACCAGGGAGGGGCAGAAGCCGTTAGTAGGCCCTAACCACCATTTTTTTTTTAAAACCACTTAATGAGAGCCGGAAGGTTGAAGCTCAGCTTTATTTAGTTGAGGACAACACCAGGGAGGGGCAGAAGCCGTTAGTAGGCCCTAACCACCATTTTTTTTTTTAAAACCACATAATGAGAGCCGGAAGGTTGAAGCTCAGCTTTATTTAGTTGAGGACAACACCAGGGAGGGGCAGAAGCCGTTAGTAGGCCCTAACCACCATTTTTTTTTTTTTTAAAACCACTTAATGAGAGCCGGAAGGTTGAAGCTCAGCTTTATTTAGTTGAGGACAACACCAGGGAGGGGCAGAAGCCGTTAGTAGGCCCTAACCACCATTTTTTTTTTAAAACCACTTAATGAGAGCCGGAAGGTTGAAGCTCAGCTTTATTTAGTTGAGGACAACACCAGGGAGGGGCAGAAGCCGTTAGTAGGCCCTAACCACCATTTTTTTTTTTTTTAAAACCACTTAATGAGAGCCGGAAGGTTGAAGCTCAGCTTTATTTAGTTGAGGACAACACCAGGGAGGGGCAGAAGCCGTTAGTAGGCCCTAACCACCATTTTTTTTTAAAAACCACTTAATGAGAGCCGGAAGGTTGAAGCTCAGCTTTATTTAGTTGAGGACAACACCAGGCAGGGGCACACAGACAGACTCCTTTAGTAGGCCTGAAAAGCCTATTGCATTTTTCAAAATGGTAATTTGGAGCAGAAGGTTGAAGCTCAGCTTTATTTAGTTGAGGGCAACACCAGGGAGGGGCAGAAGCCGTTAGTAGGCCCTAACCAAAGTTGAAGGCCAAATGCAGTTTAATTTCTGATACTATAGGCCGAAAGCCAGAAGGTGGAAGTTCCGATTTAGACAGTGGAGGACAATTTGAATTAGGGACTGCAGACAGACTTAGTAGGCTGTCCCCTGTGGACCATGCATCCACCACATTAACCCATTGCGCCGTAATGGACACGTAATCTTCCGTGGCCATGCCTACAGGTCCATGCGTCTGTTGTCAGGTGCACCTTTGTACTCACAGATTGCCAGAGTGCATGGACAATGCGGTCTTCTACATGCTGGTGGAGGGTTGGGATGGCTTTTCTCGCAAAAGAAGTGTCGACTGGTTAGCTTGTAGCGTGGTACAGCGTAGTCCATCATGGCCTTATTAATAGTAAATAAAATATATAACTAGGCTCTATGAACTTTTAAATAGGTTCCAGGGGTACACGGGCAGCATTGGTGTGGTCAGTGGAGGAGTATTGCAAGTAGGGGCTGCAGACAGGCTATCAAAGGCCTAAAATAACAAACAGTAGGCAGTCATGGCAGTTTTACATCGGTTACATGGATACACAGGCAGGCACTCCAGGCAGCATTGTGCTCAGTGGAGGAGTATTGCAAGTAGGGGCCGCAGACAGGCTATCAAAGGCCTAAAATAACAAACAGTAGGCAGTCATGGCAGTTTTACATCGGTTACATGGATACACAGGCAGGCACTCCAGGCAGCATTGTGGTCAGTGGAGGAGTATTGCAAGTAGGGGCCGCAGACAGGCTATCAAAGGCCTAAAATAACAAACAGTAGGCAGTCATGGCAGTTTTACATCGGTTACATGGATACACAGGCAGCTAGGTGGTGAGTGGAGGAGTATTTAAAGTAAGGACCGCAGACAGGCTATCAAAGGCCTAACATAACAAACAATAGGCTCATGGCAGTTTTACAGCGGTTACATGGATAGACGGGCAGGCAGCTTGGTGGTGAGTGGAGGAGTATTTAAAGTAGGGACCGCAGACAGGCTGTCAAAGGCCTAACATAACAAACAATAGGCTCATGGCAGTTTTACAGCGGTTACATGGATACACGGGCAGGCAGCTTGGTGGTGAGTGGAGGAGTATTTAAAGTATGGACCGCAGACAGGCTTCGAAGGCCTAACACAATAAAATGGGCTGGCTGTAGGCACTTTAAAATTGGTTCCAGGGGTACACGGGCAGCAGTGGTCTGGTCAGTGGAGGCCTAGTGGAAGGAGGGACCGCAGACAGGCTTCGAAGGCCTAACACAATAAAATGGGCTGGCTGTAGGCACTTTAAAATTGGTTCCAGGGGTACACGGGCAGCAGTGGTCTGGTCAGTGGAGGACTAGTGGAAGTATGGACCGCAGACAGGCTTCGAAGGCCTAACACAATAAAATGGGCTGGCTGTAGGCACTTTAAAATTGGTTCCAGGGGTACACGGGCAGCAGTGGTCTGGTCAGTGGAGGACTAGTGGAAGGAGGGAGCGCAGAAAGGCTTCAAAGGCCTAACATAACAAACAATAGGCTCATGGCAGTTTTACAGCGGTTACATGGATACACGGGCAGGCAGCTTGGTGGTGGTGAGTGGAGGAGTATTTAAAGTAGGGACCGCAGACAGGCTATCAAAGGCCTAACATAAAAAAACAATAGGCTCATGGCAGTTTCACAGCGGTTACATGGATACACGGGCAGGCAGCTTGGTGGTGGTGAGTGGAGGAGTATTTAAAGTAGGGACCGCAGACAGGCTATCAAAGGCCTAACATAACAAACAATAGGCTCATGGCAGTTTTACAGCGGTTACATGGATACACGGGCAGGCAGCTTGGTGGTGAGTGGAGGAGTATTTAAAGTATGGACCGCAGACAGGCTTCGAAGGCCTAACACAATAAAATGGGCTGGCTGTAGGCACTTTAAAATTGGTTCCAGGGGTACACGGGCAGCAGTGGTCTGGTCAGTGGAGGCCTAGTGGAAGGAGGGACCGCAGACAGGCTTCGAAGGCCTAACACAATAAAATGGGCTGGCTGTAGGCACTTTAAAATTGGTTCCAGGGGTACACGGGCAGCAGTGGTCTGGTCAGTGGAGGCCTAGTGGAAGTATGGACCGCAGACAGGCTTCGAAGGCCTAACACAATAAAATGGGCTGGCTGTAGGCACTTTAAAATTGGTTCCAGGGGTACACGGGCAGCAGTGGTCTGGTCAGTGGAGGCCTAGTGGAAGTATGGACCGCAGACAGGCTTCGAAGGCCTAACACAATAAAATGGGCTGGCTGTAGGCACTTTAAAATTGGTTCCAGGGGTACACGGGCAGCAGTGGTCTGGTCAGTGGAGGACTAGTGGAAGTATGGACCGCAGACAGGCTTCGAAGGCCTAACACAATAAAATGGGCTGGCTGTAGGCACTTTAAAATTGGTTCCAGGGGTACACGGGCAGCAGTGGTCTGGTCAGTGGAGGACTAGTGGAAGGAGGGAGCGCAGAAAGGCTTCAAAGGCCTAACATAACAAACAATAGGCTCATGGCAGTTTTACAGCGGTTACATGGATACACGGGCAGGCAGCTTGGTGGTGGTGAGTGGAGGAGTATTTAAAGTAGGGACCGCAGACAGGCTATCAAAGGCCTAACATAAAAAAACAATAGGCTCATGGCAGTTTCACAGCGGTTACATGGATACACGGGCAGGCAGCTTGGTGGTGGTGAGTGGAGGAGTATTTAAAGTAGGGACCGCAGACAGGCTATCAAAGGCCTAACATAACAAACAATAGGCTCATGGCAGTTTTACAGCGGTTACATGGATACACGGGCAGGCAGCTTGGTGGTGAGTGTAGGAGTATTTAAAGTATGGACCGCAGACAGGCTTCGAAGGCCTAACACAATAAAATGGGCTGGCTGTAGGCACTTTAAAATTGGTTCCAGGGGTACACGGGCAGCAGTGGTCTGGTCAGTGGAGGACTAGTGGAAGTATGGACCGCAGACAGGCTTCGAAGGCCTAACACAATAAAATGGGCTGGCTGTAGGCACTTTAAAATTGGTTCCAGGGGTACACGGGCAGCAGTGGTCTGGTCAGTGGAGGACTAGTGGAAGTATGGACCGCAGACAGGCTTCGAAGGCCTAACACAATAAAATGGGCTGGCTGTAGGCACTTTAAAATTGGTTCCAGGGGTACACGGGCAGCAGTGGTCTGGTCAGTGGAGGACTAGTGGAAGGAGGGAGCGCAGAAAGGCTTCAAAGGCCTAACATAACAAACAATAGGCTCATGGCAGTTTTACAGCGGTTACATGGATACACGGGCAGGCAGCTTGGTGGTGGTGAGTGGAGGAGTATTTAAAGTAGGGACCGCAGACAGGCTATCAAAGGCCTAACATAAAAAAACAATAGGCTCATGGCAGTTTCACAGCGGTTACATGGATACACGGGCAGGCAGCTTGGTGGTGGTGAGTGGAGGAGTATTTAAAGTAGGGACCGCAGACAGGCTATCAAAGGCCTAACATAACAAACAATAGGCTCATGGCAGTTTTACAGCGGTTACATGGATACACGGGCAGGCAGCTTGGTGGTGAGTGGAGGAGTATTTAAAGTATGGACCGCAGACAGGCTTCGAAGGCCTAACACAATAAAATGGGCTGGCTGTAGGCACTTTAAAATTGGTTCCAGGGGTACACGGGCAGCAGTGGTCTGGTCAGTGGAGGCCTAGTGGAAGGAGGGACCGCAGACAGGCTTCGAAGGCCTAACACAATAAAATGGGCTGGCTGTAGGCACTTTAAAATTGGTTCCAGGGGTACACGGGCAGCAGTGGTCTGGTCAGTGGAGGACTAGTGGAAGGAGGGAGCGCAGAAAGGCTTCAAAGGCCTAAAATAACAAACAATAGGCTCATGGCAGTTTTACAGCGGTTACATGGATACACGGGCAGGCAGCTTGGTGGTCAGTGGAGGAGTAGGGACCGCAGACAGGCTATCAAAGGCCTAAAATAACAAACAATAGGCTCATGGCAGTTTTACAGCGGTTACATGGATACACGGGCAGGCAGCTTGGTGCTGAGTGGAGGAGTAGTGCAAGGAGTGTCTGTCCCAGTACTCCCAAAATATAAATAGATGTTAATGTCTCGCAAAACAACCAAAACAAAAAAAAAGATGGCATACTTAGGTACAGGGGTGGGCTCATCTGCTGTGTTTCTGACATAGTAATTTGGCAGTAACTATTTAATGGTGCCAATATAGGACACAGACACAGACTACTTTAAGTTGCATCATAGATGTCTACAAATTTGTATTGTCAGTGCCAGACATTGAATGATGTCAGCGAATAGACTAAAGATTGGTGGAGCTGTGCGACATAATTTTGCACGTAGTAGAGCCCAGTTTGAGCTGGGGTAGGGGGGAACTCTCTTGAGGCCGGCGGGACCGCCCCAGGGCCACTCATGTTACAACGGTGTGTCTGACGTTGGGTGCGCACCACCACCGCCAGAGACACTACATTGTACTATGAGGGACCCAGTAGCAATGCCGTCAACCAAAAGCGAGCACACCCACCTCTTCAGACAAACAGCAGTCTCACGGGTGCTTGCGCCAAGTCGCGATACCACGGCCCCGTGTGGGGAGTTTGGCCATTTAGGGAGGTGTAAACATGTCGTATGCTGTACAATCTGCAGCAGCAAATTAGACATTAGAAAAGTAATTCACAGGCAAGAGCTTTTCATAGGAAAGCTAGGTGTCGGCCGGGCAAGGTGGGGCAAAAGATTTTGAAATCCAGTTGTGGTTCATTTTAATGAATGTTAGATCGTCAACATTTTGGGTAGCCAGACGAGTCCTTTTTTCGGTTAATATTGACCCTGCAGCACTGAATACTCTTTCTGATAGGACACTTGCTGCCGGGCAAGCAAGCTCCTGCAATGCATATTCTGCCAATTCTGGCCAGGTGTCTAATTTGGAGGCCCAGTAATCAAATGGGAATGACGGTTGAGGGAGAACATCGATAAGGGATGAAAAATAGTTAGTAACCATACTGGACAAATGTTGTCTCCTGTCACTTTCAATTGATGCAGCAGTACCTGTCCTGTCTGCGGTCATAGCAAAATCACTCCACAACCTGGTCAGAAAACCCCTCTGTCCAACGCCACTTCTGATGTGTGCACCCCTAACACTCCTAGTCTGCTGCCCCCTGGAGCTCGTGTGAGAACGATCACGTGCGCTGTGTGCTGGGAATGCCTGAAGCAAACGGTCAACAAGAGTTGATTGTTTGGTTGCTAATATTAGTTCCAAGTTCTCATGTGGCATAATATTTTGCAATTTGCCTTTATAGCGTGGATCAAGGAGGCAGGCCAACCAGTAATCGTCATCGTTCATCATTTTCGTAATGCGTGTGTCCCTTTTTAGGATACGTAAGGCATAATCCGCCATGTGGGCCAAAGTTCCAGTTGTCAAATCTCCGGTTGTGATTGGTTGAGGGGCAGTTGCAGGCAAATCTACGTCACTTGTGTCCCTCAAAAAACCAGAACCCGGCCGTGACACGCAACCAATTTCCTGTGCCCCCGTGAAAGTTTCCGCATTAAAAATATACTCATCCCCATCATCCTCCTCGTCCTCCACCTCCTCTTCGCCCGCTACCTCGTCCTGTACACTGCCCTGACCAGACAATGGCTGACTGTCATCAAGGCTTCCCTCTTCCTCTGGTGCAGACGCCTGCTCCTTTATGTGCGTCAAACTTTGCATCAGCAGACGCATTAGGGGGATGCTCATGCTTATTACGGCGTTGTCTGCACTAACCAGCCGTGTGCATTCCTCAAAACACTGAAGGACTTGACACATGTCTTGTATCTTCGACCACTGCACACCTGACAACTCCATGTCTGCCATCCTACTGCCTGCCCGTGTATCCTCCCACAAATAAATAACAGCACGCCTCTGTTCGCACAGTCTCTGAAGCATGTGCAGTGTTGAGTTCCACCTTGTTGCAACGTCTATGATTAGGCGATGCTGGGGAAGGTTCAAAGACCGCTGATAGGTCTGCATACGGCTGGCGTGTACAGGCGAACGTCGGATATGTGAGCAAAGTGCACGCACTTTGAGGAGCAGGTCGGAGAACCCAGGATAAGTTTTCAATAAGCACTGCACCACCAGGTTTAAGGTGTGAGCCAGGCAAGGAATGTGTTTCAGTTGGGAAAGGGAGATGGCAGCCATGAAATTCCTTCCGTTATCACTCACTACCTTGCCTGCCTCAAGATCTACTGTGCCCAGCCACGACTGCGTTTCTTGTTGCAAGAACTCGGACAGAACTTCCGCGGTGTGTCTGTTGTCGCCCAAACACTTCATAGCCAATACAGCCTGCTGACGCTTGGCAGTAGCTGGCCCATAATGGGACAACTGGTGTGCAACAGTGTCATCTGCCGATGGAGTGGTTGGCCGACTGCGTTCTGTGGAAGAGCTGTAGCTTCTGCAGGAGGACGAGGAGGAGGAGGAGGGGGTGCGAACGCCTACAGCCAACTGTTTCCTAGACCGTGGGCTAGGCACAACTGTCCCTAAATTGATGTCGCCTGTGGACCCTGCATCCACCACATTCACCCAGTGTGCCGTGATGGACACATAACGTCCCTGGCCATGCCTACTGGTCCATGCATCTGTAGTCAGGTGCACCTTTGTACTCACAGATTGCCTGAGTGCATGGACGATGCGCTGTTTAACATGCTGGTGCAGGGCTGGGATGGCTTTTCTGGAAAAAAAGTGTCGACTGGGTAGCTCGTATCGTGGTTCAGCGTACTCCATCAGGGCTTTGAAAGCTTCGCTTTCAACTAACCGGTAGGGCATCATCTCTAACGAGATTAGTCTAGCTATGTGGGCGTTAAAACCCTGTGTACGCGGATGCGAGGATAAGTACTTCCTTTTTCTAACCAGAGTCTCATGTAGGGTGAGCTGGACTGGAGAGCTGTAGATCGTGGAACTTTCGGGTGTGCCGGTGGACATGGCAGACTGAGAGACGGTTGGAGACGGTATTGTTTCCGCCGGTGCCCTACATGCAATATTTCCTCCTACAAAACTGGTGATTCCCTGACCCTGACTGCTTTTGGCTGGCAAAGAAACCTGCACAGATACTGCCGGTGGTGCGGAAAATGGTGGCCTTACAGTGACGGAAGGGATGTTGCGTTGCTGACTAGCTTCATTGGCCGAGGGTGCTACAACCTTGAGGGACGTTTGGTAGTTAGTCCAGGCTTGAGAATGCATGGTGGTTAAGTGTCTATGCATGCAACTAGTATTTAGACTTTTCAGATTCTGACCTCTGCTTAAGCTAGTTGAACATTTTTGACAGATGACTTTGCGCTGATCAGTTGGATGTTGTTTAAAAAAATGCCAGACTGCACTCTTCCTAGACTCTGATCCCTTTTCAGGGATTGCAGACTGAGCTTTAACCGGATGGCAACGCTGTGCTCCAACAGGTTTTGGCTTTGACACGCGTTTTGGTCCAGATACGGGCCCGGCAGATGGAACCTGTTGCGATGTTGATGCCTGCTGCGGCCCCTCCTCCACCTCCGCTTCTGAACTACTGCCGCCTGCACCCTGTTCCCCCAATGGCTGCCAATCGGGGTCAATAACTGGGTCATCTATTACCTCCTCTTCGAGCTCGTGTGCAACTTCGTCTGTGTCACTGTGTCGGTCGGTGGTATAGCGTTCGTGGCGGGGCAACATAGTCTCATCAGGGTCTGATTGTGGATCTGTACCCTGAGAGGGCAATGTGGTGGTCTGAGTCAAAGGAGCAGCATAGTACTCTGGCTGTGGCTGTGCATCAGTGCACTCCATGTCAGAATATACTTGTAATGGGCATGGCCTGTTAAATGTTTCACTTTCTAAGCCAGGGACGGTATGTGTAAAGAGCTCCATGGAGTGACCCGTTGTGTCGCCTGCTGCATCCTTCTCTCTTGTTGTAGTTTTTGCTGAGGAGGACAAGGAAGCGACTTGTCCCTGACCGTGAACATCCACAAGCGACGCGCTGCTTTTACATTTACCAGTTTCGGAAGAGGAGGCAAAAGAGCTAGAGGCTGAGTCTGCAATGTAAGCCAAAACTTGCTGTTGCTGCTCCGCCTTTAAAAGCGGTTTTCCTACTCCCAGAAAAGAGAGCGTTCGAGGCCTTGTGTAGCCTGACGACGAAACTGGCTCCACAGCTCCAGACTTAGGTGGAATATTTTTATCCCCACGACCACCTGATGCTCCACTACCACTACCATCATTACCAGCTGACAATGAACGCCCACGACGACCTCTTGCACCAGACTTCCTCATTGTTTTAAAATCTTAACCAAAGTAACTTTATTTGTTGCTATCAAACAACTTACACGGTGAGCTATAACTTCAGTATGATTTCAATATCCCTTAACAGGTTGGTGAGACCACAAGGAAAATCAGGCACAATGTTACACACTCTGTTTTCTGTGGCACAAAATCACAGAGATGACACACACGCAGGACTGTCACTCAAGCACTAATGTCAATATTAATCTCCCACCTAATTTATTTATTTTTTTTTCTCAGGGAGACTTTAGAAACCAAATAATATTAAAAAAAAAAAAAAAAAAGGCTTTCTATGGCCCACAATTAGAGAGAGAGAGGTGGCACAACCAGGAGTCAAGACTGGCGCACAAGCTGAAAGGGCAATATTACTCTCCCACTGTTTTTTATGTTTTTTTTGTTTTTTTCAGGGAGACTTTAGAAACCAAATAATATTAAAAAAACCAAAAAAAAAAAAGGCTTTCTATGGCCCACTGAATGAGAGGGAGAGAGGTGGCACACCCAGGAGTCAAGACTGGCACACAAGCTGAAAGGGCAATATTACTCTCCCACTGTTTTTTTATGTATTTTTTGTTTTTTCAGGGAGACTTTAGAAACCCAATAATATTTAAAAAAAAAAATAAATAGGCTTTCTATGGCCCACTGAATGAGAGGGAGAGAGGTGACACACCCAGGAGTCAAGACTGGCACACAAGCTGAAAGGGCAATATTACTCTCCCACTGTTTTTTTAGGTTTTTTTTTTTTTTTCAGGGAGAATTAGAAACCAAATAATATTAAAAAAAAAAAAAAAATAGGCTTTCTATGGCCCACTGAATGAAAGGGAGAGAGGTGGCACACCCAGGAGTCAAGACTGGCACACAAGCTGAAAGGGCAATATTACTCTCCCACTGTTTTTTTATGTATTTTTTGTTTTTTCAGGGAGACTTTAGAAACCCAATAATATTTAAAAAAAAAAATAAATAGGCTTTCTATGGCCCACTGAATGAGAGGGAGAGAGGT
Source organism: Ranitomeya variabilis (assembly GCF_051348905.1). Classification (NCBI taxonomy): domain Eukaryota; kingdom Metazoa; phylum Chordata; class Amphibia; order Anura; family Dendrobatidae; genus Ranitomeya; species Ranitomeya variabilis. Next base: position 498,405,135 of record NC_135237.1, on the reverse strand, counting down.
GGCACACCCAGGAGTCAAGACTGGCACACAAGCTGAAAGGGCAATATTACTCTCCCACTGTTTTTTTAGGTTTTTTTTTTTTTTTCAGGGAGAATTAGAAACCAAATAATATTAAAAAAAAAAAAAAAATAGGCTTTCTATGGCCCACTGAATGAAAGGGAGAGAGGTGGCACACCCAGGAGTCAAGACTGGCACACAAGCTGAAAGGGCAATATTACTCTCCCACTGTTTTTTTAGGTTTTTTTTTTTTTTTCAGGGAGAATTAGAAACCAAATAATATTAAAAAAAAAAAAAAAATAGGCTTTCTATGGCCCACTGAATGAAAGGGAGAGAGGTGGCACACCCAGGAGTCAAGACTGGCACACAAGCTGAAAGGGCAATATTACTCTCCCACTGTTTTTTTATGTATTTTTTGTTTTTTCAGGGAGACTTTAGAAACCCAATAATATTTAAAAAAAAAAATAAATAGGCTTTCTATGGCCCACTGAATGAGAGGGAGAGAGGTGGCACACCCAGGAGTCAAGACTGGCACACAAGCTGAAAGGGCAATATTACTCTCCCACTGTTTTTTTAGGTTTTTTTTGTTTTTTCAGGGAGACTTTAGAAACCCAATAATATTTAAAAAAAAAAATAAATAGGCTTTCTATGGCCCACTGAATGAGAGGGAGAGAGGTGGCACACCCAGGAGTCAAGACTGGCACACAAGCTGAAAGGGCAATATTACTCTCCCACTGTTTTTTTAGGTTTTTTTTTTTTTTTCAGGGAGAATTAGAAACCAAATAATATTAAAAAAAAAAAAAAAAATAGGCTTTCTATGGCCCACTGAATGAAAGGGAGAGAGGTGGCACACCCAGGAGTCAAGACTGGCACACAAGCTGAAAGGGCAATATTACTCTCCCACTGTTTTTTTATGTATTTTTTGTTTTTTTCAGGGAGACTTTAGAAACCCAATAATATTTAAAAAAAAAAATAAATAGGCTTTCTATGGCCCACTGAATGAGAGGGAGAGAGGTGGCACACCCAGGAGTCAAGACTGGCACACAAGCTGAAAGGGCAATATTACTCTCCCACTGTTTTTTTAGGTTTTTTTTTTTTTTCAGGGAGACTTTTGAAACCAAATAATATTAAAAAAAAAAAAAAATATAGGCTTGCTATAGCCCACTGAATGAGAGATAGCGCACACACAGCAGTGGCACACAAGCCCTGACTGAGGCCAATATTTTTCTCCCACTGATTGATGTAGTGTTTCTGTGTTGAGGTAGATTTTAGAACACAAATCACGGAAAAAATAAATAGGCTTTCTATGGCCCACTCAGTGAGAGATGGCACACACAGGGATGGCACTGTAGCAGAAATGCCAATCTTAATCTCCCACAAAAAAAAAAAAAAAAAAAAAAAAAACTGTCCTACAATTACTATCTCCCTGCAGTAATGTAAGCCAGGTATGGCAGGCAGCAATAGGAGTGGACTGATGCACAAATTAAATAAAAAGTGTGGACAAACAAAAAAGATAGCTGTGCAGAAAGGAAGGAACAAGAGGATATGTGCTTTGAAAAAAGCAGTTGGTTTCCACAGTGGCGTACACACAGCAATACAGCTATCACGGAGCCTTCTAGGGCAGCCCAATGAGCTACAGCGCTGAGGGGAAAAAAATAAATAAATAGCTTCCACAGTCCCTGCACACCGAAGGTGGTGTTGGACAGTGGAAATCGCTGCAGCACAAGCGGTTTGGTGGTTAGTGGACCCTGCCTAACGCTCTCCCTGCTTCTGATGAAGCGGCAGCAACCTGTCCCTAAGCTCAGATCAGCAGCAGTAAGATGGCGGTCGGCGGGAACGCCCCTTTATAGCCCCTGTGACGCCGCAGACAGCAAGCCAATCACTGCAATGCCCTTCTCTAAGATGGTGGGGACCAGGATCTATGTCATCACGCTGCCCACACTCTGCGTTCACCTTCATTGGCTGAGAAATGGCGCTTTTCGCGTCATTGAAACGCGACTTTGGCGCGAAAGTCGCGTACCGCATGGCCGACAAGCACAGGGGTCGGATCGGGTTTCATGAGACGCCGACTTAGCCAAAAGTCGGCGACTTTTGAAAATGATCGACCCGTTTCGCTCAACCCTAGTGAGGCCCTCTGACTAGATAGATGAAAATACAAAAGAGGACTTCACGGTTACCTCAAAACCCTAAGGAGCCATCCTGAAACTACCTTGACTCCGTTATCAACTCATGACACCGGAGTAGTAATTTCAGATCACTAGAGCTTCCAGCAGCACGAGACATACAAATGCATGCTGGACAAAACAAACACAAAAAATGCCAAAAAATTCAACTTAGCTGAATTGCAGACTTGGAGCAGGTAGCAAGCAACAGAGGTGCTCTGGTAACATTGATTGCCGGCACTAGAATGACTGAGAAGCCAGACTAAAATAGGAAACTCCCAGTTTCCTGATGGGAACAGGTGCAAGACAAAAGTCAGCCAGTACCACCAGTAACCACCAGAGGGAGCCCAAAAACAGAATTCACAACAGTACCCCCCCCTTAAGGAGGGGGCACCGAACCCTCATGAGAACCACCAGGGCGATCTGGATGCACCCTATGAAAGGCGCGAACCAAATCAGAGGCATGAACATCGGAGGCAGTCACCCAAGAATTATCCTCCTGACTGTATCCCTTCCATTTAACCAAATATTGAAGTCTCCGTCTGGAGAGTCCAAAATCTTCTCCACAACATACTCCAATTTACCCTCCACCAGCACAGGAGCAGGAGGCTCAACAGAAGGAACAACCGGTACCTCGTACCTCCGCAACAACGACCGATGGAAGACATTATGAATGGTGAAAGATGCTGGTAGGTCCAAACGAAAAGATACAGGATTAAGAATCTCCAAAATCTTATAAGGACCAATGAACCGAGGTTTAAACTTAGGAGAAGAGACCTTCATAGGGACAAAACGAGAAGATAACCACACCAAGTCCCCAACACGGAGATGATGACCTACACGACGATGACGATTAGCAAACTGCTGAGTCTTCTCCTGAGACAACTTCAAATTGTCCACCACATGACTCCAAATCCGGTGCAGTCTATCCACCACAGAATCCACTCCAGGACAATCCGAAGATTCCACCTGACCAGATGAAAAACGAGGGTGAAACCCAGAATTGCAAAAGAAAGGAGAAACCAGAGTAGCAGAACTGGCCCGATTATTGAGGGCAAACTCTGCCAACGGCAAAAAGGTGACCCAATCGTCCTGATCAGCAGACACAAAACACCTCAAATAAGTCTCCAAAGTCTGATTAGTTCGCTCCGTCTGGCCATTAGTCTGAGGATGGAACGCAGATGAAAAAGACAAATCAATGCCCATCCTGGCACAGAACGCTCGCCAGAACCTAGACACAAATTGAGATCCTCTATCATACACGATGTTTTCCGGGATACCATGCAAGCGAACCACATTCTGAAAAAATAAAGGAACCAACTCCGATGAAGAAGGCAATTTGGGCAAGGGTACCAAATGAACCATCTTAGAAAAACGGTCACACACCACCCAAATGACGGACATTTTCTGAGAAACCGGGAGATCCGAGATAAAGTCCATAGAGATGTGCGTCCACGGCCTCTTCGGAATAGGCAGGGACAACAACAATCCACTAGCCCGAGAACAGCAAGGCTTGGCCCGAGCGCAAACATCACAAGACTGTACAAAGGTACGCACATCCCGAGACAGGGAAGGCCACCAGAAGGACCTGGCCACCAAATCTCTGGTACCAAAAATTCCAGGGTGGCCCGCCAACACAGAAGAATGAACCTCTGAGATGACTCTACTGGTCCACTCATCTGGAACAAACAATCTCCCAGACGGACAACGATCAGGCCTATCAGTCTGAAACTCCTGCAAAGCACATCGCAAGTCTGGGGAGACAGCAGACACAATCACTCCATCCTTAAGGATACCCGTAGGCTCCGAATCACCAGAGGAGTCAGGCTCAAAACTCCTAGAAAGAGCATCTGCCTTCACATTTTTCGAGCCCGGCAAGTATGAAACCACAAAATTAAACCGAGAGAAAAACAATGACCAGCGCGCCTGTCTAGGATTCAGACGCCTGGCAGACTCAAGGTAAATCAGATTCTTGTGATCAGTCAAGACCACCACCTGATGTCTAGCACCCTCAAGCCAATGACGCCACTCCTCAAATGCCCACTTCATAGCCAAGAGCTCCCGATTACCAACATCATAATTTCGCTCGGCGGGCGAAAATTTTCGAGAGAAGAATGCACATGGTCTCATCACTGAGCAATCGGGACTTTTCTGTGACAAAACCGCCCCCGCTGCAATCTCGGAAGCATCAACCTCAACCTGAAAAGGGAGCGAAACATCAGGCTGGCGCAACACAGGGGCAGAAGAAAAGCGGCGCTTAAGCTCCCGAAAGGCCTCCACAGCCGCAGAGGACCAATTGGCAACATCAGCACCCTTCTTAGTCAAATCAGTCAGAGGTTTAGCAACACTTGAAAACCCAGTTATAAATCGACGATAGAAATCAGCAAAGCCCAAGAACTTCTGAAGACTCTTCAGGGAAGTAGGCTGCGTCCAATCACAAATAGCCCGAACCTTGACAGGATCCATCTCAACAGAAGAAGGGGAAAAAATATACCCCAAAAAGGAGATCTTCTGAACCCCAAAGATACACTTTGAACCCTTTACAAACAGAGAATTGGACCGCAAAACCTGAAAAACCTTCCTAACCTGTTGAACATGCGACTCCCAGTCATCCGAAAAAATCAAAATATCATCCAAATACACAATCATAAATTTATCCAGGTATTTACGGAAAATATCGTGCATAAAGGACTGAAAGACTGAAGGAGCATTAGAAAGACCAAAAGGCATTACCAAATACTCAAAATGGCCCTCGGGCGTATTAAATGCAGTTTTCCACTCATCTCCCTGCTTAATCTGCACCAAATTATACGCACCCCGAAGATCAACCTTAGAGAACCACTTTGCCCCTTTAATACGAGCAAATAAATCAGTCAATAGTGGCAATGGATACTGGTATTTGACTGTAATCTTATTCAACAGGCGATAATCAATACAGGGCCTCAGGGAGCCATCTTTTTTACCCACGAAAAAAAACCCTGCTCCTAAAGGGGAAGAGGATGGACGGATATGTCCCTTTTCCAAGGACTCCTTAATATACTCTCGCATAGCAGCATGCTCAGGCACAGATAGATTGAACAAACGACCCTTGGGAAACTTGCTGCCCGGAATCAAGTCTATAGCACAATCGCAATCCCTGTGAGGGGGGAGAGAACTAAGTTTAGGCTCCTCAAACACATCACAATAATCAGACAAAAATGCCGGAATTTCAGAGGGAGTAGATGAAGCAATGGAAACCAAAGGTACTTCCCCATGAGCCCCCTGACATCCCCAACTTAACACAGACATTGTTTTCCAGTCAAGGACTGGATTATGAGTTTGCAACCATGGCAATCCAAGCACTAAGACATCATGCAAGTTATGCAACACAAGGAAGCGAATCACCTCCCGATGGTCAGGAGTCATACACATAGTCACTTGTGTCCAGTATTGTGGTTTATTCCTAGCCAATGGTGTGGAGTCGATACCCTTCAGAGGGATAGGAACTTCCAAAGGCTCTAGGCTAAACCCACAGCGTCTGGCAAAGGACAAATCCATAAGACTCAAGGAAGCGCCAGAATCCACATAGGCATCCACAGTAATAGATGACAATGAACAGATCAAAGTTACAGACAAAATAAACTTAGACTGTAAAGTGCCAATTGCAAAAGACCTTTTTTGTGCGTTTAGAGCATGCTGATATAACATGAGCAGAATCACCACAGTAGAAACACAACCCATTTTTACGCCTATAATTCTGCCGTTCACTTCTGGACAGAATTCTATCACATTGCATAATCTCCGGTGCCTGCTCAGAAGACACCGCCAAATGGTGCACAGGTTTGCGCTCCCGTAAACGCCGATCAATCTGAATAGCCATAGTCATGGATTCATTCAGACCTGTGGGCGTAGGAAACCCCACCATGACATCTTTAACGGCGTCAGAGAGACCTTCTCTGAAATTCGCCGCCAGGGCGCACTCATTCCACTGAGTAAGCACCGACCATTTTCGAAATTTTTGACAATATATTTCAGCTTCATCATGCCCTTGAGAGAGGGCCATCAAGGCCTTTTCAGCCTGAATCTCCAAATTAGGTTCCTCATAGAGCAACCCCAGTGCCAGAAAAAACGCATCCACATTGAGCAGCGCAGGATCCCCTGGTGCCAATGCAAATGCCCAATTCTGGGGGTCACCCCGCAACAAGGAAATAACAATTCTAACCTGCTGAGCGGGGTCTCCAGCAGAGCGAGATCTCAGAGAAAGATACAATTTACAATTGTGCTTAAAATTCAAAAAGCGAGATCTATCTCCAGAAAAGAACTCAGGTATAGGGATCTTGGGTTCAGACATAGGAGCATGTATAACATAGTCTTGGATATTTTGAACCTTAGAGGCAAGAGTATTACGATTTGAAGCTAAACTCTGGATATCCATTTCTCAACAGCAGAGATCTGAGCCATTCAGGGGTTAAGAGGAGAAAAAAAAAAAAACAGCAGATGGCAATTATGGCTAGACAGAACTTCTGAGTAAAAAAAAAAAAAATGTCAGAAACTTCTTTTTTTTCTCTCCTTCTTTAGCCAATACCTTTAATACATTATGGCCGGCAATACTGTCATGATTCCCAATGGCAGGGACGCGGGCAAAAACGGACTAGCTCTAGGAAGATGGTATCTCAGGTAACCGCGATGCTGAACCTAACACGCAAATAAAAGCAGCCAGGGGGTGTGCCTATGTTTTATCCCTAGACACCTTGCGCCAGCCGGAGATCTAGCTGCCCCTAGAAGAGGAATACACAGACCTAGCTTGCCTCCAGGGAAACCCCAAAAGTTATAGTAGCCCCCCACATATAATAACGGTTAGGTAAGAGGAAAACACAAACGCAGTATGAATATAGATTCAGCAAAGTGAGGCCCTCTGACTAGATAGATGAAAATACAAAAGAGGACTTCACGGTTACCTCAAAACCCTAAGGAGCCATCCTGAAACTACCTTGACTCCATTATCAACTCATGACACCGGAGTAGTAATTTCAGATCACTAGAGCTTCCAGCAGCACGAGAAATACAAATGCATGCTGGACAAAACAAACACAAAAAATGCCAAAAAATTCAACTTAGCTGAATTGCAGACTTGGAGCAGGTAGCAAGCAACAGAGGTGCTCTGGTAACATTGATTGCCGGCACTAGAATGACTGAGAAGCCAGACTAAAATAGGAAACTCCCAGTTTCCTGATGGGATCAGGTGCAAGACAAAAGTCAGCCAGTACCACCAGTAACCACCAGAGGGAGCCCAAAAACAGAATTCACAACAGTAACCCCCCAGAGAATATAATGCAGCCCCCTCATATAGTATAATGCAGCCCCTGCATATATATGGTAGCCCACTCATAGAGCATAATGCAGCCCTTCATAGAATATTATGTAGCCCCTCCATAGAATACAATGCAGCCCTCCTCATATAGTATAATGCAGCTCCCCATAGAATATAATGCAGCCCCCTCATAGAGTATGATGCAATCAACCCTCATAGAATATAATACAGCCCCCCATAGAATATAATGTAGCCCCCAGAGAATGTAATACAGCACCTCATAGAATGTAATACAGCCCCCCATAGAATATAATACAGCCCCCCATAGAATATAATACAGCACCCCATAGAATGTAATACAGCACAGCCCCCATAGAATGTAATACAGCCCAGCCCCCATAGAATGTAATACAGCACAGCCCCCAAAGAATGTAATACAGCACAGCCCCCATAGAATGTAATGCAGCCAGCCCCCATAGAATGTAATAAAGCCCCCCAATAGAATGTAATGCAGCACAGCCCTCATAGAATGTAATGCAGCCAGCCCTCATAGAATGTAATGCAGCTAGCCCCCATAGAATGTAATGCAGCCAGCCCCATATAATGTAATACAGCACAGTCCCCATAGAATGTAATACAGCACAGCTCCCATAGAATGTAATACAGCACAGCCCCCATAGAATGTAATAAAGCCCCCCCATAGAATGAAATAAAGCCCCCCCATAGAATGTGATACAGCATAGTCCCCATAGAATGTAATACAGCCCTTCCCCATAGAATGTAATACAGCACAGCCCCCATAAAATGTAATACAGCCCCCCCATAGAATGTAATGCAGTCAGCCCCCATAGAGTGTAATACAGACAGCCCCCAGAGAATGTAATGTAGCCAGCCCCCATAGAATGTAATAAAGCCCCCCAATAGAATGTAATACAGCAATGTAATGCAGCCATCCCCCATAGAATGTAATGCAGCCAGCCCCATAGAATGTAATGCAGCCAGCCCCATAGAATGTAATGCAGCCAGCCCCCATAGAATGTAATACAGCCAGCCCCCATAGAATGTAATAAAGCCCCCCCATAGAATGTAATACAGCATAGCCCCCATAGAATGTAATACAGCCCTTCCCCATAGAATGTAATACAGCACAGCCCCCATAAAATGTAATACAGCCCCCCATAGAATGTAATGCAGTCAGCCCCCATAGAATGTAATACAGCCAGACCCCATAGAATGTAATGCAGCCAGCCCCCATAGAATGTAATAAAGCCCCCCAATAGAATGTAATACAGCAATGTAATGCAGCCAGCCCCCATAGAATGTAATGCAGCCAGCCCCATAGAATGTAATGCAGCCAGCCCCATAGAATGTAATGCAGCCAGCCCCATATAATGTAATGCAGCCAGCCCCCATAGAATGTATTGCAGCCAGCCCCATAGAATGTAATGCAGCCAGCCCCATAGAATGTAATGCAGCCAGCCCCCATACAATGTAATGCAGCCAGCCCCCATACAATGTAATGCAGCCAGCCCCCATAGAATGTAATGCAGCCAGCCCCCATAGAATATAATAAAGCCCCCCCATAGAATGTGATACAGCACAGCCCCCATAGAATGTAATACAGCACAGCCCCCATAGAATGTAATACAGACCCTCCCAATTGCCCCACAACCCTTTTATCACTCACTGATATATTAAAAAAGAAAAGAAAAACCACACTCTCCTCACCTCTCCTCGTGCCCCGCGCTGCTCCCGGCTCCGGTCTCAGCAGCTGCAGTTTGCCCGGCCACACAGCAGGTGCACCCACAGTGTCAAAGTGAGGCAGAGCGGGGAATGATGGGAGAGGGAGCAACCACGGATGCTCTCTCCTCCATCATTGCATTCAACTTGTACCGGCGTCATAGACGCCAGTATAGTTGAATGCGGGGTGGGGCGGGCGATCTGGGGGGGGTGAGTCGGCGCTGGTGGGAGGAGTCAGCTCTGGCGCCGCTGATGGCGCCAGTGCCCCACTCCTGGCACCGGCCCTTCTGGTATTTGCCAGAAGTGCCCGATGGCCAGTCCGGCCCTGGCTGCCGAGTTACATTAAGCTCTGGCAGAGCTAGAGACTACCCACGTTCCTGCACAGCAGCCTCTGTACCCAGGACTCCCTTCAGGACACTGAGGACTCACCACTGCCCCTGGGAACCGGATCCTCATCTGCTTCAGGACCATGCAGGACCCCTCACGCACCACTGCCTTGGCGCCACCATTTGACACTGGGATTCCACATTCTGGATGTCATCGGACTGATAAGTTTATTGTTACTGAACTCTTTAAAATTCCCTATTCCTGTTGTACCCCATTTTGCATAATCCACTACTCTCCTGTATTTCCATTACTCTCTCCCTGCATGGAGTATTCCCTGTTATACTAAATCACTCATTAACCCTTGCTCTGTCTCCTGTCCGTTACTGCATCTTACAATCTACTCACATAGGGACTAATAGGGGCCCTTATATAGTGTAGGAACTAATGCAGGGGCCATTATACCGCACACTACTAAGGCAGGGGCTATCATTGTGAAAGCTAATGTGGGAACCATTATACAGCATGGGAGCTAATGTGGGGGCTATTATACAGCATGAAAGCTAAAGCGGGGGTCATTATACAACATGTAAGATAATGTGGGGGTCATTATACTAATGCAGGGGCCATTATACAGCAAGAAAGCTAATGGAGGGGCTGTTATACAGTGAAGAAGCTAATGTGGGGGCAATTATTAATACAGGGGGCAAATATACTAATGTGGGGCCATTATACAGCCTGGAAGCTAAAGTGAGGGCCATTATACTAATGTGGGAACTAATGTGGGGCCATTATACAGGATGGGAGCTAATGCTTATTCCATTATACAGTTTGGAGCCTACCTTGGGAGCCATAATACGATGTTTGGTGCTACTGTGTGGGCCTATTATATAGTATGGGAGCCAATGCAGGGGCCATTTTACTGTTTGAAGGCTACTGAGGGCCCATCATACAGTTTGTGGGCCTATTTACAGTGTGGGAGCTGCTGCGAGGGGCCATCATAAACTGTGGGGACTGCTTGGGGGCCATAATACAGTGTGGGAGTTAATGTGAGAGCCATTATACAATGTGGGGGTTATGTGGGGATTATTAAACGGCGTAGAGGCTACTGTGGGGGCTATTTCACAGTGTGGGTGCTACTGTGGGGGATCATTATACAGTGTGGGGCCATAATACAGGGTATGGACCATTATGCTGTGTTTTGGGGAGCTGTGGGCACATCATACTGTGTAGAAATGAGCTGTGGGCTCATCATACTGTGTATAGGGAAGCTGTGGGCCCATCATACTGTGTATTGGTAAGCTGTGTGTCCATTATACTGTGTATAGGGGAGCTATCGGCTCATCCTACTGTGTATAAAGGAGCTGTGGTCCCATCATGCTGTGTATTGGTAAGCTGTGTGTCCATTATACTGTGTGTAGGGGAGCTATGGGTTCATCCTACTGTGTATAAGGGAGCTGTGGTCCCATCATACTGTGTATAGGTAAGCTGGGGGTCCATTATAGTGTGTATAGGGGAGCTATGGGCTTATCCTACTGTATATAAGGGAGCTGTGGGCCCATCATACTGTGTATAAGGGAGCTGTGGTTATATCATACTGTGTATAGGGTAGGTGTTGGGGCATCATACTGTGTATAAGGGAGCTGTGGTCGCATTATACTGTGTATAGGGTAGGTGTTGGGGCATCATACTGTGTATAGGGAAGCCATGGGTCCATCATACTGTGTATGGGGGGACTCAGGGAACATTATTAAATGCTAAGTGGACACTTAAGAACCATTATTGTTATAGGGGCACTCAGGGTATTGTGACTGTTCAAGGTGCACATGGGGCATTATTATCTTCTATGACACTGTTTTCTAGGGCACTTGCACAGGGAATTAATATTTTTTATGGGCAAATTTAACATCTAAAGGGCACAAATGAGACATTTTATGATGTTAGAGGCACAGTTGTGACATTACTATGTGGAACAATAAGAGGAGCACTGTTTTTGGGCCATACAACAGGTGCTGTAATAGGGACACATACGGAGGCAGCAGCTCAGCATCGGATTATCAGCAGGATGAGTTTGTGCAGGTTGATGATAGATGGGGATGGTGCGTGAAAAGTGAGAAGTCAAATGTGTCTTTGTTAAAATCTCTGCAGACGAGTCGTGGCTGGAGAAGTTGTTGTGTCAGTCTGGGCCAGAGGGAAAATATGGGAAACGGGAACAACTCCATCAGAAAGGACATCAGCTGTAAGATACTTTCTATAACTGTACTGTAATCTCTTACATCTTGTGCAGCACTAGTATCTACTATTATATGGTCACCATCCGACGGTAATAGCACTGTTGGTCTTTGTGTAGATATTTTATTTCAGTAACAGCAGGGTCATCTACTGAGTTACCCCTATACCCACTATTAGGGTGCGCCACTGTAGTTGTAATGAGGGTTACCTGGTTGGGGCTGACTCAGAGGTTTCGTCCCCCCGAGCTGAACTCCTAGCTGCACTTCTGCAACAAAGTAGGCAACTTTAAAAAAAAAAAAGTTGCGTTTCATAAATCTGGCTTAGACATTAAAAATGGCAAGAGCTGCATAAAATATTAAAAAGATGCAAATTTTTAAGAAAAAATTATGGACTCATTTCATAATTTGCGTATTTAAGTCACTTATTATTTTTGTCCTGTAGTATTTGCTGACATTTTTTAAGCCTAATTCTTCAAACTGGTGAAAGTGATTCATGAATTTTGCACAAAATTTCCATTTGTCTTTAACATTTTTGCGACTTTTAGGAAAAAAAATTATTCCATTAACATGTCAGACAATTTGTGCCCCTTCTTTTGGGTCTCCCATAAATGTGACTTCAGGCTTCCTTGACTGCTCAGGTAGCCCTTCATGGCCAAGTATCTTTCCTTGAGGCTCACAAGGTCAACTGCACCCAGGGGACCCTCAGGACAACCCAGCTCTGAACGGATTTTGGTACTGAGTGGACAAATCTGTCCAGCACCACTCCCTCCAGCATCCATACCAAAGAGCAGGTCCTGGGTCACAGCCATTTGCACACCGGGTGCAACAGGTCAAACTTTTGGGCCCAGGGAGGCCTGCCCCTCTGGAAGCGAAAGAGGCTCACCCATTGCACTTTGTTCACCAGGGTGATGTCCAAACATGCCACAATCTTCGCCACCAGCCCATCATACACCCCAGCACCCTGAAAGGAAAGGTTGCAGCACGCCCTCTGTGGCTCCCCCACCAGTCATGGAGCGACGACCACCATCCATTGCTTTGGGGGAAGCCCCCTCTGCCACCCTCTCAAACATAGTCTGCCACTTTGGCTGCTGTGTTGTGCCATCTCCCTGACCCGGACATCCTCCTCCAGGATAGCCATCTGCTGCTTATGCTTCTACTGTTGCTGGAGTAACTGCTGCTGCTGTTGTAACTGATGATGATCATGATGATGCTGTATTTGCTGCTTCTGCTGTTGTATTTGCTGCTGCTGCACCTGGAATAACTGCTCAGCAAGCTCCTTCATTCTGACAATTGCTTCACAATGCTGTAGCTGCCTTTACCCAGGAAATTCAATCTTTACACTGCAATCACCTATGCTCTCTGGGAAGTCACACCTGTATTTCATCCACCAATTGTAAGGTTTCACTCTCTCTGGTAGGCATTAGAGGCGTTAGGCATTAGGTCTTAGGTAGCGTTCACACATGTCTTGGTTCAAATAAGTGGGGTTTTTATTGCTTTCCACAGGTTGCACAGCAGCAAAATAGACTCCTAAACATAAATCCCTAGCCTTGTCTGGGGGCTAACTAAACAGAACAGACCCTTACTACTGCTCATATGTGGCTGAGCTAGCCCCAGGTCAGTCAGACAAAACAGCTATTGTCCATAGTAACCACTGATACTTGTGGTTCTGTATACACAGCCTGTGCAGACTTTTCTCAGAGAGATTTACTGCTCTGTCTCTCTCTTCAGTTCCAATACACATCCAGTCTGGTTAGCTTCCCTGAGCTGACTGACTAGCAACAGCTAGCCTAGTTATATGCAGGGCAAGCCAGGTGATCTAATCAGAACCTGTGGATCTATGATTTAACCCTAGCTACCTGGCTTTGCTACGCTAGTACATTTTCCTCATCTAAGCTGTATAAATGTAAGTCAGTAACCACTGATGTACAGGAATTCTGCATTTCACTTAGTAAATATTGTCAACAGTCGATTGTGCATCACTTTTAGCATTCCTCCCAACTTTTGAAGATGGGAAAGAGGGACACATTGGTAAAACTGGTTGCCTGTAGGAAAAGTTAGTTGCTGGCTAAGCTTCGCTCAGGTAGTTGGTCCCTGGCAGGGGTGGGATCCTGTCAGAGATCGAGGAAGAAGGACACGGAGCTGCGTCTGCCGTGAGAGCTGCAGCTTCCAGAAAGAGACACTGAAGAACTGTATTGCAGAGAGGGTGAAAGAAGTCATAGCAAAGGAGTGGATACCAGGAGGGGAACAGCCCTACACAGGCTGCCTCCTTCTGAGGCGCAGGATCCCGGTAGCCTTGCTCCAGAGACCGTCAGGACAGCAAATTTCACGTTACCTGCCCGCCCTATACCCAGGAGGCAAAGTGGCACCCCTTAGAGGCTGGGGCATGATAGAGTCCCTGTAAAATGCCTCAAGCCACCGGTCATATGGGTTTGTCCTATCCTATCCGGGGGACAGAGAGAGAGAGACATAACATGTATAACATCTGTGAGGACCTTATGAGAAGCTTAGCAGTAAGGGACCACAACACCACGGCACTAGAGGAAGGCTACTGATTTCTACCTGGACAAGGGAACTCTGGACTTGCCTCCAAACTGGCCAGACTCTGCCTGCCCTGTGGTCTGGTGCCTTGGACTGTAGATGCTGAAGCCTTCAGTAAAGGTAAAGAGACTGCGACCTTGTGTCCTCGTTCTTCACTGCGCCTCTCACCATCCACCATCTACACACTGGGAAGCCCTGGGGACATACTTCACCTGTGGGAAGGTATACCATCTAGCTGCCATAACATCACTCCAGCGGACCCCTTAAAGCAGCGTTGGTCATCCTGACCAAATACCACAGGTGGCGTAACGAACACTTCCCCTTTAAAGACCTTTCCATTTTACACGGACGTCCCAGGGCCACGGACTGGGTCAGCCACTGTGACATCCCCCCTGCGAACCAAAGGACCCGGTACTGAGTACCCTGCTGCCCTTGGGGGTGCTCCACCGACGACAGTGCCAGATACTGAGGTGCGAGACTCGTGCGAGTTTCTCGTAAAGTGTGACCCAGGCCTAACACAGGTTTTTTTCTATCTATAGATAGATCTATCTATCTATAGATATATCTGTCTATCTGTAGATATATCTGAGTCGCCCGCCAGGGCCGCGGGGTACTCGGTACCGGGCCCGGTACTTAAAGGGATGTGTCACGGCGGCAACGACCCGGTCCGTGGCGTGGCCCTGTTCCAATGTTAAGGGAAAAGTCTTTAAAGAGGTTTAAATAAAGTTTGTGTTTGTGATGCCACCTGTGGTTTTCGGTCAGAGGTGACCGACGCTGCTTAAAGGGGTCCACTGGGGTGATGTTATGACAGCTAGGATGGTATAACTTCCCACAGTTGAAGCTGGGTCCCCAGGGCTCCCGGTGTATAGAGGGAGATGGTGGGTAGTGTAGAAAGAAACAGAGGACACAGGTTTGCAGTCTCTTTACCTGGTTTACTGAAGACTTCAGGCAGCCACAGTCCAGGGCACCAGATCACAGGTACAGGCAGGGTCCGGGTGGCTTGGAAACGAGTTCAGAGTCCCCTTTACCAGGTGGGGTTAGAAGCCTTCCTACTAGCACTGTGGTGTAATCCGTTGCTGCCTGTGGCTTCTGTCAAGGTCCTCACTGTTCTCTCTGTCCTCCTTAAAGGTGGGACACTAACCCGTATGACAGGTGGCTTGAGCCTTTTTCAGGTCAGTATACCGCAACTGTAACCACAAAGGTAGTTCCACCTGAGTCCTGGTTCCACTTATATTCATTAATATGCCCATATACACGGTACCATAGATTTTTGAAGTTAATAAATAAATACAATGCCCAATTTCATTATTCATTTATTTATTTAAAGAAATTCAAAATAATTTTAGTTTTTCGTAAATTTCATGTGTTTTTTATTCGTCCTCCACACTTTCATGCTCCGCCCCAATGCATCTAAAAAAATGGGGAAAATATAAATAAAGAATAAAAATTAGAGATATTTCATTATACCTCTAATACATATACAAGGAGTCCTTACATTATCTGTCAAAGTGAATTACGCATATATCCTCTAAGTAATAGCATGTATCTTAAAATCAACGTTTAGCCCTTTGGGTTTCAAGGTATTGAGCTCATAAATCCACATAAGTTCTTTTTTCTTTAGGATTTGCTCCCTATTCCCTCCTCTCCTCTGAATAGGCACTACATCTATAATTTTACACCTGAGATCTTTTTCGGAGTGATTATATTCTGTGAAATGTTTCGGTACCGGGAGGTCCATTCTCTTTTTTCTAATTGTGTATCTATGTTGATTCATTCTGACTTTAAATTCACACGTTGTCTCCCCAATGTACCACAAGTTGCATGGGCACATTAGTAGGTAGACAACGTGATCTGAACTACAAGTCAGAAATTGTTTAATCTTGTATACTTTTTTTGTTTCCGGATGCTGAAATGTGGGGCCTTTATCCATATATGGACAGTTGACACATCCTAGGCAGGGAAAACAGCCAGTTTTATTCCTACCTGTCAAGGTTGCTTGTGTACTCTTTTTAAAGGATCCTATATCCGATTTTACAAGGTAGTCTTTAATATTTCTATTTTTTCTATATGAAAAAAGAGGTGGCAGTTTGAACTCCTTTACACCTGGGAGACACTTTCCCAGCATCCCCCAGTGTTTTTTTATAATTTTACTTATCTCACTACTCTCTTCCACATAGGTTGCTACAAGCGGTATACGGTCTAGGTGTTTTTTCTTAATTTTCCTCGTTCTTTCATTTATTAATTCACTTCTTTCTAATTTTAAGACCTTCTGCTTAGCAACTGTCAAAAGTTCTTTCGGGTATCCTCTATTTTTAAATTTCTTTATGAGTGAGTCCATTACCCAATCCACTTCTTCTTCGTCTTGTACTATACGGCGTACCCTAAGTAGCTGTCCCAATGGTATCGATTTCACCATGTTACGTGGGTGGTGGCTGTCGTATGCTAATAGGTTATTTCTATCCGTTGCTTTTACAAATAGAGTAGTATCTAATTTGCCCTCCTTTTGTTTAACTAACACGTCCAGAAATTGCAGTTCCCTTCTAGAGGAGACTAATGTGAATTTAATTGTCTGGTCTATGGTATTTAGAAAGCCCAGAAAATCATCCAGTTTTTCTTGAGTTCCAGTCCAGAGGAGGAACACGTCATCCACGTATCTCCACCATACCAGCACATGCTGGAAATGGTGGGACACGTAGATCCATTCCTCCTCAAGGACCTCCATCACTAGATTTGCATAGGAGGGGGCCATGTTGGCCCCCATAGCGGTTCCCCGTTTTTGGGTGTAAAAAACATCACCAAATAAAAAATAGTTTCTTTTCAGGATAATTTCCAACAATTTTAATATGAGAGTTTTTCCTTCACAAGTGTATTTGACTAAATCCAATTTCTTCTCCACCGCTTTTAGTCCTCGTTCATGATCGATGGACGTGTATAGCGATACTACGTCAAACGACGCAAGTATCACCTCCTGATTCAATTTTACCCCTTCAAGTTTTCTAAGAAATTCTGTTGTATCGTTAATATATGCCTTGCCGTTTCTTACTATCGGATTAAATATTTTATCTAAAAAAATGCCTATTTTATTAAAGATTGATTTGACCCCCGATATAATCGGACGGCCAGGAGGGTTTTTTAAAGTTTTATGAATTTTAGGTGTTAGATACAATACTGGTGTCCGTGGGTGTTCAACTAGCAAATAATCATGCAATTATTGATCTATGACGTAACCATCCACTGCTTCTTTTAAAATTGTTCTAATTTCCCTATCAATATTGTATTTGGGGTCACTATCCATCTTACAGTACACATTTCCATCCTGCAGTTGTCTCATAACTTCACTGATATACATGGACTTGTCCATGACGATGACAGCACCCCCCTTATCTGCTGGTTTAATAATGATGCCGTCGTCATGGACAAGCCCCTGCAATGCCTCAAATTCCTCTCTCAACAAATTGAGATGTCTATATTCTCTTACTGCATTACTCCTAAGAGTCTCAATGTCCATAAGTACAGCTTTTTCAAAAGCTTCGACTGCACTAGAGTTGTTGGGTGGAGAAAAGGTGCTTTCTTTTCTCAACTCAACCATTCTTAAATCAAATTCACTTATTTTCTCTTTTCTAGGGATTGTTTTATCAGAGAACCACTCCTTAAGTTTAATTCTTCTAAAAAATTGTCCCAAGTCCAATTGCAATTCAAACCAGTCCGTGTGGGAGCATGGGCTGAACGATAGTCCTTTGCTCAATACCCTTATTTCCATATCTGTCAGTACCTTTTGTGAGATGTTGACGACAAGTTCTGATCTCTCTTCCGAAGGTTTGGTTGTCTCTGGGGTTTGCTCTTCTCTGGTTTCCTTTTGTTTCCTGTAGTGGCGCTTGCCTCCCCTTCTTTTGCGTCTTCCATTCCATCTGTTGGATCTAAAAGGTACAAAGTCATTAGTGGACTGTATGTTCTTCTCATTAAGTGTCCTTTTATTAGTCAAATAACCTCTTTTTCTCCATGGCATTTTAGTGTTGTCATTTTGCCATGTATACACTTGGCCATTTTCATAATCACTGGCATCTCGACTCCACTTTTTCCGTTTTGTTTCCTCAAGGTCACGCCGAAATTTACTAAAGTCTTTTTCCACCTTTTCTCTATAGTGTATCCAATCATCTTTATTCAACACCTCCTGTATCTTTTTTTCTTTCTCACTCACATTCAGTTGCAGTTTCTTAACCTCTGATTGTAAGTATTCAATATTCAACAGCATCACATCCATAGCATACTTATTTGATATCATAGTAAACCTGCTGCAGAATGTAGGATTATTCATGAACAGGTTAGGTCTTATATTGGACCTTAATCCCCTTGGTATCCTATGTTCTTTATAGTTTTGGCCCAGCGTTGTAAGGTGTAGTTGTGAGCTAATAAGTCTTTTGTTGTCACTTTCATATGTTCGTTTTATCTCGACTATAGATGGTTTCTTTAAGAAGGCAGCATCCCCTTCTATACTATTCAGTATACGTTCTTCATCTTCAACATTATAAGTAAAAACCCCTGGTTCCACGGAGTGTCCCTCTATGTCTCCACAAAATGGCTTAAGGATGTTAATAGTGCAAAAAATTATAAAAAATCTTGCTATGCAGTAATTTCCAGACATTGATAGAAGAAAAGAAAAAGGAACAGCATAGAGATACTTATCTTCGGGTGCAAAGCCCCCAGACAACCAGTCCACCGATCATCCAAGTTTCAAATATTTCAAAAAAAGAGGCAGCACTCCATTGTTTCAGTGAAAGATGTGCAGGATTTAATCTACCCACATATTCTGGCAACGTTTCAGCTCACAATGAGCCTTTCTCAAGCAGTGAGTATGTTCATGTGCTTCCCTTTTATACGTATCTACAACATCCTTAATTGTGTCCAATTATGCATTGTAAAGTGCTACTTAAATTTACGTTTTCATAAAGTGCATATGTGCTAAACATGTTTAACCGTAGCTGTGCCACTAAAAGTATATAAAAAATCTTCCTAATACCCCATATTATACAGTACAATATGCATAAAAGGTCTTTACTTTACCCGGCAGATGCATGTTAAGCGTGGAGGACGCCATTATATCCTTTCAGCGTCTTGTTAGGTCTACTGTGCATGTCTCACTGTGTCATCTCTATGCGATGAATAGCCAGCCAATCCACCGTCTTGTGTGGCATTCCCTATTGGCGCATGCGCGCGTCCTTTCAATATCGCCATCTTTGTTGTGGCTTCCTATTGGTACTTACGTATCAGGCACATTGTGCATTCAATTATTGCCATACGGACTTCTTTTTGGTGTTACTTTCCACCCTGACGCACCGGACGGCACCTTATTCAGGTTGTCTCCGGGAGTCATGCGGTATTGGGTTACGGCAATTAACCTTTTCAGGTCAGTATACCGCAACTGTAACCACAAAGGTAGTTCCACCTGAGTCCTGGTTCCACTTATATTCATTAATATGCCCATATACACGGTACCATAGATTTTTGAAGTTAATAAATAAATACAATGCCCAATTTCATTATTCATTTATTTATTTAAAGAAATTCAAAATAATTTTAGTTTTTCGTAAATTTCATGCATTTTTTATTCGTCCTCCACACTTTCATGCTCCGCCCCAATGCATCTAAAAAAATGGGGAAAATATAAATAAAGAATAAAAATTAGAGATATTTCATTATACCTCTAATACATATACAAGGAGTCCTTACATTATCTGTCAAAGTGAATTACGCATATATCCTCTAAGCAATAGCATGTATCTTAAAATCAACGTTTAGCCCTTTGGGTTTCAAGCTATTGAGCTCATAAATCCACATAAGTTCTTTTTTCTTTAGGATTTGCTCCCTATTCCCTCCTCTCCTCTGAATAGGCACTACATCTATAATTTTACACCTGAGATCTTTTTCGGAGTGATTATATTCTGTGAAATGTTTCGGTACCGGGAGGTCCATTCTCTTTTTTCTAATTGTGTATCTATGTTGATTCATTCTGACTTTAAATTCACACGTTGTCTCCCCAATGTACCACAAGTTGCATGGGCACATTAGTAGGTAGACAACGTGATCTGAACTACAAGTCAGAAATTGTTTAATCTTGTATACTTTTTTTGTTTCCGGATGCTGAAATGTGGGGCCTTTATCCATATATGGACAGTTGACACATCCTAGGCAGGGAAAACAGCCAGTTTTATTCCTACCTGTCAAGGTTGCTTGTGTACTCTTTTTAAAGGATCCTATATCCGATTTTACAAGGTAGTCTTTAATATTTCTATTTTTTCTATATGAAAAAAGAGGTGGCAGTTTGAACTCCTTTACACCTGGGAGACACTTTCCCAGCATCCCCCAGTGTTTTTTTTATAATTTTACTTATCTCACTACTCTCTTCCACATAGGTTGCTACAAGCGGTATACGGTCTAGGTGTTTTTTCTTAATTTTCCTCGTTCTTTCATTTATTAATTCACTTCTTTCTAATTTTAAGACCTTCTGCTTAGCAACTGTCAAAAGTTCTTTCGGGTATCCTCTATTTTTAAATTTCTTTATGAGTGAGTCCATTACCCAATCCACTTCTTCTTCGTCTTGTACTATACGGCGTACCCTAAGTAGCTGTCCCAATGGTATCGATTTCACCATGTTACGTGGGTGGTGGCTGTCGTATGCTAATAGGTTATTTCTATCCGTTGCTTTTACAAATAGAGTAGTATCTAATTTGCCCTCCTTTTGTTTAACTAACACGTCCAGAAATTGCAGTTCCCTTCTAGAGGAGACTAATGTGAATTTAATTGTCTGGTCTATGGTATTTAGAAAGCCCAGAAAATCATCCAGTTTTTCTTGAGTTCCAGTCCAGAGGAGGAACACGTCATCCACGTATCTCCACCATACCAGCACATGCTGGAAATGGTGGGACACGTAGATCCATTCCTCCTCAAGGACCTCCATCACTAGATTTGCATAGGAGGAGGTCATGTTGGCTCCCATAGCGGTTCCCCGTTTTTGGGTGTAAAAAACATCATTGCATGATTGCATGATTATTTGCTAGTTGAACACCCACAGACACCAGTATTGTATCTAACACCTAAAATTCATAAAACTTTAAAAAACCCTCCTGGCCGTCCGATTATATCGGGGGTCAAATCAATCTTTAATAAAATAGGCATTTTTTTAGATAAAATATTTAATCCGATAGTAAGAAACGGCAAGGCATATATTAAAGATACAACAGACTTTCTTAGAAAACTTGAAGGGGTAAAATTGAATCAGGAGGTGATACTTGCGTCGTTTGACGTAGTATCGCTATACACGTCCATCGATCATGAACGAGGACTAAAAGCGGTGGAGAAGAAATTGGATTTAGTCAAATACACTTGTGAAGGAAAAACTCTCATATTAAAATTGTTGGAAATTATCCTGAAAAGAAACTATTTTTTATTTGGTGATGTTTTTTACACCCAAAAACGGGGAACCGCTATGGGGGCCAACATGGCCCCCTCCTATGCAAATCTAGTGATGGAGGTTCTTGAGGAGGAATGGATCTACGTGTCCCACCATTTCCAGCATGTGCTGGTATGGTGGAGATACGTGGATGACGTGTTCCTCCTCTGGACTGGAACTCAAGAAAAACTGGATGATTTTCTGGGCTTTCTAAATACCATAGACCAGACAATTAAATTCACATTAGTCTCCTCTAGAAGGGAACTGCAATTTCTGGACGTGTTAGTTAAACAAAAGGAGGGCAAATTAGATACTACTCTATTTGTAAAAGCAACGGATAGAAATAAGCTATTAGCATACGACAGCCACCACCCACGTAACATGGTGAAATCGATACCATTGGGACAGCTACTTAGGGTACGCCGTATAGTACAAGACGAAGAAGAAGTGGATTGGGTAATGGACTCACTCATAAAGAAATTTAAAAATAGAGGATACCCGAAATAACTTTTGACAGTTGCTAAGCAGAAGGTCTTAAAATTAGAAAGAAGTGAATTAATAAATGAAAGAATGAGGAAAATTAAGAAAAAACACCTAGACCGTATACCGCTTGTAGCAACCTATGTGGAAGAGAGTAGTGAGATAAGTAAAATTATAAAAAAAACACTGGGGGATGCTGGGAAAGTGTCTCCCAGGTGTAAAGGAGTTCAAACTGCCACCTCTTTTTTCATATAGAAAAAATAGAAATATTAAAGACTACCTTGTAAAATCGGATATAGGATCCTTTAAAAAGAGTACACAAGCAACCTTGACAGGTAGGAATAAAACTGGCTGTTTTCCCTGCCTAGGATGTGTCAACTGTCCATATATGGATAAAGGCCCCACATTTCAGCATCCGGAAACAAAAAAAGTATACAAGATTAAACAATTTCTGACTTGTAGTTCAGATCACGTTGTCTACCTACTAATGTGCCCATGCAACTTGTGGTACATTGGGGAGACAACGTGTGAATTTAAAGTCAGAATGAATCAACATAGATACACAATTAGAAAAAAGAGAATGGACCTCCCGGTACCGAAACATTTCACAGAATATAATCACTCCGAAAAAGATCTCAGGTGTAAAATTATAGATGTAGTGCCTATTCAGAGGAGAGGAGGGAATAGGGAGCAAATCCTAAAGAAAAAAAAACTTATGTGGATTTATGAGCTCAATAGCTTGAAACCCAAAGGGCTAAACGTTGATTTTAAGATACATGCTATTGCTTAGAGGATATATGCGTAATTCACTTTGACAGATAATGTAAGGACTCCTTGTATATGTATTAGAGGTATAATGAAATATCTCTAATTTTTATTCTTTATTTATATTTTCCCCATTTTTTTAGATGCATTGGGGCGGAGCATGAAAGTGTGGAGGACGAATAAAAAACGCATGAAATTTACGAAAAACTAAAATTATTTTGAATTTCTTTAAATAAATAAATGAATAATGAAATTGGGCATTGTATTTATTTATTAACTTCAAAAATCTATGGTACCGTGTATATGGGCATATTAATGAATATAAGTGGAACCAGGACTCAGGTGGAACTACCTTTGTGGTTACAGTTGCGGTATACTGACCTGAAAAGGTTAATTGCCGTAACCCAATACCGCATGACTCCCGGAGACAACCTGAATAAGGTGCCGTCCGGTGCGTCAGGGTGGAAAGTAACACCAAAAAGAAGTCCGTATGGCAATAATTGAATGCACAATGTGCCTGATACGTAAGTACCAATAGGAAGCCACAACAAAGATGGCGATATTGAAAGGACGCGCGCATGCGCCAATAGGGAATGCCACACAAGACGGTGGATTGGCTGGCTATTCATCGCATAGAGATGACACAGTGAGACATGCGCAGTAGACCTAACAAGACGCTGAAAGGATATAATGGCGTCCTCCACGCTTAACATGCATCTGCCGGGTAAAGTAAAGACCTTTTATGCATATTGTACTGTATAATATGGGGTATTAGGAAGATTTTTTATATACTTTTAGTGGCACAGCTACGGTTAAACATGTTTAGCACATATGCACTTTATGAAAACGTAAATTTAAGTAGCACTTTACAATGCATAATTGGACACAATTAAGGATGTTGTAGATACGTATAAAAGGGAAGCACATGAACATACTCACTGCTTGAGAAAGGCTCATTGTGAGCTGAAATGTTGCCAGAATATGTGGGTAGATTAAACCCTGCACATCTTTCACTGAAACAATGGAGTGCTGCCTCTTTTTTTGAAATATTTGAAACTTGGATGATCGGTGGACTGGTTGTCTGGGGGCTTTGCACCCGAAGATAAGTATCTCTATGCTGTTCCTTTTTCTTTTCTTCTATCAATGTCTGGAAATTACTGCATAGCAAGATTTTTTATAATTTTTTCCACTATTAACATCCTTAAGCCATTTTGTGGAGACATGGAGGGACACTCCGTGGAACCAGGGGTTTTTACTTATAATGTTGAAGATGAAGAACGTATACTGAATAGTATAGAAGGGGATGCTGCCTTCTTAAAGAAACCATCTATAGTCGAGATAAAACGAACATATGAAAGTGACAACAAAAGACTTGTTAGCTCACAACTACACCTTACAACGCTGGGCCAATACTATAAAGAACATAGGATACCAAGGGGATTAAGGTCCAATATAAGACCTAACCTGTTCATGAATAATCCTACATTCTGCAGCAGGTTTACTATGATATCAAATAAGTATGCTATGGATGTGATGCTGTTGAATATTGAATACTTACAATCAGAGGTTAAGAAACTGCAACTGAATGTGAGTGAGAAAGAAAAAAAGATACAGGAGGTGTTGAATAAAGATGATTGGATACACTATAGAGAAAAGGTGGAAAAAGACTTTAGTAAATTTCGGAGTGACCTTGAGGAAACAAAACGGAAAAAGTGGAGTCGAGATGCCAGTGATTATGAAAATGGCCAAGTGTATACATGGCAAAATGACAACACTAAAATGCCATGGAGAAAAAGAGGTTATTTGACTAATAAAAGGACACTTAATGAGAAGAACATACAGTCCACTAATGACTTTGTACCTTTTAGATCCAACAGATGGAATGGAAGACGCAAAAGAAGGGGAGGCAAGCACCACTACAGGAAACAAAAGGAAACCAGAGAAGAGCAAACCCCAGAGACAACCAAACCTTCGGAAGAGAGATCAGAACTTGTAGTCAACATCTCACAAAAGGTACTGACAGATATGGAAATAAGGGTATTGAGCAAAGGACTATCGTTCAGCCCATGCTCCCACACGGACTGGTTTGAATTGCAATTGGACTTGGGACAATTTTTTAGAAGAATTAAACTTAAGGAGTGGTTCTCTGATAAAACAATCCCTAGAAAAGAGAAAATAAGTGAATTTGATTTAAGAATGGTTGAGTTGAGAAAAGAAAGCACCTTTTCTCCACCCAACAACTCTAGTGCAGTCGAAGCTTTTGAAAAAGCTGTACTTATGGACATTGAGACTCTTAGGAGTAATGCAGTAAGAGAATATAGACATCCCAATTTGTTGAGAGAGGAATTTGAGGCATTGCAGGGGCTTGTCCATGACGACGGCATCATTATTAAACCAGCAGATAAGGGGGGTGCTGTCGTCGTCATGGACAAGTCCATGTATATCAGTGAAGTTATGAGACAACTGCAGGATGGAAATGTGTACTGTAAGATGGATAGTGACCCCAAATACAATATTGATAGGGAAATTAGAACAATTTTAAAAGAAGCAGTGGATGGTTACGTCATAGATCAAGAATTGCATGATTATTTGCTAGTTGAACACCCACGGACACCAGTATTGTATCTAACACCTAAAATTCATAAAACTTTAAAAAACCCTCCTGGCCGTCCGATTATATCGGGGGTCAAATCAATCTTTAATAAAATAGGCATTTTTTTAGATAAAATATTTAATCCGATAGTAAGAAACGGCAAGGCATATATTAAAGATACAACAGACTTTCTTAGAAAACTTGAAGGGGTAAAATTGAATCAGGAGGTGATACTTGCGTCGTTTGACGTAGTATCGCTATACACGTCCATCGATCATGAACGAGGACTAAAAGCGGTGGAGAAGAAATTGGATTTAGTCAAATACACTTGTGAAGGAAAAACTCTCATATTAAAATTGTTGGAAATTATCCTGAAAAGAAACTATTTTTTATTTGGTGATGTTTTTTACACCCAAAAACGGGGAACCGCTATGGGGGCCAACATGGCCCCCTCCTATGCAAATCTAGTGATGGAGGTCCTTGAGGAGGAATGGATCTACGTGTCCCACCATTTCCAGCATGTGCTGGTATGGTGGAGATACGTGGATGACGTGTTCCTCCTCTGGACTGGAACTCAAGAAAAACTGGATGATTTTCTGGGCTTTCTAAATACCATAGACCAGACAATTAAATTCACATTAGTCTCCTCTAGAAGGGAACTGCAATTTCTGGACGTGTTAGTTAAACAAAAGGAGGGCAAATTAGATACTACTCTATTTGTAAAAGCAACGGATAGAAATAACCTATTAGCATACGACAGCCACCACCCACGTAACATGGTGAAATCGATACCATTGGGACAGCTACTTAGGGTACACCGTATAGTACAAGACGAAGAAGAAGTGGATTGGGTAATGGACTCACTCATAAAGAAATTTAAAAATAGAGGATACCCGAAAGAACTTTTGACAGTTGCTAAGCAGAAGGTCTTAAAATTAGAAAGAAGTGAATTAATAAATGAAAGAACGAGGAAAATTAAGAAAAAACACCTAGACCGTATACCGCTTGTAGCAACCTATGTGGAAGAGAGTAGTGAGATAAGTAAAATTATAAAAAAAACACTGGGGGATGCTGGGAAAGTGTCTCCCAGGTGTAAAGGAGTTCAAACTGCCACCTCTTTTTTCATATAGAAAAAATAGAAATATTAAAGACTACCTTGTAAAATCGGATATAGGATCCTTTAAAAAGAGTACACAAGCAACCTTGACAGGTAGGAATAAAACTGGCTGTTTTCCCTGCCTAGGATGTGTCAACTGTCCATATATGGATAAAGGCCCCACATTTCAGCATCCGGAAACAAAAAAAGTATACAAGATTAAACAA
This sequence comes from Ranitomeya variabilis, assembly GCF_051348905.1. Taxonomy (NCBI): domain Eukaryota; kingdom Metazoa; phylum Chordata; class Amphibia; order Anura; family Dendrobatidae; genus Ranitomeya; species Ranitomeya variabilis. The sequence continues at coordinate 498,378,245 of NC_135237.1, read as the reverse complement.
TTTCTGACTTGTAGTTCAGATCACGTTGTCTACCTACTAATGTGCCCATGCAACTTGTGGTACATTGGGGAGACAACGTGTGAATTTAAAGTCAGAATGAATCAACATAGATACACAATTAGAAAAAAGAGAATGGACCTCCCGGTACCGAAACATTTCACAGAATATAATCACTCCGAAAAAGATCTCAGGTGTAAAATTATAGATGTAGTGCCTATTCAGAGGAGAGGAGGGAATAGGGAGCAAATCCTAAAGAAAAAAGAACTTATGTGGATTTATGAGCTCAATACCTTGAAACCCAAAGGGCTAAACGTTGATTTTAAGATACATGCTATTGCTTAGAGGATATATGCGTAATTCACTTTGACAGATAATGTAAGGACTCCTTGTATATGTATTAGAGGTATAATGAAATATCTCTAATTTTTATTCTTTATTTATATTTTCCCCATTTTTTTAGATGCATTGGGGCGGAGCATGAAAGTGTGGAGGACGAATAAAAAACGCATGAAATTTACGAAAAACTAAAATTATTTTGAATTTCTTTAAATAAATAAATGAATAATGAAATTGGGCATTGTATTTATTTATTAACTTCAAAAATCTATGGTACCGTGTATATGGGCATATTAATGAATATAAGTGGAACCAGGACTCAGGTGGAACTACCTTTGTGGTTACAGTTGCGGTATACTGACCTGAAAAGGTTAATTGCCGTAACCCAATACCGCATGACTCCTGGAGACAACCTGAATAAGGTGCCGTCTGATGCGTCAGGGTGGAAAGTAACACCAAAAAGAAGTCCGTATGGCAATAATTGAATGCACAATGTGCCTGATACGTAAGTACCAATAGGAAGCCACAACAAAGATGGCGATATTGAAAGGACGCGCGCATGCGCCAATAGGGAATGCCACACAAGACGGTGGATTGGCTGGCTATTCATCGCATAGAGATGACACAGTGAGACATGCGCAGTAGACCTAACAAGACGCTGAAAGGATATAATGGCGTCCTCCACGCTTAACATGCATCTGCCGGGTAAAGTAAAGACCTTTTATGCATATTGTACTGTATAATATGGGGTATTAGGAAGATTTTTTATATACTTTTAGTGGCACAGCTACGGTTAAACATGTTTAGCACATATGCACTTTATGAAAACGTAAATTTAAGTAGCACTTTACAATGCATAATTGGACACAATTAAGGATGTTGTAGATACGTATAAAAGGGAAGCACATGAACATACTCACTGCTTGAGAAAGGCTCATTGTGAGCTGAAACGTTGCCAGAATATGTGGGTAGATTAAACCCTGCACATCTTTCACTGAAACAATGGAGTGCTGCCTCTTTTTTTGAAATATTTACATCTATAGATAGATATATAGATCTATCGATATCTATCTATAGATGTATCTATAGATATATGTATCTGTCTATCTATCTCAGTCCTTCTATCTATCTATCTATCTATCTATCTATCTATCTATCTATCTATCTCATTCCAAAGGTACACATCCTGGACTGAAACGTCGCACATGGGCCAATAAATCACACATATTTTTTCTATTGGAGTGCTGCCTTCGTTTTTCTGGATAACAGCATGAGGTTTGGTACATACCTGGAAGGATTTTTTACACCCTTTGTTTTCTTTTGGTGCTGGTTTTTGTTTTCTTTTTCTATGTCTATCTATCTATCTGTCTATCTGTGTGTGTAATGGAGTGTGGGTTGGACAATTGTAAAAGAGGAGGTTGGACCAGAAATGACATCACAATTCTTTTTTGTTTTTTTTTGTTCAATAATAGATCTTTAATTAGCTTTAAAAAACGCATAGAAATCTGCGTGAAAAAAACGCATCAAAAACACAAAAAATGCATCAAAAATGCATCAAATCCGCACCTGCGTTTTCTGGCAAGAGAGGATAGAATCTGCACAGAAAATTCTACAGGCAAATCTGCAATGTGCATATAGCCTTACTTCATCTATAGATTTACATTCCTGAAACCTCCACCTAACATGTGGCTATTACATAAAGGTTGAACCCACACTTAAAGGGAAAATGACCTCCACTTACTGAGCCAACAGTTGCTTGTCTTCCGCTGCCCTGACCCGTTAATAGTATTATAAATTATAAGAGCTGATATTTAGGTCAGTATATCCCAGGAGATTTGCTCATTTCTTGCAGCTGTTCAGTGGTCTGTCTACTAAACTGGATTCATATCACAAGAGAATAAAGACCAGACATAACTAATTAACTAAAAATATACTAAATGTATGAATCTGCGGTAATGTGATGACCCTTGGAATAAATGAAGCAGTCTCTATTTTATCCATATCGTGGAGATATCAAATCCAAATTATAGACTTAATCAAGAGTGCGGAGATGTACAGAAGCATTACACAGACTAATGGGGGAAACTTTATAAAACTAGAGAAATAGGGAAGTTGACTGAGGCAAACAAGAAGGAATTAGGTCTCATTTAAAAAAAAAAAAAAAGTATTGTGGAAAATGAAAGAAGAAACGTGATTGATTACTAAGTTCAACTGTTCCACCAGCTTTGTATTTATCATGCTGCCTCCAAAAATTAAGGTAACATAATTTAGTAACTTTTCTGCAGACCTATGTGAAAACACAAACAATCCATATATATAGAAATGAGTGTATGAGTGTGTATCAGCCACACCCACTCCACATTGCCCCAACCAATCACTATGCATCTTTCATTTCACCAGAGCTGTTTAAAAGAAGCTGAGCTGTGATTGGTTGCAATGAGCAACAGTTTTCCTTGTAAACAGTTGTGGTAACTGAGGCCTATTATTCTTACCATTTCTATGGTGTTATCATCCTTCTGTAAAGCTGGAAATAACACAATTTATTACCGTGCCGACACAGACCACCCTCTGACACAGACTGCAAGGGGGCCCAGAATCAGGAACTTCTCTTTGTCTGGCATGATGCATTCTCATTAACTTCAAACCTCAAACACAGATTAAAAAAATAAACACAAGAGGAATTTCTCCAACCCAGGAATCATTTTAACCCCTTAATGACTGAGCCAATTTTTACAATTCTGACCACTGTCACTTTATGAGGATATAACTCTGGAACGCTTCAACGGATCCCGCTGATTCTGAGACTCTTTTTTCATGACATATTGTACTTCATGTTAGTGGTAACATTTCTTCGATATTACTTGCGATTATTTATGAAAAATATGGAAATATGGCGAAAATGTTTAAAATTTTGCAATTTTCAAACTTTGGTTTTTTATACCCTTAAATCAGAGAGATATGTCACAAAAAATAGTTAATAAATAACATTTCCCACATGTCTACTTTACATCAGCACAATTTTGGAAACAAATTTTTTTTTTTGTTAGGGAGTTATAAGGGTCAAAAGTTGACCAGCAATTTCTCATTTTTACAACACCATTTTTTTTTAGGGACCACATCACATTTGAAGTCATTTTGAGGGGTCTATATGATAGAAAATAACCAAGTGTGACACCATTCTAAAAACTGCACCAATCAAGGTGCTCAAAACCAAATTCAAGAAGTTTATTAACCCTTTACGTGCTTCACAGGAACTGAAACAATGTGGAAAAATGAACATTTAACTTTTTTTTGCAAACATTTTAATTCAGAACCATTTTTTTTTTATTTTCACAAGTGTAAAAACAGAAATTTAACCATAAATTTTGTTATGCAATTTCTCCTGAATACGCCGATACCCCATATGTGGGGGTAAACCACTGTTTGGGCGCACCGCAGAGCGTGGAAGAGAAGGAGCACCGTTCGACTTTTTCAATGCAGAATTGGCTGGAATTGAGATCGGATGCCATGTCATGTTTAGAGAGCCCCTGATGTGCCTAAACAGTGGAAACCCCCCACAAGTGACACCATTTTGGAAACTAGACCCCTTAAGGAACTTAACTAGATGTGTGGTGAGCACTTTGAGCCCCCAAGTGCTTCACAAAAGTTTATAAAGTAGAGCCGTGAAAATAAAAAATCACATTTGTTTACACAAAAATGATCTTTTCGCACACAAATTCTTATTTTCACAAGGGTAACAGGAGAAATTAGATGACAAAAGTTGTTGTGCAATTTCTCCTGAATACGTCGATACCCCATATGTGGGGGTAAACCACTGTTTGGGCGCAACCGCAGAGCTTGGAAGAGAAGGAGCGCCGTTTGACTTTTTCAATGTAGAATTGGCTGGAATTGAGATCGGACACCATGTCGCGTTTGGAGAGCCCCTGATGTGCCTAAACAGTAGAAACCCCCCACAAGTGACCCCATTTTGGAAACTAGAACCCTTAAGGAACTTATCTAGATGTGTGGTGAGCACTTTAAACCCCCAAGTGCTTCACAGAAATGTATAACGTAGAGCCATGAAAATACAAAATCCTTTTTTTTACCTTAAAAAAGATTTTTTAGCCTGCAATTTTTTATTTTCTCAAGGGTAACAGGAGACATTGGACCCCAAAATCTGTTGACCAGTTTTTCCTGAGTATGCTGATACCCTGTATGTGGGGGGGCACTGTTTGGGCACCCATCAGGGCTCGGAAGGGAAGGGGTGCCGCTTGGAATGCAGACTTTGATGGGATGGTCTGCGGGCGTCATGTTGCATTTGCAGAGCACCTGATGTACCTAAACAGTAGAAACCCCCCACAAGTGACCCCATTTTGGAAACTAGACCCCCCAAAGAGCTTATCTAGATGTGTGGTGAGCACTATGAACCCCCAACTGCTTCACAGAAGTTTATAATGTAGAGCCGTGAAAATAAAAAATCACATTTTTTCTACAAAAATGTTCTTTTCACCCCCAAATTTTTACTTTCACAAGGGTAACAGAAGAAATTGGACACCAAAATTTATTATGCAATTTATGCTGAGTAGGATGATACCCCATATGTGGGGGTAAACCACTGTTTGGGCGCATGGCAGAGCTCGGAAGGGAAGGAGCGCCATTTTGGAATGCAGACTTTGATAGAATGGTCTGCGGGCGTTATGTTGCGTTTGCAGAGCCCCCGATGTACCTAAACAGTAGAAACCCCCCACAAATGACCCCATTTTGGAAACTATACCCCCCAAGGAACTTATCTAGATGTGTTGTGAGAACTTTGAATGCCCAAGTGCTTCGAAGAAGTTTAGAATGCAGAGTCGTGAAAATAAAAAAATAAAAAAATTTCCACAAAAAAGATTTTTTTAGCCCCCAAATTTTTATTTTTACAAGGGTAACAAGAGAAATTGGACCCCAAAAGTTGTTTTCCAATTTGTCCTGAGTACACTGATACCCCATGTGTGGGGGGACCACTGTTTGGGCTCATGGCTAAGCTCGGAAGGGAAGGAGTGCCGTTTTGGAATGCAGACTTTGATAGAATGGTCTGCGGGCGTTATGTTGCGTTTGCAGAGCTCCTGATGTACCAAAACAGTAGAAACCCCCCACAAGAGACCCCATTTTGGAAACTAGACCCCCCAAGGAACTTATTTAGATGTGTGGTGAGAACTTTGAATGCCCAAGTGCTTCACAGAAGTTTATAATGCAGAGTCGTGAAAATAAAATAAAACATTTTTTCCACAAAAAAGATTTTGTAGCCCCCAAGTTTTTATTTTCACAAGGGTAACAGGAGAAATTGGACCCCAAAAGTTGTTGTCCAATTTATCCCGAGTACGCTGATGCCCCATATGTGGGGGTAAACCACTGTTTGGGCGCACGACAAAGCTCAGAAGGGAGGGAGCACCATTTGACTTTTTGAGCACAAAATTGGCTGTGGCGTTTAGAGACCCCCTGATGTACCTAAACAGTGGAAACCCCCCAATTCTAACTCCAACCCTAATCACAACCCTAACCCCCAAAACACCCCTAACCCTAATCCCAAAGCTAGCCATAACCCTAATCAAAACCCTAAACCCAACACACCCCTAATCCTAATCTCAACCCTAACCTCAAAACCTAACCCTAATCCCAATACACCCCTAACCCTAATCCCAACCCTAACATTAACCCTAATCCCAAACCTAACCCAAATCCCAAATGTAACCCTAATGCCAACCCTAATCCCAACTCTAACCCTAACTTTAGCCCCAACCCTAGCCCTAACCCTAACTTTAGCCCAAACCCTAACTTTAGCCCTAAACCTAGCCCCAACCCTAACCCTAACTTTAGCCCCAACCCTAACCCTAGCCCTAACCTTAGCTCTAACCCTAACCCAAGCCCTAACCCTAGCCCTAACCCTAAGGCTATGTGCACACATTGCAGATTTTGCTGCGGATCCGCAGCGTTTCCACAGCTGCGGGTCCACAGCAGTTTCCCATGAGTTTACAGTGCAATGTAAACCTATGGGAAACATAAAACGCTGTGCCCATGCTGCGGAAAAAACATGCGGAAACGCAGCAGTTTACATTCCGCAGCATGTCAATTCTTTCTGCGGATTCCGCAGCGGTTTTCCACCTGCTCCATAATAGAAAATCGCAGGTGTAAAACCGCGGGGGAATCCGCACAAAAACCGCGGTACATCCGCGATAAATCCGCAGGAAAAACGCAGCATTTTGGCTCTGCGGATTTATCAAATCCGCTGCAGAAAAATCCGCAGAGAACCATTCTACGTGTGCACATATCCTAACCCTACCCCTAACCCTACCCCTAACCCCTACCCCGAATCCCCCTATTTCTCTGTCCTCTGATGTGCGATCACATCAGAGGACAGAGAATTACACATCGCTTTTTTTTTTTTTTTTGCGGTTGCCGGTAAACAGTTAATTACCGGCGATCGCAAAACAGGGGTCGGTAAAAACCGACCCCGATCATGTTCTTTGGGGTCTCGGCTACTCCCGGCAGCTGAGACCCCAAAGATATTCCGGGTACAGGGCAGCGGGCGCACTGCGCATGCGCCCGCCATTTTTTTTCCCGGGAAAAGATGGCGGCGCCCATCGGGAGCCACGAGGAGCACCGGGGGAGATAGATATGTATTGGGGGGCTATCGGGGACCCCATTTCTCTGTCCTCCGATGTGCGATCACATCGGAGGACAGAGAAATTAAATGGCAAATCGCGTTTTGGTTTTTTTTTGTTGCGACTGCCGGTAAACGGTTAATTACCGGCGATCGCAACTCGGGGGTCGGTAAAAAAAACCCGAATCATGTTCTCTGGGGTCTCGGCTACCCCCGGCAACCGAGACCCCAGTGAAAATCCGATTCTGGGGGGGCGCTATTCACTTTTTCCACAGCGCCGTTAATTATCGGCGCTGTGGTTTAAGTACTCTTAACTGCCGCCGTTAAAAGACGTATCGGCGGTCGTTAAGGGGTTAATTGGTGTAACAGCGCCAACCTGACAATGTTGCCTCTGACGGGATGATGTGGGATATTAGGGGTAGTAGTCCTGTGGCTCTGCTGGGATGATGTGGGATATTAGGGGTAGTAGTCCGGTGGCTCTGGCTGATGGGATGATGTGGGATATTATGGGTAGTAGTCCGGTGGCTCTGGCTGATGGAATGATGTGGAATATTAGGGGTAGTAGTCTGGTGATTCTGGCTGATGGAATGATGTGGGATATTAAGGGTAGTAGTCCGGTGGCTCTAGCTGATGGGCTGATGTGGGATATTATGGGTAGTAGTCCGGTGGCTCTGGCCGACGAGATGATGTGGGATATTAAGGGTAGTAGTCCGGTGGCTCTGGCTGATGGAATGATGTGGGATATTATGGGTAGTAGTCCAGTGGCTCTGGCTGACGAGATGATATGGGGTATTAGGGGTAGTAGTCCGGTGGCTCTGGCTGATGGAATGATGTGGGATATTATGGGTAGTAGTCCGGTGGCTCTGGCTGATGGGATGATGTGGGATATTATGGGTAGTAGTCCGGTGGCTCTGGCTGATGGAATGATGTGGGATATTATGGGTAGTAGTCCGGTGGCTCTGGCTGATGGAATGATGTGGGATATTATGGGTAGTAGTCCGGTGGCTCTGGCTGATGGGATGATGTGGGATATTATGGGTAGTAGTCCGGTGGCTCTGGCTGATGGAATGATGTGGGATATTATGGGTAGTAGTCCGGTGGCTCTGGCTGATGGAATGATGTGGGATATTATGGGTAGTAGTCCGGTGGCTCTGGCTGATGGAATGATGTGGGATATTATGGGTAGTAGTCCGGTGGCTCTGGCTGACGAGATGATATGGGGTATTAGGGGTAGTAGTCCGCTTGCTCTGGCTGACGGGATGATGTGAGAAATTTGTTCATCTTTGCACTGGAAGGAAAAAAACAAAAATGTTGTTTACCAAAAGACTCTTGAATGAGTTGAAAATAAAATACTATCAATATTTGGGTAATCATTTAGTTAATTTGTGTTGCAAATCTGTAGTGTTGAGTATATGATGTGAAATGTTTTTATGTGCAATATAATCTATATAATTTGTTATAACTAACCACAGTTTGTAACTATGCCCGGGCAACGCCGGGTTCTTGAGCTAGTAGATAATAAAAGTGAACATACTATTTGCATGTAGGGTAAGAATAACAGGCCCCAATTCATCATTGCCTTTGTGCCTCTTTTTTTGTCTAGTTTTATGAATTTGCGGCTTTTCTGTTTGCCCCAGCTCATTAATCTTTTTTTATATGTGTTCACCCTGATCTTTTTCTTTAAAAAATGTTTCAACTTTGTAGGTGGATTCTATTAATGCCAGATGTTTTAATCTGATTCATCAATTGTGACTTTGTAAAAGTCGCAAAACTTGACGCTACTTCACTCAAGTTACCTCTTGTTGTATTTTTGAGTACGCCAGTATTTTGATGTAATTTTTGTGAGTTTTGGCACCGATGTGGATTGGGTTTCTCATGCTGGGAAGCAAATCATTCAGTTTCAATTTTAGAGGAGTTATATCAGCATTAACGAAAACCTGATAGCTTCCCCAGGTCCCCAACCACCACTATGTATTAATTGCTAAGCTTTTTACCTTTCCTAACAAGTCCATTTTATTGTACTGATTTGATATGAACTGATATACCAAAAATCAATTTTATAACTGTGGTGGTGATGTGCTAATTTGTGAGACTCAGACTTATTACACCATCATGTTCTTCCACCCCTGTAGGCGTGAGTATCCTGACTTGCAAAAGTGGCATCACCATCTGCTCATTGCAAATCTCAATCTCCCCGACAATGCACAGTAAGTCAGGTGTACGCACCTTGCCTTCACCAGCACGCTGCACATTCCCAGGGAGGCAGAGGTGATGTGGGACACAGCCAGCCCTGAGATTTGCAGAGTCACTGGTGTTGGCTGGCTGAGTCTTCCATTATCACTGCCTCCCTGGGCATGCACAATGCACCAATGAATCTGAAGTTCATAAACCTGGCATACTTTGAATTGTAAAGGAAGCAGAGACTGCAAAGAGCTCATGGTAATGCTTCTCTTACATATCATGCTACTTACGCCCAGAAGGGCATGATAACATAATTAGCGGAGCAAAGGGAAATCCTCCAGCGATTAACAGGTAAGTGGATATAAAACATATAGTGTACCATGGTGTACCATGAGTAAGGCTGTGTAGCCGAAACGCGTAGGTTACGGTATATATGTGTATGGAGGAACCGTCATATGTTTTAATACACTAAATAAATGTGATGTTCTATATCCACTTACCTGTTTATCGCTGGAGGATTTCCTTTTCCATTGATCCCTGCGCATGGACATGGTAGCTCTGTACGATATCTACACCATAAATATCTTCACAACATAACTGGTGAGCTGATTCTTCCTCTCCCTTCCCCCTCCCACACACGTTAGATAACATAATTAGTGGGATGATTAGTTTATGGAAAATCAACACCTCCACAATAAGTCACCCACTAAATAGCAGATCACCACCGCAGCTATAAAAATGTTTTTGGAATTTTTTTGGCATTAGAAGACATCAATAAGGCAATAAAATTGGCTTGCTACCAAATGTTTAAAGGTAGCAATAATTACATGATGGTGGCTTGGGGACCTGGGGAAGCTGTCAGGTTCCCTTTAACTTACACCTGAGAATAGCATGGAAGCAGCTGTAAATGGAAGCAATGTTTTAGGCTCTCCTCCTGAGATGGATCCACAAAGCAGCAGGTCTTGATGAACTTACAGGCACTGGCATTGGCAGGGCAGGCTGGGAGGAATGTGGTACAACGAGAATTTGGACAATTGGCTATGCTGAACAGCAGACAAACAGGCAATGCAGGGCATCCTGGAAACCACAGAACCTGGAGGGAAGTTGTAGGAAAATGACAGGTGTGAAACAGGTGCACAGGTTTTACTAATGCGAACAGTTCAGGAATCTTACAGCAATGTTGGGGTTATCCAGTTGGTATTGTATAGAGTTCATAGAAGTCTGAGGAGAGAACAAAACTGAGAACTTGGACAGTGACAAAATACAAACACAAGTCTGTTGCACATTGTTCTGGACTAGCACTCAGAGACACGCCAGGTCACTTATGAAACCTGATGTGATTCAAGAGATAATGAGGTCCTTTGTTAATTCAGATTGGTATTTGTTAGAAGACTTAAGTGGTAGTTTGGATAAATTAAAATTTGTCACATGATAAATGAATCAGATGTTGTATGTTCTGGATTGGATTGTCGGATTCCAATCATTGAAGCTGGTTAGATGTGGACATTAGGGGATATGTTAATATTATTTGTGTTACAAAGATTAACGATTGTTTTGTTTCTGTGTAATAATTTAAAGCAACACTTGCAATATGTATTGTGCTTACTTGTTTTAAAAAAAAAAAAACAACCAATAAAAATGATGTTTAAAAAAAAAAAAAAAAAAAGAAACCTGATGTGGAGCACAGCCAAAGGCAGTGTACAGGGGAAGGGTACGGAGCCCGGCTCAGCAGAGACAGCTGCATTACACAATGTTTGTGGGAGGTGATAGAAATTATTGGTACTATAGTCCTTTACATTGGTAATCTTGTCCATAGCAGGACTGACAGCATCAAAGCACAGGTGCTGCAAAGAGCTAGACAAAATGCTGTAAATAAAAAACAATAGCTTGGGAACTAAGGTGGCATTGTCTAGTAAACATTCAGACAGATTTACAAAGTTTTCATTATTTCATCTTAACCTCCATTAGTTTATCCTTGCAAATGTAGATATGCCTTTACATGGTTATTTCATATTCTAACATTTGTAGGAATGTTAAAGGGGTTGACCACTAATCAGTCATCCCCTTCTCAGTCTATATGTTTGCCCCTAGTAAAATTATAACACTTATACTCACCTCCGGTGTTGGCACGGTTCCAGCTGTGTCAGCACTGGCTCCTCCCAGGGATCATGTGACATTATGTTATGCAATCCCTGCAGCCAATCAGCGCTGGCTTCACTCCCTCATGTTGGGACAAATCACATACATCCAGAGGAAGCGAGTGGAGAGTGAAGCAGTTGGTGATTGGTCACAGGGTTTGCATAACATAACAATGTCACGACGTGATCCCCAGGAGAGCCAATGAACATTCCACAGAAAGAGCGCCAACATAGGAGGTGTTGTTGATTTACATGGGGGAAATATGAGGATTCAGAAAGTGGTTTCTCAGTAGTGGATAACCCCTTTAAGTACTAATTGTATACATTTATTTGTCTAAGGCTGGTTTCACACTTGCGTTATGATCTGCAGCGTTTGTACAGAAAAAACGCATGCGTTTTTTTTCCCTATGTTTAACATTAAAAACGCATGCTTTTTTTGTACGCGTTTGGCCGCGTTTAACGACGCATGCGTTTTTTTGCTGCATGCGTTCTGTCGCAGAAATGCAACATGTAGTAATTTCTAGAGGCTTTTTTTGCCGCAAAAAAATGTATTGTTGTCTATGTAAACTCATGTGTTTTTAAGCACATGCGTTTGCTTGCGTTAAAAACGCATGCGTTTTTATAGAAAAAAACAAGAATACACCCTGATAAGCCACCCCCCACCATCAAGGTGATAAAGGGATCCTAACCCTAACCCTAACCCTAACAATATGACAGTGAATACGAGTTAATATTTTTAGTACTCTATAGCAATACCGTATATCTTGGGGTGTCCACATTGAACAAAGCTTTTTATTAGAAGAATGTCCTGGTCACCAGGTCAACATCCCTATGGATCCCTAGGATCCCTAGGGTTAGGGTTAGGGGTAGGGTTAGGGTTTGGATCCCTTTATCACCTTGATGGTGGGGGGTGGCTTATCAGTGACCTGGTGACTAGGACATTCTTCTAATAAAAAGCTACCCCTAACCCTAACCCAAACCCTAGGGATCCAAACCCTACCCCTAACCCTAACCCTACCCCTAACCCTAACCCTAGGGATCCTAACCCTAACCCTATCCATAAACCTAACCCTAACCCTAACCCTAGCTATTTCTATTTACAGTGGGTTTTCTAGTTGATTTTGATGATTGGCAGCTGTCACACACTTCTCAGCATGCGTTTCAAAAACGCAAACGCATGAAAAAACGCATGTAAACGCGTCCAAACGCCGCATTTTTTTACCTCATGCAAAAACGCATGCGTCTAAAAATGCAGCATTTGCACGCGTTTACATGCGTTTTTTCACCACCTGCGTTTTTTTTTAAACGCTGCAGATCAAAACGCAAGTGTGAAACCAGCCTAATATGTGTAAAATATTTACTGTTTGTCTTTGATTCATTCAGAATTTCCTCATTCACACGAAATCTGTTACACAGAATGTAGTGAAGACGTTGTTTGTCTGTCCTTAGCCGCCGCATTAGTGGCTATGGAGATATTATAATATTTTGTAATGAAGTTGAATCCGTGTGAGAGCAGAACCTGTGTGAACGGTGAATGCTCCAGGTTACATGTTTATTTAAGGATAAAATCTTTATGTTTTGAGAGGATTGGGAAAACAGTAACCATAGCAACAAAACACCTGAGTATGGAAAAAGATTCTTCGTGAAAAGAGAGAATAAAGAGCCGGAAACAGACTTTTGGGATGAAATTGCTTGTCACATCCTGCGCTCTGGCAAGAATTAAATAAACATGCAATGTTGCACATTCTGTTTGCCTGATTTGGGATTCATCACTTTACACCCGAAGGAAGTGGAA